>NC_080634.1:14993155-15597289 GCF_027579445.1 Ammospiza nelsoni | reverse complement strand
GAGAGGAGAGGAGAGGAGAGAAAAGAGAAGAGAAGAGAAGAGAAGAGAAGAGAAGAGAAGAGAAGAGAAGAGAAGAGAAGAGAAGAGAAGAGAAGAGAAGAGAAGAGAAGAGAAGAGAAGAGAAGAGAAGAGAAGAGAAGAGAAGAGAAGAGAAGAGAAGAGAAGAGAAGAACTACTTGCTATGCCCAAAAAGCTAGAGGAGATGGATTCAATGACTGGATGGGAAAAGGGCTACTTGCCAAGATGAACTTTCACAGATTAAATATTTGCTCTGTTGAAAACTATATCCACAGTATTTCCGCAGCCTCGTGCTAGGGAAGGTGAAATGCTGAAGCAGCTCCTCTGCTGGGGGGGCACCATGACTCTTGGCACCCTGAGACAGGAAAAATTAAGCATATCCATTTCCAGGATATAGACAGATGTCTATATGTGGAAAAATTCAAATTATATAGGGCAAAACAATGCTGAGCTGCAATAATTTTTCATAATGTGGGTTTAATAAGGTGGAGGTGCAGCCTTTTCCAACATTAAATAAGAAAAGAAGTAGTAAAGCTTCTGGATCTCATCTTTGTTTTTATCTGGCCATAAAGGAAGGCAAAACATTTGTGAGTTTCTTGCAAATCCCAGCTCCTGAACTGGCACTCTAGAGCCTGGGTTTGCAATAAGTTTGGTCCATTGTCTCCGGCACCTCTTAAAAGACAAAGGAGAAACTGTGTTTGGCTCCAGCAGAAAGTGAGAGTTGAGAATGAGACAATAAAGCAAAAAATAGTCACATTTTATTGCCTTACTCACCAATGGTTTCTTGAGTATGGTATAACTTATGGAAGCTTTGATTTACACTGGTGTGAGTTTTATCTGCTGCTGTCTTGGCCAGTTCATTCTTAATGCTGAGACCTATGGGCCTCTGCTGACTTTCTTGGTTAAATAAATTAAAGGAAATATAAACATTAATGGAAGTCACTTAATTTATGGCTAGATTGGAGCATTGTATCTTACACCATGGGTCTGATCCAAACCCCATTAATACAAATCTTACTGACATCCCTGAATCAGGCCCTATATTTGGGCTTTTCCTTCTCACTATGAAATCAACAGTTAAAAATTATTTTAATGAGATTAATATCATCCCTCAAAAGCCATCCTGCACAAAACTTTCAACCCTTGTCACCTCTGGGAGGCAGTGCATTTGGGATGTTTTAGGGGCTGTTATTTGAAGGCTGAAGATATTCCTCCCACAGTGATGCCTCCCCCCATTTTCCTCTCCATGCCAACCATCCCACCCTTTAAATATCCCCTCTTGAAGCATTTTGCAATGCATCACATGCTATTTGTGGCTAAACAGATTTTTGGCTCTTCTGTATGATACAGAACCTACTTCCAGCTCTTCAGGCACTTTCTCAGACTATTTCTTGCCAAAATTTTACTTTTTTGGCATATTTGAATGTAAGAAAGCTTTCTGCTGCTTTTATTTTTATTACTTTTTATTTTGTTAATTATTGTTTATTCAGTGATGCTTTCTGACACATATATCTCTGCCAGCAGCAAAACTGCTGCCTTGCCATTCCACTGTCTGCCTTGATGTACTTTGATATGCTCCTTCCCTGGCTCACCCTCTCCAGTTTATAAAAAAACCACCAAACCACCAAAACAAGCAAGAAAATGGAACAACAACTAAAGAACATTGCATGCACTTTTTGTGCTGAAGGAAAAAAGAGCAGAAGACAGAAGAACAGGGGAGTACAATTCTTTTAAAAAGTGTAAAAATATAGGAGTTGTCCCACAGAGTATTAGGATGAGTCAGTAACTGGGGCTGTTATGTTTTCACATGGAAGTAGCAAGTTCTGGGTTGTTCTCATAGCAAAAGTCTTACTGTTATCACAGCTGTGGGAGGTATAAACAGAGCAGTGAGAAGGAGTAGTTCCTCAGAGAATATGGATTATTGTAGTTTATCAAGGCTGTGGCTTTTCACAACTGATCATGTCCTGTTGATATTAGTAGAACTTTTCCTCTGAGCCAGTCAGGGACTAGATTCAGAAAGTGAAAGACAAGAAGAAAGCCTTGGGTTAGATCTCTGTTCTGGAGAGGAGCAGGGAATATATCCCAGAATGGTTCCAGCCTAGAGCCCTCAGCCTGCATGAATGCATTCTTTGGGGTGACACCTAAACTTCTTGGGTCTATAGGCAGGTGGTCCTTGCCAGCAGAGGCTGTTAAAGCACATGCATTCTTACACACATACACCCCCATGAGGAGCTGGGCTCTGGCAGGTGAGGCAGCTGTTCCAACCCAGCAAGCTGGAATAAATCACAGAGCCTGATGTCCCTGTTTAAATACCATTTACCAGCAGTTCAAGGGAGGTGATTCTGCCCCCCTGCTTGGCTCTGGTGTGACCCCACCTGCAGAGCTGCTTCCATATCCAGAGACCCCAACATCAAAAGGATGCAAAGCTGCTGGGGTGAGTGGAGAGGAGGCTGTGAAGATGCTGTGAGGGCTGCAGCCCTTCTGTTCTGGAGACAGGCTGGGAGAGCTGGGGGTTCAGCCTGGAGAAGAGAAGGCTCTGGGGACACCTCATTGTTGTCTTTTTGTACTTAAACAGGGCTTATAAAAGATTTGAAGAGTGATTTTTAACATGGCCACATAGTGATAGCAGAAAGAAAATGTTTTAAACTGAAAGAGGATGGATTTAGATCTGATATTTTGAAGAAATTATTTACTCTGAGGATGATATGCTGTTTGGCTGTATTATTTCTCATGGAATTTAAAATGTTAGGCAGGTGGGGTGGGGTGTCCCCTATAGGACTCATGTCCCAAGCCTCTGTGAGCTGATGAAGCAGCATTATAGCCCCAGCTAAGTCATGCAAGTATGACCACTCCCCATCGGGCACATCCTCTAGAGACATCCAGAATCCTGCTTAACTCAGCTCACAGAGATCGGTGAGGATGGACATGGTATCAGGAGAGACAATTTTGAGTGCTGCCTTCAGGCTTTTGTGGCCACTCCACATTGCAGCTGAGCTTCCATGTTTATCAGCACTGGTGCCTGTGAGGATATGCCCAAGTAAGGTGGCTCAAACAAGACCCCCATTTCTTTTTCCCCATATTTCACCTTAATGAATTTCCTGTAGTCATGCTGACAAGCACCTGACTCTATGAACAAAGTGACATATGGACATTTGGTTTTCAAATACACCTTGTATTTGGCTGAGGAGAGAACAAGCTTCATGAATGTTTACCCCTACAGAGTTCCTCACTTAAAATATCTTCATGAATATTTGTTCTGTAGATCCCAATTCACAATTAAGTAATTCACAATTAAGTGAGTAAGTGTTATGTAGCAGCCTTTGCTATTCAAGAGTGATGATACCAGGCAGCAAAAGGAGCAAATACCTGCCTAACCTTCTGAGCCATGCTATAATTAACCCTTGAAATGGCTCTGAAATAGAATTCAAGTAACTCAGTGCTGACTCAGGCCATGAATCCATATTATAACCTTAAAGGTGCTATAGTTTGCTCAGAATCTATTTCACAATGTTTTTTATGATAAGCATACCCCAATATGGAAGACAAGCCAAACCCTGTTTGTAGGGAAACAGAAAACCTAACAGAACCATAAGGTTGAATCAGTGAGAAATCACATTAAGATTACAGAGAAATCACTCAGGGGAAAAAAAAATCTCTGCTGTCAACAAGAAGGATTCATCTCAGGTGTGTTCCTGTCAGTTTAGGATAAGAACATAACAACCAAGCCTGGCTGCTTCTAGGAAAGGATGAAAGGTTTTCATGGCATCCCCTTAAAGATCATTCTTTAATGAAACCAATTGAAAAGGAAGATAACTCAGGCTGGATATCTCAAGAATGTCTTGAGCATGTCTTAAAGAATGCCCACATAAATCAGAGACTGTGTTTTTGTGTGCTGGTCTCCAGCAGTGCAAACAGATGAGAAACTCTGGGTATCCACAGTTGTGTCCCAGCAGGGAGAAAATGGCACCTGGAGTATTAGCAGGGACTAAATTGGGCATGGATGCTCAAAAAGTAGACCCCACTTGAGCTGTACAGATTTGCTTCAAAAATTATGTTTCCAAGTCAGCAAAAGATTGAGTGAGACAGATGTGTGAATTGATTCCTGGGAAAAGCAAAGATTTCAGGTAAACCATAAAAGTCTGGTATTGTCTATGGTTTATGATTACATAGCCCTGGGTATATTTGAGAGAGGTTTTCCTTGTCCAAATTGTTCCAGTCTGAGTTTCAAAGAATGGTACCTTCTTTGTTACCTTCTCTGCTGCCTTTCCAGCTCTTGTCAAGTTAGGTCATAAGGTGATCATGCCATTAATCTCCTTGCTGTCCTAAGTTTCCATCAAAAAGAAGACTTTTTTCGCAGTTTCAAGCAGAAATACTTGTCTGAGCTGGGGCACTGCAGGTTGCTTTGAGATCCTTCCCCAGTCTGGGTGTTGTATATTCTCTGCTCAAGGCCATGGACTGCAAATAACCAAGGTGACCCATGGCCCATCTCGGTATTGATTTGCTTTGCCTGGTCTAAAAATGTGCCAGAGAACCACAGAATCACTGAATCATTTGGGTTGGAAATGATCTGTAAAATCATGAAGTCCAGCTGTTCTCCCAGCACTGTCAAGCTCACCACTAACTCATGTCCCCAAGTGCCACATCCTGTTAGATCTGTTAAATCCCTCCAGGGATGGGGACTCCACCACTGCCCTGGGCAGCCTGTTCTGAGGCTTTGCAACCATTTTGAAGAAGAAATTTTTCCTAATCCCCAGTCTAAACTTCCTCTGGCACAGCTTGAGGCCATTTCCTCTTGTTCTGTTGCTTGTTACCCTAAGGAAAAATGTCCTTTCAGTGGGGACCTGTGTGTCTGGATCTTCAGAAATGTTAAACCCATTTGGTCACAGATGGGTTTGCAGAGATGTTCAGCTTCCACTTAGGCTACAGAAATCTTATTTTTTAAGCACTGGAAGCATTGGAATATCTGTTTAGGAGACATAGTAGCAGGGATGACTGCCTTAAACCCTGCAAAAAGTCCACCCTCTTTTTTGGAAGTTCTTGTCTGAAGACCTCTCCAAAAGCCCTTTGGATAACCTGGCCCTCATGCTGCCTTGCAGGAGATCGTCCCAAGGCCCATGACTCAGAGCAAAACCTGGCACAGCTCTCTGCTGCTCCCTGCTTCACATCACAGAGTCAGAATGAATGTTGGGATCAGAGACTAGAATAAAATTGGGCAGAAACAGGCATGTCTAACAAATATCTCGCTTGTGATGAGGTGTTTGTGCTCTCAGCCAGCAGCCGCAAAGCAGGGACAATAATGAAAGGCACCCCCTTGAACATTTTACATTGTTCCTCCTATTCTAAACAGACAATTTATGCATTTTATCCTTTCCAGCTGGTGTCATTCTCTCCACTCTTGCAAATCACTGCTATTAATTATGCACCCACAGCTAAGCCCCCCTGCAAGGAGGATTCCAGCTCCAGCACTGCAGCAAAGGAGGCGTTACTGGACTTCTTTGGGAAGGGAAAGCACTCCTCCACCCTGAAGGGAGCGTTCAGCTTTGGAGAGAGGAGTTGACAGCTGGTTTTTATTAGCCTTTAAAAGGCAGTGTTGGGGTAGGTGTGGGACCTTTGGTCTGGAAGAGAAGCTTTTTCTGGTCAGTCCCAGGGGTGGAAGGTCAGGCTTACTTGGTCTCCAGCCAAAAGGCACAAAATTCGAGAAACTGCTTTGATTTTTCTCTGGCTGGTGATGGGAGCTGGGCTGGTGCAGTGGGACAAGAATTGGTCACTGCTGTGGCTTGAACTGGGCATGGACTGGGCACTCCTACAGCACAGATGATGAGTGATGATAATATAGACAAGGCAAGGGAGACAAAACCCACTGATATTTAGGGAAAATGGATTGTGGCCACACTTTTACAGGCAGATAATTTGGATACCACTGCGCAAAAATGTCTGCTATTTAAGGGCAAGAGGAAAATGAAGGCAGAATAACTCTTCAGGCTTGCATTTCATGCTGGAAAATGCCATAATTTTCTGTAAGATGTCTGATGGAGGAGAAATTTCAGGTTGCTGCAATCTTTCTGATTTATAGAGGTGGCCTTGTATGCCAGAGGAAGGACAAAGAGTGGTCTCATCCCCTTGTAAAGCTGTCTATGCTATAGGTACAAGGCAGTTTGCATATGGCCTCTGTAGGATCTGGCCTCCATCTCTAGGGTTTGGGAACAACAAGAAGAACCACAGAGCTTTTGCCTCCTTCTGACTGCAACACCTTGGGACAAAAACCTGTGTGTTATTTACCTTAGAGCTGCCAGGCCTTGCTGAGGCACAGCCAGAGCTGCACCCTCTCCATGCATGATGAAGTGTGGCTGTGATGGATGCTCACACATCTCTCCTCTGCCGGGACACTCCTTGCCATCCTAGTCGCTGCTGGGTCTCTGCCAAAGTGTATTCTTTTATTAACCCACTGCCTGGCTTCAGAACAACCTCATGATAAAAAAAAATCACGTATCAGAAGCTATCATCCCCTTCCCAGAGATGTGACACTTCTCCCTGGATGCTGTACAGATCAGTCTTGTACCAATGTATTTGCCCCTCAGAAGTAACAATTCTTGCTGTGAGGCAGTCCAAAGCAATGACTCCTCAATTATGTTCCCTAGTCTTGATTTAATTTGGAAGAACTTCACTTTCTGAATCCTTACTTTTTCATATATGCTCCTGCTCTTCAGCATTTTGAAAATTATTTTAGCATCAAACAGTCTCTTCTTCTTCTCCCTATCAGAAAATAAAGTATGTATGTGAAAATTCAAAATTAATATTATAATAATTTAACTTATTTCTAGTAAGGGGCAGAGCCTTTTTAAAAAATGTCCCTATTAATGCTTGAAATTGAAACTTAGGAAACCAGTGAAAAAATTGTATCTGCTTAGCTAGTAAATAGGGTCAAGGGCACAAACCTGGTCACTGACCTGTCATTTATTGTCATACATGATTTCTCACCAAAAAAAAAACACTCACTAAAGTCATTGCAGGCTTGGGGATTTAAGAAAGATGTTTCCTGATGCAGAGTGTGGGTAATGGAGCTTAGTTTTCCATTCCACTTGTGCTTTGGGACAGTAAATGGCCACAGAGTTTTTTATACTTGTAGCTCAAAGTTATTTATATTTGTAGCTGGAGCCGTGCCTCAAGATGACCAGAACACTTGTTTAAAATGTAGGAATGGCGTCCTGTAACATGCTTGGGAACCTTCCAACTACTGGTACCAGTTAAACAATTTCAAAAAAATTCATTGGGAGCATTTATCCATGGCTTCTTTGGCTGCCACATAAAGAACACACACTAATGCTGGGTGAAATGCTGCTCTAACCCCTTTGGGAGGATGGCAGCTTTTGTAGCCCATTCATAGCGCACAGCATCTTGAAATTCACTGATCAAACTGTAACACCACACCCCACAATACACATAATTGTATCCTATCAATAAATATTTGGAGAGTGCCATGACTCAGGACACTGCTGCAGAGATTTTTTAAATGAATGAGCATGGACCTCTGCTCCATCAGAGTTTACCGTGGAGTCCTGGATCTGCAGATGTATAATATTTTCCTGAGTCATCCATGGAGGGTCTTCTTCTGTGGCAGGGATGGAAGAAGAGAGAGAGAGGAGATACACACATAAAAACAAATGATAATTAAATGCTACTGAAGGGTGCACGGGTGGTCCTAGGGCATTAGTAACAGAATATGCCTTTTTTGTTTGTGTGGTTGGTTGAAATCCAGTTGAGTTCAGCACCTGTGTGGTATCTTGTTCCCAATGGCAGAGTTATGGTTTATATAACACAATCTGGGAAGGTCTGCAACAGATTCAGGACTTTTGCAAGGGATTGCAGGACTCCTTGAGTGAGAGTCACTCCTGATGAGTTGCATTTGAAGTCAGGGGCAGGTGTAGCTGATGTCTGGGTGCAGAGAGTCTCACCTGTGCTGTCCATGGTAGCTTTTAAGATAGATGTCAGTCTTCTAAAGCTCAGGGGAGACCTTATCACTCTCTACAACTGCCTGAAAAGACACTGTAGGGAAGTGGGGGAGTCAGTCTTTTCCCCAAGGTATCAAGCAATAAGACCAGAAAAACAGAATCAAGTTTCACCATGAGAGGTTAAGGTTGGATATTACAAGAAATTTCTTCTCCCAAAGGGTTGTTTAGCCCTGGAACAGGGTGCCCAAGGCAGTGTTGGAGTCCTAATGCCTGGAGGGATGTAAAAGCTGTGTGGATGTGGGGACATGGATTCGTGGTGGGCTTGGCAGTGCTGGGGGAATGCTTGAACTTGGTGATCTTGTAGGGCTTTTCCAACATAAACTATTCTATGATTCTGTGTCTCAGCTCCATAGACACTCTTTATAAATCCTGCATGGACTTGCTGGTATATTTGGAGAAGTCTTCACATTTTGGAGGTTACCTGGTCCAACAGATGAAAATAAAGCCTTATTTTCCAGTTCAGTTATCTTTCTGACATGATAATGAATTTCTTACAGCACCCCAAACATATTTCCAAAGTTTAGCAAGAATATGATTTTACGAACATTTCAGTCTAATAACTAGGTCAGCTAGGAAATGCAATCCAGAAAATCTCATCTAGCTGCCTCTCCCTCTGTTAATGGATGGATACAGCCACACTCCATAAAATCTTTCTTTGCAGACTGCAAAGCCAAAGTGGGTTCTTTGCTCAACATCCACTTGCTTCCTTGGGGCTTAAATGCCAATGGAAAGCCCCAGCTCTGGTTTGTTAATTGTCACAATTGTTTGACCAGTTCTGTTTTAGGAAAATCCCATTAAAAATGGTGAATCGTTGTCTCCTGCTGATGTGAACGGTAATAGCTTTGACCCACAGAAGCAGTAGGACTCCTGACTTTTAATGACTTTTAATGACTGCTAAACTTTTAGATTTAGATTACTGGTTCAGCACCCAGGTCCAGTGAAATAAACCCTCACATGCACACCTTGGCAGCTCCCAACCTCCCAGGTGCCTCAAAGCAGCCATTCTATGCCACCAGAGGATGAGGAGCAGAAGACAAAAAACTGCAACAATTCAACCACGGACTTCCCTGATTCATCAAAGCACTTAGAACACAACATGTCCCATAAAGAGTATTTAAATATGTGCTGAAATAGTTTGGCATATCAAGCCTGAGGGCTTGACTTTGCACAAAATGTCTCAGATTAAAGGTTTGGAATGGTTTTAAACTTCCCAAGGCTCTTCCTGAATAACTTTCTGTATGCATGTGGATAGTGCAGAGCATATTTATCCAATATCCTTCATGTATGTATCCTTCTGGTTTCTTACTCTTTGTCCCACCTTTTCACTTGCATCTCCTATGTCCTTCTGTCATGATGAACACATGGACAAGTAGCTCCCATGGACACTGCAACAAGTAGATACTTGTACTCCAGTGCCATTTTTTAATGACTCCTCTGCATGTCAGACATGGTATAGTGGTGGTCCTGTCAGCGCTGGACTCAATGATCTTACAGGGATTTTCTAACCTTAATGATTCTGTGATTCTGAGCCTTAACAATTTGTTAGCACTCAAGAAAACCACCCAGGTTGGAACCATTTCCTTCTTTCCACATTTCTTTTTGTCTTAGGTTGCAAGATGTGGCTGGGGGTGTGTATTCTATTGCCATCTGTTAGAGGTGGGGCAATTATCTTCTGTTAATTGGGCAGTTTCCTTTATCTCTTCCATGACCAGTCCTTCTTCCAGGAAATATCTTCTGTTAACGGGCCATTGAGTGTCACTGCATGACTGATAAAATTACATCATCCCATTGTGAGATGCTCCACCCAGGGGGAGGAGCCAAGCATTCCTACCTGGGTATAATCTAAGGGTTGGAACACCAGAGACAGCCTTTTCTCACTGGATTCCCAGAGGAGCAGCTGTCTTCTCCACTGGATTCCCAGAGGAAGACCAGGCCCATCTACACCACCACAGGACTTTCAGAGGAAGACTACACCCTTCTACAGGGTCACTGCTTCAACAAAACCACATCTGCCACTCCAGGAGGACTGCATCCACCATTTAATTGGAATGCTACCAACACCCTGACCCACAGGGTGTCAGGTTGTGTTCTGACTCTGTCTGTGTTGTTTGGTATTGCTGCATTGTTTATTTTATTCCTAGTAAAGAACTATTATTCCTGCTCCCATATCTTTGCCATTAATTTCAAAATTATAACAATTCAGAGGGAGGGAGTTTGCATTTTCATTTCAAGGGAGGTTCCTGCCTTCCTGTCTTTTCAAACCAACACACTACTCCACACCATCACCTCTCAGCACCTGTTAAGGCCAGTCACCTCTCAGCAGCAATATTAAGACCATGAAGATCCTATGGAAGGACTCATGTCGCTGTGTTGTTTGCAGAGTTCTGAGCACAGCAGGTGCCTACTGCATAGTCATGAGTATTACAACTGCCAAAACTTACTACTTCTACACCTATTGACTAATAACAACTGCATTAACTGTGCTGCCCTTTAAAGGTGAAGGTAATTTGGGAAAAGGGTATTTATACAGAAATCAGAGCATTTGCACAGCAAATCAGACTGTAATAGATATACCAGGCAATTCCCCCATGTAAATAATTCCTCCCTGGAGAACCCTGACAAAACCTCCTCATAGGTACACATTTGTGAGGGTCAGTGGGATGGGAGAAGGGCCAGGGAAATGGAAGTTTGGAGCAGTTTGAGCAACTGGGCAACTGTCACACAAAGAAAGATGGACATACTGTGCAAAACAAATGATATAATGGCTTTGGGAAATTGGGATTGTGTATACAGGGTTCTTTGCAGTTCACACAGGACCTTTTGTGACTTGTTATATGAATGCAATCAGCAAAGGGACACACACACACACAAAAAATATCCTCTATAAGTAGCTGTCCTGAAAACAAACCGTAAGGAAACTGTTCTGAGTGTCTTGATCCAGAGACTAAAGCATTTATTCTCTTTCCTTTCACCTGAAACCCACAATTAAACCACATGAAAAAAAGTACACAAACACTTTTGCAACCAGCATTCATTTTTTTAGAGCCCATAGCTGACAGATGCCTTAAATTCAGACTCATAAGGCCTTAAGTTCAGAAGCCAGTTGTGCTTTTCTTTCTTACAGGGTTTTTATCTTAAGGTTTTTTTCTTCTATTTTTTTTCTTTTCCTTTTATTTTCCTTCTTCTTCCTTTTTTTTTCTTTGTTCATTTGTCCTTTTCTGTTGCTGTTTTCTTTTTTTAAAATTTTTCCTTTTTATTAACCTCTTTTTTATTTCTTCATTTTCGCTTTTTTATTTTGGTGTTCTCTTCTCCTTTTTGCTTTCCCCCCCTTTCCCTTTTCTTTTTCTTTTTTTCTATTTTCTTTTAATTTTTTTTATTTTATTTTTCTTTTCCCTTCTTGTTTTTCTTTCTCTTTTTCCCTTTTTATTTTTTTACTTTTCCTCTTTTCTTGTATACGTCCTCTCCTCTCCTCTCCTCTCCTCTCCTCTCCTCTCCTCTCTTCCCTTTCCCTTTTTATATTTTCCTCCCTCTTTCTCTCCCGTTAGCAGGCAATCACCAAGCCTCCAACCCCGAAACCGACCTGAAAGCAAAATCCAGACCTCCGCATCTGCTCTTCCCACCGATCACAGACGATCAGAGCAGAGGATTGGAACCTGCAGGCTGACAGCAGGACGTGCTGAGGTACAGCTTGAGCAGGGACTACCGTGGGCGGTGATTCCCGACCCTGGCAGAGGAGCCCGATCTCCGGGCACAGCGCCGTGAGTGTCGCTGTCCTTGTCCGGGCAGGGCAGCGCGGGGCACCCCGGCAGCGCTCACCTTCCGGCCAGAACACCGACTCGCTGTTTTCGTTGCTAATCACTGTTAATCATTAACCTCTCATTAGAATAACACCGCTGGGTCCCCACCGTGCCCTGGGCCGCGGCCGAGCCCCCTGCCCTGTCCCGGCCCTGTGCCGGGATGGGAGCGGGGAGGGGATGCGCGGAGCCCCCGGGGCCCGGCCTGCCCGCCAGGGCATCCGCGGGGCGCGGAGCCTTTTGTTATGCTAATCCGAGCTGACATCACCCCGCATATCAAAGCCGAGGGGCCGCATATAAGGCGGCTGCGGGGCCTCCCCGCCAGAGCGGCCCCGCTCCCCGCGCAGCCCGCTCCGGGCCGAGGTAAGCGGGGACGGCGGCTGTGCGAGCACTGCCGGGAGAGGTGGGAAGGGGACAGCGGCTCCGGGCAGCCCCTCGGAACGCCCAAGGTGCGGGGCTGGCCCAGAACAGGGGTTTGCGAGGCGTGGACGGAATTCCGAGGAGAGGGGATGCATCCCGGAGGATGCAGGGGAGTAGGAAGACGCTGGGGGTTTCGGCGGAGAGAGGATTCTTAGAGGCTGCAAAGCAGACCGAGGAGATGCCAGAGAGAGAGGCGGCTTGGGGACTGCAAGGGAGAAGGGAGACCCGGAGGACTGCAAGGAAAAGGGGGACCCGGGAGGATGCATGGGGCAGGGAGAACGAGGGAATGCGAGGGCGAGGGGAGGCTGGAGACTGCAAGGGAGAGGGGATACCCGGGGGAAAGCAAGGAAGGAGGAGACTCGGAGGCTGAATTAAGAGACCTCACGCCCGGCAAGGGGAAGCGTGAGTGCAGGAGCGAGGGGAAAGGGAGACCCAGAGCGTGGAGAGACCCGATGAGCTGCAGGGGAGAGGAGAAACCCGAGAGTTGGATGGGACACTGGAGACCCAGGGGCTGGTGGCAGAGGGGGGACGTGGAGCTGCAAACGTGCAGGGCAATGCAAGGAGCTGCAGAGGGGAGAGGAGTCCGGGACGCTGCAGGGTGGTGGGGACACCCGGGGGCTGCGGGGGACGAGGAAGATCCAGAAGGCAGCAAGGGAGTGGTGAGACCCGGCAGCTGGAATCAGCTCCACCACCAGCTCTATTCCTTTTCTCTACTCCTACTCCTTGCTGTAGGTCATCTGGGGATGTGCTACCCATAAACCAGGCTGCTGTGCTCTTGGAGAGGGCTGCAGGCTGGCAGCAGAGTCAGGTGGATGTCTTTGTTTCCTGGACAGGAAAACTGGAAAAATGTGAGCTGAATACTCACACTTTTATGTACAGTTAAAATTGCCCGTTCCCATCCCTGAGTCCAGAGTCTTGGAAGTGTCTGATGGGAGTGTTTTCTGTGTGCCAGAGTGCAGCTGGCTGCAAACAGCCTTGAGGTGAAAAGAGAGCTTTGAGTTAAAAGCAGCTCCTGTTTTTAGGAGTCCACAGGCCACTTGCTGTTGGTTTGATCAGTGACCCAGAGCTCACCAGAGCTGTAAACATCACATCTGCCCCAAAGTGTGTCCCACCCTTGCAAATTGCTCTTGCAAATGTAATCTGTGTTGGACTGAGTGGAAAAATGCATTATTACCTCTCCAAATAAAAGGGGTGCAATTGCATGCAAAGCTCTCAGTTCTTTGAGAGGTATGGAGAAATTAGATAATTTCTCTTCCACTCCAGGAGTTGAAAAAACCCCAAACTGTGACTTTTTCAAGGCAAGGGGGGAGAGTAGAGAATGGTGTTGGCTGGTCAGGTTTAGTGAGAGCGTTTTAGACCATCTGAGACATTTTACACCCAATTCTTGTGTTGTCCAGCAGTTCACAGGTGTGAGATAAAGGGTCTGAAATATGTAAATAGACACTGAAAGGCATGGGCAGGATTAAGGGTTGAAGGTTTCCAGTGTGCTTGTGGAGCAGTGGGAAGAAAAGGGCTCCCAAAGAGTAAAAGATACAGAAATACTCTGAAACAAGAAGCATGTGTGCCTGGATGCTCATGGGAGCAGTGCCTTCAAGGGATGCATCAAACCCAAATCCAAGTGGGCATTAAGGAAAAACAATCCATGGCAATGAAATCCTGCCTCCCTTGTAGGCAGTCAGTTTTGTCTTGGACTTCAAGGGAGCCAGGAACTCGCCCATACAGGTTATTAAACTCCTTTGTAATAACAGCACTTCTCTAGAAACCCTTTACTCCAGGCACTGGGGCTGGGATAGCCAAAAAGCAGCCTGAATAGAAAAATATGCTGCAGATGGCTGAGAAAACACTCAGAAATATTCATTCCCCCAGCCCAATTGCTCCCCAAATGGGAATATTTAGGCAGAAAGCTGCAGCAGGGCAAATCCAGAGCTGGGGATCAGGAAGGATACTCTTTTTCCAGGGTAAGAGGTCTCCCAGAGTGAAGCTGACTGCTCCAACCATTCCCAGTCCCTTCCCAAACCTCTTTGAGGGGGCATTGTGGGGGGGGACGAACAGTTACAGTTTGGGTTTGCCAGTCTGCTGTG
Organism: Ammospiza nelsoni; assembly: GCF_027579445.1. Taxonomy (NCBI): domain Eukaryota; kingdom Metazoa; phylum Chordata; class Aves; order Passeriformes; family Passerellidae; genus Ammospiza; species Ammospiza nelsoni. The sequence goes on along the minus strand of NC_080634.1, from coordinate 15,582,967 downwards.
CAATGGGTTGTGAGACTCCAGAGATGCAATGTGGTGGGCAGGTTTTTCTGTTTATTTTACTGTTGTGTTTCTCATGGGATGAGAAACCACTGCAAAGACCACAAAAAGCAGCCTGGAGCAGTGTCTGAAGTGAGGAACTGAAGGGAAACCCATTTACTGCTATTAATACTGCTGCTAAAATAAGTAAGCCATGCCCTGGAGACAGAGAGAACCCCTCTAAGGATTTAAGTCCTGCATCTGGTTTGTTTATCTGTTTGGCCCGAAGAAGGAAAAAACCAACACAAAGAAAAGGGGTGTGAGGGTATCCTTGAGAGCTTTTTTGTCTCCTCCAGGCTGCTCCCTGGAGACAAAAATGAGATTTTGTGTTTACAAAGTTGCAGCCTTTTCCCTGAGCTCCAGGTGCCAAGGGCTTGGAAGAAGTGAGAGGCAGAGTTAATGAGGTGAGAAGAAAAGCAAAAGGTAAAGAGCAAAACATATTCATTGTAAGAGATCAGAGAGAAACATCTGCAGGGCAAGGGCACCTGCATTGAGTAGGGAAATGCAGTTTTTATTATTTGTTTTCTCTGCAGAAAAAGAAATCTAGAGAGAAGAAAGCGAGAGATGAATAGCTGAAGATTTTAGCAAATGTAAAGATCTATCTTTTTTTTTCTTCTTCTTCTTCCTAAGGAGTTGCACAAATTTTTTGGAGAGGGGAAGAAAAAAACCCAGTGAAGTGAAGCAGCGAATGAAGTCTTGCCATGTGCAGGGTTAAATGGAAACACACAATCAGACCATAACTCTGTGTAATTCAACCCATACGGTTTGTCTGTCTGTTGACTCGAAAGGTTGTATCGAGGCTTGGCAAGGGAGAGGACTGAGAAGGGATAATCCAAACCTTTTCATGATTCATAAGCCACTCCTCTGCAATTTGGATAATAGATTTCTCTCTCACAGTGACTTGCTAAACTTCAGAGTTAACCGTAGCTCGGCTCTTTCTCCTTTCAGGCTTTTCATCTCCAAGAACGAGCATTACCCAAACTGAAGGAAAATACACTGTGCAAAATATTAAGAAAACTCCTTTTTTAAGAACAAATTTCTTTGGAGAAGCTGATTTCCTTTGGCCAGCAGGAGAAAGCGGAGAAAATGAAGCCAAGTCTGCGATTTTTCTTAGCTGGTTTTCTGCTGTTGATTCTGCAGACAGGGCTTTGCTATGGGATAAAATGGATGTAAGTATCTGGCTCTATCTCTGCATTTTTGATGTTTTTGTAGGAATTGCTGGTCTCTTACCTGTTTGTACATCTGCTGCTTGAGGCATGCTGTAAACTGTTTAAAGAGCAGCAAGCACTGCAATTCTCCAGGCATTGATTGATTTCAAGTGTGTGTACTAGGGGCTTATGCTAACAATGTCTCCATCTTCTTTCTAAAATATGCATGATCTAGGCTCATTTAGGTTTTTTTCTCCTCATTGATACCAAGGGAAAGGCACACACTTGAATGCTCACATGAGCCACTTAATGAAGCTCCTAGCATTAGCTCCTGCTATGCTGGGAAACTCTCCCACCAGAGCCCCTGGCTGTGCTGAGTAGGAACTGAGAGCAGCAGGGATGGCAGCTGAGATAATGCTGCCCATCTCCAACCACAAGGGATGCTTGACAGATAACATGGCTTTTTCTGGACCTTTTAACCTTTGGATTTTGTGAAGGGTGTAAAAAATGAGGTGAGGAGGGGGGAGGAGGGTGAAGAAATACCAGGGACTGTGGTCAAGTCAGGATTGAGTTTCCTTGGAGGTAATGTACTGCAAAGTGAAAACATCACCATCTCATTTCTTTGCTTAAACAAGCAATCAGTTAGTTTCTTGCTGCAAAACAAACAAACAAACAGGCCACTCCAAAGCCAATCTGGTTTCACGACCTCAATGAATGATCTGTCTTTTCTACTTGGGTTTGGAGCTGGGCACAAAATAAGTAAGGGAATGTGAGTTTGCCTCAAAGGTGCATCTTTGGTAGAAAAAAGGCACAATAATATACAATGCCAGGAAGACTCTGTAGTGCATTGAAGCAAAGATCTTTGGGATAGGTGGTGAAACTCGGACAAGAGTTTCCTGTTTTGCTGCTCCTTCTGCCACAGACTTCATGCTGTGTCTAATTGCCATTCTGCTGTTCCATTGTCATTTGAAGCTCTACTCATGCCACCTTTTATAAAGGCTTAAATTTGGATATCTGCAAATTAAGGTATCCCATTGGAGCCAGTGTTTTTACTCCCCATCATGCAGTCAGGGAAGAGAGGACCTTCCAGATGGCAATTCATCTTCTCCAAACAGGAATATCCAATAGAAATGTAAGTGATAGCCTCTGGTGATGCTGTGTGCTGCAGGGAGCTGCTATTAGCCACACATCTGCTTTTCATATCCATAAAGAGAAGCATGGAGAATCTCTCCACAGGGTATTTAAATGTATATGGTTAGGTGGGAGGAAGAGTCACCTACTTCAGGGCATCTTTCAAGGTGGCATGCTTGCCTATGGCAGGAAGATAGGAACTAGATGATTTTTAAGGCTCCTTCCAACCCAAACCATTCCATAATCTTCCATTTGTTGTCTCCATATTCTAAGGACCATTTGGAAGTAGAGGAGAGTAAGGATCTGGTTTGCTTTTCACTGCCTTGGCTTTACACCTTGTAGTAGTCAGCAAGAGCTCAATGACATAACCCAGCTGTTTGTTTCCACCAACTTCCTCCAGTACTTAGGCTCTCAGCTCTGCCAGTGTCCAGCACCAGGAAAGGCAGGAATCTCCTTTCTGAAGGACATTTACCAGCATGTCCATGGGTCTCCTTTGCAATGTTTATTTCTATGCAGCGCAGAAATAAAGCTGTTTTGTGGCACCCTAATTCAGCAGGGCTTTTATGTGTAGAGCCATGACTGACTGGAGGGACTTGCCCTTATGCTTGGCACTGGTGTCCCACTTAGGCAAGATGTTTAATCATGAGTGAGGGGCTTGGGTTCCTTTGAAGGGCAGGGATGAGATGAGCTCCAGGAGGAACCTGATAGCATAGTATGGACAAGCCATAGACATGAAAAATGCTGGGAGGCAGGCAAAGGTCCCTGATAGCTTTGCTGTCAAAAGCAGCCTTTGGGCTGCTAAGTGGTTAAGCTGCAGGGGTTGCTTTTGGGGGTGAGGGGGGGGAGAAGCAGTTTGGGGGTAAGACACCTCAGTTGCTGCTCCTCTGCTTCCCAGCAGACATATCCCCCCTATCAAAAAGTGAGTGAGAAAGATGAAAGCTGGGATTAAAGTGATATTTGAAGCATGAATGGCATGCAGATGCACCACTGAGCTCCCCTCACACCTGTTTAAAACCTGGCAGAGACTACACTCTCTGTCCACAGCACTTTGTGACTGGGATGCTGGCAGCTGGAAATTCACAAAATTATGTTTGGTTTTTCTTTTGTTTGCTGTTTCTCCTCATTTCCCCACCCTCACTTTCCTATGGAAACACCGGCTAATTTTCCCTACTCCCCATCACTCTTTCTTCCTGGGGCTCAGGGACTGTCCTTAGAAATTGCATGGGTAAGTTCTTGGCAAACAGAGTACCAAATACTGAGTAATACCTCAGACCTGCTGATCCCAGCTCTGGACTCATATTCTGGGTGCTGTACAATTGAAATCTGCTCCTTCCTTCTCTTTCTCATGAACAGAGAGGTGGGGAAAAAGAACAGGATGAAGAAGGAGGAAAGTGGTATGTGATGTTTTCAGCTGTGGGATTTTCTCACTGGTCTGCCCACTGCATCATTTTTGTACACATGGTGCCAGAGTCGAGCTTCAAAGAGGATTTGGGAGGGGAAGGGAGAGATAAGGATGTGGGTCTCACCAGCCTGGAGATGAGGGAGTGACTGATAAGAAAGGTGATAGGAAATTTAATTTTGATTCAGTACGTGATGTAATTGCAGGGGGAGGGGAAGAAGAAAAACAATTTTCAGCCTTTTAGGACTTCTCAGTAACACAAATATGCCCTGAAAATTAGTCAAAGCAAGGAGAAGGTAAAAAAAGAAATTATTTATTTTATTTTGCTTGGCTTATTTTTATGAGTTCTGTGGTCCAAATCCCCATCTGTTGGAAGTTGGTGCTGGGCCCACCAAACATCCAGCACGGTGTGTGGACAGTCAGCACCTTGTACACAGGTTCTTGCTCTTGTATACATTTCTCTTGCTGGAGAAATTTCATCTCTTGTGCTCTTCCATCTAAGCTCCAGAGAGCTACTCAGGTGTAAAGCCAGAGTGTGGCTCCAGAGTATGGTTCCAGATCTGTGCTGGATCAGGATTGTTGTGGAGGTACAGCCTTTCTCCCTTTCTCATCAATGTATATGAGACTCTGAGTCCTTTTTTTTGCAAACACCTTCCCATCCTGAGAGCAAAGCAGGTATGTGGGGAGGTCACATCATTTTGTGGTGCTCAGTGTTGTTTTGTCACTGTGGCTGGGAAGGTGAGGCAGCCACTGGTTTCCTGAGATATGTCTGAGGGCCAATGCATCTAGTAATTCTATCACCTTCCCCATCTGCTTTTGCAATCCATTCAGCTTTCCCAGGAGAGTTTGGGTTTGACCAAGCAGGTGCTGGAGCAACTTATTTGGGCAGAACTGAAAAACAGATGAGCATTAGAGGGAGCTGCAGCCAGATGTGCATGCCCCAAAGGTGTGCAGGTGTTGGGATGTCTAGGCACTGAGTGGCTTCTGAGGCACTTCTGCCTCCACAGGGATTGGCATCTCCTCTGTCCCTGTGTACTGAATGTCTCCTTTAATGTGGTTGTAAATAAGCCAAACACAGCAAGTGATTTGGGCTGGTTATTTTTGGGTTTGTTTTGTTTGGTTTTTGTTTTGGGGTGGGGGGATTGTGTATTTTTTTGTTTTGTTTTGTTTCTTGGGGTTTTTTAGTTTTTGTTTGTTTGTTTTTATTTGGTTGGTTGTTTGGGTTGGTTTTTTCTTTTTTTTCATGGTTTGCAGAATATGCCCAGCTGGCATTAGGAATACTATTGTTTTTAGGTGGAGCTTGGTCACTTCAGGAAGTCTCTGCCTGTCCCCATTGTGGTGACCCAATGATGTCTCATGTGCTCTGGAGCAATACCCAGCTGAGCTCCATTCCCACCTATTGCTGCACAATTCCTATGGTTAAATTGCAGCCCTTCAGAAGCAAAAGGCAGCTTAAGCACACCTTTTGGTGAACAGGGGATGTCCCCCAGCCCACCAAGCTTGAGCAGCCCTTCTGCAGCCAGCAGAAAGCAGGGGAGAAAATGGAAATATTCTGTGCTTCCTGGCAGCTCCTGCCTCTCCCCTTCAATAGGCAGTGGGAGGGAGCTGGGACGTGGAGCCACGGGCGCCTGTGAGGAGCCTGTCTGCCTGGCAAGGCACTGCTAGATGAGCTGCTGTGAAAGAGCTGCAGGATGGGGATGGCAGGAGGGGAGTGGGCTGGGGGTGAGGAAAGGGGAGTACCATGTCTTTGAAGTTTGCTCTTTGCTCCAGCTTCAGGAAAAGTTGACGAAGCTCCATGGCCTTGCTCAGCACTCAGTGAGCCAGCTCACTGCTGGCATTGACTTCATTAAAGCTTGGGCATGAAGTCAACAGCCCTGTGCCCACTACTGCCAGCACTGGATTTGGCACCATATCTGAAAACAGCTCTTATTTTAAGCTTTTAGTTCAGAGTTGGTTTCCCCCACACACACACTTCTCTCCTTCTTCCTCTTCTTTCTTTTTTTTTTTTTTTTTTTTTTTTTTTTTTTTTACCCACATAAATCCTACTTCTCTGTTTGAAAGGCCCTTGCAGAACCAGGGGAAGCATTTACCAGGGGATGTGGTGTCTTTCCCAGGACTTGTGGTCCCCAGGCTGGAACTGATGCAGGGCAGGGTGGCAGGGGCATGGGCTGCCTTTGACTACCAGGAGCTTAGACAACGTTATTGTAACTCCCCTGCAAGCCTTTTCCAGATGAAAACCTGAGAAAATGAGGCTCATGCAGATTAAAAACCTTCAATGAGATCAAATACAAAAAGAAATCTTAATCTCTGCCTCTCTTTATTAACTTTTACCACATACTTCACTCTCCACAGCCATGGAATTTTGTCTAAATCTTTTTGTGTCACCCACATCCCTGCAAGATTAAGGAGTTTAGGAATAGGCACTAAAAAGAATGCTTTTTCAGCAAGCAAAGCTGATAAATTGGAGTAGAGGTTCACAGTTTCACCAGCAGTCCCTTTGTGAGACTTTTGGAGATCATGTCACACAAGGGAAGATGGGGAGATGCCTTCAGAGAGAAGATTCTTCCACCCTTCCAGGGTGTTTTAAAGGACACCAATGTTTTGCTGCTCAATTGAAGGAGTTCTTCTCCCTTTGGCTTGACCAGGAGCAGTGTCCTACTCACAGGGTACCTTGTAAACCAAATAATATATGGCTTTCATTGATATCTGCAACCATCTGAAGGTGCTTCTTCCTAACCTGCACTATGAACAGTCCTCTCGTGGGGCCCAGACATGCAGGAATGGGCCCATACCTCTCAAAGGACCTAACACTGCAGAGCATTAATGCTTTCAAATGAATTTAATAACTGCCTGAGATAATTAAAAGAGTAAATGAATGTCATGATCCATCTATGCATATTTCCTCTGTAATCATGTTCATGGTTTTCTATCAGTATCCAGAACTTCAACTGAAGGACCTGCTGTGTTATATATAGATCAAGAGATGTTTGTTTTAGGCCCTGTTTATTTGGAGGGATGGATCAAAAATGTATATTTTAAAAAAAGGTGAAATAATCACCCCTTGGTTTTCTGGAGAATGAAGGATGGGGCAGGAGAATTAGGTGAGATCAGGAGGAAACAGTGAAAAACAGCATTTCCAGGGTGAAACAGGTAAAATCCCCTTTTCAGATGAAGAGTGTGAATCCACAGAAATATGTTTGTCAGGGATCTTTTTCCCAGGTTGAGAAATGAAGGATATTCTTCTAATTATGCCCTTGAGGGCTGGATTTCAAGGCTGGCTGTGCCCCATTGGCTCGTTTCCCTCCCAGTGCTGGTGATCAGTGGAGACTGTGTGAAGACAGGCCAGAGACCCACCACCAAATCCTACCATGGACAAGCCTCTGCTGGGGGATGTTTTTCTTTCCACAAATGGATATTCTTTCCCAATAATGTCATTGCAGGCAGTGGGTATCCATTCCCTGATGCTGCCAGAATTTAGAAAGCAGGGAGGGGTTGTGCATTTCCATAGGGAGGGTTTAGAGTGACATGGAGTGAAGAAGATATTCCTAAATGTGGGACAGAGACTGGACAAACCTAAGTTGTCAGGGCATGGAATAGATGACCTAATAGGCTTCTCAAAATCCTGATCTGTGATTTGTAAATGCCCTTTTCAGTCTCAGCAACTGACTACAGTAACTGAGTTTTCTTTTCCATCTCCATTACCTTTTAATTTTTCCTCCTGATGCTTGAAGATGTTTCCAATTATAGGTTCTCACAAGCAAAGACATGAACTTTAGGTCTGGGAGATGCTCAGAAAACACCTTCCTGCATCTTGCAGTTTTATTCTTGGTAGGCTTCCTGGAGCTCAGCTCATTCTATGAGAAACAGCCTTGCTGCTATTTACTGAGTTCTCAATGATCAGAAGGTATTTTCCCTCTTCCATGAAGTAAATGGTTTTCTTGTTGCACTATAGAACTGCTGCTCTAATGGTGATCATTCAAGGCACCTTTTATGATACAGTCTCATTGCTTCACATCCTGTTTTTATATGCTGAGGATGAGTTTCAGTCTGAATTCTGCTTTCATCCCTACCTGTAGATGGTTATTTGTGCTATTCATGACTTGTCTGTAATGGTGAGATAGGGGTACCTCAATGTAGCCTTCCAAGCCCTTTAAAGAGGCTGAAGACGTCTAGAAAAGATCAGAAAATGTAGTGTAGGACCTAGGAGATATATGCATCCTTCTGGAGGGCCAGCCAAAACATTCCAAGGCCTCTCAAGGGCCACCCAACACATCTGATTGGAAAACTGAGCTGCTGCCTTGTGGTACAGCCTCTCTCAGAGACTTGGGATGTTCCTCATTTGCCTGAAGCTCAGGCTGTGAAGTTCTCTCACTGCTCCTGCCGCACCCTGCCTGTTTCCCTTCCTGCTGGGACATGCCATGCTGGAGTTTTTATTATTTATACTCTATTACTGTTCAGCTGCTTTGGCCTCTTGCCTGGTTTGTGTTGCACCTCATACCTGCGAGTTGCTGATAGGCTTTCTGGGATAACTTTTCACAGATTCCTGGTGTCAAGTGCTCATATCTCATTCAAGCTCTGTGCTTATACCATTCAAATATCTGTGCCCCTGCTCAGTGTCTGGGTTTCCTACATAGAGCAGAAAATGAGCACTTCTAAGTCATGATGGTGTCTTAGCATAGGTCCCCAAAGCACAAAAGGCTAACTACTTCCTAGATGTGGCTTTTTGCTTTCCATCTCAAGAAGGATCCTGAAGGTCTGCTGTGAGGTGCCCAGTGTAGAGGTTTGCTGTCAGGTGACAGTCACACTATTCAGAGAGTCATGTCTCTACCTTCAAGGACATAATCTCTCTGTTCAGATACCTGAACACCCAGTATATCACCAACAAGTTTTTTCTCCACCAGTTCAGGTTCACATCTGAGGCAGGGTGAGTTGCCTTCTGGAGGGGCCCCTCTCCAGACAAGGAACATTGTATGAACACCAGTGTGTATGGGAACAAGATGAACTGCAGGGCAGAATTTCTGAGGATTGAATCATAGAATCATTTAGGTTGGAAAAGACCTCTGTGATCATTGAGTCAAACCAATAACTTAACACTGCCAAGTCCACCACTTTTTCCTTTCTCTTGAAATTCACTAGCAATGACTTCTGCTTCCAGTATTTTTAACAGACCTGTTAAATATGTGTATGAAGTATATATTTATATAGCTTTCAGAGCAGTGGTTTCCCTTCCAAGTTTGCCACTGTGTATCTAGTGCCAGAAATGCCAAACTCCCAGTCACCTGGGAATTTGTCAGAGCCAGCCTATTCATCCCCAGCAAGGATTTAATTCCTCCAGTTTTCATTAGGGCTCAATTTTAGTTCTGTTTCCATCTCATTTAACTTCTGAAGAATGTGGATGTTACAGTAATAAAGTCAAATGCACCCCAAAATGTGTTTGCTAATAAGCCAAACTAACCAAGATGTCTTGGGATGAATCTGAAAGCCAATACATTTAACAAGTACAGGAGGAAATATGTGTTAAAGTTATGTTGCCATGATCTGATGCCATCAGATTATTGATTCAGCCTGCTAGAAAGTTGTTTTATGGGAATGAATAACTTTTATGGCTACCCTAAGAAAGCCAAAAAGATACAAAGAGAGTTCCACACTTGCCTTCTGCTGATCATTGTGGGTGCTCAGGGAAGAAGAGGACAGCCCTGTGAGATGCATGTCAGCATTTGTTCTTTTTTTAACCTGGAAAAGTTGGCAATTGGACAGTGGAAGAACCACCGCTGTGGGATGTTGTTCTTTTCTTTCATGGTAACATATGTGCTGGTATTCATGGATCCCTTCTCAGATTTGGCTGTGGTGCTCTCTCTGCACATTCTCCCACTGAGCTTTTGCAGCTATGGTTTTTGGAGACTAGAGAAACAGACTTATCTATCTGCAACAGTGATTGAATTAGTAGAGGCCTTTGGCATTAACTTTAAGTGAAAGCATATGTTTTGCAAATTTGATGATTTTTCCCTAGGTCTTGCAGGGGATTTTCTCCATAATTAATTACATGACATTTAGCATAATCCTTTGAGAGTGTGTGAGACAGATGCTGAATACAAAATACTGATAACACCAACGTTGCTTTTTTTCCCAAATGCCACAGTCTTGGAGGATCCAGATTTCTTTTATCATGGAACTGATGGGTCATTTTTTACTCTGTTGGGAGGTCTGTGCTCTTCATTCTTCAGCAAACAACCTTCCCCACAGGATTTACACATCCGGTTGACTTGACATATACCCCTGGAGGTTTGTGCAGCCTCCCCTCAGGAATGGAGAGAATTGCACACTGCTAAAGGGTGTTTCTTCCCACCAACTTTATATGAGATAAATCACTCTTCATGGTTGCTCATCTTTCTCACCAGCTTTATCTAAGCACTTATTTACAGAAAGCTTTAATTAAGTCAGGTGAATGTACACGGCTAGACTGTGTTCTAAAGTTTTTGTGCATGTGCTTGTCTCCTCAGAGCTCTGTCCAAGACTTCTTTGGCTTTGGCCCTGAATCAAACCCAGCACTGCAAGCAGCTCGAAGGGCTGGTGGTTTCTCAGGTGCAGCTGTGCCGCAGCAACCTGGAGCTGATGCAGACCATTATTCAGGCAGCGAGGGAGGTGATAAAGACCTGCCGGAAAACCTTTTCAGACATGAGGTGGAACTGCTCTTCAATAGAGCTGGCTCCTAACTACCTGCTGGACCTAGACAGAGGTAAAACAGCACTGCTGGCTCACTTGCGACTGGAACCAGTGGAGTCAGTCTGTGTGTGTGTTTGTGTGTACTTGTGTTTGTGTGTACTTGTGTTTGTGTGTGTGTGTGCGCTGGAGATAGGAAGGGTCTTGCTCCTGGGAGGCCATGGAGGCACTACAAAGCCTACTTGTCCTGTTCTCTGAGACCACATTTACCATTATGGTGCCAGTCATGCCCAGAGGCCCTTGGATCCAAGACCTTGTCTACCACAACTCTTACAAAGCAGACCAGTTGAGCAGTTCTGGTCTGCTCATCCCACTGGGAGTCATGGGAGGAGCAGAAGGAGGCAGGAGACTCACAGGAGGGCGTAACCACATGCTCCAAGAGCAAATCACACCATAATGAACAAGATGCCTAAATCCATGACTCCTTGCCCTGCTGGGATGTTGTCTTATGTTGAAGAGTTCACTTAGATGTGCTCCAAACTAGTGGTGCCATGGGACACCTCAGCTGCAGTGAGTCGGTGTGTTGGCTGCTCTGTGGGACACAGACTGTGTGAGTCTCTTTTTGGGGAATGTTTATGTGGCCCAGGAGGCTGAGCTGGAGTTCTTGTCTCTTTCAGGCACAAGGGAGTCAGCATTTGTATATGCCCTCTCTGCTGCTGCCATCAGCCACACCATTGCCAGAGCCTGCACCACCGGGGACCTCCCTGGCTGTTCCTGTGGTCCCATCCCAGGTGAGACACCTGGACCTGGGTATCGATGGGGAGGATGTGCAGACAACCTCAACTATGGTCTTATCATGGGGTCCAAATTTTCAGATGCTCCCATGAAGATGAAAAAATCAGGATCACAAGCCAATAAACTGATGCATCTGCACAACAGTGAAGTAGGGAGACAGGTAACAAATCCACAAGAGTTATTGTACTTGTACAATCATCTGTAGTGTTGGTCACGTGGTGAGGTTCAGTGTCTCTATCAGCTAGCAAAAGGAGCAGGTTTCTCAAAGATTGCTCTGAAGTCCTTTGGCCTGCTGAAAACTGTAGCTGTGTAACTCCCCCTGTGGCTCAGGGAGTCCCAAATGCTGTTATTAGCCCTGTTTCACCATGGGTGGGATGTCTCACTGCCCCATTTGCACAGTCAGTGTTGGCTCTGGCTCTGCCTGCCCCAGGAGGTGTGCTGGGGACGGGTCCCATCGTGCTCTGCCAGGGGCATTGTGGGGGCAAAGTGCTGTGCAAACCTGGAGGATTATCATCTGCCACATGCATCCAGCAGCAATTGCCTCCAGCCATCCCTGCAGGCAGGAGGGAGGAAGCTTTTTCCTTTTCAAACTGCTATGCTAGTGATTATTCTCATATCTGGCACAAGCTGCTTTTAACAGCTTGCATCCAGTGGAGGGATAATATTTACCATGTGAAGTGCCTGGTGTGCACTGATGTGCAAATCCCTGTGGCAGCTGTCCATGCAGCTGAAGAGATGGATGGGGGAGGGCTACAAAACTGACCCCTGCACCCATCTCTGAGGCTCCAGTGGTTCCACAGACTGCTCCTACTGCACAGCTTGGTCTTTCCAGGGCTGCCTGTGCAGACAAACTTGGAGCATGCTGAGCTCATTGGGAGCTTGCTGTGTAAATACAGGCTGAGTCCACCTTTGCAGAGCACAACCATGCTGAAGTTCCCCTCTCTGGCTCTTTTTTTTTTTTTTTTTCCTACTATTCCCACACTATTTGGTTTGTTTGCTTGGGGTCTGAGGATTTTTTAAAATTTTGTTTTATTTTTGTAATGTCTTGATTTTTTGTTTCAATTGCAAAGGGCAAATTTTTGTTTGGGACATTGTGTTGCCATGGCTGGTGCATTCAGCCCTTTCTGGCAGCATCTTGCCACGTCCCAGTGAAATGAGAACAGTGCAGAATCAAAGTAAAGGGCTGTTTTGGCCCCATGACCAGCAGAAAGGCAGGGTGAGAGTGCACTGAATTCAACAAAGCCATGACATCTCTCTTACCAAAGCCCAAAGCTGCTGGAGGTTGAAATTGATGTCAATTATCTATTTATGGAATGTTTTGATATTCATCTCCTTAGGAATTTAGAGGGTGGAAATGCAGCCCAATATAGATATCTAATCAAAATTCAAAATACTCTTCTGTCTTCTGGCTGCAAAAGAGCCCTTGTGAAAGTAGTCCTGGACTGATAGTGATCACCAAAGAGCTGTAGAATCTCATTCACTTTCAAAGTAGCCATTCTAGACTGCCTGTGCAGAAATGAGAACAGTAGGACTTTTCTATAGCATCTCCTGCTAAGGAAGCACCTTCATTAGCAAGCTTGTGGGATGTTTGGCTGTAAGAGAAGGGCATTTCCTAACTCCTGCATTCCTTTTTGCAGGTCTTGAAAGCCTCTCTTGAAATGAAATGTAAGTGCCATGGAGTTTCTGGGTCATGCTCTATCAAGACCTGTTGGAAAGGCCTTCAAGAGCTGCGAGACATTGCACTGGACCTCAAAACCAAATATTTATCTGCCACCAAGGTTGTTCACCGGCCCATGGGCACACGCAAATACCTGGTGCCAAAGGATATTGATATCAGGCCAGTCAAAGAGACAGAGCTGATTTACCTGCAGAGCTCACCTGATTTCTGCATGAAGAATGAAAAAGTGGGGTCACATGGGACCCAGGACAGGTGAGGACTTTTGCAGTGGGTACTCACTGTACTCTGCCCCCAAAGAGGAAAGGGCAAGAGGGGAACATGTATGAATAAGGGGCAATCAAGGAGGTGACATACACATGCAGGTAAAGCACATCTCCGACATACAATATGGTTTACCAATTCCTAACCCTGTTCGTGATGGCTGTGGCCAACACAGGGCTTGCTGACACATTTTCCATTACACAGTCAGGCACAATATACATTTCAAAATTCCCTGGGCAGCTTACCTCCATGGGAACTTGTAAGGACCAAGCAGCTGCTTTATGCTGTGTTGAGTGTCAGTAATTTCTTGCAGTCACTGCTGATTAGAAGAGTTGTTACTCTAAGACTCCCCTAAGTAGGCAAATATTAACTCAGAACCAGCATTCCTAGATTGCACAAAAGCACCCCAAAAGTGCAAAGATGATATTTAATTTTTTTCTTCTACTGCATATTAAAGGTCTGGGTGTGTTTGTATTGCTTATGACTCTGCAGAGGAATTTCTTTATTGCAGTAATATTGGGGATTTAAGGCCATTATGGTCAAGCACAGCCTCCACTGGGCAGCATACTCTTCCCTTTCACAGGCAACAGGCATGCCTTTCTCCTCCCACCATCTGATTAATTTCCTCCAACACAAACTAGTTCAACATTTCAACAATCTGAGCATCTCTAGGTGGGCAGACCTATCTATCTCTCTACAGCTGAGCCATCAACAGCCAAAAAAGTGTATGTTTCCATAATTTTCCTAATTTTTCTTAGCTGGCTTCAAGGGCTGGATTTCAACCTCTCCTGCTGGTTTACCTTTCTTTAGATAGTTCTCATAATTCTTCTTTGCTCTTTCTGTTATTTTGCAGTGGAGGCTCAGGCAAGTGGCAAGGAGTGTGTGCCTGGCCTGTTTTGGGATGCCTTCCTTTTAATGTAGTGGTGATACTTGGATTTGGACCATTATGGTTCAATGGAGAGAAGGTTTTGCTGAAATGAAATTACCCAAATGCAGACAAGATAAACTATATGTGCATCTGGGAATGGGGACACATGGGTTAATGGTAGGCTTGGCAGTGCTGTGGACTTGATTTTAGAGGGCTTTTACAGCCTCAATGTTTCTGTGATTCTGTATCAGCATGTAAGTGGTGGAACTGATCAGTAGATAAGACAGCTGAATGAGACAAGACTGTCTTTTTTGTCCCCTGATGCTTCATGACAGTCAATGTCCTCTATCCTCTGACATCAATGCCTGGAGTGCTCTACAACGGCACATATCTGACAGCTCTGTGGTGGGAACACCAGGCTGAACTTTATCACCCATTCAGCAGTGGAGCATTAATTATCAAGTGAAGATGTTTATAAGTCACTAAGAATAGCTAGGAAAATGCATATGTTGAAACAGGTTTCTGAAAGAAAATGTCATCTTAGTGGAAGCGAAGTTTTTGTGGTTTTGTGTGGATTTTGTATGATATTTGTGCCTTGAAAATGACCTCTTTGTTCTGCCTTTCTGTTTTGCAAGGAAAAAAATTAGAGATTATTTGGAAATTAGTTTTATAGGAATTGCATTAAATGAACAGGTGTCAAAACAAAGTTGAATTCATTACAGATTTGCCAAGTAAAACATTTTCCTTGAGCTGAAATCCTTTCAAGGGACAGGAGGTGTGACTTCTTCATCTAATCTTATTTTACAGCAGATTTCAACTTTTTATCCCATCTAGGGATGAAAAATATGTCAAGGTCCTGAATGATTTTTTTTTTCCTTCTGAGGAAAGGAAAATGTGTGTTGCAGGCGTGCATTTATCCTGAGCTGGATGACAGCCACGACTGTGAACCTGCCAGCCAAGGGTCCACAGGAAGTGAGATGGAGTGGGGATTTAGAGGACCAAGATATTAAGGTGGGAGGAGATGACTTTCAAAAGGAACTTGTCAAAAAATACTCCTCATTCTCAGATGTGCAAGATGGTGAAGGCCATGGGAGGGGAGGATGGTGAGACAGTCCCATGCTGAGCTTCAGGCACCACTCAGGCCAAGTTTTTAAGGTCATGTGTGATGGGACTTGTTTTCATTACAGTCCATCTGCAGCCTCTTGAGAAGATGCATGGTGTTTCAAAATTGGCATGTGTTATATGAGCTGTAGCAACTCCTTTCCTGAACTAAATTACTAGTGGAAATAAATGTAAAATACACACAGTGTGTTTGAAGATTGGTCCATGCTTCCTGGGGGGAGCTGAGAAAAGGAGATCTTCCCTAGTCTCCTCCTCCCATGGATGCCTTTTTCTCTTTGCAATTTTTCTCTCATGAAGAGAGCACCTAAATGGATTTTAAATGTGGTGCCTCTGTTCCAGCCTGCCACAGGACTGCAGAGATAATGTCTAGTAAGGGATAAGGTAGAAGGAGCACAAAAGGAATGCTGTTAGAGAGAGGGCATGGCAAAATGTGTTTTATGCTTCAGAATGATGTAAAAATGCTCACATGGGAATAGCTCAAACATGTTTTTATTTAATGACTCATGTCTTGGAGGCATTTGAACCTTTTATCTTTATGTACATAAAAATTTTCTGAAGGTAGATCCCACTGTTTCCAAGTAGTCTAGTTTTTAAGGCCAGTCATGCCAGTGAAGTAAAAAAAGGTTGTTTCTTTTTGTTGTGGTCCCTCATTTGGTCTACTCTGTCTTCAACCATCTTCCCATATCCTTGCTGGCCTTTTTTTGGGTACAGAGGTCAGTCCATGCCTGGGCTGTATAGTGCAGTCCCCTATGTCCACAGCTCAGGGATCTTTGATCTGGGCATCTTCAGTATTTCCCAGCCCTGCTTTCTGCCTCCAAAGGGATTTGGAGGGGGGAATATGCCACTAACACCCGCTTTTCCTGTTCCTTGATTAAAATATTCATATTGATGCATTTTTTTGTGACAGAAAATGAGCAGTTTTGCAGCAAATCCAGGGAAAGTCCTTTTCCTCCTCCCTGGTCTGGTTCTTGCTCATAGCATGCTGGAAACAGGATGGAGGTTGATGGTTAAGTTGCAACACCTTGGATGGGTTGGTGTTTGCTGTATGCTGTAGGAATCAATCCTGCACTGCCAGGTGGGAGGAAAGGATAATCTAATTGGTGATCCCTCTAATGTGAGGGGTCATATTATGCAGAGTTATTGTGTGTTTTTCAGGCAGGAAAAGGAATTAGTTGTAGATGAACCATATGAAAATCCACTCAGAAAATGAGCCCCCTGTTACTCAAGAGCCTTTTAGAGCTCTTTCCTGAAAGGATTTCAAAGCCTTCTTCAGAACAAGCCTGAAACATTTTCTAAGACACTTTGGACATTCTTAGCTTGTTGAAATTTAGAAATGGTTTGGAAATATCCATGCCTCCAGGTGCTCAGGGTATGTCCAGATTTCAAAGTCACGGAACTAAACTCAAACCTGAGCTTTGAGGCCTCTTTGAAGTGCTGAAAAGCTGATTAAGGAGCTGATTTTTGCAACTGGTATCCGAGTCTCCTGCAAACAAAACTTACTGCCACACTGACTCCAGCCAAACTCTGCTTATATAGCACCATCACACTTTCATAACCAATTAAAATGGTCTGGAGAAAAGTCTAAAGAAGTTTATCTGTTAAGCTGCAAGTAAAACTTTCGATACAACAAATCAACCACTGGGAAAGAAATGTAAATATTCCCATTCTCAAAGATTTCTTGGACCAAAGCACTTTTTTATCTTTTAATTAAGTAGTTCAGTTGCTCCTGCCTGAAAAAATCACTACCAGCTTTGAGTAAATGAAAAATAATGGCAGATTATAAAATTGAGATCTCTTTGGTGAGAAAAGAAGCAAAAATATGAATCTTTTTTATAAGCAGGGTGTAATATATCATGTTTCAAAGACTATTTAAGTCTCCCTAATGAATCCAAGGAAAGGGAAATTCTGCCATGCATGCAAAAGCATCCAGGCCCCGAAACCTTGCAGAGATAACAGAGCTGTTTATTACTGATCCTTCCCAGAGCAGTCTTGGAATCAAGCCAAATGTGGGAAGGAGCTCTCTTAGGCTGCAGAAATCAGGCTGTAGCAAACTATGGGCTGCAACCTGACTAGGTTGATTAGTCACCATTCCTCAGCTGACTCCCTGTGGCAACGAATGTGGCCACTCTGGTGGCTGCTCCTTGCTCACATACCCTTTCTTTACTCCAATATAAAATATTAGTCACAAATGTCTTAGGCTGGCATGTTTACTTGGATATGAACATACACGAAGTTGCCTGAGCATGCTGCTCAGTTTTCAGTGTTCAGTGGCAGCTCTTGATACCACTTCTTTCCTGCTACCCCAAAAATATGCTTTGTATTGTGCTATGGGGATTGTTCAGCCTGTGGAAGGGAAGGCTCTGGGGAGACCTTAAAGCCCATTCCAGTTTCTTTAGGGGCTCCAAGAGAGCTGGAGAGGGACTTTGGACATAGGCCTGGAGTGACAGGACAAGGGGGAATGTCATCCGACTGCTAGAGAACAGGGTTAGATGGGATGTTGGGAAGAAATTCTTCCCTGTGAGGCTGTTCCCTGGAACCTGTTTAGAGAAGTCATGGCTGCCCCATCCCTGGACATGTTCCAGGCCATACTGGATGGGGCTTGAGACAACCAGTGGAAAGTGTCCCTGCTCAGGGCATGGGGGTTGGAACAGGCTCAACTTGGACTCCATTGTCCCCTTGTACCAAGCACTGGTGAGGCTGCACCTTGAGTGCTGTGTTGGTGTTACTGCCCTTGCTCCAAGGCAGATTTTGAGGTGCTGCAGTGTGTCCAGAGAGGGGCTGTTGGAGGGGTCTGAGATGTAAGTCATACAAGGAGTGACTGAGAGTACTGGCATTGCTGAGTCTGGAGAAGAGGAGGCTCAGGGGACACATTTTCACACTCTACAAATACCTGAAAGGAGATTGTGATCTGGCCATGGTTGGTCTCTTCTCCCAGGAAACCAGCACAAGGAAATGGCTTCAAGCTGCCCTGAGGGAAATTTAAAAGATTTTCTTCAGTGCTGGATTCATTCAGCATTGAAACAGGCTTCCCAGGGAAGTCACCAGCCCTGGAAGTGTTTAAAAATGAGTGAACATGGCACTTTGTGATATGGTTTAGTGGACTTGGTGGTGTTGAGCCCAGGGCTGGACTTTATGATCTTGGAGGCTTTTCCTGACCTTAATGATTCTATTCTATGGTGCTATGATCTCCAAGGTTCCCTTCCAACCCAAACCACTCTGTGATTCTTTGTTTATGTGGGCAATGAAATTTTTTGGTAGAAGCACTCATATGAAGCTGGGGGAGAGTAGCAGTTATGGGTAGACAACAGCATTTGATGTTTGTTTTTTGTTACATCTTCTTTTAGTTTCTGTTAGTGAGGGCACAGGATAAGATGAGCTTTGAGTGAGTTATAATGTGTTCAATGATAGTTGGTTTTGGAACAGTTAGCAGATGTGTTACCATTTTTTATGAGATCTGACAAATTCTGAAAAAGAAATAGCAAATAATGCTTTTGTGAGTGTCCCAGAAGAACTGGAGGAAATCTGCTCTAGATAAAAATGCCTTTGTACATAGCAGGGGGCGGGTGGACTAGATGGCCTTTAAGATTCCTACCAACCCAAACTATTCCATGATTTTATGAAAGTCAGAAAAACATTCACTTTCTGTTTCTCCCACCTTGTTTAGGTGTTATTCCTTCTTTCCCAGGGCAAGATGCTTGCAGCTGGTGCCCATTTCAGTAAATAGGCTGGCCAGCTATGCATTAATTTGTTATCTTAGTTAATATGTGGGGAAGATTGAATTCTTTCTACTTTGAGAGATCTGGATTTGATCATAAAGTTTCCTGAAGAGGTTTGTGAATAATGAATTTATTTGCAAAAAGGATAATTTCACACAGTAAAATTGCAATGAATACTTAATCTAGCTATCTTAAACATATTAAGTTCCTTTGCAACCAAATGGTGTTTGAGTTAGAGAAAATTTGGTCTGGGAATGATTTTCCATGGACCTTGATCTTTTCAGGAGCAAGATTGAGCTGACACCACCTAGGTTGTTACTGAAGATATTTCTCTACTCTGGTCTTAAAAGCAGTTTCCCTGAACAACCTGATCCGGGGTTTTACAATCTTCAGTGTTAGGCTTTTCTTGATCAAAATTTAACTAAACATAATCTAAAATAAAACTAATAATTTCTTGTCCTCTTTCCTTGGCATATAAAGAACATTTTTTTCTCTCCCCTTGTAGCAATAATCTTTTATAGAGGGGAAAACACCTCTATTAACATACTTCTCTAAATCAGTTCCTTCATGGTTTTCTACTTTCTGAACTGCTCCTCTGGCTCCCCTGGAAACATGCCACATTTAGCTGGATTTTTCTCAAAGTGTGCTGCTTACTTTGCACTTTAATGCACTGTCACAAAATATCCTCAACTCCTTCTTCCCTAGCATTGTCCCCAAATTTTTAACCTCACTCTCAACTTCTCATTAATGAAAATACAAGTTAATTCCAGGATCGCTCTTGACATCTCCTCACTGACATATGCTGATAACTCTTTCTTGTACAGTTGTTTTGTGTCAGTCTCCAGTCATTCCTTGTGGATGAGAATGCAATTTAAAAGTAGATAAGATTCTTCCCTCAAAATCTTACATGAGGCTGTGACGTTGATGTATTTTCAGGAATGTCCATTGTGTTATATATCTCCTGAGGGATTTGAGTTATTTTTCTCTTTCTTTCTTTTATATACTGCTGCATTACTTGACATTACCAGAGCAAGGGGCACCAAAGAAATAAAGAGGAATTTGATTTAAAAGAGAGAAAAAAAATTACATAGCAGTACTGTGTTCTGGGATTTGGGACTGCTGGAGTTCATGAAGGCAGATGGTTTCCCTGTGGTTGGAAGGGGCTGAGGGAATCACACAGCCAAGGGAATGAGATGTCAAGGAAGGAACATCCCTTCCATCATCCCTAATGCAACAGCCCAGGTGCTGGCAGACTACAGAAAGTGCTTAGATTTGTGTTTTACTCTTGTAACAGCATCTCCCTCATCCGCTGGGAGATGCACTGGGCCAGGAAGGCAGTTGCTGTGCCCCAGAATGACTTTTTTAATATCCTCCTTAATAAGTCCTTATCAATAGGACTGATGGAGTGAGGTCCCATCAGGTATCTCATTCCTGTCAATATATGTCATAGTCGTGGGTGACAGCACAGAGTTGGCCTCAGTTTGGATCCCAGGTGCCAGCTGTGCAACCAAAAAAAAATATGTGTCCTATCTGCTGATGGGACAGAGTAAACAGGGATTCACAATGAAGCTGTGTGACATTGCTAAATTGGATTTCATCAATCTTAGAGGTCTTTTCCAGCCAAAATAATTCTATGATCTCCCCCTTTTAAAATTAAAATCCCTACTCTCCATCTGGGGGAAGACTCTTAGAAGTTCTGGGGTGTCCTTCAGCTCTGCTGAGTCTGTATGGTGTATTGCAGTGCTTCTGCAAATGAGGGCTGGAACGGAGGCATTTGGGACAGGCATGTTGAGTGGGAGTTGTCTAGACAACACTGCAGACCTTGTGACAATGGTAAAAGCCTGCTCTGGAGCCAGAACCTTGGCTGGGATTACAGCTGAAGGATAATTTCTCAGCAGTGTTCCAAGTGCTTCTCGAGGCCGCAGTGTTGTGTTACGAGGCAGTGGCCTGCCTTCATGTTTTCTCTCCAAGGCTCAGGAGGAGGGCATTTCTCTGAGTGCTGGAATTGTGCTGGACCAGGCCCAAAACAAATGAGATTGAACTTAACCCATCAGTGGGGAGCCTGGTGAGATCACAACTGCAGGCTCTGAATCTGATGTTCAGGGCTGCTTCTGTGGGTAAACTCTGGTCTTTGGAGTTCTTTGTCTTCCCCCACTGCCTGAGAAACCACCTGCTTCATCTTGTTTAATGAAAAATGAGTCTAACTCATATCTAGGCCTATGCTTTAAAACACAAAACAAAACCTCTGCTTAGTGGCATTGTCAGGAAATCTTTCTAAAAGCCCATATAGATTTATGATAGGGTCAAAACTTTTTGGGCTATTCAACCCACCCATTCTGAATATCCTCATTTCCTGATACCAAACTGAGGGAAGTTTGAGGATTTATTTAATAAGATTTTCCTTTTTTCCTTTCTTTGTCTCAGACTGTGGGCAATGGGGGAAGGTATATGGGAAGGCTTATCTTCTACTAGAGTCACTTCTTTTATTTTTCCCTATTTTTTTCTTTTTTTTTCTTTCTTTTTTTTTCCATTTTTTTTTGGCAAACCACAGGAGTGGATGGAGGGAAAGAGAGAATCCCAGGTCCCAGTACAGCAGGTAGAGGAGTTTTGCTTTCTATTTGAATGGGGTAAATATCATTGTGGTATGCTTTGTATGTTTGGGGAGTGAATGTCCTCAGTGGTGAGCTGCAGTCAGAGTGGACCTGTATTCCTTTTCTTGGGCATTTTAGTGAGCTCCCAGCATGAAGTGACGTGGATTCACTGCACATCCCTTGCCAGGCTTCTGCAGATTCCCCATCCTCCCTAGATGAGCCTCCAGGAAACAACATTTCCATCCACTAGCAAAGCTGAGTGAGGTTGACGAATACCCTCCCCTCTTCTAATGTCAGCACACCTATATTTGAACCTCTGCTCTGAATACTTGAAGCATTTATTAATACATTTATGAGGAGTTGTCTGGAGATTTCTTGTGGAGGGGCCCCAGTTCACAGGGGCACTAACAAGGCCTTTGGTTCAGCTTTGGGCAAACACATTCAGTGTGGCTGCACACTTCAGCTTTGGTAGAGGCTTTAAAAGGTTTTTAAATATTTACACACACTCCTGAATGAGAGTGACTTTGGGGGCCTTTAAACCCTGAACCTGTAGAGGAATGCAAATCAGAATAACAAACAGAAAAACTTGAAGAAGAACAAGAATAAAATCTCAATGCTTCACTAATCCCATAACTTCTCCTAAAGCATTACCTCATGAGCAATTCCTGTAATTCTCATGGATTTGTTTTCATCTATTAACAGTTGATTAGCTGAAGGGTCCAACTGATGCTCCTCTCTCCTCTTCCTGCCCCAAAGCAGCCTTGGAGTGTTTCTGTCCAAGATAGCCACAAAATAGCCACACAGAATAAGATTTAGGAGAGATGTCAGCAATTACCCCACTCAATAAACCACCTTTCTTACAGCAGTTTCAAAAGGCCATCAAGTTCACAGTCCCATGGTGTTGGGTACACACCAAAAAGGCACAAGCATCTGACCTGCCAGGAACACTTCCATCCTGGGTTGTCTTTGCAGTCTGTGGAGAAATGGTGTCTCTAGGACATGGTTCATTGCATTCAAAATTCAATGCCTGATGCACTTTCACATCCAGTGAATATTGGAGTATTTTAGGAGGTGGGATTGATGTTTTTTGAGGACATATGTGAAATGGTAATCATTGGATCAATGAAAGAGATTCCTCAATTAAGGGATTGCTTCTGAAAACCTCAAATCATTCACTGGCAAGCCGACAAAATGAGGGAACCCAGCACAATAGCTGATTTATCCCACTGAGCCTGTCTTTAATCAAAAGCAGAAGCAAAACAAGCTGTGCAAGTCTGTGTGGTACTTGGTAACTTGTCATCCTACCCTGTGCTCCTGCCACACTTCCTGTTCCTGGGTCAGGAATAAAGGTGTTTTGGGGCCAATTGCCCAGCTGATCATGCCATGGTGGGAGAAAACCAAAGGGAAAAAGGTGCACAGCCCAGCCCTGCTAGTATTGATGGTGATTTCCCTGATAGGATCAGTGCTGCATAGTGCCTGTAACAGCCTGCTCAGCATTCTTCCCAGCCTGGGATCCTTGGCATGGAAACTGTTCAAATACTATTTGGCTGTAGGGTTCCTCCTTTGCCCTTTGCAGGTTAGGCAGTGGTGGACAAATAGCAGTGTTTGTTCTTTAGGGTGTCATCTTCCTCTGTGGTGGTGTTTGCAGGGTCCCAGGATGAGGGAAGAGATGAGAATCCTGACTCCATGTTTCAGAAGGCTGATTTATTATTTTATGATATATATTATATTAAAAGAAAATGATATATTAAAACTATACTAAAAGAAAAGAAGAAAGGATTTCATCAGAAGGCTGGCAAGGAATAGAAAGGAATGATAATAAAATCTTGTGACTGCTCACAACCTCAACACAAATGGCTGTCATTGGTCATCAAGTAAAAACAATTTCACATGCTGGGTAAACAATTCTCCAGATCACATTCCAAACGAGCAAAACATGGAGAAGCTGAAGCTTCTCAGAAGAAAAGATTCTGGCAAAAGGATTTTTCACAAAATATGTCTGCGACATTCCTCCATCTCCTTTCAGACAGTTTTGGAGCCTGCCTGGGAACACTAATTTTTTGGAATTATTATTATTATTATTATTATTATTATTATTATTATTATTATTATTATTATTATTATTATTATTATTATTATTATTATTATTATTATTATTATTATTATTATATATTCCAATAGCTTTGCTTGTCTGCTCGTGTGGGAGCAGGCTGGCCTAGCAGACAAGCAGCCTGGATGCTGCCAGGCCCAAACTGAGAGTCAGAACAGGAGTTTAATGTTATTTTGGGTGTCCTAGCAGGTGATTGCAGGCACAGGGGCTGTTGGCTGGGTGCTGGCTGTGCTGGCTTCACCCAGAGCCCTGCAGAGCTGTCAGGCCCAGCAGCACCACACAGCAGGGGTTTGGGAAACCCATCAGGAATTTGCACTTGCTCACAGCTTTTTCCTTCTTCCAGGCAATGCAACAAGACTTCCAATGGGAGTGACAGCTGCGACCTGATGTGCTGTGGCAGAGGCTACAACCCCTACATGGACAAGGTGGTGGAGCGTTGCCACTGCAAATATCACTGGTGCTGCTACGTGACCTGTAAGAAGTGCGAGAGGACTGTCGAGAGATATGTGTGCAAATGAAAACTCTCCTCTGCACACCTGGGAGCTCAGACTGCAGCAGCAGCACCCCAGCACTATTCAGAGAAGACATTTCCTTGACCAGACACCGTTTATCTTGTAAAGACACAGACTTGAGGAGAGATGGTAGGAGGAAAAGCAGCAATCTCACCAGTAAAAATAAGAACGTAAAAAAAACCTCCCAAAAAGCAACAGACCCACAAATGTTTCTCCTCACCAATAAAATGCTCTCTGAGAAGACAAAACTTCATTTGGGATGGTATGTTCTTCCAAAATATTTCCTGTGGCTGCCAATGATGTCCAGCGATCAAGTGCCTTAGTATTCTGAGAAATAAATATGGAAACTTTCCCTGGGGGAAAAAAAAGCACCATTTGTTTGACAGTCACTAAGGCTCACACCTGCCTGTGCCTTCTAGCGCAGGTACTGAGTCTCCATTAGGACCATCCCACAAGGGAAAATGCTACAACTTTTCAGCAATACCTGCCTCTGTTGCCAAAGACTTAATTTTCAGCAAGGAATCATCCATTCTGAATGATAAAAAAGTGGAAAGATTTCAGGTCAATCCCCTGAAATGAACAACTAATTTTAATCTTTCTTTTACACAGGTCTGCAACTTTGAGCTGATTGCTGAAGGAAAATAGATCCTTGATCTTTGCAGGCTGGACAAAATTCAGCCATGAAAAAATCCCCTGGAATTTTGGAGTCAGTGAGAGTAGGGTAGGCTGAGAAGGACTTTATGGGGTCCACAAGACAGCAGTGGAGCCTTTAGGATAAAATAACAAGGTGAAGTCCAAGTCCAGTGGGAAAGTAAAGAAAAACAGCAAGCTCCTGCTCTCTATCTCTTTGCCCTTTGGGTCTGATATCCTTAGTCACTGACATTCTTCCACACTGACCCACCAAATCCTTGGGGAAATATGCCACTAGCTTCTTTCCCCACAAAACTATTGGTCCAGCCTCAGGAAACTGCAGAGAGCAGAGCGGTCCTGGCTGTAGGGAGCGCATCCATGGAAGTCAGCAGCTGTTGGAAGTCAGCAGCCATTCACAAAAGGAAGGAATGGGAACGTGTCAGTCCTTCACGTGCCTCTGCCCTGACACAGCAGAGCACCACTATCTGTGGCTGTACATATTTTCTTTTGTATGCAGATATATCGAAATATTTATATCTTGTGCTTTCACCTACTTTACTTCCTACCTAAATATATCCTTATATTATAAACAAGCATTAACAATAGTATGAAATAAATGCTGAAGTTACTGCTGCAACAGCAAAATGTTAGATTATTGTTTCACACTTCTACTTGGAAAACAATTCTGATTTTCCTACCAAGGATGGGAAAATAACATGGTTTGAGGCACTCACTAGCATAGGGATAGATAATTTTCTTTATTCCCTGCCTCCCCAGCCTCTAAATGCTGAGAAGAATTAGCCAAGATACAGTCAAGACAATGAAACAGAACACTTGGAGAAAGGAAGAGTCACCATTGCAGTTCTATTTTTTTCATCAGCAGTCACTCTCATTGGTAAAATTTCTCATTGGTAAAATTTCCTAGTGCCCCTGAGGAGCTTAATAACAAACATGATTCACACCTCTCATGTCACGGGCTGTTGGCTTCTGGCTCCTGCACATGGAGAGGAGTTGCTGTGCAGGGGAGTTTTTAACATGGCCTAGGCTCCCTCATTTGCTTTTTGTTTGTTATTGTTTGTTGGTTTTGTTTGTTTGGGGTTTTTTTGTTGTTTGTTTGTTTGCTTGGGGTTTTGGGGAGCATTTTTTGTTTGGTTTTTTTTAAGTGGTCATCCAGTCCTGTGTACTGATTATGAAAAGTGATGTTGGAGAAGGATGCTGCTCCAGGAACAGAAGGCAGCAGAGCTTCTGATGTCTTTCAGATCATTCTTGAGCTCCCCAACCCCATGCAAAATGCTGTAAGCAGCCAAAAAATTACTCCTACACAAATGTAGAGGGACTCTGTCACTTTCACTAGGGGAAAATATGTCAGTAACACCACAACCTTTCTCCAAATCTTTTTTTCCCCACTTAGCCAATCCCTAGGGGGCAACTGCCTCTGACATGTCTGTGAGCAGCCCTGGGGAGATGGAAGAGAGAAGCATCATGTGCTATAAGAGCAAAATTAGGGTATTTTGTTCTCTTCAGCTATTTTGCTTTGCTGTAATGGGTTTGGTCTTGTTGCCTCCTTCCATCCCCCAGTTATGAGCAGGCAAAAAAAGAACTTTCACAGCTTGACAATGGTTTGTGTTATTGTCACCTCATAAAAGCTGAGGGACTAAAAGATCTCTGCAGTGCAGTGATGAGTGGTGGGTGTCTTTAGGCTGACATGCAGACAGGCTGGTGGCACAAATCCCACTGCTCTCCAATGCCAGAATTTGGCTTCATTTGATATGTAAAGAAACCATCTACTCTTATTCTTTTAAGGAATTTTATTTCTATTTCCAGTTTCTGATGATACCAACAAGGCACAGATGTTCTGACTGAAGAAAAATTTGAGCATTTCAATGCTATTCTGTAATGATTCTTTTTCTTGCTCCCTTGCTGATGTCATGAGTCTTTCTGCTTGGTGAAAAACTAGTAAAAAGGAAGAAATTGTCTATGCATACACTGTTTTCAGCTGCATTTCATTCCTTCCATGTCAGACCTGTGATCCTTGACTGGCTTTCTCATGTCAGAAGAAATCATCACCTGTAATTAAAAGAAGTGAGTAAACCAATTAGGCATCTACAGGTCTACCAGGTGGGAAATGAACTCACAGCAGAACTTTAGCCATGCCACAGATGTCCATTACTGAAAATGTTGACCTGAAATGGCTGAATTGTTTGGAGTTTTGCAGTTTGGGGCAGCCACGTTCAAAATCTCTGCTCTCTTCTCCAGATAATCCATCATGGGCTTCATCTCAACTTCACTTCTTCGACAAAAAAATCTGTGCGGCCCCAGCCCATGTCTTAGGCTGTTAGCCTATGAATTTACAGACTTACACTGCTTTTGTCATAACTTCTAAATTCCAGGGCCCTTTTTTTCTCTGGAGAGCTGCACACTGCATTAGTAGTGTGCCCAGGGTGGTGTACCTTCCTGAGGTGAGAATCATGCACAGGGCAAGGTCTGATAAACTGCAGCCTCCCTTGTTGCATAGGCCTGCTTCATCCAGCAAACCAGGGCCATCTCTGCAGTTTGATGGCTTTAAGCTGAAATAAGGTAGGTTTAGATTGGATGTTAGGAAGAAATTTCTCCCTGTGAGGGTGGTGAGGCCCTGGCATGGGTTGCCCAGAGAAGCTGTGGCTGTCCCATCCCTGGAAGTGTGCAAGGCCAGGTTGGATGGGGCTTGGAGCAACCTGATCTAGAGGAGAGTGTCCCTGCCCATGGCAGAGGGTGGAACTTCTAAGGTCCACCACTTCCAAGGTCTTAGGAGCTTCTAAGGTCCCTTCTACCCCAAACCATTCTGTCATTCTATGATGTCCTTCTGGATGCTCTGGCATTTCCAATAGAGTACCTATAATACAGGGCCATACTGCTGGAACTCAGTACAATTTTCTTCTTGCAACTTGTCTCTGATGCTTCACTCCTTGCATCAGCAGCAAAGCACAGAGAGGCCAGAAAAGTGTCACATCTCTCAGTTTCAATTACTAATTCAACCGGGAACCAAAACAGAATGGCCAAGTTATTTTTGCAGTCTAGAGGAAGGTGTCCCTGCCCATGGCAGGGGGTTCAAGCTGGACGATCTTCAAGGTCCATTCCAACCTGAATCATTCCATGATTCTATCATTTTACATGCACGTGCTGTGTGAAAGATATTTGGGACAACATTTGTCCCAAACTAGCTTTGCAAGGAAAACACATCCCTCCTTCCCTTTCTCAGGCCTTCAGCAAGCAGTTTTCAAGGCTTTGCTCTGAAACACTGAGATCCTTCAGCTACTACAGAAAATGTCTTTAATTACTGTGGATGTCTTTGTCAGGTGATGCTGTAGTTCCCTTCTTACAACATGTCTTACCACATCCCAGCAGCTGATATAATTTGGCCCAGCTCCATGTCATGCTACACAGTACTGTTGGTTTACACTAGCTGGCAAAATAAATCTGATTTATTCCCACAAACACTATTATTTCACAGCTTTACAATATTACACCAGATGGAAACAGCAAAGCTAACCTTTAATTAATTTGAAAAAAAATCTATGATTTAATAAAACAGTTTGGACTTAATCCTATTTTCAGATCTGAGGTTTTAGACCCCATATACATCTGGCTGACTTTGTATTTTTTGATTAATCCGCCCCCTTCCTTAACCTTTCCAGTTTTATATAATTTAGGTTTCTCCATAAGGTAGGCAAATGCCATTCATTATAAAAAACTCCCATCTGATTGTGCATTTTATTCTACAAAAATAGAAAATATCTTAATTATACTACAGCAGGCAGCCCGCAATATTTCACTTGCAGCTGGAAAAGCCCTTGGTGAGGGGGAGTGAGGGAAGAAGAAAACAATCTGAATACAATTAGAAGTGTCTCTGTCAGGAAAGTGATAAAAGAGTCCCTGAGGGACCATCCCTCTTCCTGCCAGAAAACAGATCCCTGTGGACAACAACTATTCTCCAAGCGAGACAGGCTACCTGTTTGGGGAAGGGGCTGGGAGGAGGCTCTGGAGGTACTTGGGAATATGGGGAGCAAGAGGAAAATTCTGGCCTGGGGTTGATTGTTGTTAGACCTTCACCCTGTGACAAAGGATTTGCCTTTCCCTGCATCGGACAGGGGGCTGTCAAACACCATTGTTTTATTCCCAAGAGCAGATTGGAGCTATAACAGGTATGACTTTCTCCCCTGCAAGGGAGATGGAGCAGAAAACAAGGTTTGGGAGAGGGGGAGAAAGAACAGGAAACTTAAAATCCACCTGAGATTAATGACTTTAACATGCACAACATATTTTGTTTTGTTTTACTCTCAGGAACAGTTTCATCAGTCAGACAGAGTTTGATTAAATATCTCAGCAGAGCTTTGGTTTATTCATCTAAAGAACAAATTACCCTCTCTTCATGGAAGCAGCATTAACTGTGTTTTCTAATTGTGAGAGCAACAATAATAATAAAAATAGTAACAACAGAATACATTGTGGATTGTTTTTATTTCCTCTTTTGTTAAGAATAAGTGGACAGTATTCGGTCTTTATTGCAAATTAAATTAGTTTTACATTTCAAAGATACTTTCTGGGCTGTGTGGAAAGCTTTCTCTTTTTTGCTCTTTTAAGTGGAATTTTTCAAGGTATTTACCCAAACCACATTGTCTTGAAATTTCTCTTAAGGCAGAAGAGGGTATCACGTAACTACACAACTGCAGGAGCTGGGATATGAAGGGATATGCTGCCAGGACCACAGAGCTTAGGAGAAAGCCACCAGATCCATAACACAGCACCAGAACTCTTGTGCTGCTGTCAGGGTAAGGATGAAATTCAGATTTAAGAATTGTCATTGGTTGAGTTACTCTGTGAAGTCTGCCCATTCCCATGATGTTGCTGTAAGACACGAAATAACACGACGTGAACATGATGCTGTTCTCAAGGTAAAAAAAGAGGGAAGTTTATTTTCGGACTCTAACATTTATAGATTTCTAAAAGTGACAGTGAATTGGAGGGTGAAAGTGCCACCTCTCCTATGACACTGGACAGACCAACAGTCCATCAAATTTTTCTTCTTCCATAAAAGAATGTAAAACAATGAGTTATTCACAGAAAGTGTGTGAGAAAGTTCATTACAAGAATGTAAACATCAGAAGGCTTAAAAAATCTTAAAAATCAGGGCAACAGCATGACACATGACAACAACTCAAAAAGGGATGGCTCACGTGCTTGAGGCTAAAGGTGTATATAATAGTTTTCCTGCATTAGTGATAAACAACTGAAAAACTTGGATTTTCAAATCTTATAAATGCCAGTTATCAATAGATCTCTATAAATGGTAACGCTAACAAGTGGGCTTTTAAAAATAGAGACACATGTTTTTTCAGATTTTTTAATTTGGTCAGTCCGGGATGAGGTATGGAGTGTTGCTCAGAGGTGATGAATGATGAACTGGAACTATAAAAATTAATCCAGGTAAAGTTAGGTGCTCACGATCCTGTGTTTGTCTGAAGCTCTAGGATGTGTGACAGCATAATTTCAACATCCTTGAGGATTGGCTGCTTTCTCAAAATTCATGTTGTATTTCAGAGGAAAGAGCAATTTAAGATCCATTATTCTAAGAGGCATCTTTCCTTCTTCATTGTTTCTCATCCTAAATTTAATGTTTAAAATGATCCTAAAATAGTTTGAAATTTAGGATAAGATGCTAAAATCTGTGCCATTATGAAAGCCATTAATAACAGCAACTGTGTCATCAGCAGAGGAAACCAACTGCAGGGTGTATTTTGAATCATAGAGTGTTTTTGGGTTGGAAGGGACCTTAAAGCTCATCTCATTCCAAAGCCCATGGGCAGGAACACCTTCCACTAGACCAGGTTGCTCCAAGCCCATCCAACCTTGCCTTGAACACTTCCAGAGATGGGGCAGTCACAGCTTCTCTGGGCAACCTGTGCCAGTGTCAGTCAAACAGCCCCAGGTCAGTGAGGTCCATCATGCAGGGTGATCCCAAACTTTCTCTGCTGCCTGCAGACACTGAAAACACAGAGCAACTGCAGCTACTTTCCACTCAAGATGCAATTAATTCTACAAATGCTGTTATGTTAACCAGGGTCAGGCTTGGGCAGAAAAACTGTTTTCTTTTCTGCTCTACTCATACAGCTCAGACAGATTAAAACCCCACTCAGTGCTCACCTCTGCAGGTGCTTCCTTCCTTGCTGTGTGTGAGCTGTGGGGGGTGCGAGCTGGAAGTGCCTTTGCTTTTTGGGAAAGTGGGAGATGACAGCAAGCAACTCCACACTTGAGAAGCAGCTCTTGGGTGTGACAAAAAATTGTTGAGATGACACCAGCAAAGAATGGCCTGATTTAAGACAGCAATAGCTCCCCAGCTCACCCTGACTCCCACATACAACTTTTCCTCCACTGGATGGAAGACTCCTCTCAGCAGTTTGCAGTGAAGCATCTGGTGCCATCTGAGGTACTTCAGAGTGACCTTGTCCTCAGGAGAATTCTCTGCCCACCAGGGCTGGAAGAGGAACATCCGAGGGACACCCATGGCATTTCAAGCAGTACTGACATTTACGCAATTCAATCGCACCCCTGCATCTGGTGATGCAAGGACTTGAGGACTGTTTCCTCCCTTCACAGCACTGGTCCCAAAGGCTCTTCCAGATCTACCAGGAACCAACAAATTGGATGACACTCAAAAGTGAGCTGTGCAAAGCCACCAGGCTCATTCTGGCCCATAAGTGCCATTGGCACCCATAGTCCAGGTCTGACCTCCGGATCTTACAACCCTAAATCACCAAGAGGGGTTTCTGAGTTAAACAAGACCTTAGTATAAAGTCACAAGTTGTTGAATGAACTGCCCCAGCAGGAATTCATTGGGCAGGTTTTGGAGCAATCTATTCTCAGCCCTCTGCAATAAAGATATTTTCAGAGTGTAGAAATCTGGAATGCCTCCAAAGAGAGGGTTGGGATAAGATGAATTATGTCTATTGGGAGTTAGTGTGACCCTTTCATGTTGATATCCACTGAGCAGATGTTGGAAGTCAGGTGAGGTTTATGCTCAGCCTGATGCTTGCCATAGGGGTCCTTTTGTTTTGATGTTTGGTTTTGTTATAAACCAAGCTAATTAGTTATTAATTGTAGCAGGACCATCAATGAATGAGCCTATGTAACTCCCATGCCCAAAATGATTACAGCTGGTATCTGTTATGTTACATAAATTGCTTAATGACACTTCCAAATTAAACAATGAAACTCAATGAATGACATCAAGCATTGTAAACATGTGAATTTAGCTGGTTAGACTTACTTTTTTCCTTTTCTCTCCATTGGAGGGAACATTTTCATCTTGGGATTTGCACAGAATTCCAAGGAAACTAAAGAATTTAGTTTCCAAGGAAACTAAAAGAATTACTTTTCATGGAGTTTTGTAACAAAAATCAAACCATTCAAGCACACTGCTCACCTCACAGTTGCAATCAAATGTCAGACTCAAGGCCCCTGAACTTGCTTCATATTGATATTTGCACTGGTACAAACCAACTTTTTTCCCCCAGCCATTAAGGAAGACGTTTCAGATAATAAAGCATAAACAAAGAAACTTCAAAGAACAAAATTAATGCCATACAGTGACTGTGTTTTACATGAGCACTGAATTGCTGGCAGAGGATTTCTCCTTGCAAAATATTTTCCATTACTCCATATCATCTGGTTAATAGCCTAAGTGCCCAAGCTTACCTTCAGGAGATTTAGATAAACTGAGAGATCTTCCTGCACAGAAAGACACTGACCATTCTTTCAATATCATGCTTTTTCTCCTCAAAATGATCTTAGCCAGTGTAATGAGATTGACCTTCTTTCCTTTTAATATCTTGCTGGTGTTTCTGAACATTTCTGTCAGTGGTGTATGTACTGGATGAAATAAATGAGAAAAAAGGAATCGTGAAGAATCATTACATAGACCAAAGGTAAAAAATCATTGGAGGTGTCAGGGGTTGATACACTCCAAATGCCTTTTACACACCTAAATTCAGTAGTGAGAATTGAGTCTCATGAGATATATTTTGGCTTGGTTTACTCCAGAACAAGTGGTTTTTTTCCAAGTTTTATAACTAGTACAGATGTATAAATAGGTGAGATATAAAGAAATTTGGTATGGGAATTCACCAATATTTTTATTAAATAATACTCACACCCCCTTTTAGCACAACCAAATGTTGCTCCACAGATCTTGAATCCCATCCATTTTCTCCTTCTGCACCACATCCCACATGTTTTCAGCAGCTCTCATGCAGAGAGGCACCCAGAGTGAGAGTCTCTCATCTTGGAGACCCCACACGTGAGCTAACCCAGCCCTGTCTCCGTGAAGGATGGGGGCAAGGAAGGGATGAACTGGCTCTGCTTCCTCTGCCATTCTGCATTTTAGCCCAGGCTGGAGCAGGAACAGATGATTTGTGTTTTAGCTGGTTTGCCTCCGAGATCTCACCAACCTCAGCCAGTTCTGGGTGATAGCTGAACCCAGGACTGGTCCTGCTGGGTTTTATGTCAAGGGGCTTTTCTCTGCTCTAGCTGAGGGTAGGTATTGGAGTTATGTTAGAAATACAGTGGAGGTGGCTTTATGTTTATCATCACCCTGGAACTATGACTAACACAAAAAAGATTAAAGCAAAAAAGACCAAAATAGAACATCTTGCAGTTTTCAAGGGTTTTTTTTTTGAGGCACAAGTTTTCAACTAGGATTTGCCTTGACAGGATAAAGTACATTTTCAAGCTCAGCTTCTTAATGGGCTACATCTGCTTAATGTAATTTTGCATCTGAGCTGTGTGTCTTGTCAGACACAGGCACAGTCAGAGCTGCATTCAGCAGTACTCACTTTCCCTGCAATCAGATAAACTCAACCCAATAAATCAGTTTTAATGCTCTCAGTATCACCCTGTTATCATGGTGAGTTATTCAGTCTGGGCTTCTCAAACTTTCCCATTCTTTCACAATGAAAGGAACTGAACTCTCAAAATATATAAATTTGCTTCCCTCACTTTTTCTTTCTGTCTTTCCTTATTTTCTTCCCTTTCTTTCTTCTGCTCTCCCTTGCTTTTCCTGGATTTTTTCTTCTTTCTTCCATTCTCTCTCTTTCCATCAAATGGCTATATAAAGTAACTCACAGTTACACTTCTATAAAGTCTAGCTTTCTGCTCAAAGAGAAGCTATTTAATTAGACAGGTGTGACCTGCCTCTCAGCTATATAAAGTAATTCACAGTTACATTTCTATAAAGTTTAGCTTTCTACTCAAAGAGAAGCTATTTAATTAGGCAGTTGTGACCTGCCTCTCAGTGTAAATCAGAAGCAATGATTAATACCAGCTGAACATGGGAATTCTGGTGCTTGGTAGCAGATTTTTGTGGGCTTGTCTTGTTAAGTGCATTGGACTGTGTATTATATTAGCCAGAAGAACATTTTGTAAAAATACAGTTGTATTTTATGCCCTCATTGTTTTTTTTTCTTTTCCCCTTGTGTTCCCACATTGTTTCCATGATTAAAGAAGTGAAAAGATAGACCCATCTTTGCAGAACAGACAGGAGCTGGGTGATAATGGCCTGAGTTCCCTCCTACATCATGGCCAAGCTGAGGTGCTGGATATCCCATACAAGGCACTGACAACCTTGGAAGGCCCACTGGAGCCCACAGTGCTTTACAGGGATCTCAGGGGCCTCCAGAGGCATCTGGAACTGTGATGGATGATGCAGCCCACTCAGAAGGTGGAAATAGGTGTCCAACCAGCAAAGGAAAGGATGGGAAGGACAGTACAGTGTGAAGGAAAATAGGATGCAGCATTTGGAGTATTTAATTTTCTCACCAAACGGATGGATCAGTCCACGGGACAAATGAATTCAAGGAGTGAGAATCAATATATTTACCTCTGATTAAGAACATCTGAGAACCCATGAGAATTTTCTGCTCCTCACATATGGTAAGCTTAGGCCTGGCAGAAGGTTAGGAAAGGCATGAACTCTCAGGAATGGCAATATCCTAAATATCCCAGCAAGCTGGCCAGAGTTTGCCTCTCAGAGCCAGGAATAGGAGAAGTGGCAAGTTCTGGTAAGTTAGCAGAACTGCACTTGGGACCCTAACTTGCTAAGGATATGAGTATTTTTTAACATTCTTCTTCCATCTTCATGAATGTGGAATGTTTGTCCAACCTCCATCCTTTCAGATGCTGCCTTTTCTCCATATCCAGTTCCATCAAACTTCAGCAGTGAGAAGTTTGAGATTTCAAGAACATCCAAGGTGGACAATATCTCATCTGCCTAGAAATGTTGGTTCTGTCATTGAGCTTGCTCATCCTGGATTCCCTTTAGGAACTGGCATCAGGTACATGTTTCATCCTTGTGTAAAATAGCCCAGATCTTCTCTGATTAAGGTAGCCAGAGAAGTTCAGCATTAGTCTTCTAAATGATCAATTATATTTGGGATACTTAGAAGAAAAAACCAAAGCACTTGTATTCCTTGTGGAGCTAGGGGAATTCACTTCGTTATTTGAATTAATTTAGTGAAAATAATCCCAAACTCTTGGACCTGATAAACTAAGAAAATTCTGGCTAAGTCACCTTTGAAACATGCTAAATGTATGGGCCTAGAAAGTCAAAGAAAATAATTTCTCTGAAACACAAATTAATTTTCCTTCTTTCCTTTGTGCTTGGTTACAACCAGGACTTCAAATGAGTGTGCTTGAGAGTGGAAAACCACAATATCCTTTGAATATGGTGTCCCAGCTATGTCTGAACATTCTGTTTGGACTTTGACCAAGCTGCTGCGC
Source organism: Ammospiza nelsoni (assembly GCF_027579445.1). Lineage (NCBI taxonomy): Eukaryota > Metazoa > Chordata > Aves > Passeriformes > Passerellidae > Ammospiza > Ammospiza nelsoni. The sequence continues at coordinate 15,547,501 of NC_080634.1, read as the reverse complement.
TTAAATTCCAGCTCTGGAGCGACCAGATGGACCACATAATCCTCACCTGCAGAAACCCCACCAGACAAATTGTTTCTACCAAAACAGGTCTGTTGGTCATGGAAGGCGTGAGGTGCTAATGGGGACACTGTGTTCCTGTCACAGGTGCCATGTTCTTTGGGTACCCATCCCAGCTTCTATTGTACTTGTTTTTAAACTTCCCTGGATCAGAGAAAGAGGGAAAGGTCTACTGGAGACACAGCCCTGCAAGCAGCTGGAGCAAGGCCAGATGGGCATGGTTAAATGAGGAGCACTGATGCCTGAATGAGACATCTCAGCATCACAGCAGCCTGGAGTGTTCCACAGGGGAATGTCTCAGTCCAGCCAACAGGCACTGCCAAAGAGAGTGACATGTGTTGGAAATCACACTTTTTAAAACTCCAGTGCCTGTGCACAGCCCAGAGATACCTGCAGCTTTGGCTGCCTTTGACTAGTAAATAAACCAGGCTGGATCCTGTTCACTGGCTGCCCATGGCAAGTGGCACAGCAGAGCTTGCAGCCAGATGGGTTTTATCACCTAGACAGATTACTTCACCCCCAATGAGTTTTGTCAATGGTCCTTGCCCTTTGCTAGTATCCAACATGCCTGGATGCTGTCTGGGACTCACTAGTGCTCAGCCACGATAGGGAGCAATCTAAGGTTTACTCTTATGTAATCATGGAACAGAGCTGGAGACATTGTTCTGGCTCTGGCTGACTCTTTAATACAGATGTAGTCTTGGAAGTTAAAGCATTTTGTGACCCTTTGATTTCCCTTTCCTGAAATTGTACATTCTCCCCTTGGGCTCCTGTCACCTTCTTATATCCCAACAGATGCTGGCTAAAGACCTAACTACTTCGTGTGTCCTGAACCTGTCTCCCAACAGCTTTATATGTTGTCCCCCAGTCCTCCTTCTACAAGAGAAGGTTCTTGTACTGAAACAGATCCCTCTTCATCCCTCCCGGATGGCCTTCCCAGACATCCTCTCGTTTTCATGTAGCCATCACCCTTATAATCCTCAAGGATGCATAACAGAGGCAGAAAAGGGATATCCTGTTATAGCTGTGGCCTGAAGTCAAGTAACACACAGGTTGCAGGTCTCTCCTTTTATCCCTCCTTGGGGAACATCTGCACCTCTATTGTGCTTGTTCCTCCTTTATGAAATCCCTTTATATGCTGTTCAGAGAGAGGAGAACACAATGAGGACCAGGGCCTGATCACCAAATGCTTCAGAAGTGGTTAATCCTTGTCTCAGGAACTCAGCTAACTCTGGGAGCTGTGGTTTCAAGAAGAAACTTCTGAGAGTTTCATTGCATGAGAATTACCTGGGCCTCAGAGGTCCAGGCCTCAGGTGGAGCTCTTAGCTCCATGCCTGAGTGCATGGAGAGTTCAGGTTTCACAAGAAGTCTGCAGGGGAAGCAGAGGCCCATCTGTCTTGAGAACTGAGCAGGAGTCTGGGGAATCAGTCCACAAGACCCTCATGGCACCACAAAACCCTGTTGGTTTCTAGCATCCTCCATTCCTGCTGCATGGATAGGAGAGCGAGGAGCTGAGCTTCTCAAGCATCTGGGGAAATGAAAAACCAACTGGCTTTTCTGGCTTCACATCAAAACAGAAACAGATGGGGTCTCTCTACTGTGGTTTTCTTCCTCACTGGCAATCAGATGTTGTAACCTTTTCTAGAGTGGGCTGGGGACATGGGCCCTCTTCTCTGAGATCTGGCCAAGCTCCCTGCCAGGAGAAGGAATATTAAAAGTTACAGACCTCTTGCCTGGCCTGCAAAGTGGGTAGAAAAGAGTGGGGGGAAGTGGGAGGGGGACACTGACACCAGTTTATCACTGCTTGGTATCCCTGGGAAAGGATCTGCAAAGGGAATAGGAGTGTCAGTCGGCTCAAGGAAGAGTTCCTCACACAGCCTGTGTGCGGTTTTGCTACTGTGACCTGGATGCAAAAATGAGTGGGAAGTCTGGGTCCTTTGTGTGCACAAAAAGGTGGGTAGTAGGTTTAAGGGTGGTCTGGAAGGCAGAGGACTGGAAACCATGGAGAAAACTAAGTGGAACAACCAAGGAAAAGAAGGGAATAAAGTCACTGATTGCTTCTCAAGATGTATTTTAAAATGTAGTCTGAATGGTTTTCAAGCCAGAAAGGTTTCAGGTCCAGTGGGTTTCCAGTAATGATGGTAAAATAAGGAGGAGCATTGAAAGGAATTTGTAAACTTTGTACTTCTTCCCCAGTTTTTAAATTTTCATGAGAAGGACTTTTGTCCTTCCTGGCTTAAAATCAAACTTAGGAGTGAAAACCTGTCTATCTTCACCAAAAGAAAAGACCTTCACTCAAAAGATTTCCAATACTAGATTTGTGACATTGGAGACTTTTTTTAAGGGAGAAACATTTCTATGTTTTTAATGGTGTGACACATGGTCTATTTCTTGGGCTGGTCTTGTGCAGGGTCAGGAGTTGGACTTCAATGATCCTTATGGATCCCTTCCAACCGAGGATATTCTATGATTCTATTTTATGCAAAATTTCATGTTGTCTTCACTGATCTATATATCTAATGTGTGGAAACAGCCATTTCACAGGCAAAGTCTCCAAAGTTACATGTTTTCAGCCTCAGGAACAGACTGAGACATTTACAAGGAAAATATGACACTGCAGCCTTGACCATTTGAAAGATAACATTGCAAAATGCATGACCATCTTCCAGCTGACCTGTGCTCAACCAACTGGAGCAGTGCAGCCACAGGTCAGGGGTTGTTCAGGGTCTGCTCTCTTCCACCCACAGCTACTGCCAGAACAGCCCACAAAGGTGTGTGCTGGTGAGGTTCTGGAGCCACCACTAAGCCACATCAGTGTATTGGATCATGGGCAATTCATTGCAGCACTTTTACCACACCACAGAGCAAAGGCAACTAGAAAACAATAAGAGGAGTTAGTGGGCATCTCAGCTCATGAATAAGAGGACAAGTTTAGACTAGACATTGAGAAGATATTCTTCTCTGTGAGGGTGGTGAGGCCCTGACACAGGTTGCCCAGAGAAGCTGTGGCTGCTCCATCCCTGGGAGTGTTCAAGGACAAATTGGACAGGGCTTGGAGCAACCTGGTCTCATAGAGGGTGTTCCTGCTCACAACAGAGGTGTTGGAAGATGATCTTTAAGGTCCCTTCTAACCTAAACTATTCTGTGATTTTGTGATAACTAGATAGCAAGTCCTTATTAGCACTAAAACAAGCACTGGAACTGTCTTAACCTAAATCACTGTCTTGGTTTGAAAAGAGAAGTGTCTGCTTAAGGAAGGCAGGAGCCTCCCCTGAAATGAAAAATGTAAACTCCCTCCCTCTGAATTGTTGTAATTTTGAAATTAAGGGAGGGCTCTCAGGCAAAGATATGGGAGCAGGAATAACAGTTCTTTATTAGGCAAGAAAATAAATTTTAAAAAAATAAACAATGCAGTAAATCAAAACAACACTGACAGAGTCAGAATACGCCTGACACCCTGTTGGTCAGGGTGTTGGTAGCAGTCTGATTAAATGGTGGCTGCAGTCCTCCTGGAGTGGCAGATGTGGTTCTGTTGGAGCAGGCATCCTGTAGAAAGGGAATAGTTTTCCTCTGGCAATCCAGTGACGGTGTAGATGGGCCTTGTCTTCCTCTGGGAACCAGTGGAAAATGCAGCTGCTCCTCTGGGAATCCAGTGGAGAAGATCCCCTTGTGTCCCAAAATCTCAGATTATATCCAGTTAGGAATGCTTGGCTCCTCCCCCTGGGCAGAGCATCTCACAACAGGATGCTGTAATTTTATCAGCCATGCAGTGACACCCAATGGGCCATTAACAGAAGATATTTCCTGGAAGGAAGATTGGTTTGTGGAAGAGATAAGGAAAACTTCCCGATTAATAGAAGAAACTGCCCCACCTCTAACAGATGACAAATAGAATGCACACATTACCTTGCAATCTAGGACCACCACTTGTTAAACAAGTCACAGTCAGGCTTGGTGATTCTTCCTTTCTAGCGAAGAAAATATTACTTTATCATGCTAGCAAATACCAGAGAAGGCATTGCGCACTGGGGTCCCAGGGGCATTCAGGAATTCAGAATATGCAGAGCCAGAGTCAGGGACAGAATTGCTAGAATAGGGAAAAATGCATAACTTCAACCTGGCAGCTTGATCCAACTCCTGGAGACTCAAATGTAAAGGAAGCGGAGCACCACTACTTGTGCAGAGGGAAACAGAGGGAATCAGTTCTTATGTGCTTTTGTGGAATGGCTTGCAAGGGATTGGGTGAATCCAGCCTAATTTCCATGTGTCTTCTGATGAAATCTGTATTGAAGTCATTATGACAGCGCACACTTTTCCAGATGTGACAGGCATACATAAATGTCTGCAGGCATAAATTTTAACAGCCTGCAGGACTGGGAAGACATTTTATGATCTAGGTGGATGAGGCTGTTTAATATCTGAGCAAAAAAAAATTAATGACTAAGAGCTGCCTAACAAGCCTTTTTCTGAGTGATAGCTAGCCAGGCTAATGTGTATTTGATCATAAAACATCTGGAACATTTGGGATGTATTAGCCAACTTTTGCATAGCAAAGGAAGGAGAAGATATAACAGGTATGTTATGATGTTGTTTAAAACTGTTGAGTTACATGGTACAAAATTTGAATTTCTTCAACAAGGTGACCTTTGTCAGTGGTGTGGACAGGATTTACTTGAAAGGCACAGATTATTGATGTGACATTTTCTTATGATATTTCATGTGCATTTCCCTTTTATCCCCTACCTTCAAGATAACATTTTTGCTTTCCTATCTGCTTGAGGCTCATTCAGCTATAACAGGAATGAGAAACAGACACCTCCAAGCATGTAGGTCCACTTTGTTTTAGTGGCAGGGGATCAGTGAATGCTTTTTCATTGTCTGAGAGGTTCTGAGTCTGAAGCTCCCATGTGAAATTACACTTTTTAATTACAGCCTTGTTTAATGGTATGATCTGTGTGAATGATCTGTGTGAAGGGCTATCAGAAGAAGTGATGGTCTTCTCTTCTGGAGTGTCCTTGTACGTGAATGTGAACAGTGCTGCTGCTCTTGTATTTGATGAAGGAGAGCTGGGCAATCCTTAAGTTTCAGATCAAATTCTATAACACAATCTGAAGTCCTTAGCAGTCCCCATAAGAAGGTCTTTGCTGCTTCTAAGCCATAGATGAGTTGGCTTAAATATCCCTGAACTCATTCCTGGCATTTAGAGAATAACTTTATTGCTAAGCAAGAGAGGTTCCATGGTGTAGGCTCGGGTCTTGGAGCACTAAGGCTTTGCTGTTAGCTCACTCCCAAACCCTGCTCTCAGCTGGGAAGAGCTGAGGTGTTTGGACACAAGTTAAGCTGGGACACTGTGTCTCAGGGCCAGCGAATCAGCCCCGACCAGCTTTATTTATTAGAGTAAGTGTTGCTAACGAGACCATATCAATTTTGGCTCCCTCTTGGCCTGTGCAGTCCTTCAATACTGTCCCAGCAAGCTTTGCACCTTCGAATACCCCCACAAGTCTTTATGCCACATCTCAGAGCTCATGACACCTACCTTCAATTTCGTGTTATAAAAACACAGCTCTGGCAGGCTGCAGCACAGACCACTTAATATTTCAGACACTTTGAACTGAACCTCCCCTCCACTCCTCCTTCAGTAATTGCTATGAACTCGAGCCATGAGGCATCACACAGGACTTGGAGGAGGCCAAACGCCATGTGCTGTGGGCTAGGCAGTCTGCTGGCAGCCCTGAGCTGTGTGTGACAATAAAAACCAAGCTGAGCAACTGGACTTCAAGGCAAATGGAATCACAACCCTTTTTGCTTTAGCACTACAGAAGAAAATATTGTGGATTTAGGGGAACCATGTCCTTAGAAGGCAAGAAAGACTTTTGCCAGTAAAGACACTGGAAATAGTTTGTGAGATGTATATTCATCCAACTTCCCACTTCCCTTTTATGAGATGAAAATTGTGGCTCCAAGAAATCTTTGGTAAGACACACGGCAAAACTATAAACCCAACTAGTTCCCACAAATACTCCTGATTAAGTCCCCAGCACTGCAAGTGGGGTTATATAATGGGGTTATCAAATGCAGGGTAAACCATGGCAGCCACATGTGAGGTCATTCACAGCAACCCAGCTTACTGTGCAGAAGTGTCCTACTTGTGCTTGCCTTGCATGGAGAGGATGCATTGGTACACTTCCTAGACCTCAGCCACACTTCCTAGACCTCAGCCAACATGCAGCAATGTCACATAGGCTCCCATAATTGGGTGATGACTTTGAGCCCCAGCATCAAACTATTCACAAATGGTGAGTTTCACCTCCACAAAGGGGCAGTAGATATGGACTGCTCTTCAAGAAAGAAAACCCAGTTTGTTTTCAAACCAGAATTCATGGGTTCAACATTCTAGGTGTACCTTGACATTGCTGCAGCTCTTACAGCAAACCTCTAGGTCCCATGCAGAATGAGCTGTTATATATCTGAATGGACCTTCTGCCATAGTGCTTGGTATCTAAATCAATTCAGCAGCCTGGATGTGGTCTACAGGAAGATGAGTGACTGTGGTGGTGTTCACAGGGGTCCCAGGAAGAGGGAAGAGATGAGAATCTTGACTCCGTGTTTCAGAAGACAGATTTATTATTTTATGATATATATTATATTAAAAGAAAATTATATATTATAACTATACTAAAAGAATAGAAGAAAGGATTTCATCAGAAGGCTTGAAAGGAATAGAAAGGAATGAATAATAAAATCTTGTGACTGACCAGAGTCTGAGACAGCTGGACTGTGATTGGCCATTAATTAGAAACAATCAACATGGACCAATCAAAGATGCACCTGTTGCATTCCACAGCAGCAGGTAATTATTGTTTTCCTTTTCTTATGAGGCTTCTCAGCTTTTCAGGAGAAAAATCCTGGCAAAGGGATTTTTCAGAAAATATCATGGTGACAAGTGACTTGACTATGAAGGAAGAGGCAGGTTAGGTAGGAGCCTTAGGCAACGGACTGGTATAAAAACATGGACGCACTTTGGGGTCTGTTTTCTTAATGGGCAAACTACTGAAAACTCACTACTGGAAAAGCAATCCAGGCTGTGACTTCATCAATTTGCATCTTTTGACACAATGTTCTTGCCTGGAAGAGCCAGCCTGTGGAGGTGTGAAAACTAACAACCCATCTCCCAGTCAGTCTGCTTCATCATCCTCTTCTTTCCACCCCTGAGATTACAAGGACACTGCTGTCCCACTTCTGCAAGTGTTGCTATGAGGCACCTAAAACTTGCATGGCCCACCTCAAAGAAGACAGCTATGCCCGTATTTTATCTTCAGGCATCCTTGTGGGAAGTGTCTCCAAAGGGAGATCCCTGGTCAGATAGGGCAAACAAGGCTGCTTCCCAGCTGAGTTCATCTGCAATGGTCAGAATGATGTGTCTCAGTCAAACAATATGAGAGGCTTTTTATATCTTCAGAAATAATGTGAAAGAGGAAAAGCCTCTCTTGCCTGAAGGAGCTTGAAGAAAGCAGCTCCTTCAGCACCCATCTCTCTGCTGGCAAGGAGATCTTACAGGGCAACTCTGGCTTTTGTAAAATGGACATATGTCTCCTTACTGACTCTAGGTACTGAGGGGATGGCAGGTTTTCACTGCTGATGAACCAGGCTGGATTTGAACCAGCATCCAAAACATGTGCCGGCAGAGTTATGAGCCCCTGAATGTCTGCAGTGCTCTGCTCTTGGAGGCCATGTGTTATTACTGTAATAAACATTGTTCATGCTCTGTCTGCCAGGTATGCTGCACTTCAGAAATGCCACACGTATTCCCAGCCTTTAGGAATCTCCCCAAATCCTACCCATTCACAACAGATCCCACAGCTGCTTCCCCTAAAAAAAAAAAATCCAGCTAGCTGTATCTTCTATTGTGACTTTACAGTGATTATCAGATTTTCCTCCATTTTAGCAGAGCTGCAGCTGATACAATCTTGGCCTCTGAAGCACGAAGCGAAAGGAGCAAATAACAGGGCACAGCATTTCTTTTGGCTATTATTCCACCAAGGCCAGCTAGGCTACTGAAAGGGAAATCCCAGCACAAATTAAGGAAATTCAGATATTTCTTTCATATTAAGAGGCATTCACAAAAGACCCAGGACTTGTTTCCAAAGACATGACTGCATTCTAGCATCAAAAAGACTTTATTATGCTAATATTGACCAGCATTGAAGGAAACAGCAATAAAAGCTGTCAAAGGTGACAAAAGTTGTTTCATTTAAGTTGCAGCATTTGAAGCCAAATTTTGAATGCACAGAATCTTCTTATTGTCCAGGGCTTAGTTACACAACAATCCAGACAATGACCTGACAGGAGACCAAAATTAAATAAAAGCCTACCTGGCAGGAGCATGAAGGGGAATATTATACATTATGGACTAGTCCCAGGAATTACAAAGCTGGGTGGAATAATATTGGAAAAATGGGAGCTCCACTTCCAGTGAAGCAGATGGAAAAGTCCAAAGGAGGCCCAGGAATGATGGGACAGGAACTCAGTAATGATATACAAGTTGTAAGGTTTGAGGCAAAAGTCAGGGGTCACACAGAGGAAGGTTTAAGCTACACATCAGTGAAGGAGAGCCAAGAAGTCTGAATATTGGCAGCTAAATATGTGCAGAGGGGCTGGAGGAGACATGAGCACACAGCACAGCCCTGCAGGCTGGGTAGGTGTGAGCTGGGGCTGACACTTTCTGGGCTGACACTGACTTCATCCGCCTCCACAGGAGAATGAAATTAAATCTTCACAAGCTAGGGAGAGTCACTTTAAAAAATCATCTCCACACAGACCCTTGTCCTTATAAAAGTAATGATCACAAAATTACTAAATTAGACCCTATATGCACAGTTAGTGTCCTACCCAGGTATTGCCAGAAACAATTGCCTGAAAAAGTATTCCTAAAGGCAAGAAATGACTCTTTCCTTGGCAATACCATCCTGGCTTCTGACACAGGCAAGTCTAGGGTACAGTTCTATTGTATTCCAATGCAAAAGTACCAGACCTACATTTCATTCTCTGGAACTCCTGCTGAAGCTGAAGGAGCTTTTAGCCTTAAGATAAGAGCTATTTTAACAAATATTTCCTTTTTTTTCTGCTTATCTCCCTCTGTTAAATATGTACTTCCTTATGGCTCTGTAGGATATCCTCATTTATTTATAAAGAGATCTCTTCCTTTTTCCTTCAAGTTCCCCTCATCATATACATAATAAACAGCAAGGACAGTGTGAAAAATAGTTTATATCACATCCCTGAGCTGACATATAAGTGAGAAGCCAAGGACAGGCACTGCTTCTAAGCATTGGCATATAGACAAAAATGTTCTCCACATAAACCTAATATCTTATCTTCACTATTTATCTGTGGTGAATAAACTGTTCTCTTGCAATTGCCCTTTCCTTCCACTGACTGTAGAAGCAGGGTAGTTGGTGCTGCACCATGTGCCAGTTTGTCATGACAATCAGCAAATTGGTTCAAGAATTGACAGAGGACATGAGTTTTCCATGACCCTTGTACTGTCTATGGTCAACATACAATATATCACTTTTGAGTTTGACATCTGGGAATGGTGTCTTTACAAAATGTTATATAGGGCCTTTGGGAATGTCACAGGCCCTTCAAAGGTCATGGAGTCTGGCCCCAAAACTTGTTTTGTGGTTTAATGTCACTCAGCAAGCAAGCACCGTACAGCCAGTGGGACAGGAGAATGAACTGGAAAGGTAAAAGAGGATACTGGAAAGGTAAAAGTGAGGAAACCAATGGACTGAGACAATAATATCCCATCTAACCCTGTCCTTTGTCAGCGGGAAGCCACTCCCCTTGTCCTGTCACTCCAGGCCCTTGTCTGAAGTCCCTCTCCAGGTCTCTTGGAGCCTCTGTACACATTGGAAAGGGCTCTAAGGTCTCCCTGGAGCTGCCTTGCCTTGCCTTCACCTCTCCTTCCCTCTCCTCTTCCCTCTCCCCTCCCTCAGCCTGTCTCCATAGGAGAGGTGTTCCACCCCTCTGGTAATTTCTGTGTCCCTGATACTCCTGCCATTTCCCTTTTCCTTCCCCCAGCTTTATGTGCTGAGGATGATGCCCTATGGTCTGGGATGTCCCTTGGGTCAGCTGTCCAGGCTCTGTCCCCTCCCAGCTCCCTGTGCACCCCCAGGCTCCTCACCAGTACAGTGGGGACAAGGAAAGGCCTTGATGCTGTCTAAGTCCTTCTAGGCAAGAATGGGAACATCCCTGTGTTACCAAAGCACAGTTTGTGCTACTGTGATGAAAATTAACTCAACCCCAGCCAAACTCAGCACATTATAACCCAGATGTCCCTGCCCAGAAAATCTGAATCAAGAGTTCACCCCTGGAAAATCCTTATCTAGGACTGTGCAGTCACTCTGTATTCAATTTTCTTATTGAATTCACCAAAGAAAGTTTTGGCCTGTCTGGGCTGGTGCACAAGTTAAGATCTGTGACTTGCAGCACTGAGTGTCTCATGATTCAGGAAAATGTGATGAAAAGTCAAACAAGTGCAGTAAAAGAAAATACATATTGGTGCTTCTTTTGCAACTTCCAATATTTCTCAGTGCTGTACCTTCCAAGCTGGTGAGTGGAGACCACACGCCAGCCTAGCTCCTCACAGTTCTTCCTCCCTGATTTGTTTATTGAGGTATAAAGAGCTGATGTGACTCTGAGAATTCTGTCTAACCCAATGTGGTCTCAGACGGGGAAAATATTTTATTTTACACTTGATGGGAGGCAGACACTGAAACTGGATGAAACCTTGTCCAAATGGTCTGTAATAACAGCAGGCACCAAATCAGCAAGCATATCCCCAGGACAATGCAATTTGGAAAGGAAAAGGTTGCAGTATAGGTGTTGCTTCTTCCTATGTACCAGGCACAAAGTAGTAGTCTAGGGAGATTTAAGAATAAGTAAGAATAGTACACACACACACACACACACACACACACACACACACACACACACTCTCTCTCTCTCTCTCTCTCCAAATGTAGTGGAATCCAGACTTGTTAAAGCTTTTTCCTTGCTGTCTCGGTCTGGTAGAGCCTGAGTTTTAAAATACCAATGCCTGTTCTTGTCACTCTCAGCTTTAATTTATTATTTTTTTTAAATCAATAAATATCTTTCCACTCCTCCATCTGGAGGATTCCATCTTCATCCCACCACTGTAAAGCTGATCAGAGCCACCTATGCAATGCCATTTGCTCCAGAACATATTTAAGTCTTGGCCCGTTGTCAGCCTCATAAATTCCTGACATGATTCAGGAGGCGTTTCTGTTGGAAAGAGCTCTCTGCTCTGCTGTCATATTTCTAGGGATTGCTGTGCCTCTGATCTGAGGCCAAACATTAGGAATAATTGCAGCAGGAAGCAGGACAAAGCTTGACATATTGTTTGTCTGGATTGTTTTAATTTTAAGAGTATAGAAGTATCCCCACTTACTGATGTTAGAAGAAAAGTGAAAAAAATTCAGTTAAAAAATTGTTTAGGAATTTTATTCTTTTTTCTTTTTATTGCTTTTGTTAGAGGCAATGAGGGAATCATTATGCTTGCTGCTGAGGACAGGGAGGTGAATTAGGCATTGAAGACTTATTAATTCAGGAATCCTGTCCCTGCAGATTAGACCAGAGGTTCCCACTTTTTATTTTCTGCTTGTTGAAACAAAGCCAGGAAATGCACACAGCTCTGCACAGACATATGTGTTTATTTGTGTATATGACAGGAGAGGAAGGGGGTGCAGAGCTGGAGGTTGGGCCCCCAGAAAACTTGTTCCACATTGCAGCTTGAGTGCTGAGCAGCACAGGCACACTGCTGCACTGACCAGGGCTAAAGCTGCACATGGACAAGGTGCTGATGGAGTTCAGATGGAGACACTCATCCAGCCAGATGATGACCTGTACTCAGGATGTGAAGTCCTTGGCTACGTGGCTCAGGGATGAAGAGCTTTTGCTGCAGGACTGGGGTGCCAGCAGCTTTCACATACACAGTCTCTGAACTGGGGTAGCTGCCTTTGGAAGTGAGAGACACATACACTGGAAGCCTGAGCTGAAGCCTGTGGAAGTTGATTAAAAAGCATGTTTCACTTCAGTAAGCTTTGGACAACACTGGAGGCTCATCTGAGAGGGAGAATGGTTGAAAGAGCAGCAGAAATATACCCACCACAAGGATGCCAGGAATATGTGAAGGGGAACCATGGGGCTTCTGATGCTCAGAAACACCATTGTAAACATCTCCCACCCCTGTCTGACCACTGACAAAACTGCCAGGTTATCTGGAATGTCACTGAAGCACAGAATGAGAAGATGAATTGAGGCCCACTACAAGAGAGTCGGAGAGGGTCTTTTTACAAGGACACGTAGTGACACAAGGGGGCATGGCTTCAAACTGACAGACAGAAGGGTTAGATGGGATATTGGGAAGAAATTCTTTCCTATGAGGGTGTTGAGGCCCTGGCACAGGTTGCCCAAGGAAGCTGTGGATGCCCCGTCCCTGGAAATTTTTGAAGGCCAGGTTGGACAGGGCTTGGAGTAACCTGGTCTAGTGGAAGGTGTCCCTGCCCATGGCAGGGGGGTTGGAAGGTGATCTTTAAGGTCTCTTCCAACCCAAATAATTAAATGATTCTATTACATCACACCAGAGACATAATAGGCTTGTCTTCTCTCACTGCAGTGTTTTCTGGGTAGCATTAGTCTGATACAGCAGGGATTTAACCTTGCCTCAGCCTTACTGCTTTCAGAAGAGAGTGGTTGAAGACTTGCTTAAGTACTCATTGTTCTGGTAAAACACTTAAGAGTCTTCCTTAGGTGCATGTTGAAATATGTTCATGAGTAGAAATCCTGAATTTGTGCTATTGACTCCTGAGAAAGAAAACTGACTGTGAGTTCATTGCTGGGAAAGAGCTTTAGGAAAAAAAGAACATCTCTTCTGGCACACTCTGGGCTGTGCTGGTTCAAACCTACCCCATTTTGCTGATTATGGAACTCTTAATTGAGCATGATATGGGGTAAGACCTGTCCTAAGTTCAGAGGAGAAAACTGCTTCCATAAGTCCAGCAACAGCTACAATCATATTAGCCCAACACAAGGGGATAACTCAGGGCTTTACTCATTAAAAAAAAATAATAAAAGTAGCAAGAGCCAACAGCTAGGAGCTGAAGCCAAAAAAACATTGGTTACAAGCAAGTGAGCCTTGTGAATTGAAGGGGGATGTTGACAGCCTGGGGTGATCTATCAAGGAATGGTTAAAGTGTTGGCCGACCATTAGGGTGCCTTCAGGAAAGACACTTTAGGCAAATCCTTGTCACTGGGCTCAGTCCAGTTTTGAGGTGAAGGCATCTGTCTTGCAGTGTGCTCAAATTCAAATTAGGAGTTCCATAGTTTCTGCCACTCTTAACATCTCTGAATAAAGACATGCCAGGAGCAGTCATGCACTTCTTAAGCTGATAGAGAAAATGGAAATCAAGCCTTCTCACACTGTTTCTGGGACTGTCAGTGATATTGTGCATTTGTATTTTGCCCCCAGCAACCCATGAAATAGTTCAGACACAGTTTTGGAAAATATTGCAGTGGTGGAAAAGCGATCTGGAACCAGCTATGCTGCACGTCTGGCTTTAAAAGAGATGAAAGCAACCACCCCATCTGGCTGCTGACATGAAGGTACCCTTGGGACTCTCCATTGCACTTCTTACAGGAGCACCCAGCACACAGCCATAGAATCTCCCTGAGCTGAAAGGGACCCACAAGGATTAGTGAAGTCCAGCTCCTGGCTCTGCAAAGAAGTCACACCATCAGTCACCACCATTTCCTCAGATGTTGAGTCTACTGCTCAATAAAAATTGCCAGCAATGGAAGGGGGATGGAAAATTAGTGTCTTTAAGGTCCTAGAACAAAAAGAAGGCAACATTGAAATAGTTTTTGCTGTATTCACGCTTGATCATTCTTGTCATGAGTTCCTACATCTCAGAGATAGGAAAGAAAGTGCAGTCTTTCCTACATTATTATTTAGGGGAAAACTCATAGATATGTAGTAAGAAGTGCATATGAAAGGGTGGGAAAAGCATGGATTCATTCTAGTTTTCATCCAGGGAGCTGAAACAGCAGAAGATATAAAAGCAAGCTATAGCAAAATGGGGAATTAAACAATTATTTTGAGTCTAACCACATCTCTGTGATTCCAGTAGCACCTTCCCATGGAATTGTCCACCTCAGCCCAAAGCTGTGGCTGGCAGCAATGCTACCCTGGAGTCTTTGCCACAGTTAAGTCACAATAACCTCCCTCTGGGAAAAGAAGCAGCCCTGAAAAAGTTAACAAGGTCAGCATTGCCTTGAAAAATTTAAGTTACTCCAGACATGCTCAGTCTCCCTCAAAATCTGATGCTGCTAAAAAATATTCCTTTTGTTTGAAAAACATTAAGGATAATGGGAAAATGGAATAGCAGAAAGGAAGAATGGGACAGATGCCAGAAGATCTGATGGTAATCTAATCCAGATAATGCCCAAATCCAGTATCACCTTCCCTGGGGGCGATACCCAGGACACAGTGCCAGGAGAATGTCAGTGCTGAGACTCCAGCACTGCGCCATCAGGGAAAGGGAATCTGCTAATATTTAGTCTGCCAGAAAGACTATTGCAATTAGCGGATGTCAGATTAAGACTTGAATGATTCTGAAACATGTAAGGGTTTGGACAGAGCTCACCCAAGTCACACAAGGGTCATCACTTACGTAAAATTATTAGTATTTGACAAGCATGTACATCTCCAGGCACTTTAACCAGAAACTGTTAAATTTACACTAACAGTTGTGGAATGGATCCCATTTAGCATGAATTTTTCTGTCCCCAAAGAGCTGAGCCTGAGCTGATTTCACTGTTTCTTGTCCTCTGGAAACTTGCTTGTTCATAAATAAAAACCCCACCATTGTTACCTGACATGGGGGAAGGAGCCTCTGTCACAGAGGACAGGGTGTCATCACTCAGCTGTGTCATTGCTGGCTTCAGCCAGACCCCTGTCCTAATATGGTTACAGCTAATACTTCCACAAACAGCTGTGGACAAGCCAGGACTTTTTTGGAAATGAAAGGAGAGAGCCCAAGGTGAACACTCAAGCAAAGGGAGTCATGTCAGCAGATGCAGCAGTGCTGGCATCACACTGGTTCTGGGTAGGGTGCTCCTCACATCCTCTGTGTTTTTCCACACTGCAGTTATTTTTTTTTTTCCTTCAAGGAAGGGCAGGGAAACCTTGGAGATCAAGGAAATGACCAAAAAAGAGGCCAAGAGCAATTGGCAGGGTAGAATTTAGGTCTCAACCTTAAGTACAGACATCAGTTTAATCCCTGTCCCAGCTCCAGAAACAGTCAGAATGTCATCAGCCATTACCCATTGTCCTGTCCCTCCAGGCCCCTGTCCAGAGTCCCTCTCCAGCTCTCTTGAAGCCCCTTTAGCCACTGCCAGGGGCTCTAAAGTCTTCCAGAGCCTTCTCTTCTCCAGGCTGAACACCCCAGCTCTCCCTGCCTGTCTCCAGAGCAGAGGGGCTCGAGCTCTCAGACCACTTTTTGGCCTCCTTGGAACTCACTCAGCAGATTCATGTCTAAGATATTCACTCAAGATGTTGAATACTTTGTAACATCATCTCTTGATTTTACTGTTATTGTCCCAGGAAGGGAATGACGATGAAGTGCTTTGGCCAAGGTCACCCTTGAAGTGGGTGACAAGGTGAGACATTGAGCCTGAATCTTTGACATACCAAGCTGGTGTTCACACCATCCTAGATGCAGGAGGAGAGCACTGGGGAGATGGAAACAACCCTGATTTAGTGGTAATGTTCTGTCCAAACTACAGACAGCACAGTGTGTGCTGAGCTTGCTTTCCAGTGACTGCCTTTCAGGCAGATCCTAGCCATGGTATTTAAAAACAGAAGTTTTAGATAGGCTTATACAAAATGCCTGTTATGAAATATGCTTTTTATGCCTGAAGCTGGAAGAAAAGTATCCAAAGGTGATAGCAGAAACTGTTCAAACAGAACTAGACCAGGTGTAGCTCCACAGGCAGCAATGCAGCCTCCCTGCTTCACATCACCTTGGAATATGGACCATCTACAAACCTCTGCACCCCCAACTTCTCCCAGCTAGGAGCTCCTAGAAGTATTGTCTTAAACTGGGACAGAAATGGACAACAAAGGGGTAACTTAATTTTTGCCCATGTCAGCATTGTGTGTAAATCAAAGTTGGGCATTCGGCGCATTTCTCATGTCCTCTTGGAGGACCTCTTTGGAAAACATTACATTTATGGGCTAAAGCCCACCAATTTTATAAAAAAAAAGAACTTAATGGATCCTTTGTGCCAGATAATGTTTCAGAATATTTCACTAATGGAGTTACATGAAGTGTTGAGATGTTACATTGTGGAGAGCCTGGTTCAAGCATGGCTTAAAGAAAGAGGCCATGAAGGTATACAGCTGATGGGAAAGTAAAAGGCAGCTGTGAAGCAGCATTTCCCAGGCTTGATTTTGTAAATAACTAGGTTCTCAGACACCTTTTCTATAAAAAGCAGGATTCTCAGACAGTCTTCTCATAACAGTCCTTGGCTGCTCTGGGAACAGATATGAAGGTTTTGAGAACTTTTCATATCACAGTGAGAACACTGGTCCTGTTTTCAATAAACAAACCACAGGTATTGTAAAACAAAAGGAGGGGTTAGAGTTTTCTCTGTAACCTATCGTGAGCTCGAATTTTGCAATATGCATGAAGTTAATTAACACTGTTATATAAAGTGGCTGATTTAATCAATAAATCGGAGTTGATGCTGATCAACAAGAAGATGGGTTGGCTCCCTTCGCTTTCAACATTACATTGTTGTTGTTCAAGATGATCTGGGGACTTCTGGATGCACAGGACTGGCAGGGACAGTCCCTTCTACCTGGCAAGCATGAGCAATGCCTAAAAAGCATCCCTGCTTTGTAAAGTCCAGTTGGAAAAAAAAAACAGGCAAGGAGGATGACTGAGGAACACAGGTTAGCCTGAAATTAAATTCCTTCTTCTCTGAAGTCAAAAGAGGTTTTGCAACTATCTGCTGTATGACCAGGGCTTCACCAGGGCTGCTGCCCTTTGCAAATATTGCCTAACTGAAATAAGAAGGTTGATTTCAGAAGACTGGTTTTAGGTTCAAGATGTCTGCATTATGTGGACTTAATTGAATAAAATGAGTAAAGCCAAACTGGAGAGACAAAACCACTACTGATTGAAGGTGCATCAAGTTTCAGAGGCTGAAACTTCCACTTGGTACCCTGTGAAAATCAAAGCATCTTAAATGAGCATGAAAAATCATCATTCATGGGTTTGCAGACCTTTGCTTCTTCACTTTCATGGTGGAGTATACACAGTCCTAGAGAGGAGGATTTTCTGAACACAGTGCTTATTAATGGAGCCAAATCCTATCTGTGCAATCTTCACACTAAGTAACAGCACAGTTTTTTCAAGTCCCATCACATTTTGGTGTTTGTGAAAATGAGACATCCAGAAAGGAAACTTTCATCTGAATTTCCCAACAGATGGGACCCAAATGTGTTTCATGTTCCATTAGTACTAAACAAACACAGCCAGGATGATGGATTCAATATCCTTTCTGGTCCATCAATCTAACAGATTGGAAGGGAAAGGGATTTTTTTTTTTTTCAATGCAATGCAGCTTTCAGTGTGTTGCAGATTATCACTTTCCTGTGCACCCATCCTCCAACTGAATAAGGAAATTATGTTTAGATCTAAAGACCATGACTGACAGTCAGGCAGATAGATGCGTATACAAAAACCAGACAGACAGATGGATTGTTTTTCTACACCAGCCTCCAAAAACCTGCACTTGGAACAAGGAACTTCAGGGAAGGAATCTGTCAAATCTCCTTAATCTTAAAACACAAGCAAGAAATTACTCCCAGACCATACATTTTTCCTCTTCTTTTGTACCATAACCCTCTTCACTTACCCTCCAGCAAATCTGCTATACCAGATGTCAGAGTTCAAGCATAAACAGGGAGTTTCAACAGTCAGACCTAATCCTTTCTTTTTCCATTGCTGTCCTTCCCTATTTGACCATTTCCGCCAATTAGAGATCCCTCCATTCCCAAAACTGATTGAAGCATGCTATCATGTTACACTCTCCTGGGCAGATGTTACCTTTGGTAAAGTCCCCTTTTCCATGTGATTTTGGGTTTGGAAGTTTTTGTTTTGTTTTGTTTTTTGTCAAGAGGAAAATTGGAAATACAAATAGGTGATAGTAATAATCTCATACATCACATTTCACCATGCTCCCTTTATTATCTCTTTTTATGTTGTGCATTGCTTAAAGCAACAGCTTTTGGAGGAATATCAGCTGAATGCTTACTACTTTTGAATTCTTACATGACTAAATGTCAAGTTCAGAGAGGTTTCTCTGTCTCCACCTAGTCTGTAGTTTAGCTATTGAATATATAGGTAATACAGGGCCCATAGCTTGCTCACAAAGGGATAAGGTCTAGCAGGGGACCAGCTTGTCCAGCTGGACCAGAGATTTCACCCTTTGATGCCAAGACCTTGACTTTTTAAATGAATTTCCTAAAGTGAGCTGGGACTGACCTTTGCTTTTAGAACAGGAAACTCTCCAGAATGTCTGTCTTGTGGGGGTATTTTGCATGTTTCTTTTTCCACTGCTAGCTCATAGCCCATCTTTCCTTCTCTGCCCCTCAGCAGGTCTGTCATCTCTCATATCTGCATCTGAAACTTGCATGTGCAACATGCAAATATACTTGTGCCTTCAAAGAACTGCTTTCTTATATGCCTTCTACATGTCAGTATATGAAAGTCTCTTACACATTTGTGTTTTGTTCCAAGAAAATAGTCTGGTCCTGGAAAGGACCCCAAAAAGACACTCTACAAGGTCTCTAGCTTGTCAGAAAGAGGTAAACCCTGGGTTTTGGCGCTCTTCCTTCCCATCTTGTACTTTCTTTCACTCTCTTTGGTTCCTTCAAGCTGTGCAAGTATTTGGACTCTGATGCTTGGACTGGAGAGTCATTCTTCCCTTCAGTAAGAGTATTTCTCTCCTAGAGAATGACTCACCATGTGCTGTCTTGGACTCCTTCAGCACAGAATTATCAAACAAAACCAGTGGTTCAGCTTTGATGATGTTTGGTCATGCTTGGAGGGTGACATGCCAGGACAGGATTTCTCTTCTTGGCTAAGTCATTACTTCAAGTCAAACAAGGTGCCTGCCTGAAATGCTCCTTTGCTTTCTTGTGTTTCATCTGACAGTTCACCTCCCACTCTGAGCACTTTTCTGCAGTGATGAGGTAGTTTGTGTGGCTTGCAGTGGAAAGGTCCTTTCCTGGTTTCTTCAAGAGCCTCCTGGGGATGGTGTATATTTTGGTTGTCTCTGTTTGTTGCTTGGCCAGCATTTCCTTGCCTGTATAACAACATCTGCTCAGCAGACTTCAAATATCCTTGATTGCATTTGGCCAGCATAAGGCACCTCTTTATCTTCCTGGTGTGTTTTTGAGAGTGCATCTGTTCCCAAAAATCTGGGCACAGAAATCAGCTGCGTTTCTGTCCAAGCCCTCTGTCCCATGCTAATCTCTGTATTTCCAGCTAGTACCATCTCTCTGTCTGGTAAATTTTCCATTACTTTTTTGGCATCCTATTGGTGTCTGGTAAATCTTCTATCTGTTCTGCACTTTCACATAGGTGGGAATTCACTTTTCCTACTCTCACAGCTCTTGGTAGAGTTCTCATTGGATCACAAGGGTTCATAGTTTAGAGATTTGGACAGATGGGGATGGCTGTGAAGAATTGTTCCCCTCTTTATCCAGGAATTCATTAAAGGAGCTTTGCCTCCTGTATCCTTCACTCCCCAGCCACATTATCTTCCTGCCTTGATTTCTGTTCTATCTTAGGACCCCGTCCTCCAGCCACTCAGTGACCACTTCCATCCCCTCTGCTCTACCTCAACTTCTCCTTTAGTCTCTCAGTTTAGATCTGTGGATTTTAGATTTCATTTTACACAAGCTCAAGTAGTTAACTAAAGTCTGGGGCACCCTTGACCCAACAAAGCAAACATCAGAGAGCATTTCAGCCATTCCTTCTGAAAGCACCTCTTTCTTTCCATGAACCACAAAACGGACTCTCCAGTGATGTGCTCCTATGTATGAGCTTTGCCTTTGTGCTGAGCATCGGAGGACAAGCCCAGTCCCTGTGCTCCACTGTGTGTCAGACAGCCTGGCCCTTGGTGCAGCAGGCAGAGCAACTTCTTTCAGTGTCTCTGGTTCACCATCCTCAGCTCCTTCACCTGTTTTTAATAATTCAGAAACTCTCCCTCTGTTTTGCATGTGCACAGGAATCTGCAAAAATACAGGATGAAGTCTACCTCAGACAAGAAATGTTCCTGCACAGCACTAACAGGGCAAACCTCCAATGGTAGGAACACAAACATCTCATATAAAAGTATGAAGCAAGAGAGCAAGTGAGAGAAATCATTCCTGAAGTTTCCTCTCTGCTGAGAGAGATGGTTGTAAATAATAAATCAATTTGGGCACATTCTGCAAAATGAGACATTATATCTTTCTTGTCTGGTCTCACTTGTTGTTATTTCTAATGTTTCCTCTTCCCAAGATGAGGCAGGGTTTTGCATTGAGGTAATACAGTTGTTTTTGTGCAAGAACCAAACAACATTCCCCATCCCATAACCAGGACTTTGCCATAAATGAACAAATATCTGTTAAATTGAACTGTACTTCATGAGAGGCTGGTTGTAGTTTTGGTTTTTTTCTTTTAAAGGGAAAAACTACCAAAAAAAGGGGATGTGTGATCAGCAGGATATACTCAGGTGAAGGCAGGGAATTGGGTGATTGTTGTGGTTTAGTCCCAACAGGCAGCTCAGTCCCACACACTCTTGACATGAGAGAATAGACAGGGTCAAAGAGAGAAAACTTGTGTGTTGGGAGAGAGACAGTTTAACAGGGAAAGCACACCAGGGAGTTCATTCACCACTTCCATGGGCAGGCAGGTGTTCAGCCATCCCCAGGACAGAAGACTTCCATCATGTGAGGCCATCACTCCAAAGGCTTCTCCATTCCTCCTTCTCCCCTCAGCTTTAAATGCTGAAGATGATGTCCTGTTGTCTTAGATCAGTTGGAGTCTGCTGTCCCAGCCATGTCCCATCCCAGCTCCTTGTGCACCCCCAAACCCCTTGCTGGTGGGATGGGATGGGTGAAGAGCAGGAAGAGCCTTGGCTTTAAGTCCTGCTCAGCAATAATGAAAACATCCTTGTGTTACCAGCACTGTTTCCAGCACAAATCCAAAATGTAGTCATATACCAGCCACTATGAAGAAAATTATCTCTCTCTCAGCCAAACCCAGCACATTGATTTACAATTTGCAGCACACATCAGTTAAGTGTCTGAAAGAGAAAGCAAGGGGAAAGAGGCTGAGCTGATCTGGTCTTCTAATGAGTGGTGCTGTGCTCCAGGGGAAACATCTTCATTTCAGCTCAGCTCTTTACAACACAAGACTAAAAGAGTTTTTAGGGAAAAGATGTTTTCATGACAGGTTAACGAGTGTTAATTTCTCAGAGATGGAATATTCTTCTCATGGTTCTGGGTTTTTCAGCCACAAAATCCCATCAGCTCTCAGCTTCTTAGTTGGGGAAACTCAAGAATGCTTTCAGGATTACAGCACAAATTTTCAGCTAAAAATCTGCCCACCTCTGGATGCAAAAAGATTAAAAAGAGCAATTCTGAATCAGATGTATATGCACACATATAATTAGCTCTTTGCAGTCCAGGCCCATAGCAATCAATAGCAAAGCTACTGATTCCATGGGCAATACAGCAGTGTGAACTTGCTAGCCCTGCTTTAATTCTATTCCCAGAAAATTGCTTTGTATTTCTCATAAGTAAATCTCTGCCAGGTCTTTCCTGGGTTCCCTGTAGTGCATCTAACAGCAGCACTGCAGTTCAGTGACCAGTTTGTCCTACAAAACACTTAGTAACAAAAAAAGCCCCAAATAAACTTCTTTCACCTCATCTTGCCAGAACTGACAGTCTCCTGATACTGTCTTAGGCTCAAGAAATCTGGTAGATAATATTTGAATCTCACCTACTGGAAAGGGGGACTCATGTTAACTTTGACCTTGTTTTTTGTCCAAGTTTTGACTTTCATTCTGCAGAGGAGAAGTCCCTGTGGGCAGAAGGGCCCACCCAGACTCTGGAAGAAAATTATTAGAAGACTTAAGTGTAATGAAAAGTGTTGCAAACCGTTTGCTGATGGTTACACCATAATGGAGGCTATGCCTTCTCCCCAAAGCAGTATGATGAGATATCTGACATCTTCGTGCTCAGTCAGGAACAGATCTGAGGGCAGCTAATAAAGTTATCTGCATCAGATTAAATTGCCAAACCTGCCCTCTCCCCGCTCTCTGCCCTCACTCTCTCCCCGGATCAGTGAGGTACATCAAGCCAAATAAATGCATGACAAAGTTCATTCGAGTGATTGAAAATCAAGATGGAACAGCATATTTTTCATCAATGTTATCCCAGGAAATAAAGATAAATTCCCCCACATCATATTTTAACATAGCTTATCATAATCACTGATAATAGCTACCAAATGTTTTCCTTTGTTGGGTTTTAAAAGGGGGCTGGGGGAACAGTTTCTTAGTTGAAGGCTCATCAAGTCTAATTTTAAGTTAGTGTCAGGGGTCACTTCCACTTTATGTTGCATTTCTGATGAGCAGTTGTGTTGATTTGGCGCTGCCTGGTTTTTGGTAGCAGGGGAGGCTGCAGAAGCGGCTCCTGTGAGAAGCTGCTGGAAGCTTCCACCATGTCCAGCAGAGCCAATCCCCGATGGCTCTGAGGATGGACATGCTGCTGGCCAAAATTGGGCCACTTAGAGATGGTGGAAATGCCTCTGTGATAACAGATTTATGAATGAAAGAAGAAGATCAAAACAGAGCGGGGCACACACAGTTTTTTATTTTAGTCAGAGTAGGTGAGAATATGGGAGGGAAAACAACATGGAGACGCCAAGGTCAGTGGAGAAGGAAGTGGAGGAGGTGCTCCAGGTGTCAGAGCAAATGACAGGCCATGGTGAGGACCATGGTGATGACCATGGTGAAGCAGGTTGTCCCCCTGCAGCCCATGGATCCATGGGGGATGCAGAGATCCACCCACAGCCCATGGGGGAGATGCCCGCACCAGAGCAGGTGGATGCCTGGAGGAGGCTGTGATCCAGTGGGAGGCCTGGTGGAGAGAGGGAACCTCTGCTTCCAGGCTGGAGCAGCCTGTCCTTGCAGGACTGCACACTGTGGAAAGAGAGAGCCATGCTGCAGCAGTTTTGGGAGGAATGTTTGCCCATGGGGGGGAACTCATGTTTGCAGAAGTTTTAGAAGGACTGCTGCTTGTGAGACTGGAACCACATTGGAGAAGTTCATGGAGAAGTCTTCCATGGGAGGGACCCCATGGTCTCACAGGGGAAGGACTCCTCTCCTGGGGCAGTGGAAGAACTCAGCTGATGAACTGACCAAAACCCTACCCCCTGTCCCCCTGTGGTATTAGTGAGAAGGAGGGAAGGGCTGGGGGAAGAAAAGGTATTTTAAGGGCTTATTTTACTTCTCATTATCCTCTTCTGATTTTGTCAGTCATAAATTCACTTTGTACTTCTAAGTTGAGCCTGTTTTGCCCTTGGGGTGTTTTATTCCAGTCCTTATCTCAACTCATGAAGCCTTTGTTAATTTTTCTTTCTCTTCTGCCCATCTGTGGCAGGGGACAGTGAATGAACGACTGATTTGATTTCCTGGGTGCCTGGCATTGGGCCAATGTCAAACCCCAACAGGAATTTACAGGAAAGACAGGGCAAAACTATTTACAAGAGCCTTCATGTCAGAACAAGGGGGAATGGGTTCAAATTGAAAGAATGGATTTAGACTGCATATTAGGGAGAAGTTCTTTAGTGTGAGAGTAGTGAGGCCCTGGCAAAGGTCACCCAGGGAAGTTGTGGATATTCCATCCCTGGAGGTGTCCAAGACCAGGCTGAATGGGGCTTGGAGCAACCTGGTTATCCCTGCCCATGAATGGGGCTGTCCCATCCCACTGTAAAAGGGGAGTCATGGAGGATTCTTCTTGAAAGCTTTCATGGACAAAAATAAAACTCTGAGGACTGTTTTTTGATATAAAGATAAATGTGCCTACTGAAGAGGGAGAGAAAAGGGAGCAAAGAGGGGAAAAGAGACTGAAAGAGAAACAGAAAGCCAGGACAGATTGTTACCACATATATTTACTTGTGCTTTTTTACACTTTTTCTCACTGACTAGACATGGGCATATTTGCCTGCTTATCAAAAAATAACCCCATCAAACTCAGAGCACAGCTTTCCCCCTTACTCTTCAAGCTGCAATTTTGTTTTGTTTCTCCCCCTACTTATCAGTGTTTATAAGTGGTTGCATGTCTCCAGAGTGTTTATAAAAGGTTGCATGTGTCCCAAGTGCTTATCAGCAAAAATAACACCCAGGAGTTATTAACTGCAGGGATGTGATCCATGCAGACATGAAGTGAGATCTGGGTCAGGATGTCTTGGGCTCAGAAGAGCCCACTTCTGGAGACACCAATTTGGCACCTGCCTTGTAGCTCAGTAGCCAGAGCTGAAACCCTGATGCAGGTAGGACAATGGCAAGATATTTTTCCTCCCCATGGCCAAACTCCCAGTGCTGGAGAGCTGGAAAAGTTCCTGTTTGCACCCATCAGCTGTGCTTGGGATTGTGCTTTAGGGCAGACAGGAACTGAGTGCCCCAATTTGAAATGCATGGAAGACAGAGGTGGAGGAAATCTCCAGTGCTTGCCCTTGACACAGTCCATCCACCACAGTGGAGTACAGAATAGACAATCTGAGAGGTCTCACCAAGCCCCAACAACCAGCATGGCTTTCAAGAGCCCAAACCAGTGTCAAGTAATGCAATTTCTGTAAAACAAGAGTACTGCAGGGCTCATGCTCACCTGAAGCTCTGAATTGTTTATTTAAAATAAAGGGATTGATGCTCTGGCATCTCCTGCTGCAGGGCTGCAACCTGCCAGGACCACAGGTCCCCTTCTGACCATCCTGGAAAAGAACTGTTTTCGAATAAACTTTCACCCAGCCTGGCCCCTGCAGGACTTCACAGCTCTCTTGTCCAACCATGGGCTGGGTTGCACATTTTAGATGCAACTCTGGCTTCCACTCAGGCTGAATAAGATTTCAGTGTAAAGAAGAACCCAAAAGCATTTATTCTTCTATGCTTTTTCTGTGTTCAGTGAATTATAGGAGTCAGCAAGCACCTTTGTGTCCTCATCAGGTTTCAGTGGAGGTTGCAAAACCATTGGAAGTGCTACCAGATGCCAAAACTGGAAGCAGGGACCAGATAAGTCAAGAAGGGTGACATGTTTATCTTTTCACAAGAAGCACAAAGAACTCTTTGGATGGCTTATCCATAGATGTGCTGAGTCCTAAATCAAGACTAAATACCTTTATAAAAATATTTATTAAACAGATGAGTGTTGTGATCCCTAGTAAGCATCTGATTTTGGAACATATAGATCTAGCTAGGGAAAAAGAAATAACTGATAAAAAAAAAAAATCCAAAAATTTAGACATATTTCCCCAGCCCAAAAAGCATTTATTCTTCTTTTTTTTTTTTTTCTGTGTTCAGTCAATTATAAGAATCAGCAAGCACCTTCGTGTCCTCACCAGGTTTCAGTGGAGGATACAAAACCATCAGAAGTGCTACCAGATGCCATAAGTGGAAGAAGGGTGACAAGACGTGTTTATCTTTTCACAAGAAGCACAAGGAACTCTTTGGATGGCTTATCTATAGATGTGTTGAGCTCTAAATCAAGACTAAATACCTTTCTAAAAATATTTATTAAACAGATGAGTGCTGTGATCCCTATAAGGATCTGATTTTGGAATATCTAGATGTAGTTAGGGAAAAAGAAATAACTGATTCCAAAAATACTCCAAAAATACAGTCAGATTTCCCCAGCCCAACTTGCCCAGGCCAAGGGTGAGTTGTGAAAGAGAAGAAACCACCGCAGGCAAGAGAAATGTGACTACTTTTCAGGTTCGCAGGTCTGTGACATACATCACACTGATATAACCACTCAGTGAGATGGGTTTAGCTGCATGACTACCCCATGTGAGTAACTAACACATTACAGCCCTGACCCCATGGCTGCCTTAGAAACTTCCTTGACTGCAGTTAATTCTTTACCAGATCCGGTCATTAATGCTGTTACTTGTCTTTCCTGTAGCATATGAACTGAACTGACTGACCTTTCATAGCATACAGAGATTTTAGTCTGAAAGTCTGCTTAATATTAGCACATTTTCCAAGCCCTCCACAGGCCTTGATGTGATTCTTTTTAACAGATTTGAAAAGAAGATAAATGGTTTTTTGGCTGCACAAACCAGAGAGGAAATCTCTCATTTGGGGTGATGGAGGGGAACAAAAGCAAAGAAAAGGCTGCTTGGGAAAGGCAAACTGGGAAGTTAGCTGACACGTTAATTTAGATATTCCTGTCACCCATCCTAATCCTGGGATCAGGGGAGCTGTGTGCAAGTCTGGGGTCTGGCTAATGAACCAGCTCATAGAATCATAAAATCATAGAATGGTTTGGGCTGGAAGGAACTTTAAAAAACATCTTTTTCCAACATTATGCCATGGGCAGGCACACCTTCCACTAGACTGGATTGCCCAGAACTCCATCCCTATATCCAATTTAAACTTATCCTCCTTGATCTTAATGCCATTCCCCCATGTCTCATCGTTACATGACTTTGTGAAAAGTCCCTCCCCAGCCTGCTTGTAAGCCTCCTTTAGGCACTGGCAAGGGCTCTACGGTCTCCCTGCAGCCTTCTCTTCTCCAGAGAAGAAAAGTTCCAACTTTCCCAGCCTGTCTTCACAGGAGAGGTGCTCCAGTTGTGTGATCACTTGGTGACTCCTCTCTGGACTTGTTCAAACAGGTTCAAATCTTTCTCATGTTGGGGGCCCCAAGCTGTACATTGTGTTCCAGGTGTGGTGTCCAAAGAGCAGAGCTGAGGGGCAGATACCCCTCCCTTGACCCACTGGTCCCACCTCTTCTGATGTAGCTGAGGATGTGGTTGGATTTTGAGCTGTGAGTGTGCTTTGCTGAGTCAGACTGAGCTTTTCATACACGAACACACCCAAGTCTTTCTCTACAGGGCTATTGTTGATCCAATCTCTGTCCAGCTACACTTGTGCTTGTGCTTGCCCCAGCCTATGTGCAGGACCTTCCACTTGGCCTTTCTGAGCATCATGATGCTTGCACAGGCCCAGCTCTCCAGCCTGCCAAAGCCCCTCTGGAAGCCATCCCTTCCTTCCAGCGTGCCAGCTACGCCATGCATCATATCATGGTGCTCTTGGATCTGTTGTCATATCCTTCCTTGCAGTGAGCTAGGGAATTCATGGCACCTGGACTGAGAAACTAGGTCCAGGCAAAGAAGTTACCAAATTTGTGGAGAAAAAGGATGACAGTATAAATGGAAATTGCAAATCAAAGCACTAAAAATAAAGGCATACTTGTGCAGAAGTCATTCCAATGGAGCACCTCACCAGCACTGAAACATCTGTGGAGCATCAGGCAGGAACCTCCAAGTGTCAGCAATACCTTGGCACTATCTGTGTCAGACCTGGGTCAGACACTGGTGGGATCATGCTTCATGGCTCTAAGGCTTTGCACCACACTACATGGACCTGAGCTCCCTAAGCCCAGGCAAAACTTAATTCAGAGAGGAAAAAAGGGCTTATTCCTGAATAAGAATTGGCAGTATCATGAAAACATAATCCCTTCTGCAGAGTTCACAATTTGCCTACCTAGCAGCAGCAGCAGCAACATTAACAGTTGTGAACTGCAGACATCAACCAAGATTCTGACCATGTGAATTAAAAAAAAAAAAGAAAAAAAATAAAAGACATTGGCAAAGCCACTTAAGGTTCACAAGCCAAGGTTTTGTGAAAATTTCACACCACAAAATCATCCCAAGGCACAGGAAATGTCAAGTTGAGCTGCTGAAGTGTGGGTAAGTCACTTGCAGCTTAAAAGAGGTTTGTAATGGAAAGGCAGAACAAACTGCATGGTGTGTGTTATGCTCCATTGCCAAAGAACAGCCTGAGAGACCTCAGAATTTGGACTCAAGTGCTTCAGGGCTTTGGGGAGCTGTAATATAAAAAGGGCAGCAGTCTGGCTCCTCATCATGTAGCATTGTGTGTGTGATAGATGGAGCAGGGCTAAGAGGGAAAAGATGATGGATTTTCTCAGTCTACCCAGTAAATCTGCTCTTGCACTTACCACCATATTTTCAGAGATGTTCAAATTCCTTGAGGCTCCAAAGCTGGACTAGCACTCCTGTGAGGAAAGGCTCTTCCTGGTTTCCTTGCATTGCCCCTTTCTTGGCCCACCATCCTTCCACGTGAGGTTAAAAACCACCAACCTCTGTGAAGCTACCAAGGTGGTCAGGCACTTGCAAGACCTACAAGATGAGCCTAAGGGAGTTTTGCTTCTTTAAGGGGAAGATTTAAAAGCAGCCTCCAGCTTCTGAAGGAATACCTAAATGGATGTGTAAGGCCTAACAATTTTCTGTAGTGGCAAATAAAACAGGCAATAGATTATTCTGCTTTTATGTTTATATGGATGAGAGACCTCCAGAAGTCCCTTTCTGCCAGCAGATCTTGGACTGTGAATAATTTTGGACTAATTTTGCTCAGTTTTAAAAGTTAAATGAACTTTTTTCATAGAATCATAGAATATTTTAGTTTGGAAAAGCCCTCTAAGATCATTGGGTCCAACCATTCCCCCAGCACTGCCAAGGCCACCATGAACCCATATCCCCAAGTGCCACATCTACACTGCTTTTAAATCTTGCCAGGGATGGGGAATCCACCACTGTGGGCAGACTGTGCCAGGGCTGGATAACCCTTTCTGTGAATAAATATTTCCTAATATTAAATTCAAATCGCTTCTGGCACAACTTGAAGCCATTACCTCTTTTCAAAGCACTTGTTACCTGGAAGAACAGACCAATACCCACCTGGCTGCACTCTCCTGTCAGGGAGTTGTAGAGAATGAGAATGTTCCCCCTGAGCCTCCTCCTCTCCAGACTGAGAGCTTCCAACTACTCCTCATCCAACCTGTGCTCCAGACCCTTCCCCAGCTCCATTCCCTTCCCAGGACACCCTCCAGCACCGAGTGAAGACAAGATTCAAGGTGTGGCCTCATCAGTGCTGGAGAACAACTCTGTCAAATTGGATGTGGTTTCTTAGCAGCCCTTATTTCTCTATATTTTTCTGCTATTTATTTCTTCAATCAATTCAGTTGAAGTACTTTAATTGCCAGGATTTAGTCCTAGAGATACAAATTAACACTGACGAGCAGCAAAGTCAGCACAATCATCTGAGCACGCACCTGGCCAACAGAGAAGGCAGGCACCACTGTGTCCTTGAGAGCCAAGGACAAGGAGGTCATGGTCTGGAAGAGTATTTTCAGGTGGAGGAGGACTGGGATCTAGATGGTGTTCTTCTAAATTTTTCTAAGTCTTCTGATGTTTATATTCTTATAACAAACTTTCTCACGCAGTTTTATGTAAATAATTGTTGTTTTACATTCTTTTCAGGAAGAGGAGAAATTTGATGGACTGTTGGTTTGTCCAGTGTCATTGGAGAGGCAGCACTTTCACCCTCCAATCCACTGTCACTTTTGAAAATCTATAAATGCTGGAGTCAGAAATTAAACTGCCTTTCTTTTTACCTAGGAGGCTCCAGTGTTCGTGTCGTTTTATTTCGTGTCCTATAGTGACAAGATGGTAACCTAAAGGCACTCAGATTCAGGACGACCAAGTGATTAAAGTCCTCCTATGAGCTACATTCAATGGTAGAAAGAAGGTGAGATGGTCTGAGATGTCCCAGCCCAGATGGCGGTACAGCAAGCCAGTGACCCATTCACCAAATGTCAAGGAGCAGCCAAAAGTGCCTCCAGTTGGGCGTTACCAATTTGGGATTAACAGGGGGTGATGAACAGAAGTTTCACAGGCAGGATGTGCTGAAGGAATGCACTGTGAAGCACTGAGATGCACATTACAGATCCACAGTGGTACTTGGTGTCGTTTCCCCTCCTAGCTGACTCCTGCACAACACTCCAGGTGAAACTCCCCATGCAGCTTCAGGAAAGTGCTTTGCAAATGTCTGGTATGGGACCTCATGCTGCAAGAGGAGATAAAAGAGCTGGATTTCTTTTTGTTATTATCTCTGCAAACCAGCTACAATAAATTTTTCCAGAGGAGTGATTTGATTTTCATGTAGCTACCCTGCAGCTGTTCGGCTTGGCTGATGGGTCCAACCCCTCCTGTGCTGTTTTGTCAGATTTCCACCCAGATGGCAAACCTCTTCTCTTAGGAAACCTGTAAAAAAACAAAAAATTAGGTCATCTTTTATTCTCTACTTTTTTTGTGCTTCTTAATGTGCAAAAAGGCCATGCCTGGGGCAAAGGCTTGTTACAAAATCTCTACTGAGCAGGAGGCAAAAAAAGAAACAAAAAAGAGATGGAAATCACAGAGTGAATAAAATACAAGTGGAATATTATTCAAAAATATCCTGAAAATGTTATCAAACTCTTTCCAGTTCTAGCCTGGCATTTATACTCTTGCAAAAAAAAAAGTGACAGGCAAGGCAATTTTGGAGAATATACTGAGGCAGAGAATGACTGTAAATAATTGTCCAGTGCGCCCCAGCATGGAGAACAAGGTCAAACAAGTTACCTTTCCCTTTTCTTCCTCTCAGCTGTTTCTTATATTCCATTTCATCTCTGCCAACCATGCCAAAATGATGAATCTGAAACAACAGGCTCATAAATTCTAAGGCTGGCCTAAAATTTGTGAGGATTAATGTTCTCTGGATTATTTTTCTCTGACTCCTTGGTTTTGTTACATTTAGGCACACTCAGGACATATATTCCAGCTTTTTCAACATCCATGAGAACAAAAATAAACTTTATTTTACCCCCAATGAACGAAATGAAAGCCCACATACTCAGCTCCTGGAACTGGGGCTTTAAGAAAAGACATAGACATTATGCCTTGCACAATGAAGTCACAAGAGTTGGCAGCTGTCAGGACTTCAACACTAAACATGGGGGTTCCTTCCCCCACCATAAGGATGTTATTGCCATGCTCTGGACAGACTG
Organism: Ammospiza nelsoni; assembly: GCF_027579445.1. Classification (NCBI taxonomy): domain Eukaryota; kingdom Metazoa; phylum Chordata; class Aves; order Passeriformes; family Passerellidae; genus Ammospiza; species Ammospiza nelsoni. The sequence goes on along the minus strand of NC_080634.1, from coordinate 15,516,174 downwards.
CTCTGCTGGCAGCTCTTTCTTCTGCCTTGGTTTGGGCTCTGGAACAGTGTTGTTATCAATATGGCAGATCAGTTGCAATAGGTTATGTCCCTACTTGGGTATGATGGGTAAAACTGTACTGGAGCAGCCAAGCTGCTGCTATTCCTTCAGATCTCTTAGAACAATTTGGGTTGGAAAAGCCCTCTAAGATCATTGAGTACAATTCTTCCCCCAGCACTTCCAAGCCCACCACTAACCCCTCTCCCAAGTACCACATCCACGTGTCTACTAAATCCCTCTAGGGACAGGGACTCCACCACTGCCCTGGTGTGTTGATTTGGCACAGCCTGATTTTCTGGTAGCAGGGGAGGGCAACAGGAGTAGCTCCTATGGGAAGCTGATAGAAGCTGTGACCATGTCCAACAGAGCCAATCCCTGGTGGCTCTGAAGATGGACATGCTGCTGGCCAAAACTGGGCCAGTGAGAGAGTCTGGTAATACCTCTGTTATGACATATTTAAGAAGAAAATCAAAACAAAGTAAGGGGCTTTGCTTCTTGTCAGAGAAGACGAAGAGGTGAGAATATGTGAGGGAAACAACATGGAGACACCAAGGTCAGTGGAGAAGGAGCAGGAGGAGGTGCTCCAGATGCTGGAGCTGAGTTTCCACTGCAGGCCATGGTGAGGACCATGGTGAACTAGCTGTTCCCCTGCAGCCCATGGATCCATGGAGGATGCAGAGATCCACCCACAGCCCATGGAGGAGGTGCCCACGCTGGAGCAGGTGGATGCCTGGAGGAGGCTGTGATCCTGTGGGAGACCCAGTGAGCAGAGAGGGCCCTGCTCCCAGGCTGGAGCAGCCTGTCCTTGGAGGACTGCACCCTGTGGAAAGAGAGAGCCATGCTGCAGTTGGTTTGGGAGCACTGTGTGCCCGTGGGTGGAATTCACGCTGCAGCAGGTGTGGTGTGGCTGCTGCTTGTGAGAGTGGACCCACCATGGGGAAGTTCACAGAGAACTGTCTCCCGTGGGAAGGACCCCATGGTCTCACAGGGGATGGACTCCTCTCCTGGAGAAGTGGAAGAAAGTCTTGGTGATGACCTGACCAAAACCACCATGCCCTGTCCCCCTGTGCTGTTGGTGGGAAGGAGGAAGGGGTTGTGGGGGGAGGAGGTGTTTTCAGGGCTTATTTTACTTCTCATTATCCTCCTCTGATTCTGTTGGTAATAAATTTCACTTTGCAACTTCAAGTTGAGCCTGTTTTGCCCTTGAAGGGTTCTCTCCCAGTCCTTATCTCACCCATGGAGCCTTTGTTTACCTTTTTTCCTTTTCCCTCCTTTGCCTGGCTGTGGCAGGGGAAGGTGAGCGAGCGACTCTCTTGGGTGCCTGGCCTTGGGACAGTATCAAAGCATGACAGGGGTGCAGTCTCCGAAGGATGGGCTGCTCTAGTTTGGAAGCAAGGGCCCTCTCTCCCCCCCCCTCTCTCTCTTTGGTCTCCCACTAGACCATATCTTTCTCCACCATCTACCTGCTCTGGTGTGAGCACTTTTCCCACAGGCTGCAAGTGAATCTCTGCATCCCCCAGGGACTTCATGCATTACAGGGGGACAGTTTGTTTTACCACCATCCTCACCATGGCCTGCAGAGGAATCTTGGCTCCAATGCTTGAAGCACCTCCTCCCCTCACTTTTTTCCAACTGACCTTTGTGCCACCATGTTATTTTCCCTCACATGTCCTCACTTCCTTCTCTTCTCTGGCCAGAAGAAAAACTGTTGCTTGTACGTACCAGTGTCAACAAGTTCCACTAATTCAAAGATTTTTGCAAGATCCCGCAGTGCAGAGAAGTTTATCTTGCCTTTGTTCCATGTAGGGATTGGCTCTGCCACACATGGTGGGAAGCTTCCAGCAGCTTCCCACAGGAGCCATCTTTGTGCTCCCTCCCACTAACAAAACCCAGGCTGTGCCAAGGCAATACACTCCACCCCTTGTGGACAAGTGACCCATGCCACAACAGTTTTGGGAACATCTTTTGCCCATGGGAGGGACCCCACAGCATAGCAGAAAAAAGACTCCTCTCCCTGAGCAAACAAAAAACAATCTCAAGTGACAAACTGACAAAAACCTCCATGCCCTGTCTCCCTGTGCTGTTGGTGGGAAGGAAGGTGGGGCTAGGGGGAAAAAAAGGTGTTTTAAGGGCTTATTTTACCTCTCATTATCCTCCTCTGACTCTGTGAATAATAAATTTACTTTATACCTTTAAATTTAAACCTGTTTTGCCCTTAGACTGTTTTTCTCCTGATCCTTATCTCAGCTCATGAGCCCTTCATTAATTTTTTTCCCTCTCCTTTGCCCAGATGTAGAAGGAGAGGGTAAGTGAACGACTTTTGTGAATGCCTGGTGTTTGGCCAGTATCAAACCACAGCACCTGGGCAGCCTGTTAAAATGCTCAGTACTTTTGATACTTTGCACCTCTCTGGCAGGATATTGTCCTTGGTTTGTAAGAAGAATGGATAGCACTGGGCTCTGGGCTGAATTGCATCATCTGGATTTAATAAAACAATACTCTGGAAAAGCACAAGTCATGTTCCCATGTTATTGCATGTGAAACTTATGCTGAGATGATGAGATGGCTCTGCAACACAAAAGGCCCAGAGCCACTCAATATTAACTCACCTTCACTTCCATAAGTGCATTCAACTTAAGTGGAAAACAAAAGCTGAAATATATTCCTGGAGATGGGCCAAAATGACTGTTTCACCATGATCCTCCCTTGCTTGCTTGTGTCTGGAGAACTGTAGGATTGCTGAGGGGTGGAGGGGGAGGTGATGCATTTTCTTGCTCCTGCTGAAAAAGGACATTATTTTAACTGGGCAAAGAGAAAAAGAGAACACTTTTCTCCTTGTAGCTACAATAAAAAGTTCTCTGGCTTTTTCACCTCAAGACTACAGCATCAAGCAAGCATTAGTGGGGCTCCATGGGTTCATAACCCAATAGCATTTGGCATCATGCAGATTCTGTGGAATTCTTCCAGGTTTTTGCTACTGCGAAGAGTCAGATCCCCAACACAGCTCTAAGCATGGTGATTAAGGAAACTGTTTCCTAAAAGACAATATATTTTTTCACTTTTCTTGCCATAACCTAGCCAATCAGCTAATTCCCCGACCTGGTTCATATTCATGGCTGATCATATATGCCTCTTACCAGCTGATATGTAAGAAGCTGATCAGTGTACACTCTTGTTACTTGAACCAATGTTTCTTTATGCCATGAGGGTCCCTAATGTGTTGCATGTGGTTTTCATCTGGAGCTTTTTGGGATCTTTTCCAGGAAGTTTCAGGTCATTACCTCAAGCCTTTCTCAGCTGAAAAGGATTGAGGTAATAACCCACAATAGCTTGGGGGAGGGGGCAGTTTTGGGGAGGTGATGGGTGCAGGCAGGAGGGTAGGTAGGAAGGCAGGTGGGTGAAGAGAGAAAAAAAGAGAAGGAGGGAAGGAGTATTAGTTTCTATAATGCATTGAGGACAAGAGAATGAAAATTGAATGCAGGATAGATGGAAGGAATGTGGCCTTTGGCCCTCCAGCAAAGGTGTAATGAAATATGTTGTATTGAAGCAATATGTCAAAATGCAAGATCTTAGTCAAGGAAAGCAGATGGCACAAAACTGAAACCACTGTGAGCACTGCAAAGTGGTGGGCCTGATCCCCAGCCCCTGGTCAACTTCCACTCACAGAGCTTAACACTAATTAGTAAAGAGGTTTCATTGGAACAATGGCTGGCTTTTTAGGATGAATGAGAAACAGAAAGTTCTGTGTGCTAAGAAACCCCTTTAAAAGCTTCCGGCATGAGAGGGGTCGCTTGAAAAGATCACGAGGAATTACTGGCCAAGGAAGGTGAATTTTAAGTTTAAATGTAAGCTATGTGACCTTATACTGCATTTCAGCCAACACTGTACCTCACTCTGGTATTCACTCCTTTTTCTTCACCTCATCTGAAAATTGCCTTGGCTACAGAAATTGCCATTTACATCCACTTTGTCTTTTCTGGTTGAGAGCCAGCTATCTGCTGACCCAGCTAAATGAACCCAGGTTCTGCCAAAACTGTTCAACACCTACAGCACTTTTCCAGCAGGGGAAAGACTATCTTGCAGAGCCTAAGGATAGGGATATGTGTTTGTGTGTGTGTGTATTTATAGCTCCAACAAAGGAAAATTACTTTAAAAGTGGGCTTTTCCAAAGTTCTGAGCAGTGTGTTCCTCTTGCTTTCGCTTGGGGTTAGGGGTGCTCAATAGTTCTAATGACCAATAATGAGTGCCTCAGATGCCCTGGATATTTTGTGAAGCTTTAACTCAAAAAATACCTACAAACCCCTTCCAAATAGATCTCTAATGCTCTGTTTGAAATGGTTGGGGTTGAAGCCTCCCTGAATGGAAAACTCTGAGTGGAAAAGGCCACATCAAATTAGCTTTGGAAGTGGCTTAAACTACTGATTCTGCCAAAGAGTCGATGGAGCTATTCTCTTTTTTGACATTGTTTTCTTGTTGCTAGCCTGACAGAATAAAAGTTTTCCCTTCACTTCAAAGGAAGGGGCCAGGTGGCCGGATTTTGAGGAAAATTATGGGGGTTTTCTAAGTTTTCCTCAATCCATCTGCATCTGGTGTCCTGCAAGATATTTAAGATATTAAAGCAACTTCATGACAATAGATGCAGGTGGGGACTGAATTTTACCCTGCAAGTGTCGGATTTCCAAAACCTCAAGATGATTTTGCAAATGTACTTCAGAAGACTTTCTGGGAACCTTGTTTTCATAAGGTGTTGAATAACCCATCTTAGAATCGTGTCCCCCATTTTCTTCCCTCTCCTTCAGCCAAAGCAGGGATAATTCAGTTTGCAGCCCTTTGCCTCTGTTTTTGTAAAGCAAACATCACATACAGCCAAACATTGTTATTTTATCTGTGTCTCTGCAGTGATAGGAAGCAGTGCACTGAATTGTTATTTTATCTGTGTCTCTGCAGTGATAGGAAGTAGTGCACTGAACTCCAAAGCACTGAAGATTTCCACCTTTGCAAAAGATGCCTCTTCTAAACATTTGCAAAGATGCCTCCTCTCCTTTCTCCACTCCTAGTCTACACCATCTTTAAAGATAACAGATTATCTTAACATCAAGAAATAACTGCTGTATAATTCCTGTATATTAAGGACCAACATCTTACAGCTTTCTGAGATTTGGATCAAAATACTGTGTTTTGTATCCAAGGGCAGCATGCATTTTCCTTCCACTTCTTCCTCCTGTAGTTCAAGGTGCTTGTGTCATCACCTGCCAGCACTACACAGCACAGCTATTCAAAAAATCATGATTCCACCCTATGAAGTTATGAAATGAACATGAGATTCAGGAGGTGTTTCTGGGACAAGACACATCATGCTTTTCCTTTGTCTTCTGGTTTCTACAGAACATCTACCAAATACAGACTGTTTTTTATTTTACACCTCTGCCATTCTGACTGCTTGAATATCCATTTCTGTTTGAGTGATGAGCGATTCCCACAATAAATTTCATTGATGACACTCCAGACGATACTTTTATTGACAGAAAATCTTGTAAATCACTCCTTGCTTCTCATTTAACGCTCCTTTCCCCAGAAACCAATGCACATTTTCTGCTTAAAAGCAGGATCTAATTTCAGGACGTCTCTCCCCTTGTTTATCCTGTGCCTCAGAAAAACTGTAGAACATCATTACATTCACACATAAAAGAATTGCTGAAAACAGGCAAAATAATTTCCCAGACTGAGTACTGTGCTTTGTAGATTTGGGGTGGGGGAAAAACATCTTTCTGTTGTATGATGTAGTTTGAAGCCTCTATCTCTGGTTCTGGACACCATTTCAGCAATCGTAATGAAATCCACATGCTTTGCACTAATATCTGAAACCAGAATCATGCCAAAAAAGGCTGAAGACAGGGCAGTTTCAGATTAATAAAGAGCTTTTAGATAATGGTGTAACTCCAGGAGTGATTATTAGCTCATTTGACCTGCATATTGCAGGCTGTTTAATGTTACCCAGTGTCCTGGTTTGGGGCTAATTTGGGAGAGAACCTCTAAAGGGGTTCCTCTAGAAAGCAAATTCAAGCAGCCCTTCCCCCAGCTGGATCAGGAAAATATTTCCTTGGAGAAAAGTGGGGGAAAAAACTGTTTATTTAACAGGCAAAGCATTCACCAGCACAAAAAATGGACAATATTAAACAATAAAACCTCTTGCTGCTCCAAAAGAGATGACAGACTCAGAAAGTCCCTTTTGTGGGTTGCAGCTCGGCTCACTCAGTCTCTGATCAGTCCCTCTGGTGCTGGAAATGCTGCAGCCCAGGCCCAGCCCAGTGGGCCACAGGTGTGAGCTGCTGGTGCTCTGCTGGTGTTCAGTGCAGAGCAGGTTTAAACAGGTCCAAGGAAAAGAAAAAACCACAGTCCAGGGAACTCCTCTGCCTCAGCTAGCTAAAAACTAACTAAAAAGCAAAGGAGGGCTCTGTCCTGCTGTCTGTCTGTGCTGCAGACAGCACAGTCCAGGAGCAGGATGCGGGGAGCAAGTGCAGCTTCTGATAACAAACTCTGCGTCTTCTTCTCTCCCCCCTTCGCTCTCAGGACAAGTCCTAAAGGTGCAAAACTTATTATCCAACATAAACAGAACAGACGTCTGGGGATACAAACATCACACAGCCAACCCAAGACACCCAGTCACCTGTATATTAAGCTGAGTAATCTTTGTTTGACTGCAACTCTTTCTGAATGAAGAAACCTGCCCATTTTCAAAGACTCAAGAGGTATCTTCCACTTCCTTTTGTTTCTGTTCCCAGCACTAACTGTACACATTTCCATGCTTTTATAACCTGAATTTGTTGTGCCGTCTTTATGAGACATCTGCTTGCGTTAGGTTTGCTCTTTCTCCATTGCATGAGAGCTTCTCTAATGTAATTTTTATTCTCTTCTACAAGATACTTTATACAGTAATCAAGTCCATTTGTTACTTGATGGCTAAACAGAATGAATATTTAAGTTTCTTGTAAGATATTCCCCTTTTCTCTTATTTTTTCAGCATCACAAGCATAAATTCTCCACTAATTCCAACAATCTCTAGAAGTCAGGTAACAACACCACCTGAATTATCTAGGTCCTTTTTGAACAATGCATCTGAATTGGGATTATTTTTGTTTGTTGTGGGTTTGCCTACTATGTGTATGAAACCTGCTGGGAGAAGTCCCACTCCTGAGGCTTGGAGAAATTCCCTGTAGGCCTGAAAAAAAACCAAAACCAATTTATGAAGAAATTGCTTTGTAGCAAGAGATTTAAATCACTGATCTGCTCAGCTGCCTAACACCAGTTCTGGTGATGATCCTAAAAACTTAATATTCAAGAAAGAAAAATAGGCAAAGCTTAAACTAGTAATCTCTCCATTCTTACTCTCCAGCAGCTTTCCCATTTCTCAGATAGAAAGGAACAAAGCTGAACCAGAGATAAGCAGCCTTTCTTTTCCCCTTTAGGTCATATCCCACAACAGTGAACACCTGAATAATATTTTTTTAAAAGGAAATAATTTATTCTCTCTTTTGGATTTTTACTCCTCTTTCTCCTAATTTTCCAATTTTCTTGACAAATTTGAAAGAAAGCCCACAAGGGCTTATTCTACTTCTATTGAAACCACAGGGGTTCTTCAGACAATCAAAATCTGTCCTGAAAACCAAATATATCTGGGATCACAAGCCTCACAAGTCCAGAAGTGCCCCACTATGGCCTAGACAGTCCTTTCCTCACAAATAAGGTTTGAGATGAGGTCATGTTTGAGGAATTCTGTAGGCATAAATAAAGGGGTGTCCTCTTGGCCAGGAAGGGCTTTGTGAAGAGAAGCACTGGAGTGCCACAGCTTCTTAATTAACTTCTTCGGGAATCAGGGTCCAGACCTCACAACAGGCTGAGAGATAACCAGAGGTTTTGGTGCATCACCAAGAATCACCTGCTGATATATAACTGCCTGTACAAAGGCTTGTACATGGGGCTTTCCAAATTTAAGATCCTGAAAAACAAACTTTCTGGGGTATGACCCAGCACGTGACTCTCTAGGAGTGTCATTCCTCAGTCTTTCCTTTGCAATTTCAGAGATTTGCAAAGAGATCCCCGAAGCCAGCTCAAGTTCCCTCCACATTGAGAGGTACTATTCATCTCCCTTCACTCATCTTAAAATATTCTCAAACAATGTGTTTTCCTTAGCAATCTGTGTAGCACAGTATTATCTTCTTCGTGTGTTTCTGTGTTTCTTTAGTGAATCTCTTTATTTGTTTATTGAATTATCCTTTGCTTCTGCTTCTTTTTAGAGACCTCCAAATTATTCTTCCTATGCTAATCTTCACCTTCCTTTCACGCCCCACACTGGCCTGTGCTGCTCTTTAATCCTACTGGGGCTGAACAAAGATTAAACTTAAACTTTAAACTGCAAGCTCTTCCAACTTTTTCCACTTTTCTGCAGTAAAAGTCTCTGTGCATTCTAAGATCACAATCACCATTCCTCTGGGTATTTTACATTCCCTCTGAGTCAGCTGAGCAGAGGTCAAGAAGCTTAGTATTGCTTCTTCCAATATTTCATTCCTTCCACGCCTTGCAAACACAGCAGTGTTGTGATTCTTTGTCTGAGATGCTCTGCCTTCAGATCTTTCCTTTTGCTCTTATCTGCAACTTTGGGACAGAGCTTGGGTGTTACCCAAGTGGCACCATGCACAAATGCTTCTCCTCCCAACCCTTGTTATCAATCAGCAATCCCCCTCTTGCTCTCTCCTGAGTTTTGATTTAAATCATTCAGCTTCCAGTCTCTTTTTATACTTCCTGTCATCTAAGTGTCATTTTCTTTTGTGACTACAATCTCAAAAGGCCACTTAGAAATAGGCCACAAGTCATCAATTTTGGCACGTTGGTCATTCCTTCAGCCCAAGTACTTGGCAACTGATAATTTAAGTTTCAACATGTCCTGTCCACTTTTGTAAAGCTGAATTTGGTCAAATCATCCTGTGTGCCATCACCTGGCACATGCAGAACAAGCAGGGAACCAGGCCCAGCCAGCATGGGTTTGTGAGAGGCAGGTCTTGCCTGACCAACCTGCTGGCTGTCTGGGCAAGGAGACCTGCATGGTAGATAAGGGAAAGGCTCTGGGTGTTGTCTACACAGACTGTAGTAAAGCATTATCTCCTACAACATTCTCCTGGAGAGATCGTGTGCTCATGGCTGGACAGGTGTGCTGTTTGCTGGGTAAAAGCTGGCTTGGCCCAGAGAGTATTGGGGAATGGGACTAAATCCAGTTAGCAGCCGGTCACTTGTGGGATTCCCTGGGGCTCAGAATTGAGGCCTGTCTTGTGTAATGCATTTATTGATGATTTAGACAACAGGATTGAATGCACCCTCAGTAAGTTCACAGACAACACCAAGTTAGATGGGAGTGTTGATGTGCTGGAGGGCAGGAAGGCTCTGCAGGAAGATCTGTGCAGGCCAGTGGCATGAGGTTCAACAGGGCCAAGTGTCAGGTCCTGACCCTGAGTCACAACCCCATACAGCTCCCCAGGCTGGTGCAGAGTGGCTGGAAAACTGCAGGGTGGGAAAGGATCTGGGGGCACTGATCCACAGCAGCTGAACATGAGCTCAGGTGGGCCATGGGGGGAAAGAAGGCCAACAGTACCCTCACTTGTGTCACACTGGTGTGGCCAGCAGGATGAGAGAAGTTATTTGAATGATTGCACCCCTTTGCTGGCACTGGTGATGAGAGGTGAGGGAGCTGGGGTGTAGCCATGATATTTTCTGAAAAATCCTTTCCTTAGGATTTTTCCTCCTGAGAAGCTGAGAGGCCTCTGGAACAAAATGTAAACAATGATTATCTGCTGCTGTGGAATGCAACAGGTGCATCTGTGATTGGTCTCATGGAGTTGTTTCTAATTAATGGCCAATCACAGTCAGCTGGTTCAGACTCTCTGTCCAAGACACAAGCTTTTGTTAGCATTCCTTCTTTTTCTATTCCTAGCTAGCCTTCTGAAGAAATACTTTCTTCTATTCTTTTAGTATGGTTTTAATATATATCATAAAATAATAAATCAGCCTTCTGAAACATGGAGTCAGATCCTCGTCTCTTCCCTCATGATCAGACCCCTGTGAACACTGTCACACTGGGGCTCAGTCTGGAGAAAAGGAGGCTCAGGCAGTACATTCTCTCTATCTACAACTCCCAGACAGGAGAGTGGAGCCAGGTGAAGGCTGGTCTCTTCTCTCAAGTAACAAGACAAAAGGAAATAGCCTCAAGTTGTGCTGGAGGAGGTCTAGGCTCGATATTGGGAAAAACCTACATATGTGAGACAGTTTAACATCAGCAGGCTGCAAAGTCCTCTTTGGAAGCAAAGCTCTGGGTACAGTTTGCAGCCAATATGGTCCTCACTCTGCTCTGAGGGGTGTCAGTGTCCATCACATGTCTGGCAACCATATACACACAAATGAGATTTCTGCACATAAAATTAGCTGAAGCACAAATCCTCACTGTTGATAAAAACCTTAAACAAACAAAGCAACAAATCAAGGGAAAGGATTGTCTGGAACATCTAAAATGCAGGATCTTAGTCTCCTCATGAAATTAAAATTTCCAGCCTTGGAAAAATCCAACAGAAACAGAAAAATTCCTCTAACCTTTGCAGAAATATGTTCCCTTTTGCCAGTAAAAGCCATTCCTTCACAGCACCATTTGGATTATTTGCCTCTACATCTTGTTCATCTGTCACCTCATAGGCTTCAGATTTTTTGTGTTTTCATCACTGGTCTGTATATAAGAAAATGAGTGGGGGGAGAAAAAGGAGGCACAGATTTTGGCAAGAGTACTTGCCTGGAATGAATATAAAACTCTGTTTTATTTAACTGATCTGGTTGTGTGTGTGATAGAAGGGAAACAAATATAGTTTTTTTTAAAAGTGAGTGTGAAAGAAATTCCCCAGACAGACAAATAAAGAACTTTTTTATTGCTAATAACACATGTTCTGGCATGAACTTTCCACGTTGTTAACCCACCTTGAAACCAGTGAGTTTAGTTGCTTTGGGGTGTGGTTTCCTCGTTTTTCTTTTTGAAATCTTTCTTCTGGCTTTTTAATTGTTACAGTAAGGGGAAAAATTATTTTTAAAATGCCACCTGACACACAGACACACAGATACACACCCCAAAATCCCATCTCTCCTCTTGCTATGTATTTTGGAAACCTGAAGAGTGAGAGGGTGAGTTCATCCCTTCTCATTTTAGAAGTAAATCTCCACAATGGCCTGGAGTGGGTTTATCACAGCAGATGTGTGTAGGTTTAGGCTAGACTGGCAGGATGAATGGTTTCATCTGCTGTCTTCTTGCTGGCTGACATTTGCTCAACCTGAGTGGATCTGATTGCAGAGACCACCTGAGAGTGGAAAGAAGAGGGAAATGTTGCAAAGGAAATAAGGAAAGTACATCAACTATGCTCCCCACTCATGCCTACCAAAATATATTATACATGATGCACCAGTTCAAGACAGGAATGTACAGATACCTATTCTTTGAGCACAACTTAGACCAGGGAAGGACCAGAGCATTGAATCACAGAATAATAGAATGGTTCCCATTCCACCCCCATGCCATGGCAAGGGACTTTTCACTAGACAAGGTTGGTCCAAACCCCATCCAGCCTGGGGTTGGGGTAGCCACAGCTTCTCTGGGCAACCTGTGCCAGAGCCTGATCATTCTCACAGCCAAGAATTTATTCCCATTATCCCATCTAACCCTGCCCTCTCTCAGTGTGAAGCCATTTCCTCTTGTCCAGTCCCTGCAGGACCAAAGTCCCTCTCTGTCTCTCTTGGAGTCTCTTTGTGTACTGGAAGGCTGCTAGAAGTCCTCTGCTAAATGTTTTCCATGGCCCAAATTCTTGTGACCTATTTTGAGCCAGGTGTACGTGGGATGTGGTACATACAGTCTAGCTGAGTGTGCAGTCCAAATGAATCTGTGAGAAATGGCCACTCACTTTTCATAAACTCAGAAAGGTTTATTAAACCTTATCAAAAATACAACAGAAGGCTGAATGGAGAAAATGTTACAGCAACAGGATTTTCCCCACCATGTGCTCACCCACACAATGGAGGTTTCACCTTTTAACCCTTTAGCCCCTCCCAAAATTCTGTCCATCGACTCCTTCTTCACTGTCCAGTGGTGGAGATCAATTCCTCAAATCCTGATTGGAGGTCAGATATCACCATAGTGACAAGCCAGCCCTCCCAGATGTCCCAACCCTGGTTGTCCCTTGATAACAACTCAGGGGGCAAAAAACCCTTTTCTTAACCTATATACATGATATTTGTCTGTTAATTGTGAGAGTCAATCATTGCATTACTCATCTATCACAGATCTCCAATATTAAAAAAGAAGGAAATAAATCAATAAATTAAAATCGTGACACTCCTTGTGATAGAATTTTCACTATTAAAGTTCTTAAAAATGAGGACCCTTGCATTAGTATTTCCCACCCAGGATCCCAGGTCTCAAGTTCAGCTCCCAGTCCACCATGCCATCTGGTGACCATCTCCTTGTTGGACACAGATGTGACCCTATGTAATCTATAAGGTTGCAGAGTGGGATTTGCTTCCACCTATCCTGGGAGCAGCTTGTGCCTCCTTTTGCCAGGACTGAGCACATCAAGTCTCATAGGGAATGATGCAGTCACATCTGTCCCATCCTGGTGTTTGGAATCTCCTGGCAGCAGGGTGAGCAGTGTGCCAGGCTGGTTTGGACAAGCCAAGGCTGCTCTTGTGCCTTTGCCTGTCTACCCAAAAACTTACAAAAAGGAAGTCCAGGTGAGCCATGCAGCTGGTGCACTCCAGAAGCCTCATACTCATTCCTCAAGGCAGGAAGGGTCACATAAATATGCAGGAGGTTTTTCTGATCCAAACCACCTTTCACTTGAGCCTTCTTGAACATTTTTCTTATACTGCTCCACCTCCTTCAGCCCCATTTTCCCCAGACCCACAAGGATTTCCCTGAGCAGGAGCTGCCAGACCAGGACAGTGTCTTTGTTACAAGTGTCTGTCATCAGAGTATGAAGAGGAAACAAGGGAAGAGTCAGGGTAAAGGCTGCAAAATTCTTCCTCTTGTGAGCTGAATGAGATTTGGCCTTCTCCCCACGATAACCCAGAGCCTTCTCTGGGGGTGATAGTAACAGCAGACATTCAGACAGGATCCTGTTCTCCCCTCCTCCACAGGTATCCAGACACTCAGCACTGTGCCATTTCACTGAGGCTGAGATCACAGAAAAGCTGAGCCCAGAGGCATCCAGCTCTTGTACCTCTAGAGCACTGCAGATGCAGGTGACATGGGGAACAGTGACACTGGTGTGCTGCCCAGAGGGTATCTGTTGGGATAGTGGGACACATGATGGACTTTGGACCTGGTTAGCATAAGAGATTTGATAACAGGATGTTCTAATGTGGCAAGAGGAAACAGAACTTTGAGGATTAAAAGAAGATTCAATCAGACAGATTTACCAGAAAAAGAAAATTTCATTAAACTCCGCAAGCAAGAGATGTTGTATTATGCATAAGTTTGTGTGTGATTTTAACCTAATCATTGCTGTAAACATTACTAGTCTTCTTAAAACCATATATAAGCATTAGTAGTGTACAATAAATGCAGATTCTGATCACTGAATCAGTCTTCCCCATCTCTCTCCATTGCTGACAGGTATCCCCACCTGCAGCCAAGAAGAATGTCTGGCCCCATCATATCTCCTAACCTAGAGCCCAAGACATCTTTGCCTCACATGCTGGACATGGACTTACCAAGGAATTCCACAATACAGGAACACAAGGCAGAATGTAATTTTTCCCCAAGAAGGGAAGGGAGAGGGAGAAGGCAATTAGCCTCTCATCAGAGCAATCCATGCCACACAACATGAGACCAAAGGGGACATGGCACAGCCTCTCTCCTGCTTTAGACAGCCATGTTTTCTAATGTGGGAAGAGCTCCTCCATGTCAAGGGAAATCTGTGAGGAACAATTTGCTGTTGGGACAGGGTGGACCAGAAGCAGTGATGACTTTCACTTCAATAGTCTTCATTCTTGCATGGTTTTAAGACAGTTCTGCTCAAGGGCCACCACTGTCAGCTAAAGCTTCTGTTGCACATATGGTGAATGCATTTTTGTGGGCATCTGTCATCAGTTGAAAGATTTAGCTGGGAGTGTGTATTCTGTTTGCCATCTATTAGAGGCAGTTATCTTCTGTTAATTGGGCAGTTTTCTTTATCTCTTCCACAAGCCAATCCTCCCTCCGGGAAATATCTTCTGTTAATGGGCCATTGAGTGTCACTGCATGGCTGATAAAATTACATCATCCCCTTGTGAGATGCTCCACCCAGAGGGAGGAGCCAAGCATTTCTACCTGGATATCATCTGAGATTTAGAACACCAGATCAGCCTGTCTCCACTGGATTCCCAGAGGAGCAGCTGTCTTCTCCACTGGATTCCCAGAGGAAGACCAGGCCCATCTACACCACCTCTGGACCTTCAGAGGAAGACTACACCCTTCTACAGCATCACTGCTTTAACAGAGCCACACCTGCCACTGCAGGAGGACTGCAGCCACCATTTAATCAAACTGCTACCAACACCTTGATCAACAGGGTGTCAAGTCATATTTTCACTCTGTCAGTTGTGGGTTTTTTTGTTTGTACTATTACATTTGTATTTTTAATTTTCCCAGTAAAGAACTGTTATCCCTATTCCCATATCTTTGCCTAAGAGCCTCTTTATTTAAAAAATAATAATAATTCACAAAGAAGAAATTTACATTTTTGATTTAAAAGAAAACTCCTGCCTTCCTTATCAAACACTTGTCTTTTTAAACCAAAACAGCATCCCCTTCCACCTTTCCATCAAATACAATCCCATAAATGTACCAAGATTTACAAGCAAGCAGAGAAATATTTTAACCTAATGGAACACCAAACAACTCAGTCCTCAAACTGAAGAGCAGGCTTTTGTTAACTGGGTTCTTCCTCACCCATTCATCTGCAAGGGGATTTCTCATTAATCCCTAACCTGGTGGCAGATTCTGGGGCCAGAGTGATAATTTGTGATTTTTTGCCCACTGAGGTGTTTGAAAATTGCTTTATGGAGAGGCAAAAGTCAGAGAAAAAGCCATTCTTCTCCACTGCTCAGTAAGAAAAGCCAGACATTAGCAAGGGAGAAACTTCTACAGCATTTTGTCAGGCTAGCTGGAGCTCAGCAGCTCTAGTGGATACAGCACAACTACTGTCTTGCTACACCTTCATTTTTCCCTATGGTCAAAGGCAGATGAAGCACAGGGCTCCTCAAGCTGACAGACAGTAAAAGTGATAATAAAGCAAAAGCCATAGGTTAGCCTTAAACATTGTTAAACACTTCCAGAAGCCTAGTGTGTCCCAATCCAAGAGATTGATGTGGCTTTTTAAGAGGCATAGCAGAGTCATTTCATTTTTCACTCAGCTTTAGACCTCATCTTCCTCAAAACTTTGTTATTTCAAGGCCCATATATCACTGTTTTCTGCCTAGCCAGGAGGAAATCACCATGTGTTTGAAGAAGCATTTCTGGTTTGGTGAATTCCTCAGGCTCTGTCATCAGGTAAATTGTGCAAATGGGCCACAGATCATTTTGTCAGCTGATAGTAGCCATCCCCATCTCAGTATTGGTCCCCCTCTACTAAACTACATCCTTAGTTTACAGCAGCAAACCTGGTTATCTTTCTGAAGATTCATGTCACTTTTCACTTGTCCAAGCTGTGAAGTCAATATGGTAACTCAAATAATGTGCTTTAAGCCACAAATGGGTGCTGGAGTAATGCAACACCTTCTCCACTGCCACTGTGCCACATGGACCACCCCTAAGGAAGCTCTTTCTCACCAAAACTTGCATCACTCAAGACAAGGCTGCTTCTCTTTGCAGCCATGAACTTTAACTCATGACTCCCTGTTAGGGACTGAGTGAAGGTGTTAGAGAAACCCTGTCTCAGGTTCAGATTTTTGGCAGCATTAATTGAGGTAACCTACACCCAAACCACCCTGGCTCACAAGTTCTTAAAAATGGCCAATTTGGTGTACTGAATAGACAGGAGATTAACAGACAAAAGGCCTTAAACAGTTACTACACAGGTTAAAACAAAGAGCTACAACTAGATTACATAAAACAGTCCGTAACATAAAGGTACCTATATTGCAGCTAGCAAAGAAACAGTATAGATTAGGAGTCAATGTAACTTACCACTAAAGTGATGATGGAGTACACATAGAGTCCTTTCCTTACAGGAGAGTAACTCAAAGGCCAGCATCCCAAACCTTGAGGAGAGATCCCCACACATTTCCAGGGAATGGGCGGAAGATTTCTGCTTTGTGAAAGTTTTGTGTAGCTTTTATTTTGTAAAGTGAAGTGTCTGTCAGTCAGAAATCCATGGCTTATCTCCCTTCAATCTGCTCTCAAGGCAAGAGATTTATTGTCTGCTGGGAATGCCACCTCCATGGTGCCAGAGATAACTCACTACTGGACAGATGTCCAGCCTGCACCATCTCACCAATTGGAAAATTCATGTGAAGGGAGAAGATGCCCAAAGTTATCACACCAGGTTGATGGAACAGATAAGCTCTTCGTTGTGACGGTGTTCACAGGAGTCTCAGGTTGAGAGAAGAGACAAGGATCTGACTCCATGTTTCAGAAGGCTTGATTTATTATTTTATTATATATATTACATTAAAACTATACTAAAAGAATAGAAGAAAGGATTTCATCAGGAAGCTAGCTAAGAATAGAATAGCAAAGAATGATAACAAAGGCTTGTGTCTCGGACTCTCTGTCCAAGCCAGCTGACTGTGATTGGCCATTAACCAGAAACAACCAGCATGGACCAATCACAGATGCACCTGTTGCATTCCACAGCAGAAGATAATCATTGTTTACATTTTGTTCCTGAGGTCTCTCAGCTTCTCAGGAGGAAAAATCCTAAGGAAAGAATTTTTCATAAAATATGTCTGCGACACCTCATGGCAGAGAGAAATGCCTCACCACACTACCTGAACTAGAAATCCCCCTTTTCTCCATAAATCCAAGTAGAGAATGTTACTTGTCCCTTTCTTAAGATCTCACATGTAGCTAGCTCCTCACTGTGATCCTATGGGAAAGGCAAACAGAATCCTCTTTTACTTGGAGGAAAGTGAGGCACAAAGGTACACAAAACTAAACAAATTCTTGGGGATGCTCTTAGGTACTTGGTTTCTACTATTTCATTGCAGAGGCCAAAACAAAGAAACCCACCCTCTGGTTACTCAGCTCCTTTGAAGTCCAAGGGATGTCATCATGGGAGCCTACATCTTAAGCTTCCAGCTTTGAACATTTTTGTTCTATCAACACATCCATGGCTGAACAGGGAACTGTCAGAGCTAGCAGGAGTCCCTGACTACCAGCACAATTAGGTACAGATCAGAGCATCCTGAATCTATTCCCCTGCCAAAGCAGCACATTCCCACCTTCCTCCCAGTTGTCCATCCTTTGCAAGGCAACAGGAATGTAAATCTGTAAATCTGAGTCCTGCAGCTGGCCTCACCTACCTGGCTGACACCCATCCAACTGGAGCACTGACTCCCACACACACTATTACAACTTTTCTATCCACCTCCAGTGAAGATACCAGTGGAAGTGAAACTCAGTACAAAGCAGATGCTGATCATAACTGCATTTCCCCAGACAGTATTATCTCATCTCACAGCTAGTAGCCGTTTTATCTTGGTGATGTTCTGATGTTCCTCTCCCTTCCTTCCTTTTCCCTGTAGATCCATATCCACGCCTCCTGTCCTTTTTTTCTCTTAGAAGGAAGGCAGTTTTCTGACTTCAGGCACAAAACATGTATTTCCATCCTCTCCTCTCCCCTTCCCTGCTTCTTGCTTGTAGTGATCCTCCAGCAGTATGGCTACTGCATTTTCTGATCTCCTTTACACCACTACGGCAACAGTGACACAGCCACCATGAAAAAACTGAACAGTGTCAGAAGGATGGTAGTGCTGAACTTCAGAAACTCATGTAGCAAATACAATTTGGAGTGCTGTATCAGTGACTTAATGTCTTTAAGATGCATTTGGCAAGTTTTACAAAGCTACTTATCAATGCACTTGAACTTTGGCTTTCTTCCTCTCTTCGTGTCTCCCAGGTATAGATATCACCTCATAAACATCTCACACCACTGCAAGGTTTCTTTTCATACAGCAAAACACCTGGAAGACACATGTGACCTCACACCTCGATTTCTGCAGGGATATTCATGCCATCAGGTTTCTGTACTGAGCAAGGCAGACATCAGGATAACACTTAATGAAGTGCACTACACATTCCATCTCAAAAATAACCCATTTGACCACCTTATTATCTTACCCAGCCACATTGTGGTCCCTTGGCAGTAGCTGCTGACATACCAGGAGTTTCTTAGCTGGAATTTGATGGCAACCCATCACCTGGATCCTTCTTATGTTCATAATGCCAACATAAGAAGGACTTGAACCTCTGTTGGAGCAAGTCAAGAGGACACAACTGAATTGATCAGAAGTTTGGAGCACCTCTGTTCTGGAGACAGGCTGAGAGCTGGGGGTGTTCACCCTGGAGAAGAGAAGGCTCTGGGGAGACCTTAGAGCCCCTTCTTGTGCCTAAACGGGCTCTGAAAGTACTGGAGAAGGACTTTTTCAAAGGTCTGGAGGAACAGCACATGGGCGAATGGCTTCACACAGGTGAAGAAAACTAAATAAAATACATGAAAATGCTCTTTCATACTCAGTTCCTATTAGTTCATTGCAAAAGGGCAAAAACAAATGGGGAGGGCAGGGTTAAATTGGATATTGGGAAGAAATTTTTCCCTGTGAGGGTGCTGAGGCCCCGGCACAGGTTGGCCAGAGGAGCTGTGGCTGCCCCATCCCTGGAAATGCTGAAGACCAGGATAGACAGAGTTTGGACCAACCTGGTCTAGTGGGAGGTGTCCCTGCCCATGGCAGGAGGCTGTTCCCTAATCTCCCTTCCCACCCAAACCATTCTATGATTCTACAGTGCCTCCAGCCTTCTCAAGCCTTGTGCTTTCCCTGAATGATTTCAAGGTGGATCTAGAAAAAGTTGTGGTACTATTCTCTGGTCCAAATCTGAGATAATCATTCTAATATATAAAAGGAGGGAAATCTCTTTTCTCTCAACAAACAGGGATTTCATGAGATCTTTGTGAGTTGGAAATTGTTAGTTCAGGAGTTCTTCTGGTCAAAGACACTGTACTCTGCCATGCAGCATTCTACTCATGCAGTTCTGAGGGGGAGGTAGGGCATACTGCAGAAGATGAGGCTCACTAGGACCAGTCCTCTACTTCAATTATTAACCTTCTGGACCAGTTTAAGGTGTGAATGGGAAACATCTGTATTATTGCAGAGCAGAGGATATCTCGTGCACATTGCCATTGCACTTTACCAGCTTGTTTTTGTAGGGTGATGAGAGAGACCTGGGTTAAAAGCATGGGCTGAAAATCTTCATTTCAGATGAAGCTGTGTCCTGGGGTGACTTCATGATGATTGTATCCCTATTTATCTGTTTAGCCCAGAAATAAGTTTTGCACCTTTAAAACTGGTTCTGAAAATGAAGTGGGGAGAGAAGAAGTGAGTTTGTTATCAGAAGCTGCACTTGCTCCTCCACATCCTGCTCCTGGACTGTGATGTCTGATGACTGTGATGTCTTGATAGATGGTGGGACAGAGCTCTCCTTTGCATTTTAGTTAGTTTTTAGCTAGCTGAGGCAGAGGAATTCCCTGGACTGTGTTTTTTTTCTTTTTCTTGGTCCTGTTTAAACCTGCTCTGGACTGAACACCAGCAGAGCACCAGCAGCTCACACCTGTGGCCCACTGGGCTGGGTCTGAGCTGAAGCATTTCCAGCACTGGAGGGACTGATCAGAGACTGAGTGAGCTGAGCTACAGCCCACAAAGGGACTTTGAGTTTGTCATCTCTTCTGAGCAGCAAGAGGGTTTATTGTTTACTGTTGTTCTTTTTTTTTTTTTTTTTTTTTTCTTTTTTTTTTGTGCTGGTGAATGCTTTTCTTGTTAAACTGGTTTTTTTCCACTTTTCTCCAAGGCAATATTTTCCCAAATCAGTTGGGGGAGGGGCTGCTTGAATTTGCTTTCTAGAAGGGTGAACCCAATTTTGGTTTTCTATTGGAGGGAACCCAATTCAGAGGTTTCCTCCAAAATTTGCCCTAAAGTAGGACATGATGTTAGTCAATAACCAATTTCTAGGGAGTGGAAGGTGTAATTTCAATCTAGAAGCTTCTGCAGGGAAACTGAGACCCACAATATCTCTGTGTGAGGGGAAGGGTTCATGAACTTCTGTCAATAACAACAGCTGATTAATTTATTGAATGCTGATCATATCCCACTTGACTTTGGGCTTTTCTTTGCCTTATCAGCAAATTCAGGTTCTGCCAGTGGGACATAAAGTAACAGGGTTGCTGCAATGGGTGTCAGTCACATCTTATGCATGATAGCCAACGAGAGGCGTTGATTGAGGAGACACAGCACGAGATGGGTGCCAAGAGGTTATCTGTGGCTCACATTGTCTTGCTCAGGCTTGCCCTCAAAACTTCAGCTACCAGACCTCTGCACTTTCCCAAACTACTGATGGCTTGCCATTTTAGCAATTGGTTTGCTGATGATTTCCCGTTGCTCCAAAAGACAAGAATAAGTGGTGGAATCAAGTTCAGTGTGGATATTTATGGACTCGAGCCTGCTTCCACCAGAAGCACACTTGTCCTTCAGGAATTTGGATGTGCAGAAGAGGCTGACTGGTAAAAACTTAAAGGCTCCCAGAAGAATTATTCCAAGTTTCTTTTTTTTTTTTTTTTTTGTCACTAAAGGTGCAGTCTTATTACACATTGGTGTCGCATAGCTGAGCCTTTCCTCCAGAGCTGCATTAAGCTGTTCTTGGAGAATTCATCCTGGAGTCTTTCTTCGAGTGTAACACAATAGAGGGGGTTGAGGATGGAGGGGCAGGTTTCCTGTCAAAGCATCCTCTGTCAAATGAACTTCATATGTAACTTTGCTGACAGCAATCAGGGCTGGGGGAATGTCATTGAAGTCAATCCTTCTGTTTAGAGGGAAAATCCAATAATTTCTCTGAAAGCTGGGCTTGGTGTTCAAGGATGATTTTTTTTTTCCTATCTTTGCTTGAAATATCAGCCTCTCTTCCAGCCCCATTCAAGTCCAACAGCAATTTCTTTCTTTTACACATTATTCTGTTCCTTTAATATTTTCTTTTGCAGGAAAAGACTTATAAACAAATCAATTAACAAACAAATGAACAAACAAAACCCTTTGAAGTGTAATTGATGGACCCAAAATATTTAATTTTGTTCAGAATCCTACTGAAAAAAGAGTTTAAAAAGATAACAATTAAATTGTCATTGATCCTAATACATAGCTTATTTGGAACAAGGGCAAAGTGAGGCTGGCAGAGACAGGTCTCAGGTCTGTCCCCCTGATGTTGTGTTATTTTTCTGTGAAACAATATGTGAACAGACCACACAAGTACCCTGAGAACCACAGGACACCAGAGGATTAACTGCAAACAACAAGCCAGGATCCCTGGTTTGCACTGAGCAGCTTTAGCTGTGCCCTGCATATAGAATATATGACGCATGAGAATCAGCCATGAATACTCACAGATTATTAAAAGGGACAAAACACCCACCCTGCACACAATACCTCACTCTTTAATTGCAACATGACAGAAGAAATTACATTAGCCTATTATTTGATTTTAGAATCCTGTTCTCATCTATACCAGATGCCTTTGTTCTGAGATGATGGATTGTTTGTTTCTGTACTCAGCTTTGCCAGCTCCTCCTTGCACATGGAGTGCTCTTGCCTTTGCAGTTCTGAGACTTTAATTTAGCCTCATTTTGAAACTTTTAATAGAGCCAATGTCAAGACAAGAATGTTTTTAAAACTGATACTTCCTAGACTATGAAGCATAGCACAGAAATAAAAAAGTTTGAAGGGGAATATTACCAGTGTCACTTTGCTGTTTCCCATTTTTCAGCTCCCAAGGGGAATGCAGTCTGGTCACCATCAGTTTTACGCTGACCAGTTTCCAGGTGCCTTCAATTTCATTTATATTCAATTTCCACATTCTTTTCTACAGTTTCTCATAGGCTGATTTAGTGAGGCCACAAATATAAGCTCTGAAATTGCAGATGCTCCTTCTGCCCATGGTGGTGACAACTTGCAACAGCTCATCATCTTCACTGAAACGTGGCCTTGGAACCTGGCAGAATATGAAGGACTTTGTTATCCTGGTTCTGCAGGACCACACAGAGGAAGGATCAGGTGGTGGTTACACAATGCAGAATTTCTAGCACAAGTTCACAGGGCAGCCCTGTGAAACACCTTTCACCTTTCACATGAACCAAATGTTCTTGCATGGGATTTATCCTGTTGCACTGGGCTGTTTGAGGTAGGCAGTCAGCTGCCCAAGGATTCTCCTGGAGCTTCTGCAAAGACAGCCTGGGTTGCAATGATCGGCCAAGAGCTCACATGCTGCATGCAAAGGAGAAACAAATCTGATTCATTCCATTACAGTGCAATTATCCCAGAAAAGGGTTGCATCTGTTCTGGTCCTGTCCCACAACAAACCAAAATCTCTGCCTATAGGCTTGTCACATGAAGAGAAAAACATACCAGGGAAATCTAGCAAAAAGATACCATAATCATGTCCATATTTGCATAAACATATACAGAAGACACACATCAATAGGAAATACCATAACAAGTCTCCATAGCCCCAGTATGTGGTAGATTGTTTTTCTGTTGCAACCTTAAGGCGTTCCTTATCGTGAGTTTATTTCCATGTGAGTTTATTTCCATGTACCCTGTATGGTTTCCCAAACAGTTTTGCCCTGAAGTTGCTTACTACTATTTTCCCGCCTAATCCTATGTCAGTGCCCATGTCAATCTCCCTTGCACCTCCCTGATTTCCAGACCCTTCCCTGCCAATCCTGGAAGTACTGCCCTCTTCCCTTGTTCGTCAAATGTAACCCCACCCCTTTCTCTAGAACCTTCCCTGTCGATCACCCTTCCCTTGAAGTTCCATTGGTGTGCCGGGCCTGATCCCCTTTTGGTTACCTAGAATCTGATCCCTGCCCTACATTCCTCCCCTGCTGTTCTAATATTGGTTATCCTCTCCTCGTACCCTTCCCTGGTCTTAAGTCGTTGTTACCCTGTTGGAGCTTTGCCATTTGTCACTTGAATGTGACTCTCTTGGAGATTAAAGCCTCTTGAGAATTTATGCAAATGGCCTCTCTCTCTTGCCTCCTTTGTTCTGGCTTCCTTGACTCAGGATTCCTATCAGCAGCTGCCCAGAGCAGCTTTGCTGCCTCTGGGAGTTGGGCAGCCCTGCTGTACTGCCACCCAGACCGACGCGAGAGGGGAACAGGGGGACAGGGGACAGCCACTCTTGGCACAGGCCAGGAGGTGAGGGCTAGCCAGAGCATCACCAAGAGACTGCCTGTGTCACCAGTGAGCCTGGGATAATTCACAGCTTTCACCCCACTGCCCCACAGTTTGCTAAAGCCCTTGTAGTCATTACTCACTGCAAACTACGCAGCTGGATAAACTCAGTGATCAGACAGGTCGTTTCCATTTCTAATGGGAGTTTGGATTGAACTCTGGCCTGCCGGGGTAGCCTTGGGAGAAATTAGCTGATTAGAAATGTCCAAAGGGGAAGTGGCAAGTGGGAAGAGTTTTATTCTTCAAATATGCATTTGGCAATGCACCGAGTTAGTGAATAATCACAAGGCATTGCGTAACCAGAATATTTCATTGAGGCATTTCTTCCGATTCATTGTCTGTTCCAGGTTTAATGTACTGATATTTCTCCAACTACTGTCCCCAGGAAGATCCGACCAGGTTAACACAAAGTCCTTTCTGTTTGTAAGCTCTAGGATAGAATTTGTGTTCCTTTGTCTCTGAGTTATGGTAAGTTTGATTTTATGTGTGCTGTTCCCACTCTGCTAATTTTTTTTTCCTTTCAGTGCAAAGAATGCACTTAACTCCTAAAATATTCGACCTAAGACACGGTGTGCTTCACTGGCAAGCACCTTCACTGTCACTCTGGAGGAATTTATCATGGTGAAATCTGCCTTACTTGGCTTTCCAGCTCTGTGCCTGCAGACATCTCCATCTGAGCCACAGAATCCACACTCCCCAGGCACTGGAGTCAAGAGAGCAAAACAGGCACTTCTGAGCTGCAATTCATCTCAGCCTCATGGAGACATTTCTATTAGGTCAGAACCATGCTCTGTTTCTCTTCACTGATTATAAGGACAGCCTGGGGTGACTAGCCCACACGGAGCCCTCTTTCACATACATGCCTGTGTTAGGTGAGATGAATTTTGTCTTTTAGGTCTGTTTGTGTGGAAGTCCGGCACCCAGTTTTATGTCAGAGCTTTGATTTTGGAGCACCACCTGCAAATTTGTTTCTTTGTCCCTCTCTTGCAGCAGGTGCAGAAAGGCTCGGATTGATGGAGGTTAGTCAGCTTGCTGTAGTTTTGATAAGCCTTGAGAGCTTCAGATGGTTGGAATCTGCTTTGGCAACTTGTCTCTGCTTTCTTTGTATCTTCAGCTTTGGCCTGTCATGTAGTAAAATATATTTTTTCTTTTTCACAGGCTTTTGTGTGCTACATTGGAGTTGTAAGGATGGTTAGTAGCAATGAGAAAATCATATTTTCCTTGTCACTGTGGTGTTCTCTTTTCACACTGAATGTAATGGCAATAAGGTGAGTTTAAATCCATAACCATTAGCTGAATATTCATTGATGCAACAGAATAAATCAGTAATGTAGCAAGGAGCTGGCTGTCCTGGTGCTAAGGTTGTACACAACCACCATCAGAGAATTTGGCTCAAGAGAAGTATTTACACATGTAGATTTAGGACCAGATCCATGTGAATGAGCAATCCTCTCTCACAGGACTGTTGGGATATCTCAGACATTGAAGTCAACACTTGCCAACCTGACCAAGAAGAGTGTGAGGGGTGGAAATGGTTCATGCCTTAAACATTGCTATGAAGGAGTTTTGCCCATTATAACAAAAACTGTATAAAGAAGCTACAACCACAGAAGCCTCCTTGAAGATGCCTGACTGAAACTTTGGACTGTGAGTTAAGTTGCCTAGATAAGATGAAGTGGACATTATTGTTTCATCATCTCAGGTCCAGGAAGAAACAAGGCTGAGGGAAAGGAATGCATCCACAAGAAAGCCAAACCCAGCAGCTGTGCTGAGAATCACCTCTGGCCAGGTTTGGGGTGGGGGAGACCACAACCCACAGGGGCCGGGTCTGCACAGACTGCCCCAAAATGAGTGTGGAATAACCTTTGGTCAGAGGCAGTGAACACCCATCCTCCCTCACACAAACCAGCCCAGATGTGGAACCCCCAACCTCACAGGCCACATCCATGGGACATTGACGTGGGAGGCAGCTGAGGGGGTGTCATAATCCAGCAAATCCATCCCCCAGAGCCCTTGCACCACAGCACTGCACGTGATGCCAAGCGATGCTACAGATCCAGAGTCTGCTGCAAGACTGGTCCCTCCCTGCTCCCCCCTGGGGGGAGGTACCTGGGAATTCCCACCTGGCCTGAGAGTGTATTCACCACTTCAATTCCATGCTTTCTGGGGGACCATCACCACCAAGAAGACCACCAGTGTGGAGTGGTGATATTTTCTTTATCTCTGTCACTTTCCTGTCACTCCATCTCTTTTCTACTTTTTTCTCTTCCTTCTTCTCTCTCTCTCTCTTATTTACTATTAAATAAAACCCATACTTTTGACATTGGCATATGGTCTCATTTGCACCTTAATTCACACAGAGACATTTCTAAATACTTTAAAAACTGGACTGTGACAAAGACCCTTTTTCTTACCACATAAGCACTGTAACAGGTTCTGTAACCACTCAGTGCCTAGTCCACAACCTCACAATCATAGAAACAAAAGTTATGGAGGACTTCATTGCTTGTTTTTCTGACCTAAACCCAGTTCCATGCTTTCTTTGCATTCTGTCAGATGTTTTTGAAGCCTGGAATTACAAGTTTTGACTATAAGAGCCTACACTGACTCCACTCAAGTCGTTGTTACCCTCTCAGTAGCAGGTGCCTGCATCAGCTCCAGTGAAAGAACCCCTGGATGTTTGCAAACTGAGTCCTCAAGATCTACAAAGAGTCAAACAAAGCTTATTACTGTGACACGACAGACACATTTGGAGAGCCTGCAGCTGCATAGCATGATAGCAATGTGCCAGCTACATAGGAGACATGAATTCTCATGATGACAGTGTAAGTGTGCCTGGATGGATATGTCCTCCTCAGATGTATCCTTTGTTCACCTCATCTCATTTTCTTCCCTTTGGTAACCCAGCTTGTAATCTTTCTGAGATGAGGACTGCCTTCAGCAGGGGTCCATGCAAGGCCTTTGTCTGTGGTCATATCCCTTCTTTGAACACTCTGGTGATACTGTGACATAAATAATACACTCTGCATTGATAAACAGTTAAGAAATTTCATTGGTCCTAATCTGCTTGAACTATATCCCCTTCCAATCACATACAGCCCCACCAAAAATGCACACAGTTTCTTACACATGAAAATAATACTAGGAAAATATTTGCTTTGCCTAATTTAGCAGAATTTAGAAGCTAGAAGTAACAAAGAAGAACTAGTGTTTTGC
The DNA here is from genome assembly GCF_027579445.1 of Ammospiza nelsoni. Taxonomy (NCBI): domain Eukaryota; kingdom Metazoa; phylum Chordata; class Aves; order Passeriformes; family Passerellidae; genus Ammospiza; species Ammospiza nelsoni. The sequence goes on along the minus strand of NC_080634.1, from coordinate 15,489,372 downwards.
AAAGGGCCAGCCCTGAACAGACCACCAGCAAGTGCTCCATGTACCTCAGTTTGGAAAGACAGATGGAAGCCATTATTTTGTTTTGAACAAAATACCATCTGGAGCCAACATTTGCTGTCTGTTATTTTTGAGAAAATCCAGAGAAACTCCATCATGGTCCTTAATAATCAGTCCTGAGGCCAATCTTATTAAATATTTTCCTTAATGAACTTGGCAGAAAAAACTGCCAAGGTTCCTGGCCGTGAGATCTGCTGAAGACAAACTTGAGTGACTGTATGGCCAGTGCAGAGCAGGATCAGAATATGATTGAAATGGGAAGAGGGAAGAGTTGGATGACCTTGAAGGAAGACTGGGAGAAAGAGGTGAATTTTAACAGTAATAAAGAGTAAGACACTGCATTTAGAAGGTAGAAGCTTGTTGATTCAAAATAGCAGTAGAAGAAAAAGGACCTGAGTCATTCTATCTGAGAACAGTGACCTTAAAAAGAACAGCTGCAACTGTAATATATATCACTCTCCAGTCTGCAGTGCTGATCTTTCAAAAAAGAGCACCCAACAAGGATTTGGTGGTGTGCACTGGAGAAAGGAAGATAGGGACGCATGAAGTACAGGCCCTGAATTTTGAGGGCAGTAATAGGGCTAAGGAGGGGAAAGAAGAGAATTGGAGGTAAGGGGGTCAGATAGGTCTCTGAAAGGGCCTTTTAGGAGGGAAAACTTAAAAATAAAATGAAGAAACCTGCTTCTAAACATTGACCAGGGAGCATCTCAGCCCAAAGAGCTGGTCAGGGGATAGATGCTTCCTAGCAGCATCCTATTTCCACATGGTGCAGGGTTTATGAGTCCACACTGAACAATCCAATAGCTACAGGTGTTTAGCTCCAGAGAATAAACCAGGTACAATTTCCCAACCCTTCCTGTGGGGGTGATCAACTCATAAGCCACGGGGAATGGTGCATCTGATTTGAGATCCTGTTGCCCTATGGTTTTTGCCTTTTTCTTTTTTCCTTCTTTTTTTTTCCCTTGCTTTAGCACTGTGAATAGGGCTTCCCAGCTTGCCTCTCTGTTTCTCTGCCTCTTGGGAGCCCAGAGCTGGTGCCAGGAGCCAGGAGCTGGGAGCACCCCATCCCCTGCCAGGCCATTCCCTCTGGGTGGCAGCCAGAAACCAGCCATCACCCATGTGAGAAATGATACTCACTTTCAAAAAAATTAAAAAGGTTTATTATAACCTTATCAAAAATACGGCAGAAGACTGAATAAGGAAAAATACAACGCCAGGAGCAAAGGAATCTATCACCATGTGCTCATCCACAAAATGGATGTTCCGCCCTTTATACCTCTAACCCCTCCCAAAGTCTTGTCAATTGACTCCTTCTTTGCTGTCCAGTGGTGGAGATCACTTTTTTACATCTGGATTAGAGGTCAGGTGTTGCCATAGTAACAAGCCAACCGTACCAAATGCCCCGAGTACTAAGGCCATCCCATGATAACAATGCAAGGGGGAGGCAAAACATAACTGCACATCTACAAAACTTCTCTTAACATATATGTGATATTCACCCCTTAGTTGCGAGAGTCAACCATTGCATTATTCATCTCTAACACCCATGAGCTGTGCAAAGGAGCAAACCCCACCCCAGCTGTGCTGTTTACTGCTGCTGCTTCAGAGCTTTTTGCTGCACTTTAGCCTGACATTTTGCATTTGCCAGGACCCCCTTAATTCAGCCACCACTTAGGGTTTAATGCTACAATTTCGATTCGTCGCCCCCATGGGGGTCTGCTGTTCCAGCTGCTGCTCCAGGTTCCTGCTCCAGTCCAGCTGCCCACCCAGAGTGGCTCTCAGAGTTTGCAAAGATGAGTGACTAAGTCCCAGCATCTTGGTTAGTGTTCAGGGTATGTCATGCAACATCTTTGGAGGGACACTTTGATCCCATTCTCAAAACCGAGCTCATCATGTTTACAAAGTTCTCGAAATAACTCCTGAGCAACTCAAAACATGCTGGACTCCAGCCTCAGAAGCTGAAATGCCCACAGAGTGTGAAAAGAGAACCCTTGGTAACCTTTCAGGGTGTCTTAGAGCTGCTCTGAAAGGCCTAATCTTGAAAATTTTCTGTCTTTTGATGTTTTTGTACTAACACAAAAGATGGGAATGGGAAAACATCAGTTTTTGCCTGGTCATTCTACTGTACTGAGAAAGGATCAAGTCTTCATCATGCCTGACTACTGATTAGTTAAAATATCAATGACCTGAGAATCGCAGCCTTCCTCTGAGGGTGATGAGGAGTGGTTTTCCATGGGTCATTGGAGGAGATGGAGGTACAGGGAAATTAAGAGATCTTTCTGAGAGATGTTCACCTAGACAATGACGGGGATTCCAGGTCCTGGCATTCAGTGTCTCCTTACCTCTGTTCCTCTCTCAAGTTGGGCTTCAGTGTGTTTTTCCTAATTTTCCTAATTTGTGCCAACAGAAACTGTGAAATCTGTCTCATATAGCAGGACCTGGTCCATCACCACCTTTCTCAGAGACATGGGAAGAAAAAGCAAGCACCTTTAATCTCACAAGCCAAATCAATCCCCATTGCTTCTGCTCCATTACACAGATGTCAAACCAGCTGTGGCAGGAACACAAAATGGGCTTTGCATCATGTCCATCTGTTAGGCAAATCATGGCATAGGAAGACCACATTTGGGATTTTTTTTCTTTTCAGTGCTGCCAGTCAAATAAAACAACAGGTCCCTAAAATAGTTATGAATAACCATTAGTAGGAGAAGACTTTGAAAATGTTCCTTGTTTATACATTTGCTGGAGGGTCTAAATCCTGGTAGAGCTTAGAAAAATCCACCATTTTCATTAAGCTTTCAACTGAGCTAGGGCAAGGGCTCTGTAGCACACAATAATAAATAAATGTCATACCATGTGTATACATATTTCCTTCCAAAGCTGTTTTCAATTTCTCTTTTCAGGCATGTTTTGTGCTGATGGTTCCCTTTGCTGGGTGTATTAGAACAGCTTCAGCACGTCTTTGAAAGCTTTTCCAAACAGAAAGCACATTCATATCCTCAGCTCTGAGATGAGTAACAGTTTGCAGCTATGTACCTTAGGCTCCATAAAGCACAGTAAACTGGATTGGAAGACTTCCTGTGTCCCTTACCATATTTTTGATGGAAATAATAGCTTGGAAAAACAAGGGGTTTGAAAGCAATGCCAGAAGGGCCCTGGAGAGCCTGAATTTAAGAGCCTCAGCCTGATCTGTTATTTCTGCTACAACTTCACTTCCCATATCAAAAACTAAATCCAGTGTTGTGTTCAGGACCTGCAGCAGATTTGTCCTAAACCAACCAATTCAAAGCCCTTGAAAATACTTCCCTGCCATGTCAGAGAGAAGTGGAACTCCGAGACACCACAAGACCAAACAGTAAGAGACATTGAGCTAACATAATGCTAACATTGATGCTAATGATTTTTTGATACATTTAGCCTGAAGTGCAAGCAGAGACAGCTGTACTGATGCCTACAGACAGCTCATGCTGCCAGGCATGGTGGCCACCCCAAAGCAGCAGGCTTGGCATTTCTTTTGTGTCTTAGGGGAGTGACTTGAGGGAAGTTTATTGGTCACAATTTGGTCTTGTCTCCTCATCTGGAGTGGTCTTTCCCTTAAAACAATAAACTACTATTGCTTTCCTCCTTTTTAAAATTCTATCACAGCAATAAATCACAACAGAGTGAATTTCATCAGACCATTAGTACATGGCTTGAATGGGTGTCTTGGGGATGGTTTATTATCGCGTATCATTTTTGGGGGGTTTGTTCTGTTTTGTTTTGTCTTGTTTCCAGGGTGGCCACTTCCACACCCCCCAGCCCCCATCCTCCGTGGCTCCAGGAGTGCCGTGATGGGTGAGAGCCAGGCAGGGGGCTCCAGAGAGGGTTGGGGATGGGCAGAGGGGCAGCGCTTGCTTTTCTGGGTGGGATGTTCAGCTGACTATGCGGCTGGTGTCTCTGACTAGGAACACTGCTACTTTCTGTGAGTTTTACCTATCTTTTAGTTCAGCATGGTGGCTGGGCTTGCTGGCTTGCTTTTTCTGCTGTTGGGAACCCCAGAGCCAATGCGTCCCATGTCAGCATCCTCCTTTCGTGCCCTCAACCTGCACAGCCCAAATCCAAGGACCAGCCAGCGCCCAGGAGAAATCCCGGGAACATCTCCCTGCCCTGTTCAGGAGCCAGGCTGCTGCCCACTCCATCAGGGCTTCGGGTCCTTCCTTTTTGCTGCACTCCCTGCCAGCTGGGAGCTTCCAGACACAGCTGCAGTTTCTGCTGCCTCTGCTCCAGCTGAGCCCACTCTGCCATTTCAGCCTGCTCTTTCCAGGTTCCTGCTACAGCTCCTTTCGCTATCCAGAGGGGACACTGGATCTGCTGCACCGGGGGGTTTGCAAGGCAAGCTCCGTCTCCATCCCTTCCTGCCGAGCCTGTACACCATTGTTCGCTCTTGCCTCAGCAGCAGCAGGGCAATCACACCCTTCCTGCCCTTGCAGCCAAGAGGAGAGTGTTACTGGGTTTCTCTGGATGGAGGTTCCACAATGTGAGAAACAACTGCTCACTTTGAAAATTTAAAGAGGTTCATTAAACCTTAACAAAATACAACAAAGGACTACATAAGGAAAAAGCTGCAGTGCTGGGAACTGCCCCTCATGGATACCACGTGCCCGGTTCCTCTTCAAGATGGATGCTCGGCCTTTCGTACCCCTGGGGGCTGCATCAGCCAGCCCAGCCCTCCCAAAGTCTGTCACTCAGCTCTTCTGTGCCATTTATCAGTGGAGATTGCTCTCTTGTGACTCCATTGGAGGTCAGGTGTTGCCATGCTGCACCCCCTGAGCAACCCCTGAGCTTTTCCATTCCCCACTGCCCCATGCCAGGGACACCTGTGCAGCTTCTTTGTACCTGTCCTGGACAGCCCCGGCTGTGTGACGGCAGCAATACAGGGGGAAGGGAACTGTGGGGAGAGCAGAGGGCATCTAAACTGCAGTAACATAACTGTACATCACTAAAGCTTCTCTTAATATTCACACAATAGTTATATCTTAATTGCAAGAGCCAGTCATCTCATTAACCATCTATAACACACAATTTCAGAATCTAGCATTTATTCAATTTTTTCCTTTTTTTTTTTCTGTGTCTTGCAGGCACCCTTTATTTTTTTTTTCTTAATTAACAGGGTTTTTTTCACTTTCACCCAGTGGTATTAATTTCTGTCATTGGCAAAAAGGGATTACTGGAGCCTTTCTCTTTAGAGAAAACATTTCAGAGTTTTTTCTCCTAAATTTGTCTCCCAACTGAGACAGAGACAAATGGGTGAAGACAGAGGCCACAATGCAGTGCACCCTCTTGGGCATATACTAACATTCCAAGCCTGTAGAAAGACTCTTTTAGAGCATCTACATTCATTAGGTAGCATCAAAAGCAGCAGCAAACATTGGGAAATGTTGAGAAATTCCTAATGGGAGCTGCCATTTCAAAATCACTGAGATAATGTTCATGTTTCATGCTAACTATTTTCCTACATATTGGCCCAACTCAATTAAAAAAAAAAAAAAAAAAAGGAGAAGGAGAAAAGGGGGGAAAAAATCACCTAGTAGACAGAAGCACATTGCACAAAAAATTAAAAATAATTTTCTTTCCCCCACCAGAGATCTGCTGATGGTCTGATGGCCCTGCCTACCTCTTTCCCACTTGCTGAATTATGTGTGAGAAAGCACAAAGAAAGCTATCTTGAGGATTAAAAAGCATAATAATGCTGGGGATTGAAAAGCACTGGCCACTATTTGTCAGAATGCTGAGCAATTGGGGTACCTCAAAGTTTTGTGTGATCATCCTGAAGCTTCTTGAAGTTGTTTCAAACTCCATGTGATTAATTCCTTCACTTTGCCACATGTCAGGCTGAGCACTCAGAGATCCTATAAATACTGACTCCATTTCACCTTCCTTCAATCTCTTTCTTTTTTTTTTTTAATACAAACCATAGCAGGGTGTTGTGGTAATTATCTTCAGATGTATCCTTTTTTTCAGCATTGCCTACTTTAGAGCTTCTTGTAGCTACTTTCATGGCATCTGGTACTGATCTGGAGCAGAGACACAACAACAAATTTGTTGGAGCACAGCACTGGTGTGGGGTGGTCTGGAATTCTCTTCTACTCAAGTGTCCTTCAGTACTGATCCTGAAAACACCCAGGCTTTCCTGGCACAGAAAGTTTCACCAGGAAAGGAAGGAATAAAAAAAGAATGGACTGGGTGGGGGGTTCATCCTTGGTGGGCTTGGGATAGCTGGGAACCACCTCTGCTTGCTTGTGTGCATGACCTTCAGGACAACCACAAATCTCCCATTTGTAGAAAACATCACCTATAAAATGACTGACAGTTACAATTTTTCCACACTCCATCTTCACTCCTCTTTTTCCCTCAGATTTTAGACACCAGGCACAGCTATATAAGCAATATAAACAGTTTCAGGCATTTTTCAGTTTGGGGAAATAGAAAACAGGGGAAAAAATTTATATATTAATAGAGTATACAGTCTCTCTACATTTGTAGCTGACCTGTAGAGGTCCATGGTCACAGATAGGTACTTCAAGACTTTAGGTAGAGGCATAAAACAATCTACTTTCAGATTGCTAATATAAGTGTATGAAAACAGATGACTTGCACTCTGGAATTGCCTCTTTGCCTCTATGAACAAAGAAGGGATATTTCTGTGAGTACTTCAGACTGTAAACTATCCACTACAGACTGAAACTTCAGTTTCAGTTCAGTTACCTGCAACCCCTGCCCATGCTCTACCTGAGATGCACTGCAATTCCAAAAGGAGGTCAAGTAACAAGGAAACACATTGTGCATAGGAGCTCCCTTTGTAAAGTAAGGCTGATAATGCTTTCTTTCTTCACTCCCCTGCCTCCCAGACCTAGACATGCTAGAGATTCTCTTTTTTTTTCCAGGATGTAGTTCTTTACACACCATGGCCTCAACCCTCATTCAGGTTACCAGCTGTTTTTCTAAGACCACCCCTTTGCACAAACAGTGATGGTGGAAGACACACCTTATGTCTTGGTTTGGAAAGACAGGTATCTGCTAAGGAAGGCAAGAGCCCCCCTGAAATGGAAAAAATGTAAACCCCCTCCCTCCAAATTGTTGTAATTTTGAAATTAAGTGGGCTCTCAGGCAAAGGTATGGGAGCAGAAATAACAATTCTTTATTAGAGAAGAAAATAAAAAGAGAAAATAAACAATGCAGTAGACCAAAACAACACTGACAGAGTCAGAACACAACCTGACACCCTGTGGGTCAGGGTGTTGGTAGCAGTCCAATTGGAATGGTGGCTGCAGTCCCCCTGGAGTGTCAGGTGTGGTTCTGCTGGAGCAGAGATCGTGTAGAAGGGTGTAGTCTTCCTCTGAAGATCCAGTGAAAGCAGCAGCTGTTCCTCTGGGAATCCAGTGGAGAAGCTGTGCTGGTATTCCAGAATCTCCAGATTATATCTGGGTAGGAGTGCTTGGCTCCTCCCTCTGGGTGGAGCATCTCACAATAGGATGTTGTCGTTCTTATCAGTCATGCAGTGACATTCAATAGCCTGTTATCAGCAGACATCCCTCCAGAGGGAGGAGTGGTTGTGGAAGAGATAAGGAAAAACTGCCCACTTAACAGAAGACAACTGCCATACAGATGGCAAATAGAATACAATTTACTTGGCAATCCAGGACACCTTATAATTCCTATTGACTCTTGGCCTGACTTTGTTCGAGCTTTAAACTAAGCTTGAAGGGGGAATGGGAACCAGCTGAGCTAACTGGAAGCAGCCCTAAGAATTGTAAACGTAAGATAGGGGTGAACTCAGTTGCCCAGATGAAGTGCATGTATACAAATGCACGCAGTTTGGGCAATAAACAAGAAGAGCTGGAGGCCATGGTACAACTGCAAAGTTATGATGTAGTTGCCATCATGGAAACGTGGTGGGATGACTCATATAACTGGAGTAATACATTGGCTGGATACAGACTCTTCAGAAGAGATAGAAAAGGAAGAAGAGGAGGTGGCGTAGCTCTTTATGTTAAGCAAACCTTCGATGCCATTGAAATTGAAACAAAGGAAGAAGGGGTCGAATGTTTATGGATAAGAATCAAGGGGAAGGCCAACTACGCCGACATCATATTGGGAGTCTGTTATCGTCCACCTGATCAAGAAGAAGAAGTAGACGATTTATTCTATAAGCAGTTGTGCAACGTTTCAAGAGCATCAACCCTTGTTCTTGTTGGTGACTTTAATCTACCAGATATCTCCTGGGAATTTAACACAGCAGTAAAGAGGCAATCAAGAAAATTCTTAGAAACTATGGAAGATAACTTCTTGTTACAGCTGGTAGATCAACCCACCAGGGAAGGGACTACATTAGACTTGTTATTTACAAACAGGGATGGGCTGGTGGGGGATGTGATGGTTGGAGGTCGTTTAGGGCAGAGTGATCATGAAATAATAGAGTTTTCAATACTTGGCGATATTAGGAGGAGCACGAGTAAAACTCGTACATTGGATTTCCGGAGGGCGGACTTTGGCCTGTTTAAGAGATTAATTCAGAGTGTCCCTTGGGAAGCCGCCCTTAAAAATAAAGGAGTTCAGGAAGGGTGGGCTTACTTCAAGGCAGAGATCTTGAAGGCGCAGGAACAAACCATTCCTGTATCCCGAAAGATCAGTCAACGGGGCAAACGTCCAGCCTGGCTGGGTAAGGAGATCTTGGAAGAGCTTAGGAATAAAAAGAGGACGTATCAGAGTTGGAAAAAGGGTCAGGTCTCCAAGGATGTATTCAAGAGGGCTGCTAGAGTTTGCAGGAAAAAAATTAGGGAGGCCAAAGCCCAGTTTGAACTCAGGATAGCGACTGCTGTTAAGGACAACAAAAAATGTTTTTATAAATATATTAATAGTAGGAAAAAAGGTAAGACCAGCCTTTGTTCCTTAATGGACACAGGTGGTAATTTAGTATTTACAGACGAGGAGAAGGCAGAAGTGTTCAATGCCTATTTTACCTCGGTTTTTAATGAGAAGATAACTTGCCCTCAAGACTCCCGTCCGTCTGGACTGGTAGATGGTTTTAGGGAACAGAATGGTCCCCACATTATCCAGGAAGAGGCAGTTATAGAACTATTGAAATGCCTGGACATTCACAAATCTATGGGACCAGACGGGATCCACCCCAGGGTGATGAGAGAGTTGGCGAGTGAGATTGCAAAGCCACTCTCTATCATTTACCAACAGTCGTGGATTACTGGTGAGATTCCGGATGACTGGAAGCTGGCCAATGTGATACCTATTCACAAAAAGGGCGCAAAGGATGACCCTGGCAATTATAGACCAGTCAGTCTGACATCTATACCTGGCAAAATAATGGAACAGTTCATATTACGTGCCATCATGCAAGACTTGCAGGATGGCCAGGGTATCAGACCTAGCCAGCACGGATTTAGGAGGGGTAGATCATGTCTAACTAACCTGATCACTTTTTATGATCAGGTAACCCGGCTAGTGGATGCAGGGAAGGCTGTAGATGTTGTTTTTCTGGATTTCAGAAAGGCCTTCGACACTGTTTCCCATAGCATACTCCTACACAAGCTAGCTGGCCGTGGTCTGGATAGGAATACCCTTTGCTGGGTTCAAAACTGGCTGGATGGCCGGGCCCAAAGAGTGCTGGTGAATGGTGTCACATCTAGCTGGCGACCAGTCACCAGTGGTGTCCCTCAGGGTTCTGTGTTGGGACCAGTTTTGTTCAATATTTTTATTGACGATATGGATGAGGGCTTAGAGTCTTTTATTAGTAGTTTCGCTGATGATACCAAATTGGGTATGAGTTTAGATCAACTAGAGGGGTGTAGGGCTCTCCAGAGGGACTTGGAACGGCTGGACAAATGGACAGAATCAAATGGGATGAACTTCAATAAGTCCAAGTGCCGAGTATTGCACTTCGGCCATAATAATCCCCTGTACCGATACAAGCTGGGGATGGAGTGGCTGGATAGTGCCCAGGTGGAAAGGGACCTGGGGGTGCTGGTTGACAGTCGATTGAATATGAGCCAGCAGTGTGCCCAGGTAGCCAAGAGGGCCAATGCCATCCTGGCCAGTATCAGAAATGGCATGGCCAGCAGGAACAGAGAGGTCATTCTTCCCCTGTACTCGGCACTGGTGAGGCCTCACTTGGAGTACTGTATCCAGTTCTGGGCCCCTCACTTTAAGAGGGACGTTGAGTTACTTGAGCGTGTCCAGAGGAGAGCAACGAAACTAATAAGGGGCTTGGAACACAAGCCATATGAAGAGCGACTGAGGGAGCTGGGGTTGTTCAGCCTGGAGAAAAGGAGACTAAGGGGTGACCTCATCACTCTCTACAACTTCCTGAAGGGTGGCTGTAGTGAGCTGGGGGTCGGCCTCTTTCTCCGGGCGACAACGGATAGAACAAGAGGACACAGTCTCAAGTTGCGTCAAGCTAGATGTAAGTTAGAAGTAAGAAGGAAATACTTCACAGAAAGAGTGGTCAGAAACTGGAATCATTTACCCAGTGAGGTGGTAGAGGCATCATCCCTTGAAGAATTTAAAAAAAGACTGGATGTGGCACTTGCTGCCATGATCTAGCTGAACAGTTAGAACATCGGCTGGACTAGATGATCTTATAGGTCTCTTCCAGTCTTGAAAATTCTGTGATTCTGTGATTCTGTGATCTTCAAATCACAAAGGTGATTTGAGCTAACAGGACTGGTAACTGAGTTTAGTGTCTTTTAAGCTCAAGATGTTCAGTGAGGAGCATTTAGGAACATCCTTAACTGTTCCTGTTAAGGAGAATGTGATCTTGTTATCCAAAACTCCTTAACACCAGTGTAGTATTAAGAAGCAGGCATTCTTTATTCGACTGGATGCACAAGAGGATAGCTCCTCCCAAAAGCTGTGCATGCTGAGTACAGGAAAGTTTCTGTTCATACATCGCATTTTTCATACGTATTCATTGATTGTCTCAGACTAAACATACATATGATAATCATTTCCCCAAAATCATTAACATATTTCCCCTGCTCTTTATGCATGTGTTCTTCTGTCCTGGGGGTCTCGCTGGTGGTCCCTGGTATGTCCCAGATTACAAGGCAAGATGTATTCTATTTAACATCTGTTAGAGGTGGGGCAGTTATCTTCTGTTAATTGGGCAGGGGTTTTTTATCTCTTACGTAAACAATCCTCCCTTGGACATATCTACTGTTAATGGGCCATTGAGTGTCACTGCATGATTGATAAAATTACATCATGCCATTGTGAGATGCTCCGCCCAGAGGGAGGAGCCAAGCATTCCTACCTAGAGATAATCTGAGATCCTGGGACAGCAAGACAGCCTTTCCACTGGATTCCCAGAGGAACAGCTGCTGCTTCCACTGGATCTTCAGAGGAAGACTACACCCTTTCTACAGGATCACTGCTCTAGCAGAACCACACCTGACACTCCAGGAGGACTGCAGCCACCATTCCATTTGGACTGCTACCCCTGCCACCCCTGACCAACAGGATGTCAGGCCATATTCTGACTCTGTCAGTGCTGTTTTAGTTTACTGGATTGTTTATTCTATCTTTTTATTTTCTTCCCTAATAAAGAACTGTTATTCCTGCTCCCATAGCTTTGCCTGAGAGCCCTCCTTAATTTCAAATTTATAACAGTTTGGAGGGAGGGAGGTTATATTTTTCATTTCAGGGTAGGCTTCTGCCTTCCTTAAGCAGACACCTGTCTTTCCACACCGAGACATGGTGGACCACAGTGTTTTGTTGTTGATGTTGGAGAAAGGCACGTGACAGAACACACAGAGGTTCCTGCGACAGCAGCCAGCTGTTAGTGAGTGCTGTTCTCCCTGTATAGCACGGAAGCTCTGCATGGTTAATCCTGATTGGCTGAACCAGTTGCCACTGAGCCAACCAGCCAATAGCTTTTCGTGTCCCCAGCGGCCTAGGCCTGCTTGCCAATGGCCCAGTCTGTTCATGTTATATAATCAAGGTAATTGTATAATTAGTTACATAGTCTGTTATGTTTCAGTTATAAATTTATAATTAGCATTATTTATAACTATGAGGCCTTCAGGGCAGCTGTTAGCCACTACAGTGTTCCAGGTGACCTGGCTGAGGTGGCAGGACACTGAGGCTGTGAACTTCCAGTTCTCCGTCTTACACAATGGGCAATGTGTCATTTCCACAAGCCAGGAGTTTTGGAGAACAAGCATTGTGTTAGCTCACCGGGTGTGGGCCATTTATCATCTGGTAACAACCTCATAAAGCTGGAAAAAAGTGGAACAGTTTGGTCCATACTCATGTCATCATAAAGGGATGCTGATAGCACAGCACTACACAACTGGTTTTATTTAAACATCATGGCAGCAATGCCATGCTATCAATACTCTCTTTTGGAAGAATATTGCAAAGAACATGTAAGTGAGGAAGAAACTTCTGTGGGAGGATTTTGCCAAATACCTTCGCTGCCCACCTGTGTTGTAAGACACACATCTTTTCAGTCCTGAGAGCGGTACTACTCTTGAGCATGAAATATTGTGCCAATTAGAAGGAAAGTCAAGTCAGAGTCATAAAAAAGAAGGCTGGAAGGATGAGGAGAGGTGATCAAAGTCTTTGTTTTGCCTCAAGGAAGAATCAATTTTTCCCAAGCCATTTCTGACAGTTGTTTGTTTTATCTGTTTTTAAAGACTACAGTTGTTCCAAAATGACAGCCTCCCAGGCAATCAATGCCAGTGCTTAAGTGGATTTACTGTTAGAAATTGCCTCTCAAGCTTAACAGAGCTCTCCCAGGGCTCCATTAAAGACCATGACTTCATGCCTGGTTCCCTGGTGATATGGAGAAGAGCCAATTCCCTTTGTATTTATGGTCCATTTTATATAGTCAGACTGCTGAGGGCAGCCCTGGAGGATCCCCTCTTGCTGCATATTTGATGTTCACTCTGTTGATCCAGCTCAGCTATTGTGAGGAGCTCCCCTACATTCCTGTGGGGCTTATGCTCACTTACAGAATGGTTGAACTCAGTTCTTTCAGTCTCTTATTCGTGGCCAGCCTAAAACAGCCTATAACACCTATCCCCTTAGTGTCCCCAGTGGGTTTTGAGATTCCTGGTCCTTGAAAATTTATTCTATCTTCTGAACTGATGCCCCATAAAAACTGCCATTGCCAGCTGCAGCCACCACATGAACAGAAGATCAAACTTTATAATTTCCTTTGTGTTTCCTGCCCAGCACTTCTGCCCATGAACCCATGCTGTTGCTCTGGCTCTTAGCAACATCCACTGTGGGCCTGAATGGCCTCATGAGTTTTGTAGTTTCATCCATGTAAGATATTTGTATCTTGCAAAAGTCTGAGTTGTCTTCCAGGTAGATTACCAAACCTACTCAAAGTCTGCTCCATTTAGGAACTCGGATAAGCTGAGGTGGTCCAAAGACTTGAGGGTTTTCTGAATGACTGGTGGGCATATCAAGCAAGCATAGATGCTCTCAGTGTGCTCTCTTTCTCTTTCTACCCTCAGGACTGCTTGAAGTGGCCATAATTGGACCCTCACAGGTCAGCATGTTGTAGCTATCATTTCATCCCTTGTCTTGTCTCCTCGAGCACTTCCAAATTTCTTAGACAAAATTCCAGCTTGTTTGTCCACACCCACATCTCCTTCTATAATGGAAGACTGAGTTAGCAAAACCTTGAGGAATCTCATTACATTTTGTGCTGGAAAAAACAGATAAGCCTTGCAAGCAGGTCCCAAAGACCATAATATATGATCTGAGTTGAGGCCAGCAGCTGTTCCTGCTACTCCTCTCTGCAAGGGTTCTCAGATGGAGACGTTTCTGACTTATAAATTTCTTGCTGTAGCTGTCATCTGTCAGAGCAGCCACAGGGTATTGTCTCACAGAGAGTGTAATTCCTTTTCTCCCCATTCCTCTCCTATCAAGAGTTTGGTAGCTTTCTGGTGTCAGTCCCCACTGCCAGGTAGGAGGCTTTCCTCCAGCTCCCAGACTGCTTACTGACTTCAAAGGCCAGCAGGGAGTGGGAAGCACAGCAGACCTCATTCCTACAATTTATTTGCCTTGCAGACTGGTTGCTGCACTCAGTTTTCCCTGTCAGAGGTACTGGCAGCCCCCTCAAAGATCTCATCTCACAACTGGGCATGTAAAATGGCTCCAGAGGAGAAAACAAGGATATGTTGTACTCTGGGATGGTCACCACCATCTCCTGGCTGATGTAAGGCTTTAGATGTAGTCCTGCATCTCTCTTTAGCAGGACTTAGAAGCCTGTTCCATCTACCCTTGGTTACATCTGCTCTCCAACTCATCACTGGATGATGGGCAATCTGAGAACAAAGACCAATGTTCCTATAAAGTGCTGGGAATGGGAAATTCACATGTTCCTGGTATGAGAAAACAAGTCATGAGACCCAAATGTAAACCTGGGACAATAAAGACTCCGCTCAGATAATCCACAGTTTCTGAGGGTCCCCCAGTAAGGTTCAGTTTGATTACAACTCAGTGTATGGAGGTGAAACTATGAGTCACTTTGGTCCTGAAAGAAGACATAACTCAATGAGAGGCTTCTGGAGTCAACACTGATTTCTTACCTGTTCCTGAAACGTCTTGGAGAACTTTTTTGGGCATGGAGACATGTTCACATGTGGTTTGAGATCTAACAAAGGCCAAGAACCATACCCAATGAGCAGTTCAAATAAAGGTCCCTATTCAGATTTAAAGGTGTGGGTGCAAGCTCTTCCACACCAGATGACCTGAGTCACAGGACAGTCTTGTGCATATTGAATTTATTTGCACAGACACAAACATTGAGTTAAGCACCTGCTGTTTCAGGTGCCATGTCATACAATCCTTCTCAGAAGCACATGGAGCTCAAGTGCCCAAGATTTCCATGAAACAAGTGGTTAACTGGTAAGGACCTCTGGAAGCTTCTCAGCAGACCTTTGAGTCTTTTGATAGAAATAAATTAGTGTAAGTTCTTTGAAGAAACAAAACCATGAGGAAGAGTTATAGAAGGAAGATACCACAAAATCCATAGATTCAGATCTTCTTACTTTTGACTCTTCTATTTAGCTTAATGTCAGCACACAAGTTTATGCTATTTATCTTTGCTTTGAATGCATTCTAGTAAAACTGGTGTATTCCTTCTCATTTATATTAATGCATCTGTCTAGTCATGAGTAGGTGATCAAAAATATACCCAAGCCCTTGAAACATTGCTCCTCTGACACTGACCTTCTTGCCATTTTGCTCTGGTTGGTGGTTTCTCTCCTGAAGAGCACAAACCCTATCAATGGCTGGGATTTTCTAGTTTATTCCTACTTTTTCATAGGACTATTGATCAAATCCCATGACATGAACATCCCAGACTTGACTGAATGCTTGACAGCATGCTTGACAAGGCACAGGCACATAATAAAGTGACAACCTTTACCCTTAAGAGGTTTTACAAAGCAGCATTGAAGTTAACAAAGGGTACATGGAAGAGATTGATTGCAGAACACCTTTATTACTCGTGTTACCCATCAGTTCAAGGCAGCTCTTCTGAGGACATCTGCCAGGGGAGAGGGTGTGTGTATGTCTGTGAGCATGCATGCCAACTGTTGTACAACCACGTGTTTGGAGGTGAGATTCATGTCTTCAGAGCTCAGCTGGACACTTGAGCCTCACCAGGCTTCTGCCGTCACCCAGCCTTTTTCTGTCCACTCATCTTTACTGACAAAATCTGGGCACTTCATGGTTGCCAAGAATGTGATAAAAACATCTGCCTGCCAGAAAGGCATGTGCACAGAATCTGCTGCTGCTGCAGCTTCTCCATGGAACCTGGCATACTTCAGAGCTTGGGAGGGGTTCCCAGCTCTGTCACCATGATATTTTCTGAAAAATCTCTCTGCCCAGGATTCTTCTCCTGGAAACCTGAGAAGCCTCAGAGAAAAATGAAAACAATGATTATCTGATTACTTCTCCTGTGTTTTGCTGCTTTGGAGTGTGGTTTGGGCATTGTTTACCAACAGGTGCTTATTTCATTGGTTTCATATGAATTGTTTTTACTTAATGACTAATCACCATCCAGCTGTGTCAGGGCTCTGGAGAGAGTCATGAGTTTTCATTATTATCTTTTAGCCTTCTGTCTCTATCCTTTCTCTATTCTTTAGTATAGTTTAGTATAGTATTCTTTTATATAATATAGATCATAAAATAATAAATTAGCCTTCTAAGAACATGGAGTCAGATTCGTTCATTTCTCCTCTGTCTGGGGAACCCCAAAAACACCACACAGCTCGTCGTTGCCCTTCCACTGTTAACTACTTCCTCTGCACCTGAGCTTTGCTCTGCCTTCCATGGCCACAGCACTTTCTCACCACTTTCAGACTCCTGATTAACCTCAGACAGAGCCCACTTCTCCACATGAAGAGCACTTCTTGAACTCCTCTATCTGCCTCATTTCCATGGCTCCACAGAAGTCTCCTTGCACTGCAGTGAGAAAAACATGTTGAGCTGCAATAACACAAGGGATTAGGGAAACCCACAATTACAAAGAAATAATTTCAGGACACTGAGTACCAGAGGGAAGCACTGGGATGATGGTGCTGAAGACCTAGACTGCTCAAATCTAATCAAGTCAAATCAGATCAAAGCTTTTGTTCAAGAAGTCTAGTTTCTCTGAGCCTCATTTTTCCCATGGTTATTTTTCCTTTCCCTACTCTTGCTATCTGTCAAGATCATAAGCTTGGTCAAGATAGCAAGCATGTAGGTCTCAGCCTACATGCCTAGTGCTTAACACCATGGCATTCTGACCTTGCAGGCTTCATTGCAGAGAAATTAATGTCACTCTAGTCAGAGAGAGGCATATTTACAGAAATCCCCTTGCTATGGACTTCTACTCACATCTCTACCATGAGATTGACTCCTTTGAGTCAGAGTATTGGGATAGCATGAAGGCAAATGAGCAAAGCTGCAAATACTCCTTTTTTTCCAGGAAAGTGGAGGGCGTTTAGCAGCAGTCACTATGTCTGCTTTGAGACAAATTTAGGAGGAGACACTCTGCAATGAGTAGTTTCCCTAACTCTTTCCTCTTATGTGTTTCAACAATTCTCCTCGACCAACAGAAGATGAATAATAATAGAGGAAGGTGAAAAAAAATCAAAAACCAACAGTTTATTAACAACAGAATGCTAACAGAACTCACCCCCTACCCCACACACACAGAGGAACAAAGACCCAAAAATGTCTGGAGAATGGGGCAAATGTTGGAGAAATACCCCTTGCCCAACACATGGAGTGAGATGGTGCCAGCTTTCATGCTGAGGAAGGTGGAGCTTCCACAACAGTTCCAGCAGGATGCAAAAAACCTGGTGACTCTCTGGCATCAGCCTCCTCTCCACAGCAGACGAAGCAGCTGGGCTGGAGCCTTTCTGTGTGCTTCTCTCCCTGGCTCAGCTTCCTGAGGTTTGGGGCTGGAGCAGGGTGGCTCCTCCAGCCATGGACCAGCAGCTGTTTGGTTCACCTTGAGGCTGGTGAAAGATTGCTGCTGCAGCTTCTCCAAGGACAGGGAAGGGAAAGAATTCTTGCCTGGGCCAACAAAACCAAGCTAGCCAAGCAAAACCAAACTGCACAGCATCACACAACACCTGGGTGGTGAGGCCTTGAAAAGTCCTGCCAAAGAGCCCAGAGCTCCCTCTCCCCCTCTCCCACACACACCCAACCCCGGCATTAAAGATACAACAACTATTTTTGGGCATAAAGCAGAGGATCATGGAATAGACTCTCATCATAAATCACTCCAACACAGTCAGGAATAAATCCCTTTTTCTTTCAGTGGCCAAGAGTTAGTCCTGGACAGCAGGAGTGAAGCTGCAATTCCTGAGCACATCTCACCTGCTCCATGCCCAATCCTGCTGAGCATCCCTCCAGCACGCTGGCACAATCACACCCTCCCCTGAAGTTTTGGGGGCTGGGTTTTTTTCCACTGGTTCCAAGCCAAAAAGGGCTGAAAAGCAGTTCCTGCAGTGGTTTTTAAGGAGCAGGAGTGAGGGGAGATATGTAACACCTTTTGCAGTAGGACATCTTATCTCAGACCAATTCATCATTGTCCACCCACCCTGCTGAGCCCTGGCAGCAAGTCACCAGTGAAGGCCCCACATCCATGGTCTCTCTAGAAGTGATCAAACAGTGAAACTGGGAACAGCATAAACTTTCCTGGATGGGATTACAGCCCAGCCAGAACATGTAATACTGAGAAATCCTCCTTTTCATCCCCCTCTGAGCTGGGTTAATTCTGACTCCTCTCCTGCTGTGCCCAGCATCCAAAGCTCAGAGAGGCACAGTGGGGATGATTTGGGAGGAGTACACAGTGCACTTCCAGCCCAAAAGCCTGCAGTAAACTGCTGGTGTGTAAGACTCACCCTCTGCAGCAGCTGTCCTTACACAGAAACAATTTTTTGTCAAATTTAATGTTCAGACCCTGAACTCTAAATAAGGTTTAAAGGTGAGGTGAGACCAAAAAGCATTCAGAAAAAATACAGAATAATTCTACTAAGACAGATGAACAGAAGCACACACTGCTTCTCTCTCATGCTATCTCATTTGTGCTGAGCTGTCCTGGGTGCCAGGCATGACCATGCCAGGCCCTGGTCCTCTGTGGCTGCCCTTAGAGAGAAACTGAGTGAAAAGGGATGGCTCCTTGGGTTTAGGGCTCCTCAGTCTCCACTTGGGTTTTCCTTGGCAGAAAAAAACACTTTGCATAGGTCCTTTCCTCTTGAAAGATGAAGACTGTGTCTGGGCTGAATAAGTTTTCTTGGTGTGGTGCAGGCTGCAGTAGGGGCTGGACTGATGGTTAGTGACAGAAACACAAAAAAGCCACACAGCAGCTGAGACAAAACTTTAAAGCAGGAAAAGGGACTTCTCTTCCAGAGAAGGAACCCTCCAAAAGAAAATGCCACTGATGCCTGGTAAAGTTACTTTCAGCCCATGGCATGTTTCAGGGGCAGGAGGGGCAGCCTGTGGGGTTACATGTGGAGTGGCATCCCAGGCACTCACCAGCCCTGGAGAGGAGCCATGGGGATGCTGAGCTTCTGGAGGAGCTCCTGCTGTGCCCTCACAGAGACACAGCTGTCCTGCAGTGGGTGTTGACTGTGCCTATTCTCCTCATGCCAATTGCAGGGAATACCTTGGGCACAAAGGGCTAGGACAGAGCTCCTAAACCCCATCTGCTGCCACCTTAGCAAGCATATGTTATATTTCACTAAATAATTCTGGCCTCCCTAGCTTGAAACTGACTTTTTTACCCCCTCTGCCCTCTTTTCCTGTAGAACAACCATGGCTCTGTTCTGCCTGTGACTGCATGAAACTTTTCACCTTCTTTTCCTGCCTCACTGGCTTAGGTGAAAGGCTCAGCATGTCAGCCATGCACAGGAGTTGTCATGGCTTCTTGTAAGCACTTCATCTATTGCGAGGAGTGACTCCCACAAAGGCTTAAGATCCATGACAGCGTTTTCCAGCACTGCCTTGTTGCTTCCAATTACCCTGACATATGGCTGACACAGAAAAGAAGATCCATCCAGAGACTCACCAGAAACTTTTCCTCCCAACACCCTTGTCTGTCATCCTCCTCCTCATGGGTGAGTTACATCTTCCCCATCCGCCCGCTTTGCTGAGCAGCCAGAAACTCACACAAACTCACACATCAGGAGGAAATGTGCATGTGCTCTGCTCAGATGGTGAGGGACGTGGCATGAATCTCAGCAGGGGCTTGCCTGGAGGAGGGGGCTGTCCTGGAAATGGCAGCAGATGTTGATTATCTGGAGAAGATTTTCTTTTATCTTTTTGATGCCTCCATGCCTCCTGTTATAATAGGATCCAGTAATTCATCCTCAGCATGGGTTGTGTGTCTGTTCTCTCTAAAGAATCATCCCAGGGTTGGGTTAGTAATCCAGCACAGGGGGATACTGAACTTTTCCTCCTCTTTGTTTTTCCACAGGTGATTTCAGGGCAGCCAATGTACTTCTAATGCCTTAAGTTGTAGCTTTCATATTTTCCAGATTCTGTACTGCATTAGTATATAACTGAACTTCATATAAAGTGTTAGCAAGTTCTCCTCACAGTTTAGTTAGACAGAACAATCCTTTTCCAGCCCCAGAACCAAGGATACCATTGCAGTCTCAGGCTTAAAAAGTATAAAAACCAGCAAATTGAGGAGAGCAAACTGGGGGGATGGGACTTCATAACCTGAAACTGTAATTAGACAATTAGCCCTAATATGCAAATGGACCAAAACTTACAAAGGTGTGAAAATTCATGATCAGCCATCCATCTTGGGTGGAGCCACAGCCAGGCTCTTGTACTGCCCAAGGTGTATCCTTTGAAGGCCTTTTAATAAATACCTACTTTTTCCTTTAGCACTGTCTAGCCTCTGTTCTAGGTAGCCTCTCAAGGCATCACTTCTATCACCGGAGTTACATGGAGAATGTCCTGATGTGCTCTGTCTCTGAGGAAAAATATTATCAAACCCAGTGTTTCTATTTAAATAAAATGGAAGGATAAGAGGATTGACAAGCAGGCAAAAAATGAAAGGGGAGGAGGTCTCCCAAATGCCTTGCAGTGGAAAAAAGTATCTCATATGATGGCAGATCTGATATAAATCACATTATGGATGGTCAGCTTTAAAATGCAGCTCAAATACCTGTGTGTCCTTCTTTCTACTGTCAGCTTTCACCCTGAAGGCCATTAAAAACCTTTGCAAACCCATGCACAGATGACAATGATGGTGCTTTCACCTCATAAAGGAAGCATGACACTGCCTAAGACCAAGCAGTGCAGTTATCCAGGTGTCTGGAGCAAGGAGCAAAAGTGTTTCATGCCTCTTTGAAATCATGCTTTGAGAATGTAATGAGCAGCATCGAACTGGGGGGTTGCATGTTACTGGGCAACAAAGTGAGCAATGAATGCCAATTACTGAATGCCATCCTCCTTCCTAATAACAGAATCATAGAATGTTACGGGGTTAAAATGGACCTTAAAGACCATCTAGTCCCAAACTCCCGTGCAATGGGCAGGATCACCTTCCACTAGACCAGGGCAAGGCCTCAAAGCCTTGTCCAACCTGGCTTTGAACAATTTCAGGGCTGGGGCAGCCACAGCTTCTCTGGGCAACCTGTGCAAGGGCCTCACCACTCTCACAGTAAATAATTTCTTCCTAACATCTAATCTAAATTTCCCCTATTAGAGTTTGAACCCATATCCTCTTGTCCTATCACCACAGTGCATGATGAACCTCCTGGCTTCCTTCAGATACTGGAGGGTGCTATGAAGTTGCCCCACAACCTTCTCTTCTGCAGGCTGAACAGCCCCAGTTCTCTCAGCCTTTCTCCAAAGGGGAGGTGCTCCAGTCCTCTCATCAATTCTAGGATCTCATCTGTGTCAAAGAGAGATAAAGAAATTATAAAAGAAAGGCCTCATAAAATCAGGCCTGCTCTGCTAAATTAAATAGCTGGTCTGTCACTTCTTCTAAGTGCAGCTAAGTACTTTGTAAGTTCCATACAAAAACAGTCTTGGTATGAAAGATTCATTAACACAACAACCTGTTTTTGGGGAGAAAAACAATTGGCACCTGCATAAACATTAAATCTGTCCCATGAGAATCAGTGAAGAAAATATGTAAACAATTCAAGAATAGAGAGATTTGATGGACAAGTAAAATACCTGTTACTAACCAATAGATTAATTGGCAAGAAAGCTATTAACCAAATAAAGTTGCACGCGAGGTCTATAAAAACTGTATAAAATGAGTTGTGTGAACAAAGAATTTTCCTGCATGAAGAAAATGGAGTCATGGCTGACACCACCTCTGGACTTGCTCCAGAAGCTCCATGTCCCTCTCTGTGTTAGGGCAGCAGAACTGGATGCAGTACTCCAGGTAAGATCTCACAAGAGCAGAGCAGAGGGGGGAATCACCTCCCTCAACCTGCTGGCTGTGCTTCTTTGGATGCAGCCCGGGATTTTGTTGGCTTTCTGGGCTGGGAGCATTCACTACCAGCTCACGGTGAGTCTTTCATCAACCATCACCCACAGGTGCCTCCCTGCATGGCTGCTCTCTGTCACTATTCTATCCCTTCTCTGTCCCACCTTCAGATGTGCCTGGGACGTGACCGAGGTGTGAACCTTGTGCTTGGCTTTATTGAACTTCATGGGGTTCACACAGACCCACCTCTCCAGCCTGTCTGGGTCACCCTGGATGCCATCCCTTCCCTCCAGTGTGTGACTGCAGCACACAGCCCAGTGTGGTCAGTGAACATGCTGGGGGTGCCCAGGCCCCACTGTCCATGTTGCCAGCAAAGTATAGGGGCCTGAGTAAATATCTGTATTGCAGTAAAAGATCTCTGTATTGTATAAGTGACCCTGCCCCGATTCTAGTTATTGTAAATGGGCTGTAGCTGTGATGTTCTTAATTGGGCAGCAGCTGTGATGTCCTTAATTGGGCAGCAGCTGTAGCCCGTGGAGATAGCCGGGATAAAAGGGGGTAGGGCATTCAGGGAGAGCTGGAGAGGAGCCCAGACTGAGGAGAGAACAACACTGCTGTGAAGAGCTGCTGTGAGACAACCACCCAGAAGGTATGAGACTCTAGAAATAAGATAACAACAATATGAACACAACAGCAAAGCTGTTCAGCAGAATCTCCCCCAGCACCAGTGACTGTCACTGGGCTCCACGTGGACAATGAGCAATTGATCACAGCTCTGTGTGCAGCCACCCAGCCAGGTCTTTGTCCATCAAATGGTCAATCCATCAAATCCATCTCTCCAGTTTGGAGACAAGGCTGTTGTGTTGAACAGTGTAAAATATTTTGCAGAAATCCCGGCATATGATGTCAGTTGCTCTACCTCTATCCACAAACTCTGTAGCCTCATCATAGAAGATCACCAAATTTGTCACACATTATTTCTTCATTTCCTAATGATTTCCTAATGCCATAAACTGAACACACTTTTACATGGCAAAAGATATTTGTAAGCAACATAAAAAAAGGTGTTAAAATGAGAGGTGCAGCAGTATCTCAACCAGACTAGTCTGTCATAGTAATACAGCATAGCCATGTTGGTTTTGATCTCCTTCTAACTCAGTATTAGCAGTGGTCAAAGCAGAGACTTAGGTAAATATATAATTGCATCCCAACTTCTAGCAATCTTACTCCACTGAAGATATTTTCTAAAATCACAATTTATACTTAAGGAGTTCTGGCCAATGCACAAGGCACAAACCTGTGAGGAAGCAGGTAGATCTCACCAGCTGCTGCTGCATGCATCCCATTTCTCTCCGCCCAGCTCCTTGGCCCATTCATCTTCGCAGCCCTGCTCCCAGATGTTTACAAAGCTGGTGTGCCCACCCACAGTAGTTTGTTGCTGGTGGCTGCTAATGCCTCAACAATCCATGCCGTGTGGTTAGAAAAGATTTCAGAGCTCTGAAGTTCATAAAAATTCCTAAATGATTAGCTTAATAATAAGTCTAGTCTTCCCATGTCAGTACATTATACATCCCCAGTGAGGCATTTTGAATCCAAGACTATGAGAGAATGTTGTAAAGTCTTTAGCCCACAAGACTGGGTTTTTTCCTTTGAAAAGAGAGTAAAATTAATAAGACAATCTAGAGAATGGGAATAAATCCAGGAGACAAAGCAAATGAATGAGATGAAGGTGCAGGAGGGAATGGGGAAGAAAAAAAGGTGGAAAAAACTAGAAGGGAAAAAGGTGGAGGCTGATACATGGTGCTGTGCAAAGGCATATAGAAGCTTTGTTTGCAGTCTGATGATACCAGAGCATGCAGTACTAATAGCCTTTCGCACATTGTAAACTCAACAAATCTGATTTTGCAGAAAAAAAGACCTTTCCTAGCATTCTCCTCTTTCTTGCTTAGCATGCATTTCCTAGGGCTGACATGCTCCCTTTCATCACCGCAGCTGAAAGCAAACTGGAAAATTTGCTGGGACACCTTGGCGTGATGCCCCATCTACTCTTGCAAAGGGAAAACTCGAACTCCATCAGATCTTCAATGCACCCAAGCACCCCGTAGCACTATGCTGGGACAATAGCTGTGAGGTGAAGCTGTGAACTTCACTTGTGAGGTAGCCAGTCATTATTGTCCCAGCCTGACAGATAAAGAAGCTGAGCAGAGCAGTCCAGGGTCACATAGAGAAGTGGGACAGGAGCAGTGACTGTGGCCTGTGATCCTGATGGCAAAGCACAGGCTGACCTGTACAGAGTGCTCTTTTACCACCATGTTTATGCACCTTTGAGGCATGGCCAGAGCAGTGTACCCAGACTGAAGTGCTCTTCCTAATTCATCAACTTTACCAAATGTGTAGTGTTAAACAATAGCTAGAGTCCTAGGACCATGAACCTTCCAAGGACCTTCTGGCCAGCCCACTGCTCAGCATCAACCACACGATGGCCAAAGGCCCTTAGAGGTACAGGAGAGGGCTGGACGGTGTGAGTCACTCCTGAACCTCAGATGAGGTTGATATGAGGAATGGCACGCTCCAAACTTGTCCCCTAGTGCACCTCAAAGCTCAGCCAAAAGCCCTGCCTGATCAATGGGTTGCCTAAAAGCAATCTGTTCTCCAGACACAGAATCATGGAATCACCAAATGGTTTGTGTTGAAAGGGACCTTAGAGATCATTCAGTACCAACCTCCTGCCTTGGGCAGGGACACCTTCCACTAGACCAGGTTGCTCCAAGCCCTGTCCAAAACAACCTCAGATAATTCTAGGGATCAGACAGAACATCTCAGCTTCTCAACATCCCACAGTGTTATTGAGCCATACTGTGATGCTTGATACATTCCCTCATGCTGAGGCATGGCAGACCTGTATGGTTTAGCATTCCCACAAGAAGGAACCATCTTTGGGTCCTTCTCACTTATGTATGATGTCCTCCTGTAGGACAGAAGCAGCCTTTCCACCAGCCATTACTGCGGGGTACAAACTTCAAAGGTTTCCATCCTTGCCAATCCTGAGATTGCAGGAGGGAGGAAGAAGGGGTTTTGAATAAATGAATGCTGAAAGGCTTATGCAGGAGCACCAGCAAAACAGGCAGGGAAGGGAATGGGAATGGTTTTTACTAAATGTATGTAGCTATTGAGACCAATCTGATTTTTATTTATGCCTCAGCATATGTTATACATGAAGTGAAAGATTCCCATGCTGGCAGGCCTGTCCCTGAGGAGAGGAGTACTCAATGTACCATAACACACCTCAGTAAAGTGCACCATCCTCTAGGTGAAACGAGGCAGCCTGGACAGAACTGTAATGGGACAATCAAGCACCTTAAACCTTCATGCAAATGAAGGATCCAAAAATAAACCAATCCAGAGGGACAAAAAACAGGATACAAAGGGGCATCTGACCCACTGAATCTGTGCTGCTCCACCTGGGACATCGGGGACATCTGCTCAAGAAGCCCCAGCGCCAGCATCCTTGACAGGAATGCTCCTGCTCGGCCCGTGGGCCCCCTTGCTTTAGGCCCTCCTGTACCTCTTGTATTATAATAAATGCTGAAATCACTTTAGTACCGGGAGTTTGGTCCCATTTTTTCCAGCACTGTGCGCAGAGGGTCTTGCGGGAGGCGATCCAGACGTTTTGGCGCCACACATGCTGGTTCTGAGCTTCATGTAGCTGGGTGGCAGGGAAAACAGCAATCAGCTCCTTTCTCTGAACCAGGAGACTGCACTGACCAAAAACTCAGCCCCAAACTTCTGGGATAGCCTTTTCTCTCCTGTTATCCCTTGCAACCTGTCCCCAGCCAAGGCCATTTCAATGGAATGTTGGGACCCCCCCTCCCCAGCTATGTTTTTGTTTTCTTAACTATTGGAAGTTATTGTTTCCTAGCAACATGTGGGAAAACTTCCACGAGGGAAGGAAGCAACAGGAAAAATCCTAATTCCCAACAATGGGCCATAGTCTGCTTCCAATTATGGGCGATTCTTGCATCCTACTGCTGGTAACATGAGTAGATTTGCCCACAGACAGATTAGCTGGCAGCCATAAAAATCAGTCTCCAAGCATGACCCGGCTGTGCTGCCTTCACCATGCACACCTTCCCTCCAGGCTTCCATCACTCTGCTGCAAATCTCCCACATTGATTGACCAAACCTTTTTTCTCCCCTGGTCTCCAGTGAAGTTTGGCTAGAAAATTTCTGAGCCCTTTGGTAGCATGGTGAGTGTCAAGACAAAAGCAACTCTCCCCATTTCCAATGGAAACAAAACAAAGCGACCCATTCCCTGCTCTCAGGCTCTCCTGAGGTCACAGCAGTTCTGCAGATATTAACCCTCCCTTTTCCACCACTGCTGTGACAGCACAACAAACTCTGTTCTGCAATGAGCTTGACTCAGTGGGCGGGAGAAGCACCAATTTCTGCGTTGAAACTCCCTTGCACAAACCGTTGAGTCCTTTGTTCAACTGGGAAGGTCACTTCTGGCTCTTAGCAGTTCACTGGTGAAACAAAGCATGAAGCAAGAAGCTCTGCAGGACACTGCCCACCAAGAGAAGCCTTATTTCAGATACTTGTCTGGTTTCAATGGTGATGTAGACCTGTCCCAAACTGGGCAGCAGAACAGTAATATTCGTGACCACATGCCAAGTCAGCAAAAGCATTCAATTCTTCTGACAGCAGTTGAGATTGGTTTGATCAGCAGATGGATTGGATTGGTTGTATATGCATTTTGTGGCGTTTTCACGTGCTTGGTGTTTCTGAAGAGACGGTGAAGTTTCTAATGGCAGAGAGGAGCAGCATAAAACACATAGCAAAGAGTTCACCTGTGCATTTGCAGCAGCAGAGTGTAATCACTTCAGAGCCTTGTCATCATCAGGTCACGTTGGTTGTCCCAAACTATTCAGCTCTGGTGAGAGCCCACCTGCAGAGCTGCCTCCAGTTCTGGGGCCCCCAGCATCAGATAGACATGGAGCTGCCGAAGTGAGTCCAGAGGAGGCCATGGAGATGCTTCAAGAACTGGAGCCCCTCTGCTCTGGAGACAAGCTGGGAGAGTTGGGAGTGTTTAGCCTCAAGAAAAGGTTTCAGGAAAGAGCTTAGGCCCTCTTCCAGTGCCTAAAGAGACTCCAAAAGAGCTGGAGAGGGAATTGTGAAAACAACATAGAATGACAGGACAAGGAGGAATGGCTTCAAACTGAGGGCAGGGTTAGACTGGATATTGGAGGCAATTCTTCCCTGTGGATGGTGAGGCCCTGGCACAGGCTGCCCAGAGAAGCTGTGGCTGCCCCATCCCTGGAAGTGTTCAAGGCCAGGTTGCTCCCTGCTTGGAGCAACCTGGTCTAGTGGAAGAAGTCCTTCCCATGGCAAGTGGGTGGAACTGGATGATGTTTAAGGGCCCCTTCTCAGCCAAACTATTCTGTGATTCTATACTCATCTTTGTTATGTCAGCATGAGATGGGACCACACACCTGGCAGAGATTACCTGGAGAGAAGGACATGAAAGAGAGATTCTGGTGATGGAAGAAATTTTGGGGTGGAAAATGGATAACCTTTGGCTCATAAAATCCAGAGAGAGTAGAGGAGGTTTGAGGCCCTTCTAAGCCACTCCTTTTCAAAAGAAGTCCCAGTATTTGTGCTGGGTTACAAAACTATAGCATGTGTAAGAGAATTTAAAAATTCCAAAAATATGAAACCACCTAGTCTGCTCTGAGTAGCAATGTAAACAAATCTATAACAGGACATATACTGCTCAGCTCCACCACAGATGACATTTGTTTTTATTTTGAGGGGACTATATGGGAAACAGAGATTTCCAGCCTATTGAGAACCAACCTGATGAAACTGGGAAGGTGTCCAAAACTATCTGGCATGTCAGTGGAAGGTGAAGAAGAAAGGCTGGGGAAATTTTGGCATGCAGAGATGATAGAGCAAGATCTTCACACTGTTTGCTGGGTTATGTAGCTAAAGGGCAGCACAACAGGCTCATGGCTTCTCCTACCTGCCTAAGACCTGGCAGCAGTGAATTTGATATCTCAGAAAGGATTTGATATAAAACCATGCAGGGTTTAAAAGTTAATGACATAGTTGTCTAATGTTTCTGGAATATCAACTCATCAGAAACATATTGAGCAACCAGTAACAGATACTCATCCACAACTGTTCTTACAGTCAAGATTAAATGTTTTCAAGAAACAGTTTGGGCGTAATCCTGAATTTCATTATGCATTCAGATTGGGAACTGGTGATGCTCTACTCCTCAGATAGGGAACATGGGTCATCCCATCTTGCCCCAAATGAGCTGACTCAGCCTGTCATCTCTTCAGCTGAGAAGGAGGAGTGAACAGCAGATATTTGTTAAATTCTCCAGACATGCAGCCTTTGAAAAGTGGCAGAGAGGAGATTCAACCATTGAAAATCTTTGTCAGAATCTCCCTGCAGATACCCAGGAACCTCCAGATGCCTTTGGATTGACATCCTTTACCATGGAAAAGGCAAATACAGTCAGTGGACTGTAAAGTCCCAATTTCTCCCTTTTTGTTTTTGTCAGGCCCACCAGACTTCTGGTTTGGAGCTGAAAGTGCTAAATTGAAAAGATGACACCCACAGTGGCACCTGTGTCATTTACATCAACATGTAGTCCCTGAAGTCAGATCTTCAGTCTTGCCCAAATATGATTGCATTCAATAACCTTGTAGTCCTTTAGATTGTGCAGGGCCTTTAACCAAAATTGGATCCTTTCCTGTATGTTTTCTTGTTTTCCACTTAAATAACATATATACTATAATGAGTTTCTGACCTTTCAGCAAGTTTCTGCAGTGATGCCCTCTTCTGCTGAGCCTCTGTGGCTCAGAATCAAGAGGAATCACACTGTGTGCCACCATCTCATCAAAACATTCAGGAATGTAATTCACTACCAACCTTTCATTTCAAGATCTACTTTTTATGCTTGTTCAAGAAGTAAAAAATAAAATCCCAAAGCCTATCTGCTCTTCCAATAAGCACTTCAAAATGTGATGGGTTTTATACTTTTATGTGGCACAGTGCAGAGGAGTCCCTGGAACACCTTCACCATTACGGGGCTTTTCCAGAGCCACAGAAACATGCGACCCCAAAGGACTGGGAAATTCTGGAGCTACATGACTCCACAGCTCCTGCTAAAAGGAGCCTGGCAAATGAGCTGCAGAGAATCCAGCAACATGTAGGCACCCAAGGAATGCAGGGTGAGAAGAGAAGCTTAAGAACTGGGGCACCTCTGGCCATGGCTCCAAAGCAGTCAGTTTGCCCAAAATGTGAGATCCTAGAAGATGACGACTCTTCTTCCAACCCACCAGGTGAGAAATGAAGCAGGATGAGCTAGACACATGCCAATTTTCCATCAATCTCTTGATGAAATTCAACTGTCTCCATGGTTCATTTTCCTGTGGCTCTATGGAGGTATTGCCATGGTGGAAGGTATGGATAGAATTGAGGAAAAACTCACAACTAACAATTCCCTGTAAGCAGAGGGGGGAAATCTGATGTTTTAAAGGGAAATAATTAGTGCTGGATACAACCCAAGTAATTTATTTAAAGTCCCACATATCTCAGGGGCCTTCATCTGAAACATGTACAGCTTTTTTTCTTTCTGTTGTTTTAACCAGACTGAAGCAAGCCTACAAGACAAAGATTTGAGACACTAATAACTGTGGCTGATTTCTGCCTGGATTTGTTTCAGCCCTGTCTCTTAATGCTAACCAGGAAAATGAAAAATAATTAATAACAATCAAAGTTCTCTATGCTAAGTGCAAAGTGCCATTGTTTCCCTCACATTCCTGGTGCTGATTCTGCGGGGCCCCAACCTAACAAAGCAATCAAACACATGTGTAGCACTGACAGCCTGATTAGCAGCTTTGGCTCCAAGGAGATCAAGGCTTGTATTTACCAAAGAAATGGTGCTGAGCCATCGGCCAACAAACTATATGGACATCTTGAACAGGTTCTTGCCTCATTTTTGAGTATGACCACTTGTGACTCGATCTTTTGTGTGGGATTCCGTGTTGTCAAAGCTGGCCATGATAATCCAACCCTGAAGCTTATATGGGCTTCCAAAGTAACTTCAATATCGGTTGATGCAGGAGTTGTGTTTTCTGCAAAGTTTCTTTTCACCTGTGTCCATACAGGAAAATCAAAAGGCACCTGGGATTCTTTCCAGACACGAGAGCTCTCTTCTCCAGATGTTTGATTTTTAGGTTGGTCTTGGCACCATTTGGGTCTGGACAATCAGACTGTTATATGCACACCTTCCAGACACAGCTCAGAAGGCAGCACAAACTCCAAACAGGCAGTTTGGGAGAAGCCACTTAGTTTTGGATAGCAAGAAGGGACAACAATGTGGACACAAACCTCCTTTGCTGTTTGGCCTCAGGAGATCAGCACTGGGCACATTTAATTTACTGGTACAGATCCAGTGACTAAATCCCTCTCTTAACCTTTCTGTTGCCCAGTGGTAATGTATCATGTGGCAGAGATCTTTATAAACCTTCATCCATCTGGAAATTATTATCTCAAAATGAAGTTTATTTGAAGAAATGGTATTAAATGATTACATGTTATTTTTGCCTTGGCTAGGAAGCAAACTGCTGAGAGCCTCTCCTTGGTCCAGATTTGTTTTAGTTTTTTTATCTGGACCATCAGCATCAGGCAGCTAATTTGGCTGCTCTGCTACAGTTGTCTGGTGATTGGACATAATTTATTAGGAGTTTGACTATTTGTTTAGGTTTATCTGTTACTGTTTCTCTTCTCCATCTTCTGTTAGGGCCTGTGTATTGCTCATCTGAATTGTCTCTTTATTTACTTACATTTCACTGTGAAGATTTGAAACACATATTAAAGTCCAGAAAAAAACATCTAAAAAATAACACATAGAAGTTGCCAAAATAGTATCACTTGTGTTGTGTACTTGGAAAAATCTGGACTAGACAGTTCTGGGGCTGATTCTTCTCCCAGTGATAATTAAGTGAGGGAAAAAAACCCAGGGAGACCCAAGGCAAAGCAGTGACCTTCAGCAAATGCATAGATTTGCAGACAAGACTCCTACAGTGGTGCAATCTTACTGCAGATCTCTGTGGCACTGAATGATAATCCATGATTGAACAAGAGCCTTCATTTCGAAGGGAAAAATAACAATTGGGTTTAAATATGTTAACTAGTGGAGAGCCTGATAATTTCTGGCATTTGTGTTCAGTTCTGGCTCCTTGCTAAGGCTTACACACACTGCCTCTGCAGCATGCCCCTTCCAACCCGTCTGCACCACCAAATCCTTGTGTGGGAACCTCTTTTCCCCTAATCCTGACAAATGCATCCCATCCCGCTGCCATTCACCCTGAGTGCATCTTTGATCAAGTCTTCTCCTCCCCAAACTGCTCTCTTCAGACTCCCCAGTCTGTGCTGCTCCTCCTTGCTTCCCTAATGCCAGGTTGAGCTGCTCCTCCTTGCTTCCCTAATGCCAGGTTCTGCATCTGCTGCCCATATCAGGCTTCTCATTTTCCCCCATTACAATTGTGGAGGGCTTTTATTCCCCTTTAGCCCTAGCACTCTCAACATTAGCTCATAAACATTTCCTTTCTTATGCCCAGAGATTTTCAGTAACAGTTTAATTGAGCAGTGGTTCATCTCAAGGAGGGAACTGACTCACTGTGCTCTCTACAGCTGTCAGCAAATCAGGAGTGGATAACACAATTGCTGGGCCCAAGCCCAGGACAGCTTGGGAGACAGAGAAAAGGAAGTCAAGACTGGATTTCTCCAGTATATTTGTATAACTTCTGGCATGGTGTAGGCCAGAGCAGCCCCAAAGTTTCCAGGTGTTACCTCAACAATAATAAATAATAGTTATCGTTAGCAATCAGCAATTATTATTAACAGCATGGAGTAACAAGAAATAATAACAACTAATATTAGTTATTTAATAATATGTGGGAGGTGATGTTTGAAAAAGATGGGGAATTATTTCCACAAAAACATGTTCTAGATGCTTCCATTTTCCAAGAGTTCAAACGACCCATTTTCCACATGGCACTGCAAATTCTTCTAATGAAAATCCCAGTAGTACTTGAGAAACTAGTTCTCTGGTTTAAAATAAATAAATAAATGAATAAATAAATAAGAAATGGTTGGTGGAGAAGTCAGAACAAGGTCAGCATTGTTGGGGTGATGGGCACTGAAGGAGCTCTTGTGTGAATGCTGCAGATGAAAAGGACCTGCATTGCCCCGGATCAGGAGTCTGGTGATCAGTAACCACAAGAGAGCAAACCACTCTGCCCAGAACCCTTTGGGAGAGGAAACCAGCCACAAACTGGGAATGAAGCCATTCCTTAAGACATTAGCAACTCATTCAAACATAGCAGAGGCACAGAATGCTTTTAATTGGAACAGACCTTTAAAAGTCATCTAGTCCAACCCCCCTTTCCTCTAGACCAGGTTCCTCTATCCCTATCCTACTTGGCCTTGAACACTTCCAGGGATGGGGCAGCCACAGCTTCTCTGGACAGCATGTGCCTCAGCCTCAACACACTCCCAGCCAAGAATTCCATTCCAATATTCAATCTAACCCTGCCCTCTGTCAGTGTGAAGCCACTCTCCTTTGTCCTGTCCCTCCAGCCCCTTGTCCAAAGTCCCTCTCCAGCTCTTGGAGCCCCTTTAGGCACTGGAAGGAGCTCCAAGGTCTCTCCTTTTTCTCTCCAGGTGAACACCCTCTGCTCTCCCAGCCTGCTTCCAGAGCAGAGGGGCTCCAGCTCTTGAGGATCTCCATGGACTCCTCTGGACTTGCTCCAAAATTCCATATCCTTCTTATTTTTGGAGCCCCATAGCTGGGCACTTATGCCCTCTGTTAGTTGCCTTGGGGCAGCAGCATCCCTTCGCTTACAATTCCACATGCTCCAAAGGGCTTTGCTGATGCCAAAGATGTTGTGTCTTCATGTGGCATGAAACCATGAGCCCTGCCTCGGGCTCATCAGTGGGCTGGCATGGAGCTGTGCTTCCCTGCAGAAGGGTTCAAAGCCTGAGCTTGATGCAGCTCTCCCTCCCCATCACCAACAGGGGGACAATTTGGAAGTCAGAGCCAGAGCTCATGGTGCACCATCTGCATTAAGGTTGACTCTGTTTCCCTTCAAGAAGACCTGAGTAAATGTAATCTTGTAGGATACTGGGATGTTATCAGGGAGCTGATCTGGAGTTTTGAGGTCACAGAGCAAGAACAGAGATCTCTCTCCATTACAGATAACAGGTGATTTCTGCCTTTGCCAGTTTTCCCTCTTGGTCCTTCTTCTCCCTCTGGCCCTCTCCACATCCTTCTCATTGTGCTTCAGACACAGAGAACCAGCTCCTGCACCAGGTTCCTCCACTGACAGATTCAGTTGGCCCAAGAAAGCTCCTTATGCAGGCCAAAATGCCCTCAAATGCATCACAGGACCTTGGAGACTGTCCTATGCATCAGAGGAGACACAGCTCTTCAGACTTCCAGGCAACCCCTCAAAGGGAAGAATGATGAGGAGGACTCCATGATATCAGAATGCTAATTAATTACTTTATTATACTATATTATTCTATACTATATTACACTGTATCACACCACATCTAAACTGAAACTGCACAAGCACACAACTGAACAAAATCTTGTTTTTCGTGTCCAGACCATCTCCTGCCCAACAGTCTGGACACGTGCTTGGCCCTGACAGGCCAAGGAAACAAAACCCCATCACTTTGGGTAAACAATCTCCATATTGCATTCCACTTTGGCACAACACAGGCACAGCAAATGAGATAAGAATTGTTCTGAGCATTCTTTTCTCTGCTTCTCTCACTGCTTCTCTCAGGTTTAGAGATTATGAATCCCACACATCTCTCCTGCCTGTTTTTTTTTCTCCCTGGGCTGCAAGATTCCTCCTTTAGACTACATCTTTGATTTATTGCACTTCTGCACTTATGAGCACCTGGAAAGTGTTCTTGCCCCATTAATTTCAACTTGGAAGTTTCATTGTTTTCCAGAAGAAAAATAAATCGCTCGGGATGGGAAGACATGCCCCTCAAGCCCCCTCTCTTGTCTTTCACTTTCTTTTCCCTCCTACTGTTCCCTCTTCCCCTATTCCAAGAGGGAAGAGGGGTGATAAATATGCCACACAAGGTATGAACTTCACAAACCAGGAGCAGGGTAATCCTATCTGTGCAAACATTGCTTTGCTGAGCACCTAAATAAGGCTCTTTGCTCAGCACATTTCCTATTGCCAAAGATGAATACTGTGGTCCCAGAAAGAGGACAACCCACTGCAGGGGTCTAATTTCTGCAGGGATCTGTGTCCACTTCCTAAATACTTGTCCCCAGAAGTTTGAAACACTTTGAATGCTCAGTATTCAGCTGAAATTGTGTTTCCTTTAAGGTCCCCCCACATGTGACTCTTCCGCCACAATGGTCTCAAGACTCTCACCATGCAGTGCAGCTTCTCTCACCCTCCCAGGTTTCCTTCTAGCTTATAATTATCCTCCTTGCAAGGAAAAGTAGCACTCACAGGACTTCCTGAACAGATGACATACCCCAGATCAAGCCTTTTCCCATTTTATCAGACACTGGAAGACAGTAATGAAATGTCCTGTACTCTTGTTTTTTGTGGTCAGTCTCTTGCACCTGCCCCAGTCTTTGTAGCACATCAAAGGTTGGACAGGGCTTGAAGCAACCTGGTGTAGTGGAAGGTTCCCTGCCCATGGCAGGAGGTGGAGATGAAAGGAGATTTAAGGTTCCTCTTAACCCAAGGTATGCTATGATTCTGTGATTCCTTTCTGCAAGCCTGCTGTGTAAGTTAAACTACTGCTATGTGCTGCCAGGATAACTCCCGCTCTGCCCTGGAGCCATTGCTCCTTTGCTTTAGGCTCATAAACAAAGACTCAACAATTAGGGTTTTATGATACCCTCACTACATGGACAAGTCATTCAGATTTCTGCCAGTGATGAGCACATTATGGACAAATTAGATACGCCTGGCACTAAAGGAAGTGCTTCAGAATCTATGAAGTGTTTGTCTAATCAAGATCTGTTGTAAAAAATCAAATTTATTTGAAAAATAGCCTCGGTCTCCAGATTCAAACCTAGGTTAAGGTTTTCCACAATTTGTTTCTCCTCCATTCAGTACAGGAAATAGAGGGAAGGAACCCCCTGTGAGTTCATTTTCCCATTTACTATATAAACTTCCCCACAAGAATTCAAATTTACATGGTCATTCAATCTGTCATCTACCTGGCCCCCAGAGATTTCTCCACTTGTTGATTTTTCAAACAGTTTTGACAGGAAACTGAAGGTCTCCAAAAATATTATGTTCCTATTTCAACATTAAAATAATTATTCAGAGAAAGGAATTATTTCAAACTAAACAATTCCTTCTTATTTTTATCCTATTAGCTGAATTCTACGGGGCAGGTGATGTACATAGCAGATTGTAGTAGACAAAATGCACAAAAAACCCAAGGGAATTTTAAAGGGGGAACAGAAAAAATGGACAATCTTTATATAAATCAGTTTACAAGCCATCAGCTTTGACACAGAAATCCATCACAATCAGACTCTGCTTCCTGTCATTCTTTGTTCTTCTCATTTTTGTCTGGATTTGAGTCCACTCAAACCCTGTTGGAAAGGCAATTCCCTCTGGTATTTCCAGGCTGTCTAGAAATATCTGAATAAAAAGCATAAGAAATTCTTCAAGAGCACACGTATTCAGATGGTTTCCAGTTATGTTTTGCACACTGCAGTCTGTAGATAGAGGGTGTGCCTCACAACCAGGAGGCAAAAAAATGGTACTTGGTGCAGCACAGAGGCCAGAGCAATCAGTGCCTAACTGGTGGTGTGTCACAGACGTGTTTTTTGAAAAATCCTTTCCTTAGGATTTTTTCTCCTGAGAAGCTGAGAGGCCTCAGAAACAAAATACAAACAATGATTATCTGCTGCTGTGGAATGCAATAGGCAGATCTGTGACTGGTCTCATGTGGTTGTTTGTAATTAATGGCCAATCACAGTCCAGCTGTGTCTCTCTTTAGTCAGACACAGGATTTTGTTATTCATTCCATTCTTTGCTTTCCTAGCTAGCCTTCTGATGAAATGCTTTCTTCTATTCTTTTAGTATAGTTTTAATATAATATATATCATGAAACAATAAATCAGCCTTCTGAAACATGGAGTGCGATCCTTGTCTCTTCCCTCTTCCTGGGACCCCTGTGAACACCACCACAGTGTAGCTTGAACATCACCTCCTGTCCTGATGATTAAAAAAAAGGGGGAAAATGGACATTTTCTTCTAGGCTGGAGTTTTGAATTGCTCAGAGATATCACCAAGAGTATATGTAGCACATAGTTTATCTCAGCACAGACTCTGGCAGTACATTGAATTAATTACATCACCAAGTTTCTCTCCCTTAAAAGTGATTTAAAGGGCCAACTTCAAAGTAATGAAAGTAAATGAGACCAGAAAGATAAATCACTTCAATAAGAAAATTGCTAAGAATCCAAGTCTCCTCAGTGTATTGTCTTCTGCCTTTGCAAATTTACAGGGTGGCATTCAAGAGCATCAGAAAGAAGAGTCACGTGCAATTCCAGAAGTACAGCTCAACAGAACTTTGCCTTGATCAAATTCCACTGGACTGTGAGGATTTCCTGAGGGAAAACCAGCTTAGGAGAGGAGAAAAGCAGGCAAGTGCTCTTGATGACACAAGACACACCTAAGTGCTCTACCTCCAGCGCCATGAAGTTGCACTGAAGAAATTCAGCTCCAGAGTTGAATGTCAAATATGGTGCTAGAATCACACTACTTGCACACTACATCGTTAAGGGGACCCACCTGAGAAAGCACAGTAAACCTGATTATTTAATAGCTCTGTAGTGCCTTTCACCCAAATATCTCCCAACACTGTACAACCATTTGCTGCAAACCCCAGGTGAAGCCTCACTATCTTTGCTATGTGACAGATAAGGAAATAGAGGTTACATTATTTCCAGGAGGCTTTGACAGGGCCCAAAGTAACAGCCAAGAGTCCTTCCATTTATTCACCTCTGCCACTTGGGAATGATGAGAAAAAAGTGAAAATGGAGGTCTGAGACTGTGGTTAGCCTGTGCTCAAGTCGAGGGGCAGTCCAGTACTGTTTTCTTTTGTTCCTCCATCAGGGCTAATTCAAGTGACAATACAGGAAATAAATGGAAGATATCAGGACAAGAAGCAAAGAAATCATAATGGAAATGTGGTCAGATCAATGCATGGTGCATTTATAAATACTTAGAGACAGTAGGCATCAACCAGACCTACAAGACACAAATGTTCTCTTATGTTGGAAGCTGGAGACCAAGGAGAATGCTCTGCAGCCTCAGCTTGCACTAGATGCAAGCTGAGAGATGTTGATGTTGAACTAGGAGCCTGGATTCTGCTGTAGAGCAAGGAGGAGGCTGGTCTGAAGATAGAGCATGGTTTTCCCTCTATTTGGATGAATAATGACAAGGTCAGTCTGGTCCTTCCCATGGAGTGTAGCAATCATTTTGATACTGAACTCAGATGACAATGAGTACATTAAAGACACTAAATTTGGGCAGAAAAGTCCTACCTATCGCAGAAAAGACAGGACTGAGATTAGAGAGCATCTGTCCTTCAGACCCATCCATACCACCCTCATTGGAGCAGGGAGTGGAAATAACATCAGATGCAGAGGCAACCATGAAAGTCATGTATGGGGAAGCTTTGGCATGAAGTGTCCTCATGAAGGTGTCACCAAAGGCATGGTGGTGCCTGTGCTTCCATCATGGCAGAGAACAGTCAATCAGACTTGGAATTTGGAGCCCTGTTCACCTGGAGCAGGACACTGTGCCCAGCAGAGATGTTAAATCATTTGTGATGCTCAAAGAGCACCTGACCCGCGCTCCAGATGGCACTGCAGAAGGACAATAGCCTTTCATATACATTTTGTTGCATTTTCAGGGTCATTTGGGTACCTTGGATACTCCAGGCATGCTCTGGGCACTAAAGCTTGCATTTAACCAGTCAGATTAAATAAACTGTGTTAAACAAAATCTGTAGGAATGGTTGACTGCACAGATCTTACTTTTCCCCTATTTTTCCTTTAAGACCAAGATATGTTCTTCCTTTTTTTTTGCTGCTGGGCTGACATGCTAACACTAACAACTTTCAATACAGATGAAGGAGACACCTGTTTCCCAGCTTCTTTAGCAAAGATTATATAAATTAGCATTTTGGAAACTGAACAGTGTTTGCTGCAGGTGAGTTGTTCCTTTGCAAATACCTCCTCAGCTGAAAGCTGCAGGATATAGCCCAGGCTGCTGACTTGGAGCTCATTAGAAACTTTAATTTTCCCTGCTCTCCATCATGCAGTAGAAGTTGAAAACTGAAGACCCTGAGAAGATGCATAGCCCTGAAATTACAGTTATTCATCAGGTCAAATTTGTTCTTGAAGGTTTCCCAACTGGTCAAGGAATTCTGCAGCAGAACAACAGTTCTTTTGCTTTTTTTTTTTTGGTTTTGTTTTTTTTTTCTTTTTTTGGTTTTGGTTTTGGTTTGGTTTTTATGTTGTTGTTGTTTTGGGGGTTGTTTTGTTTTTTTGATCACAACCTCTGCCGGACTGTGGTTTTCATTTGGTTTTCAGGAAAAGTACAGACAGTCCAAGCAGCATTCTCTGGAAAGGCATCTCATGTTTGGGGAATAAATCAACTGTGCCATGTAAGCCAGTTAACAGACACAATCACTGTCTTCTGTCTGAGGTTGGGCAAAAAAAAAGGGGGGGAAAGAAGAAAAAAAGTCTCTTTAACTAAATTTTGCCACTTTAGTCCAGAAAGAACAATGATAGACATGAACTAGATCAGTCCTAAGAAAAAGAAAGCCTTTTTCAGGTCATCTTTATCCACTCTTTTTAAATCCTAACTCAACTATAGATATCACAGAATCACAGAACTGAAACACAGTCGGGGTTGGAAGGGACCTCTGGAAATCTAGTCCAATCTCTGTGATAAATCAGGCTCGCCTGGAGAAGCTCATGTCCCTGATGGCTTTGAGTATCTTCAGAGCAAACTCCACTCCCTCTTTGGGAAGCCTGTACCAGTGCCCTGTCACTCACACAGTGACGAATTTTTTCCTCATATTCAGATGGAACATCCTGCCCTTCAGTTTGGGTCTGTTGCCCCATGACGTGTCTCAGGGCACCACTGGAGAGAGTCTGACCCCATCCTCCTGACACCAGCCCTGAAGATATTCATAAGAATTGGAAAGATTCTTATGAATATCTTATTCTCTATTCTTATTCTCTGTCAGTTGTCTCTTCTTCAGGCATGCTGTGAGACATAACATTTTTGAACACCATCAACGCTGTGAAAAAAGGCAGCCAGATGTGGGCAAGCTGAGGAAAAGGGTCACAGGAGAACAAGAATTATAGGAGACTGAAGAAAATACCATTTAAGAAGAAACACTGGTGGAGTAATGTCTCCTCAGCCTACAGGAGAGAAGCCCATGGAGGGAATGTGGTGATTGTCACGGCATCAATTGCAGCAAAGCAAACTTGGTTTGGCTCCAGAGGAAACTCACTAAGTTGGTAGAAGTGAAACACTGAAAAAGCCTGGACTCATTTCTGCTGTGGGTTCGTCTAGCAGCATGATCCTTGGTGTAGACATTTAGACTAAGAGCTGTCTTGAGTTTTCTTCTGTCCCAAAGATACCCAAATTAATGAAATTTCACAGGCTCTGCTGTATAACTTGCATAAAATAGGAATCTCTGTAGGTCTAACACTCAGATTCACACCACAAGGGAAAACAGAGTAACAGTTCATCTTGTCTTCAAAACCAGTGCTGGTGGACAGAGAATCTGTTCACCTACACACATCCTCCCTCCAAGCACCAGGATTTACAAGCACTTGTGATAGTGAAAAAGGCTGAGTTCAACAGGCTGAGGCTGGAGGCGAGGAACCAAATCCTGTTCTCAATAATGTTAAGTATAAAGTCTTTCTGCAAGAAACTTACATGAGATCTTGTCCTTGCTGAGGACATTCCAGTAAGATCAGTAAAAAGGAAGAGAGAAAAGAGCAAAAATTGCTTTGTTTCATTTGCTGCCAAATTTTCAGCACTTCATAGTTTTGGAATACATTGAAACCTCTTGAGCTAGATGAAGGATACAGATGAGCCTTGCCTGAGCAGGGGCAAGGTGCAAACACCATGGCACAAAAGAAATGTGGGTCACACTATAATTTATGTTTAGAAAGCATCTCTGGTTCCAAGCACTATGTCTGTTGCTGCAGCCTCTCTCCATCACAGCAAAACTATTGCATATTGCATCAATTCAAATATGCACCTTCAGAAGAAGACACATGTAGCACCAGGAGCGGTTTAGATTGGAAATTAGGAAAAACTTCTTCTCTCAAAGGATTGTTTAGCCCTGGCACAGGCTGTCCAGGGCAGGGGTGGAGTCACCATCCCTGAAGGGGTTTTAAAAGCCATGTAAATGTGGCACTTTGGGACGTGGTTAAAGTGGGGGGCTTGGCAATGCTGAGTTAATGGTTGGACTCAGGGATCTTAGAGGACTTTTCCAGCCTAAATGATTCCATTATCCTATGATTCTCAGTCTCCCATGGAAAAGCCATGCACATTAGGAGCAAACTTATGAATGAAAATACACCATGAACTAGGCAGAAACCAAATTTCCAAATTTCCCAAACCACTTGTTCTCCAATACAAGGGAAAAAGCCACTTCAAACTTGCAGCAGGCTGGGCTAAAAAGCAAAAGCATTCAAAGGGCAGGGAGGACAGCCAGGGGACATGAAAGGTGTGGGAACCCATAACATCCCTCTGGCTGTCCAGGACGGCCAACACCCCCGCCAGGGGGCTCAGAGACCCTGGCACAGAGCCCAGAACACCTCTGGTTTTGATTATGATCCCTGGAGCAAATTACCAACCTTATATGAAGATCAGCAAGCCACAACAGTTTAGGCAGAGTAATAGTGAAGTTATCATGGGGTGGAAAAGTAGATTTTGGGGTTTTTGGTATGGGGGTTCAGGAGGCAAGATGGAGGGGTCTGGGCGTGTCCAGCTTTTCTCCTTCTTCTTCTTGGCCTCCATCTTCTGCTGTGATGTTGGCACTTACAGATTGGTTTAGAGTAGAAGCTCACTGTCTAACACAGGTGATAGGCATTGGAAAGTAATTGTAAACATTGTACGTGTAGTTTTTAGTATAAAGACATAACAGTGCCCTGGGAGCAGGCAGAGTGCCTGGAACTGTCCTGCTGGATGGACCTCCGCAGGGCAGGAGAAAATTTTTTATAGATAAGATGCAATAAACGACCTTGAGACCGAGAACTGAAGAGCTCCGACTCCTTCTTCAAGCACTCAGGCCGGGAAAAGAGACTTTAACATCTCTCGGGGCCACAGCAACCCCCAAAAGATCCCAAGAGAAAGGCAGGAGCATTTTTATCATCTTCAAATGTCAGAGACCCTCTCTCCTCCTGCACTGACCTTTTACCTTTAAGCCTTCTCTTCCCAGACGGGACCCTGCACAAGAGAGCTGGCCCTCTCCAGCAGGTCACTGCTTGAGGGGCAGAGCTGTTGCCAGCAGGCAGCTCTTGCTCAAGAGTCAGGAGTGCACAGCTCAGGAGGAGAGCTTACAGGAAAACATTTCAGTCGTGTTTCTGTTCTGTGGGACTCACAGTTTGCATTTGTTCCCCCTTTCCCCTGTGTGAAAAAAAAAAAAAAAAAGTGTTGCAATGACTCTTGGAGACAGGAGTGATGTGTGGGTCTCTGGCACCTTCCTGTTGGATTCTTTCTGTGAAAGAGCCTGACCCTTCCTGGGGAGGAGGTTCTTGCTGATGGTGCACATGATAGGAGGGGAGCATCTGCACCAAGGTGGTCTCCCTGCATGCAAGAACCACCCACAAAGTGTCTTCTCCCCTCACCTTCCCCAAGCACTGCCTCCCAAAGTCCATTTGGTGCCGTGGCTCCTTGCAAGCATTTATCTGTTTTACGAGATTTGTCCCCACCGCTCATCTCACAAACAAAAACTACTCACTCCAGTCATAAAAATCAAATCACAGAATACTTGCAACATGATGATCTGATAACAGAAGGGTTACAAATGCTCCAAAAGCCAGTGTTTAAACCTAGGCAAAATCCAGGAGTAGTAATAATAAAATATCCATGACTTGCATGCAGTGGGTGAAGGATGGTCAGTGCTGTGGTTATCATTTGCCAGAGCCTCTTCAGCTGCATGCAGTGATCATGGCTGCAAACCAAGGGGAGAAGCTGGGGCACAGATGAGATACCAAGGCATTTCCAACCATATCAGGC
This sequence comes from Ammospiza nelsoni, assembly GCF_027579445.1. NCBI lineage: Eukaryota > Metazoa > Chordata > Aves > Passeriformes > Passerellidae > Ammospiza > Ammospiza nelsoni. The sequence goes on along the minus strand of NC_080634.1, from coordinate 15,446,997 downwards.
ATTTTTTTGGACCTCGAATGAATACAGTAACTCAGCAGCTTCCAACTTAGACAGGAATTTTCTCAAAAACAGTGCCAAAAGAATTTCCCCCTGACATCTAGTGGCTGCTGAAAACAGAGAAAGATAACGTGGCAGGAGAAAACAAGCTGTGCTATGACCAAGAAGATTAATTGCAAGTGCAATAATATCCAGGCCTTGTGATGAAATATTTTACAGTATATTGCCCTCAAGAGAATGGCTTTTCTACTGATTTATTTTAACCTCCACATTACACAGATATGTTATAAATGTCTTCAGAGATGCCTTGGTGTTATTTTCCCCCTGACAGCAAATAATAAACTCTTTCTCAGCTATATAACATTTCTAAGGAAACCCTTGACATGACCAGAAAAATATCAAGGACAATTAAGCCACATGGCACTCACAGCCCTGTGGGAACAGACCTGAGGTCTGCTCTAGCACTCAGAGAGCAGGAGAAACCCTGGTTCAAGTCAAGCAGCAACAGCCTTAGAGGCAGCAATTTAAAGATCTCTTGGGTAAAGATCTCTGGGGTCTCTGTATTATTTTAATAATGGTTCAAGTCAACTTTACTGCTTGCAGAGGAGCCTGGTACCACAAAGGAAGAAGGGCTCATCTCAAGGGAATACAGTGAGGACATCTCAGCTGCACATAGTTTTGTTCAGCAGGGAGAAAGGGAGTGTTGGTCACACATCTTTGGGAGTCCAGGTACACTTGATGTCTCCCTTGTAGGCCCAATTTTAGTCTCACTGGATGGAGGGATATCATGGACAGAGGTTCCTGGGAGGTGGATGCCAGCATCAGGCCCCTATGGTTAAAACATGGTTGAGAGGATTCAGGCCATTTGGGGAGAATTCCAATCACCTGATCTGCCAGCCCAGATGGCGTGCTTTGTCCCTGTCCTTGGTTCCTCCTGTGTAACCCACTGTCATTAATGAGGCAGCCATTTCCCCTCATTTGTGGTTGTATAACCCACTGTAATTACTGAGGCAGCCATTTCCCCTCATTGTGGCTGTACCAGCTTTGCTGTGTGTCAGCAGGGCCTGGCATTTGGCCACAGAGCCTGGCTGGGCCCCCACTCCCTGTCACACTCAGGAGAGGCCACTGAGAGCAGGTGAGGTGAGAAGGCTGACCAGACCCTGCTAATTGCACACTGACAGACCCTCAGCATCCCCTGGCACCAGAGGAAGGAGGCTGAGCACCCCTGGGCCCAGAGCTGTGGCACACAGCACACAGTGTTGGCAGAATGCCCAGCATGGCTCCCCAGCTGATGCTTCCCACACCTGCTTTGTTACAGACAGAGAATCCATCCATCCATCCTCACACCACTGGTGTTTGCAGGGTGCTGGTATCAGTGCTCCTGCCACTCTGGGTCCCACCACACCTCTGAAGGTTCCTCCACACCCGCTGACCATGAACCTGCTCTTCCCCTCCCTTGCAGTCTCCTCGTTCCACCCATACAGCAAAATCTCTCTTTAAATCCTTTGGTGACCATCAAAGCACCTCAGCAAGAGAGTCTCACCCCATCTGACCCTGACTCCACAGCCAATTTCTCTTGTTGCTGTTACTGATGGCACAGGATTAACCCACATTAACCCTTTCTGCCGTGGGATTGTGGAGTAAATCTTGGTTCTGAGCATTCACCTTCTCCATTCCGCCCCTCAGGGGACCCACACCCCACATGGAGGAAGAAATTAATTTCTAAGAATCCTAGCAAGTAATAATCACACCATAACTCCTGGGTACACCAGACCAGCCCATGTTACATCATGAAGATTTCAGTTGTTACAGCAGCAGCTTGCATCCAGGTCTCACCTGAATTCATGGTGATTGGACCTGTATCTTATTACAGGCAATTTGGGAGAAAATGGACCAAAGCAAAGTCTTGGTGGCCCAGAGGAACTGTGTGCTCACAAGGGAGGGAACAGCATCTACAGTCACGTGGTTTTCTTCTTATCCACAAGGTCTCTGCAGCTTCTGGGCACGAGTCTGCTGGCTCTGTGTTCACAGGTGGTCATGGGTGTAGATAAACCTTCTGAGAAAATCCTAAAGGTGACCTGTGACTCTGGGTTTAGACTATTTCAAAAAACACTGAGCACCTGGAGCTTTTCATGCCCAAAGAGAATGATGCATCCACTGTGGGTGTTGCACAGCAGACACAAGGTCCCTTTACCAACACCACAAACTTGAAGGGCAGCTTGCACAGACCTCTGATGCCTTTTTTTTTTTTCCCTCCCTCTTTCCAAGCCCTGTGGAACTGGAACAGACCCCTGTAAAACCACTCTGGTTGGAGAGCTGTTGTCAGGTCATTTTCAAAAGTTCACAACACTTTGCAAATTGTTCCTGCTGGAGGTTGTACAATAACAGGGTCATTACTCAAAAAGACATAGATCAGATCTCTTCACCCACAACAATATTCCATGGGAAAAAAAAAAAAAAAGAGGAAAATAAATTGTTCAACACAAGCTGGAGATGACAATGAAAAATTTACCCTTTATTATGTATATTTTTATGGAGAAAGGTTATCTATCCATCATCATATACTAGCACAGGAATGAGCCTGTGACTATTTAGATATAAGTATCTTGCATGGGTAGCTAAAGAGAAAAAATTATCCTAGAGAGGCTGTCTCTACTCTCCTTGTCCTCTCCCTGTAGATGCCCATCACAAACACTGCATAAGTATGTTGAAGCTGCTCACCTGACCTATTTTAATCATCTATATTAGGAAGTAATGAGTAGGAGTGTCTGTTTCTCTCCAGAAGCAATGAAGGGAGCAATTAGTCCAGATGTAAAAAACTCCATCACATCAGGCCAATCCCATTTATACATCTTGTTTTCCCCATCTCTAAAGCAGAAATAATAAACCTGCCTTTGTCTCAAAAGCAGCTGAAGATCCTTGAGGGGAAAGGTAGTTGTGATACAGGGATGTTTCTCACAAAAAAACAAAACACAATAAGGTTAACAACAAAATCAGTAATGAGTTCTTATAGAAAACTTGCAGTGGAGTTGCAAAAACCCAAGGTTGCCTCAGTTTGGAAAGTCCAAGAATCAAAGATTTGGGTTGGAAGGGACCTTTAAAGGTCACCTAATCCAACCCCCTTACAATGAACAGAGACACCTTCAACAAGATCATGTCTATTGTCTCCCCACAGCTGAAACTGGATCCTTCAAAAAGCATTCTTTTTCTTCCTGCAATTTTCAAATGATTCATTAAAGAAGAAAGGTGTTTTTTCTAAGAGTCAGCCACTCAATGTTTCACACTCAGTGCAATTACCATATTTTTCAGCATTTTAGCAAATTGAAGGCAATAGGTCAACCACAACTTCTACAAAAATTAGAGTATTTCTCTTTTTTAATTCCATTTTGACTGTTTTTTCCCATTTGTGTTCTCCCTTGCACCTCTGCTTTGACTCCTCAGCATCAATGAAATCCCTCACAGTGGAAGAGCAGCAGAGCCACCCCAGAAGGATTGTTTTTCCTGGGGCTCTCACACAAAGGATGCTGCTTCACCCCACCCTGTCTGGCCCATGGCAAGCAGCTGGTGCCTCGAGTCCCCACCACCCAGACTGCCTGTGCCTGGTTCTGCAGCATGAGCACAGGGCTCTGGGAGGTGGCTGAGACTGGAAGAGCTGGGACCTGAGGCCTGGAACAGCTGGAAAGAGATCCAGCCCTTGGAAAACCACCAGGTTTGGATGCTCAGGATGGAAGGTGCAAGAAGGAGGCAGGGTTTAGACACTTCCCTGCATGTGCCTCAGCCTCTGGGTTGGAGCCAGGACACCTGAAAATGCATGGCTGTAAGTGCATGTGCCCTGAAACAGGGTGAGACATCCCCTCCTATGCCCTTCCCTGAAAGAATCACTGTGATGGTGTTCACAGGGGTTTTTGGTTGAGGGAAGAGAGGAGGACCTGACTCCATGTTTCAGAAGGCTTGATTTATTATTATATATATTACATTAAAACTATACTAAAAGAATAGAAGAAAGGATTTCATCAGAAGGCCAGCTAGGAATAGAATAGCAAAGAATGATAACAAAAGCTTCTGTCTCAGACAGAGAGTCCAAGCCAGCTGACTGTGATTGGCCATTAATTAGAAACAACCACATGAGACCAATCACAGATGCACCTTTTGCATTCCACAGCAGCAGATAATCATTGTTTACATTTTGTTCCTGAGGTCTCTCAGCTTCTCAGGAGGAAAATTCCTAAGGAAAGGATTTTTCATAAAAGATGTCTGCGACAACTCACCAATGAGCAGGGCATGGGCAGCCTCTGTGGAACACTGAGAGGGTCTTGAAGATGCCATGAGACCCCACAAAACCCATGATAATTATGATAGACTCATTCTATCATTAGGGCAGGGAAACACCAGTGCTCAGACATCCATCTGCTTTGTGCCCACACTCTCCATCAGTTCCTGCCCACTTTTAGTGTGTCAGAGTCTCTGCAAGGGGCTCTGTAAACCCGTCACCTTGGATTGAGTGAAGTTTTGTCACCTCTCTGGGTCGGGTCACAATCACACCCTGGGTCTTCAGAGGAGCTTCTAAATTTCCACAGCGTTCCACACCAATAATTTCCTCTCAATCAGTTTTTCCCTCTCCACTGATTAGTCCTTTCTGCCTTTAATACGTTTCCAGGCTCTGCAGACTCATAAAACTTCATGGGGGAACATATCTGTGTGGTTGGCGTGGGCAGGAAATTACTGTCATTTTTCACTTCTTCAGCCCGAGGAGGTGTTTACTGGGCCTGTCATCAGAGGGCATTTGCACGTTGGCCCTTCCAGCACCATCCCCAGAGAGGTGTCAGCACCAGGAGCCAATGTAGAAAAGAATCCAAGCTCTTTATTTTGACTGGCCTTGGAAGGCAATCTGGGCATTTCAGCAACACTGCTTCTTCAGACAACCCCTCATCAGCATCTCAGCAGGGTAGTGAAGGCTGGAGAAAAACTTCCTGGTCTCCACCAAAGGTTAGCAGCAACCCAAATGCTTCTGTTTATGGACATAACACACCCTGCCCTGCTTCAGCTGATTGAGTGTGAGCACCCACATCCCTGGAATATTTCCATGCTTTGACACCTCTGATGGTGCCCCTGAGACTCCTCTGTGTCAGGAGACTTAACAGAGGAGCTTTGTGGCAGGCCTGAAATACAAATTTGACATGCAAATGTCCACCAATCTTTGTCTTCTTCCTTCACTTTGATTAAGGGCTGGAAATGAACCTAGGGGTGCCCAAGTGGGCAAGGAGGCCGAGGGCACCTGGTCTGTACCAGCAGTGTGTGGCAGCAGCACCAGGGCAGGGTTCCAGGCACTGCTGAGGGCACTTCTGGGCCCCTCCCAACACCGAAGGGCACCAAAGGGCTGGAGCATGTCCTGGAAAGGAAACAGAGCTGGGGAAGAGGCTGCAGCACCAGGAGGGGCTGAGGGAGACAGTGGGGCTCAAACTGAAGGAAAGGAGGCTCATTCTCCACAACTCCCTGACAGGAAGGTGCAGCCAGGGGGATGTCAGGCTCTTCTCCCAGGGAAAAAGGGACAGAACAATGGAAAAGAGCCTCCAGTTGTGCGAGTAGAGGTTTAGGCTGGATATTGGGAAAATTCCTTCCCTGGAAATGTTGTCCAGCCCCTGCAAGGGCTGCCCAGGGCAGTGGTAGAGTCCCCATCCCTGGATGTGGCACTTGGGGACAAAGGTTTATGGTGGCCTTGGTAGTTTGCTGGGGATTAGTTGGACTTGATGATCTTAGAGGGCTTAAAAGCCCTCTAAACAAGCTCAAAAATTCTGTGATTGACTATTTAAGAGGAATAATGAAAGGCAAAGACCAACGTGTTGGGTGAAGAGCTTCCTCCTCCACTTGCTAAGTGCATGATTTTTTGGGTCTTGTAGGTGGAAAGACAGGGGTTGGAAGATGCAGCTCTTGGGAAAAGCTACAGGATGTGCTGAACAGCTGGGCAAAGGTCCATTCTCCTTGGCTGTACAGTAGTTCCTCACAGGACATTCCTTCATATTTTATTCAGGAAAGCCTTCAAACTTCCACCTGATGAACTGCAACCCTTTCTGTGGGAGAAAGAGTTTGCAGTGCTCAGTTATTCACACGAGATGAAAGGGGCAGAGCCTTGTCCTTCCCTGCCTGCAGAGCTGTGATCCAAGGCTGAGATTCCCATCCTGCATGGGATTTTTCTCACGCTTTTTAGAAAGAGGGACAAGAGGAAACACTTTAAGTTGCAAAAACACGTTCGAGAAATGTGCTTAGCCATAGGACTGTGGATTGATCTGCTGCAATTTAACGAGCTTCCCTTGAGAGCAGCACCAAAACCCTGTTCAGGAGCTGTGCATGGCTGGTGCCTCTGCCTCAAGCCCCGGGCAGGAAGAGGTAGGATAAGACAAGGAAGGATAAGGTACCACTGGAGTGGGCTAAAGACAGTTTAACTTTGGCTCCAAAAATATTTTGGCATGACTTGCTAACCTGAATTTTATCTGTAAAGGTTTTAAGTCTGATACCACTAGGAATCCTGATTTTTCCAACACTTACCAGCAGGAAATCCCTGAGTGGAGGGTTTAGCTGTAATGAACTTATTGTACATTCAAGCACTGAACGTCAATTTGGATCACAATGTCAAAAATAAGTTCTGAGAGAATGCAGCTGGACCCTGGGGTCACCTGTCAGGAGCTCCAGAGTGAAATTCACCAGATAAATACTAGCATAGCCTTCATTTATATTGCAAATATAAATGTGCAAATATAACAGCTAAGACTGTACAGCTAAGACTGCACAAACATACTATGTCTAGGAGATGAGCCCCCTCATCCTCTCCCCAGCCCCTTTCCTACTTTGCACATGATTTCCTTGTCTGGAAAGGCTTCATTAGAGGCTGCCCAAAGAGTTCTGGAGTGTTAAGATGTGTTGGGAGGCTAAATTCCTCTATTAGTGCCCATCTAAATCACAGCCACTTGTGAAATTTTGGGAGCCTAAAGTGCCAGATGCAATTCCCATCCTCCCAGACACAGGTGAGGACAAGATCCCAGCCGCCGTGCTAAAGGCACACAAGAATTAGTCCAGAGCATGGGATGCCAGAGGAGAGGTGCACAGGGGCAAGAGGCATAATACATCTTCCTTTCCAGGCACATCCAAGGGCTGGTGGTAGCTTGTGCCTGGGATTTCACCCACACTCCTGCATCAGCCTGGATTCATGTGAATAAAGGGAGGCTGGACTGGAAAACTGGGGAACTTCATTCATTTCTTATGCTCCATCATCACTCAGAAGTGATAGCTAATTCTTCTCTGCTGCCCACTACTCATTCACCCACCCAGCAGCAGCCAGGGGGCACACAAGGCAGGAAGCTCAGATCCACAGAGGGATCACACCATCACAGGCGTGGGAAAAGGTGTCCTACCAAGGGATGCTCAGAAGAACCTGAAATCCCACTTACAAGCCACATGCCAGATTTTAAAATGATTTCAAGCTAGATGAGAAGAATCCAATGCAAATCATAGGATATCCTGAGCTGGAAGGGGCCCACAAGGATCATCAAGACCAACCAAGGGTGCAAGAGTGTTGTCCAAACACACGCCATCTCTAAATAAACGGTTTTGTTGAAGTCTCTATTCGGTAGGTGCTAATGTTATTATTATTGGTATTCTCCCTAATTAATGTCATATTCTCCAAAGTTTCCTTCTAAATTCTTCTCAGAGAGACTCACATTTTGTAGTTAGCTGGATGGAGAAAATACTCGGAGAAAAGAAAGGTGAAGTTTGGTTCTTTTGACCAAAGATCGTAGGACTGAAGTCTTACAGAAATTTGAACAAAACAAATAGAAACCTTTACTTATAACTCTACCCCATAATTCTCTAACCTGTTTACGGTGAATCTGGGGATAAGACCAGAACTTCATTTGCTTTGAGGGAGCATTGAACTTTTCTGCCTGGCAAATGCACACACACAACCATCTGGCAGACCATGGCTATGCATCCCATGAATTACCAAAGTCAGGATTGGCATTTGCAGGGCACTTGCAGCCTCTTTTCTTCCCTGCAAACACTCAGCAGCATGAGGAGCTGGTCATCTCCATCCTCTGTCCACTCCTCCTTCTGGCTTCCAATCACAGGGAACAATCTTAGGCTAGAAGCATTTGTCCTAGCCAAGTCATGGAAAATCACCCTTGGAAACTTCATGCTCCTCCTCCTCTCCTCTGTTCCAGTGACTGCTTGTGTGATTCAGATTCCAGAGCCTCTAATTTGCCCTACTTTCACTAACTACACTAGCACCAAAATTAAAGTGAGGGACATTAGGTCAAACTAAAGTCACACCTGTTTCACAGTGGTTTTGGCAGGGAAGAAGGTATTTCACAGAATCATTTTGGTCAGAAAAGATCACTAACATGATCGACTCCAACCAATCCCACAGCATGCAAAACCCACCACCTTGTTCCCAAATGCCATAATCCACACAGCTTTTAAATCTCTCCTGGGATGAGGACTCCAGTACTGCCCTAGGCAGCCTGTTCTGGGGCTGGACAGGCTTGTAATGAAAATGATGGAAAGTTTTGGGACTCATTTGTTTTGGCAGGTAGAGAATGATCACTGGCGTCTGTTTTGCTTGTTTATCCTGCGCTGAAAATCACAGCTGAGGCACAAGTTTGAAGATGCTCAGCCAAAGAGCATGAAAAATGTTCCTCTATTCCACCACTCCTCAGCTAAACAAACTCTGCTCAAGGCAGCAACACTTTTCATTAAGGCTGGAAGCTTTGCTGCACAGAGCAAACCCACACACTCCAGCACCTGATATCTGGCTAACATCAAGGAGGATTAAACCTTCCCTCTTTGGCCCCTAAAGCTCCCAGCAGAGCTGACATCATCTTGGAATTATCACCCAGGCCAAATCCTACCCCAATTTAGCAAGCCTCCTCAATGGACAATAGGGTAGCCAAACTGCTTTCTGTTGTCACACTATGCGTTATTGACAAAGTTATCATTATAAAAACACTGAGCCAAGCCAGCCAGGGCCCTCCACTCACTCCAGCATGAGAACACTTCCTGCTAGCTCAGGGGAAAAGCTGTTAAAGGCACACTTGGAGGCAAAGGTAACGAGTGCTGCCACAGGTTGTGGACCTGCACTTGCCCTGTATCAGTGTTCAAAGTCCAAGGAAAGTGATCTGTGAAAGGAGGGGTCCATCTGGCAGATGAGGAATATGAAATCCAAAGGTGAGGTGTTAGAAGGAAATCAGGTAGATGGTAAAAATGTGCAGCAGGAACAAGGTTGAACATGCTTAAACTCACCAAGGAATTAAACGAGAAGATGCTGTAGTTTCAAGAGGTTTTAGCTGTCCAAGTCAATACTCTGAACAGACATAGAGTCACAGAATCATTAAGGTGGGAAAAGCTCTCCATGATCAAGTCCAACTGCTCCCCAGTTCTGCCAAGGCCACCCCTAACCCAGGTCCCCAAGTGCCACATCTGTTAAACCCCTCCAGGAATGGGGCCTCCACCATTGCCCTGGGCAGCCTGTGCTGGTGCTGGACAACAACTTTTGGGGGAAAAAGTTTCCCTGATATCAAATTTAAATCTCCTGTGGCACATCTTGAGCCTGTTTTCTCTTGTCCTATCACTTATTCCCTGAGAGAAGAGACCAACACAGGACAAAGGGAGATGTGACAGACACCAATAGGTGGAGAAGCCATACAGAATCCAAAGGGCACTTGCCTTTCAAGGCCATCTGAAAAATATAGAAGTTATCAATCTCTTTCCAAATCAAGTAATGTTTTTTTTGAGGTTACAAATGTAACAGAGAAATAGAAAATAGGGAATGTTTTTAGAGAATTCCAGGTAACTTTCAGCCTGCCCAGAGGATTTTAAAGAAGGTGTTCCCAGACTGCAGAAAACCACCATACAATTGCTTTTGTCCTTCTCTTGCACAGGAACTGATGGTGTCCTGCCTGAGCACACAACACAACTGGTGCTGGAAAAAACAGACTCCTGAAAGAAAAAACAGAAAAGCAAGGGCTGAAAAAAGAGACAGATGGTTTTCTGCAGCAGAGCTCCACCAAGGAAGGACAAGGAATTCAGAGATACCAGCAATGCCACAACATTTCAGAGCAGACCGAGCACATTAAACACTTCCACCTGAAAAAGGTCAAAATGCAGACAGCAAGCAGACATACCTTCTCTGGCATTTGAAAGGTGACAGCATAGGGCACAGAAGAACCCAAGGTTTCCCTAGATTAAGTCCACTCTTCCAGCAGCACCTCCATCTTATTCTTTCCACTCCTTATTCTTCACTTTCAGGCAATTATATTTCAGCAATGCTGTTCAACATTGTAAGATAGCTTCAAGTTTCTCTCCTGTATCTTCACACTTCAGCTCCTGGACAATACACACGATGCCCTGGGTTTTTACTCTCTGCTGATAGACAGACTGGGTAGGAGGAAAAAAACTAACCCACAAAACCTCCTAATGATGCCTGGAGAGTCCCTGCAGCTCTTCACATTTCACTGCTTCGCACTAGAGACTCATGAGCTGTGGACACACTCCTGCCAAGACTCATGCAGCCGACTCCTGTTCAAGGTGCACATCACCATTTTGGGTTGATTATATGTTGATTATTAGCTGGAATCACAGAAGGTGCTGGATGAGTAGCAGTGCTTCCCTGATGAAGGAACACTGTATTTCCAGTACCCATAAATGTCTACAAATCCAGCTTAATCCCAGCCTCCAGTGTAGGCTGGAGCTATTTTTCTAGCTGCATGCCATCTTTTCGGGAGAAGCATGAACAAGAAGTGCAGTACCAGCTCTTCTGAGACAGGATCTGGAGCCATCAAGGCAGTGAGTCCTTCAGGCAAGTCTTCTTGCCCAACCATTCACAGTGGAAGCAATATTGATTTGATGATAAGCCAAGGAGTTTTGGGGCTGGGAAGGCCACTGGGTTTTAAACCAGGCTCATAAAGAAAACAAACACAAAGGATACATTGAAGAAGACACACAAATGGAGAGATACAAATCAATTTTATTTTATAAAGACAGATGAGCTTTCCTGCAATTGCCAACAGAGTTTAAATGTGTCATTTATTATGCAATATTCTGGTCTTGCTTATTTTAAATACCTGGTCAAGCAAGGATAAACCAATGCTGTTGTGCTTGCTATAAAAATATAGTGGGATCTGATATTCCAAAACTAATATGCTCAAAAATCTTAAGGATTTCTAATGAAGGATTAGATTGAGATTGCAATGAAATGCTTTCTTAATTTGAAGACAGTTGCAGACTTTTAAGTGCCACAGCTGTGCAGGAACTGAAAGGCTCTTGAAAATTGAACATACACTGTGATCCATTATGTCACCCTCAAACCTCCTGTTTGTTTCTCTTCCACTACACTATTTCCAAAGTAATTTACAGGGGGTGAAAAAAATAAACACGAAAAGGAGAAAGCTATGACACAGCTGCAGTCTGTACAACCCCCTTCCTGACAGCCACAAGGAGCTGGTCAATGCTCCATCAGCCCTGTGATGCTGTCCCACCTCACACCACCTGCTACATGGAAAGTGGCAGAAGTGCAAGAGAAACACAGGGATAATGTAAGGCTAACTAAAGATAATCTATAGAAAGTCCATCTGAGCAGCTTTGTGCAACAGATGCAAAAATCAACCATAGTGTTTAGCACATTACCAATTACAAGGGTTAAACAGGAACAGCCACACAACATTGGAAAGGAGAACTAGACTTCATTTGGTTTGTGCAACCTGAGAAATAAACAACTAGTGGAAAAAAAAAGTCCCACTGATGCTGTACAAACCTACTTTCACATGTTGCTAAATTGCCATGTTCACCTACAAAATGCAGTGACTTCACAACTATTCTTTGGGTTGCTCTGAAAAGTCACCATCCCACACAAGTTGATGCTTTTCTGTTATACAGGAACACGAGTGTGTGCACAAACAGGCCTGTGCTGCCTCGAGTATGCCAGCCCCATCCCACATGGTGCAAAACTGACCTAAAGTTACTGAATTTCACCTGAAATTACACTGGTATCAGAAGATGGCACAGGGCCCAGGACAGGCTATCTTACGCTCATCACTACGAAGTGCTGTTCTTACAGGTGTTTATTTCTCCCTCTCTAGGCCAAAGGACAGCAAGAGCTTCCTACCCATTCCTTTCCAAAGCTTCTGCAGCGCTTCCTTCAGGGAAGTTTTCATGAGGTTTGAACAGAGGAGCTAATCTGGGGGAGAAGATATTCATGGATGTGTCCAACTTTGTACTGAACATGAAATCATGTTCAGTGTCTCAAAATCAAGGTTTCCAAGTGCTCCCATCTAGCACATCATCCTGGGATAGACCAAAGCTAGCAAACTGCTGCAGAGAGGCTCTATCCAACCACTCAACTGCGCACACAACCATTAAAAGCTAACTGAAGAAATGTGAATATAGTTTTAATACAATTATTAAGGCGTTACCTGGAAAAATGCATATTCTAGAACAGTGCTATTATGTATACTGGTTCTCACAAACACATCTTTTTTGACAACAGAAAGCTGAGATTATACATATCCATGTTTTTTAAAAGTTAATTTCAGCTAGCCTTACAGTGAAGTTAGGAAAAGACTAGGTTGTGGGTTCAAAAGAAAACATAAACCAGGGAGAGAAAAAAAAGCCAGACAAGATGAAGTATTTTTATTCTGCTATATACTTTTATATTTCAGAGCTCACAACTGAGCTCAGATTCTTGGGTATACAATATAGAAAGCAAGAGCAATGAAATCCAAACTGAAATACATACCAGGAATCACAAAGCAGGCTGCAAATTGCTTTCTCATTAGTGCAGCTGAACACATGTGGCAGTGGTAACCGACTCAACAGCAATCTGCACCTCCAGCAAACCACTGGAAGTCTCTCCCCTCAAAGTATAGATGGTTAAAAAAATAAAAATTCAGATGAATAATGTTAAGTGCCTTCTTTTCACAGAGGATGGAGCAATTCCACACATTGACCTAATTCCAAAGTGCTTCATTCCCAGTCTGGGTTTTTGGAAGATGTCTGAAGTGTCTCAGGGCACACTGTCCCCACTGCACACCTTGGAGGGCAGCAGCTGAACCCCACGTTGGTACTGGGTTCATTAAGTCTCTACTAATGAGATCTGTGCCCAGCCTAAGTGGGGAATGGTCAGGCTGAGACTATTACACAGAACCTTAGAGGTGGTTTATTCCTCAAGGTTTCCACTGGTAGGAAGAGCAAGTTTGGAGGAAAAGAAGAGTGGAAAAACCCCCAAATGTCATTTCTGATTAACCAGGTGCAAGGAAACTACAAAAAAAATCACACAGGTGCTCATTCTCTGGCAAGTTCACACTGCCAAGTGAAGACTCCTCAGTGCAAACTAGAACTTCAAAGGCTACAGAGCACAGCCAAAATAAAGTTGTCCAATTGTACCAAATTCATGGTATTTCTCTAATACTGACTACACTGCTCAAGCATACACAGGAGTACATGGGAGAATGTAAAGACATCTTACCATAAAAATATATTAAATTAAAGGGTTTTTCTTCTGAAAAGATTAAAATAAATTTAACTCTAAATAATAATTAAGAACATAAACATTCATAGAGGAGGCTGATCATCACTAGAAGTTGTTTTCAGAAAAGCCTTTGTAAATGGATTCCAATGCCCTAGGAAAAAAACCCCCACAAAACCTTCAACAGATTATAAATACCAGACAGAAAAGGACTTAAAGCAGAATGAAGTTACCTGGGCTGTGAATACACCATGATCCTGTGTTATTGTGCTCAAGTCCATTTGTCTAACACCATAGGAACAACTTTAAGCTTTTTTATTTTCATAATTAATATAAAGAATAAGTGCAATTTTATTTCTATTTCAGATCACTGATTTCACCTCAATGTCTGCTATCAAATCTCCGTGCGAGCTCACTTGTCCGAACTTTTGCGAGGTCTGCGGAAGCTGGACATGTTCTCGTTCAGTGCACAGATCCTTCGAGAGAACTCCTCAAACTCCCCTAGCACTTGTTCATCACACTCAACCGCTACAGCATGTTCCACTGGGATGGAGGTAAAGTCTTCCAGCTGATCTCCTGTGCTGAACCCTGTTGCTTCCATACCCATGATCTCCTCTGCCTGCTCCACGGTGCAGCAGAGCACGGGGTTGAGCGGGGGCTGAAACTCACAGGGCTGCTTGTTGTTCATGGGGCCAGAGCACTCGCCAGGCAGAAACGCCCCATTTATTGCACTAGAACGTCCTAGGAAAGGTTCCTGCCTGTCCTGGGTATTGTTTAGGCTTCCATTTTCTCCATTTAAACTACTGCACAAGTCCTGGCCTTTTTTGGTATTTCTTTTGGAGGAGTCCATAGAGGTGTCCAAGGAAGAACATATGGGTCCAGGTTTTTTATCCAGCTCTCCCACACAGGCTGTGACAGCAACAGGCTGTGTTAAAGCAGAGTTGTAACTAGGAGGAGGAGTTTTGTACTGTAGTCTCTCGCTTCCTGTGTTGGCTCGTTTTCGGAGTCCTTTATCTGGAGAAGGAAGCCCACTGGAAAAACCAATATCCAATCTGCCGAAGCTAGAGCTCTGTCTCTTTGGAACAGGAATTGCACTGGAAGTATGGTGTCGATCGCTGTAAAAGAAGGGAAGAACAGATCACACCCATCAGGCACGCTCATGAGCAACACAGATGTTTAACCAAAGGCTGAAGCAACTGTTTTATCACAACTCCAGGCTCCATTTGGCCAACTTCTATCCCAAAGAGCTAAAACCCCAAACATGCCATATGAACCACAGAAGACAGCCCAGGGAACAGCTGTAGTGAAAAACAGGTTTTGTAGGAACACTTACACAGCTCTATGGTTTGGCAAGCCAATCACCCAAGAAACCATCACATTATGCTAATTCACACTGTTAACACCATTTTATAGGACTGAGCTGCACTTATGGAATATTACTGCTGACCATATATTTACGTATTTATGGCTTGTATTGGGTCATCATAAACTCTTCAAAAGTGAGTAATAACATCTGAATTCTCTATGAGCAAAGAATCGAACAGCAGACTTCCCTGACAGCTGCACAAAGGAGAAAAAGCACAACAACTTCACTATTTACAGAGGGTTACTCTTGCCAGATCTTCTGCTTTTCTGTGCCAGTCATTCCAAAACTCTTTGGACAATTGCCAACCTCTATTTCTTAAGGAACATGAACCAATCAAGCCTAATTTACAAGTCTAACTTACTGTAGTACAGTTCTACAAGCTACTTTCACTGTCTCAAGCTCTGTAACTTGGAAAATCCACTTTACGTCATCTCAGGTGTGTTATGAGAACTTTCCTTCATCAGCTCAATATTTATGCGACTATATCACCACCCTATATATAAATAGCATGCTATACATTAACATAAGCAGCTGGTTCATTTTCCTCCCGAATTAAAAAAAAAATTAGTAAAAAACCAGCTATTATTGATCTACTGAATATACAACTCTAAGATTCAGCCACTGTCAGGATGTCCTCCATGAATTTCATTTAAAAGAAACTCCTGCTCAAGGCCTGATACGTTTTGTCTGGCACGGGAAAATCTTGTGTCATGGTTTAACAGATTGTTTGGGGTTTTTAGGCGGGGAGGGAGTCCATGGGCTGCGAGGGTGGTTCCCTGTGGGGATCTGGCACACCCAATCAGTTGGCTAGTTTTGAAGATCAACCCCCAGTTAAACCACTTAAAAGAG
The DNA here is from genome assembly GCF_027579445.1 of Ammospiza nelsoni. Lineage (NCBI taxonomy): Eukaryota > Metazoa > Chordata > Aves > Passeriformes > Passerellidae > Ammospiza > Ammospiza nelsoni. Next base: position 15,431,278 of record NC_080634.1, on the reverse strand, counting down.
CTGCATAGACCTCTGTGAAAACATATTTAAGGACAGGTAAGCCTGTGAAAGCTCTATTGCTTCTGGCCTTGGAACAGGTAACTGGGAGCTGGCCAGGCTGGGCACTGCTGCGATGTATGCCCCTTCCCAGGAAGCCTGCCAGACCCCATCCCTGTGGGGTGGCTGGGGCCCCTTCCCAGCAGTACCAAGCCACCTCCTGGAAACCCCACTGGTCCTTTTTTCTGGCAGCACTGCTGGGCCATGCCCTCAGGGCCCATCCCAATGCCAGGAGCAACCATGTGGCCGGGACCAGCACTGGGAATGGCCCCATGACCGGTGCTGGAGGGGCCCCTGAGGCTGGGAGCAGCCACATGGCTGGGACTGCTTGGCCAAAATCAGTGTGGCTGGGGCACCACTGTGCTGCAGTGGCTATCTCAGCATGGCTTGCAATGAAGTTTGTTTGCTTGGCTGCTTTTAGCCAGCCATGCAGCAGACAGAAGGACAGAAGCAGCAGCTTTTCTTTTTTTTTTTTTTTTTTTTTTTGGTGCCTGTGATGTCATACAAAAATTTGTGCTAAAGGAAATTAAAACCATAGCATCTTGTATACCAAGCCAATTTTGGGCAACAAGCAGGAATAGGCTACGTGATAAAGAATGGAGATTCAAACACCAGGAGGACACTGTCTCATGGGATGTATATTTCGAGGATTTCTTTCCTTCTGACAAGACCCCAGCAAGAGGCACTTGATAGCCATCATTAGAAGTTTATCCCTGAAAGTTTTCACCTGGCAGGATTTCAGGAATTATCCACCGGTTCTCAGAAACGAGGTAGCAAGAAAGAAAAAACTATGATAATATGCTAAAATATGCTAAAGAAGAGCCCCCTTCCAGAGTCCAAAAGACTGTATAAAACAGATCCCTTTGAAATGACATTTTGGAGACCCACAGGGACTTTGGTGCGATAGAGGCCAAATCCAAAGTCTCCCTGACCCTGATCGCCTGTCTCAGAGTTGATTCGCTTGTGGCTTTTTCCAAGTTTATACTCTGATAATTTAATAAATTTCCTTAATTGTTAAATTGGACTATTCATTTATAACAGTGCCCCACATGAAGAGAAGACACAGGGTGGTGCCAGCAGCCAGCACAACTCGCACAGTGTCGGTGAAGACCCCGTGGCCAACAGAGAGGCACAGTGAGTGATCCCACCAATGCAGAGCCTGGATGAGATCAACCTTCCAGCACTGCAGAACTCTATACAAAACTGTTTCAGTTGATAAAGCTTGAGAACAAATGAACCTGTGAACACCAATTCTCTCCCAAATCAGGAAAAAGGATGAAGACACGTAGAGAAAACAACATGGGACACTGAGGTCAATGAAGAAGCCAAATCCCAGATGGGAGGAGACTGAGGAGATCCCTTAGTCTTGGGCTGAAATTCTCTTGTAAGATTATGGTTAAGATATAACTGATACATCAGACTTAAATTTTTTCCCTGTAACTCTTGGAATGCATTGGGGGGATGTAGCATTCTATCCACAGCCATGAGCAGAAGCACCCGTGTTGAAGTAAGCAGATGTTGAAGTAGGTTGAACAGAATAAAATGAGAGGGATGAGAAACCCTGCCCCAGGAACAGAATAAGAAAACCTCTGTTTCCTAGAGATGGCTGAAGAGAACTTTTGCTTTTATGCTATAACAGCTCATCCTTAGTACCCCATAAGTTGACATGGCCCATGAAAGCAGCTGTGGGAAAACTGCAAGGCATGGGAGAGACTTTCACACTGCAAAGAGATTTTCCTTTACTTGGGGGCTGATTCACTGTGACCTTAAAGCCAAAGACAACTGTTTCTTGTGGAGAAGTCTCCATGGCATGGCAAGAGAGACTCCTATCCCTAAGAGAACTGAAGAAGAGGTGGCACACTGACTGAAAGTCTCAGGTTTTGTCTCTTTACATTGTCAGTGGGAGAGAAAAGAAGGTGTGGGGGGGATAGGAGAAGTGTTATGAAGGTTTACTCTGGTTTCTTTTTTCTTTTTTTTTTAGATTCCTTGGTTGACATGCACTGAAATGGACTTTAAGGCTTCAAAACCAGGTTTTAAACTGCTGGAGAAATATGGGAGCAGCGTTCAGAACTCTGCCCATTGCTACCAATAAATATGAATAAGATGTGTTGAGCTTCAGTCAGGAATAAATACAGGGATAACATCCCAAATCTGAGAATGGAGGAATGAAGTCAATAGTACGGTTTGTCTGCTTATCAAATATTATCTAAGGCATCTAGATAGAAGTAAATATGTATAAAGGGTTTTGGAAATCAGCCATTGAAGAGTTCCACAGTCACTGGAGAGGAAAAATGAGGCAAGAGTGTTAATCCCCTATTTGAGAGCCAGTTATGATCACTGGGAAAGTCATCTTCCCTGGATGCCTTTTCTTGATCACAGGGGCAACCTAGGCAACAAGCTCAGGCTAAGTGAGAAGTGTCTACAAGGCAAACATGAGAAGATAAATAGCTCTCCTTTAAGCAGAATAATGGACATAGTCTGCAGGCAAGTAAAATAAATCCATAATGACTTATGTGGATTAAATGTTTTTTCCTGTGCTATCACCTCCCTCCAGGTGAGCATGGGAAGTCATGTAGAGGTTTTAGTTCAGAAGTAATGTTTAGACAGAGGCACAGAGCTCAAAAAAACAAAAAAAATACAAGGCTGCTATTAATACCTATGAAAACAAGCAGCTGATGGAGGGTGTCTATTCCATTTGTGTTTTCCTTGAGGCAGTACTGTTACTAGAATTCACAGCATTGATATCAAGGTAAAGTCCAGAGAAAGAATCCCAGAAGGGTCTGGTTTGAAACCAACTTTCAAGACCATCTAGTTCTAATCCCCCTGCCATGGGCAGGGACACCTTCCACTAGACCAAGTTGCTCCAAGCGCCATCCAACCCAGCCTTGAACACAGGCTTCCCCACCTTCACAGGGAAGAATTGCTTCCTAATTTCTAAACTAAACCCACTCTCCATCAGTTTAAAGACATTGTCCATTGTCCTTTGAGCTTCACAGCTCATGAAATTAATAAAAATATTGTAAATGTAATATTTTAAAATTATTTTATGTAATATTCATAAAAGTATATGAAAGAGAATAATTTTAGAAAACTTTCATCCAGTTACTCACACACTTTAATACTGTGAGGTATTGTCCCCAGTGAGAAGGGTTTGGCTTGTAGGAGCACAGCCCTTTACTCTAAGGCACAGCCTTGAGCTGAATTGCTGGTTGGGCTGATTCAGCTTCCAGAAACAATCCCTTGGTTGGTCTCCTGAGACACCAAACAGGTGTGGACATCTGTCCAAGAAGAATGGCCTGTGACTTGTGGAGATTAAAAACTGATTTGATTAACTGTCATTAGGGCCTGATGACTTTTAGTCTAGTGGATGACACTATAACTGGTTACGCATATGGGAATGTACAGTTCCTGTCAGAAAGCAGGATTTCTAAATTATAAAAAAAAAAAAAAAGGCAATGAGAAGCCTCAGGTCACCAATTTCAACGTTTCAATTGTATCCAAATCTCAAAAGCCAATTCTAACAGTCTGACTTCAGCTCTAAGTTTTTCTGGCAGCAAAATGACAAAGTAGCTATTTTCTCCCAAAATACTAATTTTCACTAGTTCCAAGTAGTCACTTTGAGCATTCTTAGCCTTAAGGTGGAAGACACAGACTCCCCACTGTAAACAAGTGAGATAAAGTGACTAAAGTAAGACACAAACATTTCTGAAATTATTTTCTTAGTGAACACATTCTGATTGCAGTTTTGATAAAATGTTTCTTCGGTCAGACTCACTTGTGATTATTCAATCTGTCTGCAAGTGGCTCAGAGAAACTGTAAAGCAATATGAGGGACAAAATACCATTTACAGGCTCAAATATGTATCTTTTCCTCCACACAAAATGTTTCCTGTGAGGAACATTACTGGATCACAGCTGGACAAAATACTAAATTTTGATTGCCTGGCCAAAAGCCAAAACCCACAGCTACAGCTCTTTGCTATGAGAATTCTTTAAAAAACCCACAAAAACCTAAACACCATTTGATCTTTTTGTGTTGTAAACTATGGCCTCATGGCAGTAAGAACAGTAAATGAAGGTGTTTTAGTTGGTTTATAGCTATCTGAAATGCTTGAAGCTCCACGAGCAGTTCAGAGCCAATATCATGTCGACTGTGCTAAAAAGAAGCTTATGATAGTTTCTCACCTTCTTAGAGATTACTGGTAAAATAATGTACAATAGCAATAGGAAGGCTGCCAATATGAGGTTAAGATGAAAGTGCATCTTTTGGCAGCAAAGAAATTTGGCAACACATTTTTAAAAAATGAAATCTTCATAAATCAAGCCATCAGAGTTTTCATAACTAAGAAGTTTTGGGCTCCTCTTGATTCTAGCAGTATATTAATCAAGACACAGCCTCAAAACACAAATTTAAGCCTTGGCACCCAAGTATTTTTGAGGAAAACTTTTAAATGCACCTCAAAAGGGCATCTCCCTGCCTACAGACAAGCCACTCAAAAGGGGTATAGTGTATTTAGATAAGTCTACTGTCTACTTGCTAAGAAAAAATCTTCTTGCTAGTCTGCTCAAGTTTGCAGCATGTTCTTTGCTTTCTGTTAATCACAAATACTATCCCTCATAAGTTACAAAGTGAAAAAAAAGGAAAAAAGCTGAAGAATAGGAGAGAAAATGAGTCAGAGTCTTTTGATTTAATGCAACTATAATCTAAAGAGCCTAAACTTGGGAAAGGTAAATCTGAACGTGCAAAAATAAATACAATTATTTTAATTAAAAATGTTAAAAATGGACAGACTACACGAAAATGGGGATTTGAAGGGGACTTATGAGAAACAGGGAGAGCAACTTTTTAAAAGAGGCAGAGAGGGATAGGACAAGGGGGGACGGTTTTAAACTAAAAGAGAAGAGATTTAGATTAGAGATTAGGAAGAAATTCTTGGCTGTGAGGATGGTGAGGCTCTGGCACAGGTTGCCCACAGAAGTCTGGCTGCCCCATCCCTGGAAGTGTTGAAGGCCAGGCTGGACAGGACTTGGAGCAGTCTGGTCTAGTGCAAGGTGTCCTGCCCTTGGCTGGGGAGTGGAACAACATGCCTCTAAGGTCCTTCCCAATCCAAACCTTTCTATGATTCTGTCTCAAATGCTGGTATAAACTGCCTGCTAACAAGAAAAAGGATTTAAGACAAAATCTGCATAGGGCCTTTTGCATCCACAAAAGCTAACCTGAAAAACTGAGCTACTTTTCTGGAAGCCAGTAAAACTCCAAGACTAAAAAGCTGGAAACAGAGAGAAGTATTTCCCAAAGGAAACAGAAAAGATTTGGGGGACAAAAGTAAACACAGCAGAATATTGGTACCAGGAGAGGTATGAAGATGGAAGCAGAGCTTGCAGATCTGCAAGCTTGCTGCAATAAATCACATAAATTGGGATGTGAAAACATTTATTAATCATTTAAATGTAATGCCTGAGAAACCAAGACAACACAAATCTCACCAGGCTCAGGGAACCAGCCACTAAACCTTGATGGACAAACACTAGACTCTGCAGACCTTCCAAAGGGCCAAAGGCTAGCCCAGAGCTCAAAGCAAAAAAGGGGAACTCACAGAAGATTGAGGGAGACACTTTACAGCCAAATTTGCTCTGATGGATGTATGAAATAAGTGAGCTCTTCTACAAAAGCCATGGAGCATTTTTTGGGCTTACTTTTAATCTAAAATGGTAATGATTATGGTGGTGACAGAACTTAAATTCAGAAAAACCCAGCTAGAGTGCTCAGAAAGGAAACTGAAGATCAGCAAGAGAACCAAACAAATCAGGCAGTGCAAGTGAGTATGTGGATAAGAAAACCTCTTGTCTCTCTGCTCTTATCCTGCAAACAAAGAATAACCTGGAAATATTTTACTGACTACAGCTTGTCAGAGAGTATCAGATGACTCACAGTAACCTGAAAACAAAAAATTCTTTCAAATATTCATTTTAACAGCTAGAGGCTTGTCTGCTTGTTTCAATGTTCGTAGTCAGGTATTATCCACAGGACAGTGGACATCTGTATTCTGCCCAATTATGAAAGTCTAGCCAGTTTTCCCCTCAAGACAGACTACCTGTAAAGCCTCATTTCCATTTATATTATTAGGAAGCATTAAGAAGCATTGATTGGAATCATCAGTTTAAAAAAGAAATAAGTTAAAAATTAACAACTTCTGGACATGAGAAGGAAATGAGGCATAGACACCATGGGGAGAAGGGAATGGAATACTCAAGAAGAATTATGCTTAATATTCCTACATGGAAATATTATCCAGCCAAAAAAAAAAAACTGCTTTCTTTTATTAATGATTGTGCATCACCTATAAAAAACAACAGGATTGTATGGTGGCAAAAGCTCCGAAGCATAACTAAAGTTTCCAGATCAGTTCCTCAGAGACAGCACATGCCAGAAGGGAAGAACAGGTATCCACACTGAAAATAATTCCCATTTCATATGTTCCAGTGTCAACCCACTTCTGTTTATTCAAGACTGTAGTAGACAGCCATGACCTGCACCCCTCCCACTCTACTGATGAGCAGAGAGAAGTGCTACAGATATCACAGTCTGGCCCTTCATTTTCAAATTTTCTAAGGGTATCACACATTATCTGAGGATTTTTATACTACTGTGAGGGATACCACACGAAGACTCACAGTGATATTTTCCTAATGAAGAAGGCTTTTCTTGCTACAGAAAAAACAAAAGCAGGGAGAATCTTTTCAGCTGTGTCTGAAATTACTTACAGAATAAAACTGCACAAGGGGCTGAGCTTCCTTTTCTCAGGACCTATTTACTTCCTCTGTTAGCTGAGCTGAATTTCCATCAGGCAACACTTTTTACAGTATTGCTGAAAGAGGAAACTTTTCCTACTCCTATATTTGTTTTCCCTTGCCAAGACTCCAAACAGCAACCTGGAGGTGAGGGTGTTCAGCCTGGGAGAAGAGAAGGCTCCAGATACTTTAAAGCTCCTGCCAGTGGCTGAAGAGGCTCCATGGGAGCTGGAGAGGGACTTTGGACAAGAGCCTAGAATGACAGGACAAGAGGGAATGGCCTTCCACTGCCAGAGGGAAGGGTTAGATGTAATATTGGGAAAAAAATTTTCTCTGTGAGGGTGGCGAGGCCCTGGCACAGGTTGCCCAGAGAAGCTGTGGCTGCCCCATCCCTGGATATGTTCAAGGCCAGGTTGGATGGGGTTGGAGCAACTTGATCTACTGGGAGGTGTCCCTGCCCATGGCAAGGTGTGGGAACTGGATGATCTTTAAGGTCCTTCCAGCCCAAACCATTCTATGATTCCCTGCGACCTGTTACAGTAGGATTCACACAAGTACTTTTCAACATCAAAATCAATTTTAAAAAGAGGAGAATGTAGGGAGAAGAAACTGCTTTGCTCATGAGAGTTAAGAAGGCAGGAAAACAATACCATTCTATAATTCTATGATTAGATGAGAATGCAGGACAAAACAATTGCTTAAATCCAGAGACTGCATGAGTGCACGCAATTCAAAGAGCATAAATTAAAACCATGTGAATACAAACCATCACTTGTTGAAATCCATTGGGTAGTAAACTGTTCTTCACATTTAATGAAGTTCACCTCAGTTTAAGGAAAACTGGTTAAGCCTCCTGCTCAAACAACTGCTGCAAGATAAACCTAAACTAACTTAAGCCTTAGAACACAGAAACCTGTCTGATTTGATTTTCTGCAGACAGTGGAAGAAGATGAGTCTTAATCCTCCAGAGTGAATCAGAACAGAAGTACATGGGATTTCTGTGGGAGATACTATAACCTTCAGTTATTTATTAATGTAGCTTCTCATTTAGCAACAACAGTGAACATGCAACAGCTATTTTCATTAGCAGCAATTATATTACAGAGAGGTTGTGCTGCTTATCTTTTAGATTCCTGTGCAGCTCACTTGAATTACAGTCAGGGACTGCCCAGGCTACGACTTGTTTACTTGATCAGTTTGGTACAGAAGGTGCACCTGCTACCAAAATTAAATAGTCTTATGACAACAATTAATTCACCTCCCTCTAGTGAAGAACATTGTTTTTTCAAACAGGATTCCCTTGCTACATCAACCTCTGAGAAGGGTTGTGGGCCCATCATATGGAAGAACTTGTAAGAGCGTTAAGAAAACAGTAGAAAGTTGTGGACAGTTACAGAGTCTGTATTTTGGGAAGGTCATAATCTCACCTAGAATTCTCAACTTGTGAAGAGGAGCTGCTTGTTTGAGACAAATCCTTACCTTCAATTTTTTTGTAGTACCCACCTCTTTCTAATAAAGTACAAAAAATACTTACCACCTAACCATCAGTCCAAGCTCCATGAAGTTTTTCAGGTTAGGAAGAGTTTGCCTTAGATCTGGAGTACTCAGCCCATGCTGGTATCTAAGCTACAAAACCAGAAAAAACAATTCCTAAAATTAGCACAGCTTTCCAAATGCCAAAGAATACAACATCATGGTCAGTTAAGTCACTAGGTTTTTAGAAAGTTTAGGATGATTATCCAGCAGTTCCAAGATATATATTTCCCTTAAGAAAATGGTCTATTTACTACATGTATTAGGAAACCCATCCAAGAACAGGGACAAAATAATCAGTCAACCTCACTCTTAAATCTCCTTACACTTTCTCCATTTAGTATCTGCAACAGGAGAGCAGGTTTACAGCTCAATAAAAACACAACCATTATGGGAAGACACCAAATTTCATCACATGTTCTGTATTCATGAATTCCAAATATTAATTTGTGTGTACCTGTCCGTCTGAGTGTATCAGTGTATACTGGAATCAGTAATGGAATTATTACAGTAACATCAATGAGTAAAAATACATATTGTGACACAGCTGATCAATATCTGTGATCTTTACACAGTTCACATCAGCATTTAAACACCTGTTATCAGTATCATAATTAAATCCAGCACCCAAATCACTTCACTAAGATGCTACTTAGCAAAGGGAAAGGCTTTAAACACTGACATACTTTAACCTGAATATTGACTCCTACGAGTTGTTCTTAGGTCGTCCACATGACATAACTGTCACTGGTGAGAATTTTAAACTCTGTGTTTAACAAATTAAAAATACCTCTGAAGAAAACAACACATGGAAGGGAAAAAGTCTTGTCTTTCAAGTTTGAATCTCAAAATTTCAGGGAAATTTTGCAGACAAATGTATCCCTTGTGTAGTTAAAATATGAAAAAAGACCAAACACCCTACATTCCAGTAACTCTAAGGCTGCTAGAATGATGCACTACCAATTTAATAAGCAGTTCTCAGCATACATTAACACACTATAGAAGTCTCTGCTGGACTCCAACACAGGCACACACAGGAGCTGCACAAATTTAGTGCTGATAGAGCTACTTGCTGAAACATGAACAGTCTCATTCAAAGTTAAATTTCTTTTGTTTAGAATCACACACCTGTTTCCACAATTCCTGACAGCAAGATGCAGGAAAGTATCATAGGTTTCAAAAATTTTTGACTTCTCCCAAACAATCAGTTTTGCAGAGAAAAAGACTCTTGAAATTGGGAATCATTTTTGTGCTTGTCTGAGTTTCAGAAAGAATAATTACTTTGGAAGAAAATCACCCTCAGTACTGTATTGTACAACAGCTGGCCATTTATTACAGTTTATTATTTCCATATGGACAAAGCCAAATCATATGGTGGGCTTGGGCTCATATTTTCTGCTACAATGACAGAACCTGGATTAAGACAACCATACAATATAAATTACAAAACCATCACCACATTCTCCTGATGGGATTATAGTGGAATTTGTTAACTGGAGAATTAGCTTGGAGCAAAAGAAATAAAGAAGAAAAAACCCACCAACTCAAAAACTTTACATTTGTTTCTCCTCCAACAACGAAAAGTTCATGGAATACCCCTTTTTATAGTCATTCTTCCATTTTAAGGTTTCAGAGCACAAAAATAAGGTGGATTAAGGGATCTCTTCAACAGCCAAGATTAGAAGAATTCATGGGAGACTCCAGTATCCAAATATGAGCAAAACCACTGCTTCTACTAAAATTTTCATATTTCCAAAGTAGAGATGTATATTAAGTAAAGTTAGGATGCAAGTTTCATGAAACCCCTAGAAAAAGTTATTATTTGGCTTCATAAACTGCATACTATTTGGCTTTGTAATTGATTAAAAGCAAAGCAATACTGCCTTGTGTCTGCATTAATACAAGCTGCTGCTGATGTATTTACAAATGCAGAAATCACTGAAAAACTTATCTGCCTTCTAGGAACAGAAAAAAACATTCAAAAACCAGCTGATGAATTGGGTTTTAGTCTGGATTCAAAATTATCACCACATGAATGTAGCAAAGGTTAACTCCTGCTTGGCACAATTCTGTAGTGGTCTCACATATCCTAACAAAGAAATCTCTGCTTTGCTGCATTATGCAGGCCACTACAGGTACAACAACAAACAAATGCAAACGAGGAGGTGGAAGGAGCTTAAAAACAACTTCTTTTACTTAAAAGATCAGAATTCCTCTTCCTCCTCTCCTTAACCTCTGACAATGTAAAATAACAAATATTAGTAAGGACTGTCTTTTTCCCCAATCCATAAGGCATTTCTTATACACCTTCCCTTAAGTTTAATTTTTTAAACATCCAACACCACACATGCAGGGCTAGTTAACCACCTCATCCAACAAACAGTAAGGCACTGAACAACATTCATAAGGACTGAATCCAGAGGAGGCCATGGAGATACACCAAGGGCTGCTGGAGCACCTCTGCTCTGAAGACAGGCTGGGAGAGCTGGAGAGGGACTTTGGACAAGGACCTGAAATGACAGGACAAGGGGAAATGACTTCAAACTAACAGAGGGCACGGTTAGATGGAATACTGGGAAGAAATTCTTGGCTGTGAGGGTGGCAAGGCCCTGGCATGGGCTGCACAGAGAAGCTGGGGCTGCCTCAGGTTTGGAAGGATGGGGCTCCAAGGCCAGGCTGGATAGGGCCTGGAGCAACCTGATCTAGAGGGGATTTCCCTGCCCATGGCAGGAGGGTGGAATTGGATGATCTTTAAGGTCTGCTCTAGTCCAAACCATTCTATGAGTCCCTGTGACTTGTAGGATTCACACAAGTACTTCTTAACATCAAAATCAATTTTAAAAAGAGAAAAATGTAGGGAAAAGCTGCTTTGCTCATAAGAATTAAGAGGGCAGGAAAACAAGAGCAGACAGAGGTAACCATGTGCTGCCTTGATTCTCCTAAGAAACTGTTCAAATTTCAATTGTCACTATTAAAAGTCACCCATCTCCACACTAAGTTTCTACTGCAATAATTTTCAAAATAATTTTCAAAAGCAGCATTTTATTCAAGATTTTAGAGATCTGATTCAGGATATTACAGACCCAGCCATCCAAAAAAATGTGCCTATTCTAATTGGAGTGAAGAGATGTCCCAGATTTGTGTTCACATAGAACACCATGTATTCTCCACAGAACTTTGTGTAAATCATTAATGATGTTCTAGTGATAAAATATTAATTCTGATTTCTACACCAATATTTAGCTCCTATGCACAGCTTTGTTTTCCCAAGTGCTGCTCTCATGTTTGTTACTAACAACAATTACTCCACAGAAACAAGGTATAGGAGACAAGATCTATCATATTTTATGAACAGTTCAAGGCAGAAGAATTTAAAGAATTATCTGTACAAGAAATCTCAAGGAATAGGATAATACATTTACTTCAAGGCCAACTTCTCTACAGAAAACCACCTAATCATAGCAGTGGGTATTTTCTATTATACCTATATATTCCAACATCACAGAAAACCATAAATGGTAAAATAAGCTGCATTTAAAACAGTGGTTCTCAGAGCAAAAGGTAGATTTATTCTTTAAAAACCTGTATCAGCTTTCTAAGATAGTGTTTAAAGACTAAGTTTCCTTTAAAAACTAATACCAACAAAACCACAGCATTAGCTGTAGGTGAGGCATGACAAACTGAAGTTAATTTGTAACAAAATAGGCACAATTATTTTACACCCTAAGATGAGAAAAAATACTATTCAGCTCCTCCAGTTTCTACCTGTATTTCCTTCTCTGCAATGGTCTGAACTTACACTGGAAGGTAAATGAGTGAACCAGCAGTGAACAGCTCCAATCTGAGCCAACCAAACAGCTTCCAAGGATTCAATTCATCAACTGGACTGTTAGACTTAAAAATCATGACCTAAAATCATGTTAGGCAACAGAAAATCTTACTGACTTCCTAAAGGTAACAATTCCACAGCAAAATGTTCATTCATCAAATCTACCAGTAGAGATACATCATTTGTTAACTAACTAAAATACAAATCTGCAAAAGCTCAGTTACTTTCCTATAAAGTCTAGAAGAAGTATTAGGACTACTGAAGTTTTTCAATCAAGTAGGCTTTAAAAGAAACCATTTAGTTATCTTTCTATTACTGGGTAATTGCAGGTTACACCCAAGACTGAAATTAAGAGGTTTGCCACTCTATATGCCTGCTCTTAAGAAAAACAATGATATCCTGCATTTATGTGCAAAAAACAACTGTCCACTTCCTATCCTAACTCTTGCAGCAGTATTTCATGACTAATGGTATACAAGCATATACATGTACTTCCAGCCAGAAACCACAGAGTACCTGGGCTTAATTATCTTTTTTGGGGGGGAGTGCAGAACTGACTCCAATTCTAACCTCATCTGTTCATCATTTCTCACATTGTTTCCCCAGCCATATTCATCTTGTTTTAAGCTATGTGGAAGCTGTCTAACAGCTAGAATATGTTATTAAAGCTCAAAATAGCAGCCCCTTTAGTACATATTGTGCATAATATTCAAGTCTATGCCAAAATCCGCTGTATTTTGGACTTCCCTTAGTCCCCACTGCAGGCAACTGGTTCTTGATGTTGTAGCAGTACCTGTACCTACACAACAGGTGGACTCAACCCACTATTACACTATGCAAAGATCTTGCAATATTAAGGCAGTCAAAATCAATTTTGAATTATATTCAGCTATATGAGGAGTTTCTCTTGATAGCATCAAGAATTTCAAAAAAACATCTGCTCCACAAATGTGAAAACCTACAGAGAAAAATAGAACCAAAACTATTGTTTCAATCAAATTTGCAGAGCTGGTCACAAGCCAAGCTTTTTCACAAGGTTTTCAGAGAATGTCAAACACTGAAATATTAAGAATGTCAAACAGAAATATTAAGTTTTAGAAGTTTTAATAAAATGACATAGTTAATTGTTTTACAAGATCCTGGGTGACTTTGTCAGAGTAGAACAGAACACTGGCAGAGATTCAGATTACTAAGCACTGCAATAAAGAAAACGGGAAGCGTTGTTATAATGCCTGTTGCTATATAAACAACTATGGGGGATCACTGAAATAAGGCCTGCTGCTATATAAACAGTTGTGTGTGTTTATATCTTTTGGGAGCAATTATAAAATTTTTTGCTTGCCTTTGTTTTATTGAATCTGGCTAGTTGTTCTAGGTCTGAATGCCTAGGTGGGTTTACTGAAAAACCCTTAAGCTACAACATTACTGAAACATGTTGTGGTATCAACAGCTCTTTAGATAATGTACCTCCAAACTAAGCACCTAAAAATCATTTTCATTTTTGATACTTCAAAAGACTATTAGTAAGCATCGATTACAGTTTGGAAGTAAACATAACAAACGGGTTTTTAAAACTTTTTTAAGATTCTTGGGGAAGTAGGAGCTGAAAAAAGAAAAATAACCGCTGTGATTATAACAAGTCTTGAAGTTCTCAATCTTGCTTACAGAAGGAGCAAACAGAGGACTGCTACAGTAGTGACAGCCCTCATCCAAGCAAGAAGTGCTCAAATATAAGAGCTATTTCAATAGATATGACTTATCTTTATATGCCTGTGTCCATCTCCCAGAGTTACACCTGAAAAGCAGATGTTTACTTTGCAACTCATTCAAGAGAATTAAACTAACAAGAAAGCAAGTTACATCCATATCCTTGAGGACCCATGTCCTTCATTAATCCATTGAGCATACTCTTTCAAATTCCACAAGCCAACCCAGCGTGCCTAAAGCCTTCACTAAAATCATCTTAAAAGACTCCCACCACAATTTTGATATAGCAATAGCAAATAAGGAACACAAGCAGCAACCAAAGCATTAAGAGGAGATAACTGCATTTTATGCTACACCGTTGAAGGGTAATTACAATCAGTAATTTTAAAAGCATGCATAGTCTGAACTAACCTGATTTGTCCCACATTTACAAGGGAGATGCTGATTTCAATAAGATAATTTCCAGGTATCACAAAATCCTAGAATGGTTTGGGTTGGAAAGGACTTTAAGGTCATCCAGCCCTAGCCCCACCACCATGGGCCTAGATACCTTCCACCAGACCAGGTTGCTCCAAGACCTGTCCAGCCTGGCCTCGAGCACTTCCAGGGGTGGGGCAGCCACAGCTTCTGTGGACAACCTGTGCCAGAGTCTCACCATTCTCACAGCCAAGAATTTCTGCCCGATATCCCATCTAAACCTGCCCTCTGGCAGTGGGAAGACATTCTTCCTTGTCCTGTCATTCCAGTCCTTCCCCTGGTCTCTTGGAGCCCCTTTAGGCACTGGAAGGGGCTTTGAGATCCCCCTGGAGCCTTCTGTTCTCCAGGCTGAATCCCCAACTCTCCAGAGCAAAGGAGCTCCAGCCCTTGGAGCATCTCTGGGGCCTGCACAGAACTGTCTCTAACAGATCCGTGTCCTTTTGATGTTGAGGGCCCCTCACTGTCTCACTCTGACCTGTAACAGTGGTAACTAACACTGGAGATGCTACACAGTCCCTGGACCAAGACAGTCACTAGTACAGTTCAGAAATGTTCATTTCTACATAAGAGAAAAATGTCCCTCAGAGAGCTCTGGCTGATTCAGCTCTCACAAACTGCATCAAATTGAGATGGAAACTTTTTGTCACCACTGGTTCCTCCTGCCCCAAGAACAGCCTGTCTCCTTTCCTCTCCTCTCAGCCTGGAGAATTTTAATTCATTTTCATCTGAAAGGCAGGGGAAATTCATGCATGAAATCTACATACAGAAGTGATCAGGGAAACTATATTCTCATCTGATAACAGACCTACTTCCCTTTTACCTTCTTTGATTTGTCCTGGAATTACATTAAGCTGCTTCTTCCTCTTGCATTCACCAAAACACGAAGTTTGATCTTTATTCAAGGACAGCAGCAGCCTCAATTCTAAATGCACAGCAACTTTTACTATTCTACCAAACATTTATGAAGCAGTTTTCTTCTTATTCTTAAAATTTCAGCAATATTTACTATTGGATTTTGGTTTCACAGCAATAGTGTTTACTGGAGATAGACCTCAACAAAATAAGGAAACAAGAATATTTGTTTGAGTACACTGTAGAAATGAACATTTAGCTAAGCCAAAAAGCTGCATTTCCTCAAGAACTCTCTCACTAATATATATAAAACTCTCCTTGAGAGTAAACACAAGAGAAGTTTATTCTCCCTCCAGAGAGGTCTCAAACATTAACCTTCATGGTTTCAGTCTGGTGTCCAGTAAGGGGAACCATTGTCAAAGACAGGCTGGGAGCCACTCATATAAGTAAAGTATTCCTGTAAAACTTAGCAGTTATTGGGCTTGTTACAAAAACCAACATATATGGGCCCCCATGCCCATAAAGGTACACCTCATATGCCATGACTGTTTCATAAAAGAACATTTAAAAAGGCAATTTAGAAGATAGAGCAGTTACCAGCCTCCAAAAAGTTTCCCCCACTCCCCAGTGAAGCACTCAAATAACTAAAACCATGTTTACTGGAGTCTTGCTGCATTTATAGCTTGATGAGATGAAACTATAGAGCACATAACCTTTACAGATTCAGGTCAGAGCTTCTCAAAAGGCTTCAGTATCACTAATTGATGTTCACTGGAAATTGATGTTCACTGTTTATAGGAAATGGGTACACTTATTTCCTATTTCATGCTGAGCTTCTGTATTAAAAATCATTACATCAGGCACAGAACAAGAGGTTAGACATGCAAAAGTCAAAAGGGGAAAGATAAGTAATCTGTGCCTCCATCTTCAACATTAAATTTTCTGTGTGTGTTTAGCTCCTCAAACGTAATCTGTATACCTGAAGTTTGCTTTTTACCTACATATGAACCTATGGATACCAGAAGGGCAATATTCTCAGGGAATACCCAGGTATGTACAGGGAACTCTCCCACCCTGTCCTGGATGGAAACCAGAGAAAATGTAGGGTTAGGGTTATAGTGCTACACGCTCCTCCTCCACTTCTCTGTTACTTTCACATTGTAATAAATCCACTCCAAAACCAGGTAATTTTCACATATGACATCAGTCCAGCTCTACTATCTACCTTAATATGTTACAGGAAAGGAACCCACAGAATTATTTCAGTGGGCAAACAATGAGCTCCATTAGCTGTTGTAAAATCTTTCAGTTATTTGCTCTTTCATGTTGTGTTGGGAAAGCCCTTATTTAAAATAGGTGAAATTGAGTTCCTGGCTATTCATTCATCCAGGTTTGTGATCCCAGCTCTTTCAGGTAAAAAGGCTTTGGCTTCAAGAAAGCTTTACTCAAAGAGCAAGTGATTCAGCCCATGACACAGAGCTTAAATGGAAGAAGAATTTGGGGATTCTCTGCTCCCAGCCACATCTTGCATTTCAGTTGAACTGCTTTCCAGGTATCTATTACATTACTGTCAGTGAAAAAAAGAGACTGATTTCTAAAAAAAGATAGATTGTAAATCAAATGGAAAGCCCTCTTATTTGAGGAGTACAGAATGAACAGTTTAACCTATGAAAGCCTTGCTTCCTATCAGGATAACACCAGCATTCAGTGAACTCCACTTGGCAGTAAGGTACACCAACACAGGAAATGGTTTCCCATATGATGAATGATATTTCAAACTTAAAAGCTGAGGTCAGAGAAGACAGTTCAGCACTGGTCTTCCTGAAAACATCAATCTATATGTGTTAAACTGAAGCAGAGCTTGGTTTTTTCCTAATTACAGAATATTAACTCCATTAATTACACACAAGACCAGCAAAGAGAAATGCAATAACTGCTTCAGTATTTCCAGTCCCTTGAAAAACAAAACACTTTAAAGTTCTGGATTTCCAAACATTATGGACTGACCAAAAAGTGAATGAGCCCATACATATCAGAGCCTTTTATTCCATTTGTTGGAGAACAACTTGCTCTAAACTTCAACCCCAGTTTATAAAAAACATGAAAGGCATTTATGGATGATTAAGTACCTGACATACCAAAAGTATTCAAAATAGGTTTTATGCCCTGATGTGCCAAATCTTATGCACAGAAGTATGAGACAAACCCTGACCAAGGAGGACAAAACATACATATTAAACTATACAACAGAAGAACACAGGATGTGGGGGGAAATGTGAAAATAACAGAGGCTCAGGGAAAAAAAAAATCTGAACCCCACAAGGCAGATTGTCACTTGCTTACAAATAAGAGATAAGAAGAGTTTTTATGCATTAAAACAAGTGAAGTTTTAAGAAATTAGGTGCATTTTACCATAATTTCTTTTTCCAATTAAGAAATGGGCCACATGGCAGAAAGAGAGAAGGCTCTGAAGGAAGAAACAGGCCTACCAAGCAGGACCTGGAAATCCACAGATTGAACACTATATTTGAATGTCCAGCTTTGCCTCCAGTGCACACACCAACTTGTTAAGAAAAACTATACACTGCAGCTTTTTCCTACACCGATACATTGTGCCAGGGCTTGATAACAGATTTCCCACCTCCCTGTCTCTTTCAATTTTGTAACATGGAACTTTTATACACTACAAAGCAGATTCTGCTGAATCTGGCAGACAACATGTTTTTATGTCAGATTAACTATATCAGGAATCCATTTGCATTTTGTATACTCAACTTTGGTTCTATTTTAAAAACATACTTATTTTTTTAGGAATTCTGAAGAGCTAATGCACAGAGATGATGACAGCTACACAGTACAAAAGCTATGTAATACACAGAAAATGCCTGCAAGGCTGGTCCCACAAAATAATTTTGGAGAACTGACTCTAAGTACAGCTGGTGATGCCTCTCCTATTCATAGAAACCCATAACAGTTTGGGTTAGAAAGGACTTTTAAGCTCATCCAGTCCTACCCTCCCCCGCCATGGACCTAGATACCTTCCACTAGACCAGACTGCTCCAAGACCTGTCCAGCCTGGTCTCGAACACTTCCAGGGGTGGGGCAGCCACAGCTTCTCTGGGCAACCTGTGCCAGGGCCTCAGCACTCTCACAGCCAAGAATTTCTGCCCATTATCCCACCTAATCCTGCCTCTGGCAGTGGGAAGCCATTCTCCCTTGTCCTGTCACTCCAGGCTCTTCTCCAAAGTCCCTCTTCAGCTCTTGGAGCCCCTTCACGCATTGGAAGGGGCTCTGAGGTCTTCCTAAAGCCATCTCTTCTCCACTCTGAACAACCCAAGCTCTCCCAGCCTGTCCATATATGAGAAGTGCTTCATCCCTCCAGTCACCCAACCACACTGGTCATCCCACCACAGCTGCAGGAGCCTCCAGCACTGCCTGGGCTTAGGCTGCAGGTGCCAGGATCTGTATGGGTTGAACACCCAAGACCTGCTCCTTCATAGAGCAAGTTCATATTGGTATTTGCCTACAGACAAGGATAGGCAGGCTTTCAGCTGAATGAAAGCCAGGACTTCAGTTACAGCTAATCCAGCCTCATTTCAACCTATTTTTTCTTGGCATGGGTGATAGGAAAGGAAAAAAGAAAGCCTTTCCAAAAAGTTTGCAAAAAACATACATTTTTTTGAATTCCCCAATTCTAAATGATCTGGCTAAGTATCAGCTCACGGTTACCCTAGGAAAGTTTCAGGAATGAAACCTCTCCTAAGAGCTTTTGGCTCTACACAGCTGGAGAAGGTACTTTGTGGTGTTTCAGGTGCAGTACCTTCCTCTTAGTTTTGAAATGAAAGCCTGGCACTTAACAAGACAAGGACTAGGCTCTGGCTTCAACCTTTGCTCTTTCAAGAACACTTTTCCGTATGCAGCTGAACTGCCCTTGGACTCAGACAGTGCATTCTTTCTGAACTGTGTTTTATGATCTTAGTTTAGGGGCCTCATAAAAGATGCAGAGTGCAAGTCACAGTATCCTGCACTCAAAGGCCATAACCACTGCATGTACACCACTACTCACAGAATTCTTTAAAGACACTTGTGCTCCTTAGTGTTCATTGCCAAAACAAATTCTAGGCCTAACATTTCTGCTGTTCAACTTCCCATGGAAAAGCTTTTAGTTTGTGTTATAAAGCTGATTTTCTCTCATGTTTGATAGTCTAACAGAACCAGAAACTGAACCTCTTGCTTCATTTCATGTTTAACAGCCGAGTTTCACTTCAGCCTCTTACATATGGTAAGAATAATACTAATACGTAAGTATTCAACTTTAATTCCATGCAGGTATTACGAAGATGGCACTTTAACTACACCTACAATGTAACAAGAATTTTGGTTTTCTTCCACGGTTCTGTGAATGTTACTTTGTGCATTAGACAAGCAACTCACCCACAAAGCAGTATTCCCAGGAAAGCAGCACTGGCTGCTCAGCTTCTCAAGCAGATTACACAAAGCACGTAAATGCCACCTGCCACCATGTGGACACAGTGGCCATGGACACACAAGAGGAGGGCCAGACATTACTTACTTACCTGGATCTGTACTCTATTGGTGAGAAAAAGAACCTTGGGGGAGCTGACAAGAGAGTGTTTTGGTTTTTTTCATATCAAATAGCAAAGTTCATGTGTTGCTAATGACTGTCAGATGAAAGCAGAACCATTCTTTGGCCAGGGCTGAGCAAGTGATGCCACTGTGAACAGGAATATCAGCCTAACACAACACAATAATGGTCTGACAAAACAAGTGAGGATAAGGAAAGAAGCCTTCCTTGTGAAACAATCCTGAGCACAGCAGTCAGGCTGAACAGAAGGAAAAAAACCCTCATTTCATACAGTGTAACAAATTCCACAGGTTTCACTAAACTTGGAAGTGATGCCAGGAAGGTGATGCTCTGTCTGACACGATATGCAGAGACTCTGCTAACAAACACGACTATGAACTCTTCACATGGATAGACAGGGATAGGAAAAGGGGAAGAGATTTAAACTAAAAGAGGGCTGATTTGGATTAGATGCTAGAAATAAATTGTTTACTCAGAAGGTGGTGAGGCCCTGGCACAGGTTGTCCCATCCCTGGAAGTGTTCAAGGCCAGCCTGGAAAGGGCTTGGAGCAACCTGGTCGAGGGTTGGTGTAAGGAGGGTGTTGGTCTAGGGAAGGGGTCCCTGCCCATGAATAATGGTCTTCAAATTCCCTTCCAACTCAAACTGTTGTATGATGCTATGAACTGAGGTTAAATTAGACACATTCACTCCTTGGGTTGGCTGTAGGAAAACAAAGAGTTGTAAAATGGTCCAAATGATTTGACACCTGGTTTTACAAGTCTACTTTTCAAGAGCCAAATTATTTAGACAAGGACAGAACACCATCGCTCCTGAGGCCATGTCAAATAAAGCCAGATGGAGACAGTGACCAAGGTCACAGCAAAAGAATAAAAGAGGTCTCACAAGTCATACAGATGCCCTCTGGTTCTGTGGTAAAGCTGAGATAAGACTTAGAATAAGAAATCCAGAAGATTAAGAGGCAAATTCATTTGATGTCCTTCAGTGGCTGACTGAAATAGAAAATCGTTTGACACATGGAGTGTAAATAACTTCACTACCCCATGCAAGAAAATAGCTGCAGTAAACTCTCTTCTCACTAGTACCTAAAGAAACCAGCTTTACAGCTCTTTTGAAATTATGTCCTCTACAAGCAGTCTGGTAACTGGACAAGAAATAATGCCTGTCAAGTATCATGCAAAAGACAACCTCTTGAATACATAAAGAAATTGGAACTTTGATGAACAAGATAGACATGCTGTCCTCAATGACTACACATCATAAATGCATGCATTAGACATAATGACCAATACAGGACAGAAAGAATTTAATATGGAATCACAGGATTGTTTGAGTTGGAAGGGACCTTCAAGCTACAGGGTTTATGGGGCTAGTACTTGCTGAATGCTCTCAGCTGTCTAATGCTTTGGAGAGCTGTGCAATTCACTCCCATTTTAGCAACTCTATTGTACTTCACCTTTGATAATTATAATTTTTTTTGTAGGTATTATCAGACATAAGTGACTAATTTATCTTTGAAAAAAAACCTGCATTTCTATGCTAGTGAGAGTCAAACAGCTGAAATCTTAAATGGAAATTTACAGCCTTAGATAATGTTATCCAACTCAAAAAGATCCTCTGTGAACTTTGTCAGGGATGCAATTTTACAAACAGAAAATACGGGTATTGAAACAATTCGTGCTCACATACAGATGGAAGTTATTATGAACTCTGAGAATTAACACACATTGTTTCAACTTTGGAATGTAACAGCAAAGCAAGTTTCTCCAAAAAAAACTCTACCAAGCCAGCACTAGGCTGCTTCTAATTCCAGCAGAATTCTCCTGTGTGCAAGATGTGGTTTCCAGTGTTATTATCCTGCTGTTTCACAAAACAGTACCCCTTTATCTCTAGAAGAGTTTTTATGTCAGTAATTTTATATCAATCCCATCTCACTTCTGCCACACTCACATTTCTCCTTGCTGCCAGAATTCTAGGTAATTGTAAAAGGAAAAAAAAAATCTGGTAAATCAGGCGAGCTTATACAAATAATTTCAAAATATTTCTTGAAGTTGATTGAATTTTTCTGGGCTCTTTTTTGTCAAAACTTGCATGAATGATTCAAGTGAGGTAACAGAGACCCAGGCTCCTGTTTCCATGCTCCAGTGAAGTCACCACTATTCTTCCCAGAGCACAGAGGGAATTAAGCAACTGATTTACATTTATTCCTGACAAAGAGGACTGGTTCTCTGAATCAAGATAAACACCTTTGGGCGATGGTCTGGAGATAAGAGAGAGGCAGCTGCTCATTCTCTGTCCAAACTTAATTTTTCACACATTCACAAGAACTAAGTATATCTGAACACTTCTCTGAAAGCAGCCATAAGGTCTGCTAAAAGCTATGTAAATTCAACAGTTCCAGCATCCCAAGAAACATACAAGAACTCACACAATATCTTGGGTTTTTAGGTCAAGCCAGCCCCAGAGCACAGAGGTTTTATGATGCATTGCTGCACATTACCTACCTGCTCTGCTTTCACAGTGGATTTTCCCCTTGGCAGAACTATATAAAGCAGCAATATTTGACCAAGGACATGAAAACAAAGGTGACTACAACAGTTTATGTGGACATTATAACACTTTCATGATTAAATAAGTAGTAGAAGCACCCCCAGAAACTCCAATTTAGTAAATTTTTTTATTATGTTTTTATGTCCAACAGCATACAATCTCAAGCATTTACATGGGAATCACTAGTGTTTTACTAACCACTTTGAAGTTTGGCCACTGACTGGCTTGCACCAGCACCAATGACCTCAAGTAGAGCTGGAAACTCTTTTTATACCAATACATACTTAAAGCTTTCATTTACTTTTATAAGTTTAAACATATGCCAGTGATTTCAGAAATCAACTGCAAGGAACTGGAAGGCAACATGGGTGAGTGACCGTGCGTTAACCACCCAGAGTCCTTCAGAAACAGGACAAGAAAATCAGAATGAGAAGTAGGTATAAGAGTGGTAACATCTTAAAGGTGACAAGTCAAGGAGATAAACAGGAAAACAAGTGAAGTGGTGACAGTTTCTGTAAAAAAATACTACAGGCACAAGTGTCAAGTAACCCAAACTACACAAACAGGAAAGACAACCACTCTGGCCTCCATAAAGAATTCATCATTGCAATGAAAAAAATGACACAGCTTCTTGCTTGCATCACATAACTGAATGGCAAACTCCAAAATAAGGTAAAGACAAAGAAGGACTGAAAGGCAAAGCAAGCAGCATCACACTCACAAGTTACAGAATGAACTAGTAAGCAGAGATTAAGGAAAGCATTGTTTTGATAGTAATGAAGAGCAAAGCATTTGAGGGAAAGACTAATCCCTTTTTCTCACTAATCTTCCCTCTGGAGGTCAAGTGTGAACAGCTGGCTGCCATTACCAATACCACCAACAAGAAATTGTAGTCTAAGATACATTAACAGCCTGGCTAAGCCAATTTCCAAGATTAGTAGGACTCCATTAACTTTGTCTTAAGATATTTTAGCCTTTAAGTAATTTCAGAGGTTATTGTCCAAAATACACTAAGCATGGGCAAGTATGGAAAATGGTAAATGCAATCCAAACTTAAACAAAAAAAAAAAAAACAACACAAAGACTCAGAAGCTTTACTTCAATTTGGGATAAGGAATGGCAAAAAATTATGGAAGAGAAAACTGGAAAAACAAACAAGAATAGCAGAAACTAAGCATAAAATGGTCAGATTTTTCAAGAATAAAACTGCAAGACTAATGTAATTTCAAACAGGTTAGAAACAGAAATGTCATATTTCTCTTGGAATTTAAATGTAATATGCTCACAAGCATGCTGGGGAAATGGTATATTGATGAAGTACAAGTGAATACAGAGAAAGTACTCTTTGGGTGTAATAAAGAATGGCTCATGACTACAGCTGAAGTGCTGGCAAAATGGGACTCCACCTGGAATAACAGAACCTCAGTTCTATCCAATATTTTAATTAGGTAATCTGGATAGGACATAGGCTCAGATGCAGCCAGCATAAAGCTGAGACTGAGTTCTCAGCTTTTTTTTTTTTTTCTTTTTTTTTTTTGCCACCAAAGCATAAACATGATTAAGAACAAGCAAGTTCTTCTTTAAGAATACATTCAAGGTACAGCATATAAAATGTGAATTAAACAAATCACCTGCTGTGACAGCTGCAGCTGGTCTGAAGCTGCACAGATAAATTTGGCCATAACAGACCCCAACTTGACCAGCCTAGCTCGTTAAGGAGTAAAAGTAAACAAGTCCCCAGGAAAACAATGTTGGATTGGAACTCCAACAGGGGAGCCCAGCCAATCCCATTCAATCCTGAATGCAGACATCAGCTGCCCAGTGAGCTGGGTGGTGTTGAGACCTTGATCACTCAGGTGTTCAAGCATGGGAAATTTGAGCCCCCTATAAAAGGGGGTGTCCATCAATAAACATTGGGTGTTGTCACTTGAACTCGGTGTGTTCAGTCCTGTGCCTGTCTCCAGAACTGCAACAAACATAACAACCTGCACAAATTCAGAATGGAGTGTTGTGTTGCTGTGCAGGAGATACCTCGGGCTGTTGGTTGCACAGAATCATAAGATTTACTCTGCTAGGCTTTTAAGAGTAAAAATCTATTAGAACCCAATGAACTGGAAATAAAAGGACAAGACTTGGGAAGCATTTCTCCCATCCTACTCAATGTTTTGAAAGCAACAGTTGCTCACTGTATCCAGCTTTAGGCATTGCATTTCAAGAAAAATGTGGATTCAGGTGGGAGAATCTGAGACAGGAGAAGTGTTGAAAACTGGTTTTTCAATGCATAAAAGTTTGCAAAATGGAAGAGACTTAAATGGATCAGATTATTATAATATATAAACAAAGGCAAGCCAGGTTTGGAATCAATGTCAGAAATTAGCTGTCTTTAGTGGCCAAGACAGTCAAGCACTGGAACTAAGGAGCACTTATATCACAGGTTTTTCTTCACAGAACATCACCAGGGACAGCATAAAAGCAGCTGACTCTGTCCTAGGACTACATACCAATTGAAACAGCCAGGCCTCTTTAAGACCAGCTTTCTGAACATTCTCTGAATTCCAAACCAAATGTGTTAGCTGCAGGTATTGCTGCCATCTCAAATACAAGTATGCAAAGTCTCTTCCATTTTTCAGAGTAATAGATGTTGGGGTTTTTTTTAATACATTAAAAACAAGGAAGTAAGGTTGATTAGAGAACTTTTTAAATAAAAGTCACACATTTGCAATACTTCATATTTTACATGTATTGTGTTTTCTTATAAGGGTAGAATACTAGTTGAAGTAATAATACAGCAAAATTAAAGACACATGAGCAAGAATTACATGAATAGATCTTCAAGTACGACAATAAAAAAATCTGAGAATATTTACAGTTTTCAAAACAGTGTGAAGTCTATAGACTCATAGAATGTACCATTTGAAAAGATTCATTATTATCTGGCAAGTCCATCTCTAAGCGTCACAGAAGAAAATCTCAAACACAAAGCTGAAGATAAGTGAAAATTATGTTTTCAAGGATATTTTTCTTAGTTCATAGTTTTTTACCACAGAGAGCAGCATCACAGGACAGCACATGCACATTCACATCACACTGACAACCAAGCAGAGAATACATAGATAAATAATAATAAAAAGCAATCTCAAATATACCAACCTGTGCTATATTTTTGTTGAGAAGATAGACTCCATATTCAAATTGAAGCTTCTCCCCTCCTTTTGCATATAAAGGAAATCTGATGGGAAAAAAAAGGGGGGGGGGAAGTATTTAAGGTGAAATTATTCAGTATTCAGATGGTTATGTAAACTTCAAAAAGCCCCAGATTCCTTTTCTGAGAAGGTAAAAATTAAAAAAGCTTCCTTTGCTGACTTCTCCCAGGAACCCCTCCATAGGGGGTATTTAGTGACCCCCTGCAACTCCAGTCAATCAGCACTTAAAAACTGATGCCAAAAGTCAGCTACAGAATTCCATTTTTAAAGTATCTGAGGTTTTTAAAAGACACTTTATGATTCTCCCAGGGCTGCAACATCCCTCTCACCAACCAAAGTGTAATTTCAGAAGCACACAGCACAATTCCAGATCCCACATTATCCCTCTGCATTCACTCAGTCACACTTGGTTAGCTCATTTCCAAACAGAAGGAATATTTTAAAAAGTTATCTTTTGATCATTATCCTGTGATTGACAGAGCACAAAGCCCTTTACATAGAGAAGAAATTTGCAGGCTCACTTACCAGAACAACATACAGAACAGAAGTGATTCCTTTCAACAAACTTCACACATGCACCAAAGGCTTGAGTCACAGCATCATAGGTCACTATAGCCCTTGCAAACATTTTATTACTGATCTTTATTTTTCCTATGTAATAAATATTGCTCACCATTTTAAATGCAAATTTGCTATTACATTTATATACCCAAATGTATCAAATAGTTTGTAAGAACATAGCATAGCACTGCTGCATGAGACAGGAGAACTACAACATTAGTCCCTGAAATATTGAAACTCTTTGACAGTTTCTGCATTAAAGAATATCGTTTTATATGTCAGCTTAAAGAATCTCTGCTTAAGTGAAGCAGTTCTCAAACAGCTGTAACAGCTGTACACTGCACTTCTAAGGACTGTCTTTTGACTCCTCCTCAGCACCAGAGGTTATGAGGTCATCATGGTCAATTCAGAAATCTTAGCACAAACTAAAATTTATTTTTATGGGAACTACAGCATGAATCAAGTTTTTGCCTTTTCATGAACCATGTCCTGCAGCTCCTAATCAAGATGCTGAATGAAGTATCCACATAAGACCCAGCCTATAGCAGAAACTAAGGTTCTCAAATATAAGATAACAAATACAGGAGATCAGTATCTACTAGAAACAACACACACTGGAGAGGTGATTAGGCAAAGTGAATTTTATCATCCATCAGCCCCACAGTAGAGTACATTTGTAATTTTAAGAATTATACAGTGTCATTAAAGCTAAAGGTTAACAACTCATGATCACAGCAGATCAAACTGTCAGCTTCAGGTTTTCTGCTACTTTCAAACTTGCTAGGTCTCTTTAAGCTGAGGAACATTAAAATTTCTGTGAATACTATATATCTAGCTAACTTTGCTTAATAGATCTAGAAATTGAACTAGTTCCCCGTGCAAGAAAATGAAACTCCCAAATGCTACAAAAATTCTGCAACACATTATTCTACGTGCAAAATACAAAATACATTTCACTATCTCCAATTACACTACCCAAACAAAGGAAGAGTTCGATTTAAAGAATAACTTTACAATTAACAGTCTACAACTAACCCATTTTTTTACAATAAAAGCACCATTAGCAACAAAACCCACGATTCCCTAGAAAGCAGCATTTCATGAAGTCACTGGTAACAGGAACCATGCATTCTATTATTACACACAGAGCTCTTTGATCCATGCAGTATAGAAAGAGGGTAAAAACTGGTTTATGGTGCTCACTGACACCTCCCACACACAGATTCTTTTGAAAGGGAAAATCAGGCTATTCTGCTTATCACGTTGATCCTGCTTCTTTGCCAATATTCAGATTTCCATCCTCTAACTTCCACTAATTAATCTTGAAAGGCTTTAAACCACATACATCCTCAGGTCAGCTTTCACAACATAATCACTTAAAGTTTTGAAAACTGCCAGTGGATGTCTCTCCATATACACATTTATGACTCAAGAGAAAAATATTACTAGGTTTTATGCCTCTCTCTCTGTGTTTTATCTTCCTTGCCCATTAAGCCCGATCACAAGCAATAAACTCAAGGAACTCAATCATTTTATACAGTGCTTCAGTGAGTATAACTGAATCCAACTTGAACTGCTGCCTCCCTCTGTGAAATTCTTCTTGCCCACTCCACAGAAAAGCACTGACTGTAAGCTCAATCCCTCCCTTTGGCATGCTGCAAAAACCTGAGTCTGCTGTGTAAGGATTTAGTTATACTAAATACTTTTGAAAAACACTATTTTAGTGTTTTTATAATCACAAAATGCATAGTGAAATTCAAAACGGCATCTGCCTACCTATTCTACTCCAAAGTGCACCTTCCTTCTTTCCATTCTTGCTGATGTATTTGGGGAAAAAAACCACTAAGCTCCTTTAAAGCAAAACACAGATACTTACTCTGAGATAAAAAATTTGAACAAGTGTGGTATGTTTAGTGGAAAGAATCAAAAACCACAAGCTATAGGTACCCTTTCTACAATCAACAGAAAAGATTATCTGAGAGAAGTTATCAAGTGTTGGAAATTTGTTCTCAGTCCAGATCAGAGCTCAGAAGTTGAGCTCTGGTCCTCCTCAGAGTAGTAGTTACACACTCTAGGAAACCACGCATCTGCCATGTTAACAGTCAGGAATTATGAACAAAGCAGCTTCTGCTCAGGGAGGGTCA
Organism: Ammospiza nelsoni; assembly: GCF_027579445.1. Taxonomy (NCBI): domain Eukaryota; kingdom Metazoa; phylum Chordata; class Aves; order Passeriformes; family Passerellidae; genus Ammospiza; species Ammospiza nelsoni. The sequence goes on along the minus strand of NC_080634.1, from coordinate 15,402,990 downwards.
ACATGTGCCTTTGTAAAAATATGTTGTCATTTACATACAGCTAGGGAATATGAAATTCAATAGCATGTAGACTTCTTAAAATACAGTGTTAATACACCCTGAGTTTACAGAAGATGGTCTGTTTCTGTATATAAAGAGACAGGCAATGCAGCAATAGTAGTTTTAATAGTGATTTGTAACAAAGATCCTGGTTTAGAGAAGATTATCTGAAGCAAGAAAAAATCCACCATGTTTAGTAACTTGTAACAGGTTTACTCCATTTGGAGCTGTTTCTGTATCTGGTATTCCCACTGCTTTCAAGACATGTCAGAAAAGGTAGGAGCCTGTACTGGGGAAAAGCAACAACAACTAGGAGTGATTAAGGGAATAATCAGCCAGCAGGCATGCATAAAGGTGGCTTTAGGATCTAAGAGAATTGCACCAAAGATGCTGAAATTAAACAAGCCCCACTGTGAATTCAGAAGGTGGAGAACTCTGGATCAGAGTGATCCAAACTGCACACTGGACCAATTTGAACCAGATGGTCAATATGTACTTTGAAATTTTAAGGTAACATAAAGAAGGTTCTTAATCTTAAAAGCTTACATTTGTTTTGGGAGTCTCATGTTTTGCTTATTTAATCCTACAGGACTGTGACAAACACTTAGTTTTTACTAATGTTTTCTGAGTCATGTTCTGTTTTATAGGGCTCACTGGGATACAAGTCAGATGACCAGTGTTGCCAACTGCACCATAATGCACATCAACAATTAACCACAAAACACATGCAGGACATTTTTAGGCACATAGCTCACATCCCCTTCCATGGCATATCACTTTGGACAAAACCTGTGTTTTTCTATGGTGATGCCACCACGACTGAACAGTCTCTCCCCCTGGCGAACCAACACTATTGTGTTCAAGACTCAAGCATTCCCAGTCGCACAGAAAAAGGGGTTTTGATTGTCATTTCTCACAGATGACCAAAAAAAATTTAAATAAAATAAACCCAAAATAATAGAAGCAGATAAAAGACACTTTTAATCATCTCTGAATAACTTCATTTTAGTGGAGCTTAAAATAGATATGACAATTCATATGCCCTAACCTTACCTCTCTCATCCTCACCCACTTGACTTTTCTCCCATCTCTCCTGCTTGGAGGGTTCCCAAGAATAAGCCCCTCCTCTCTACCTGCAATCTTAATTTCAGCAAGTCATTATCCACTGCTTTATTTCATTTCATTCCCTGTTAATTCCTGCCACACTCCCTAAGCAGACATCAGCTACTGGATAAAGAACTCTTCAGCTTAAAACTTGTTTTTCTATCAAAATCACCTAACACTCAAATATTTAAACCTACAGAGGATCTGCTGATATGCAATGAGTAAGGAAACAAGTGTGAGCAGGTCAAGGCTCAATAGAGTTGTGAAAAAGAAAAAGCAAGGCAGAAGTTACATGCTTGGCTTACAGTTACCCTGATGGTTCAACATCAAGTCAGACTTTTAAACAAAAAACAGGGCTGAAAGTCTACCTGTAATCCACACTGAAACTACAAAACCAGCACAGTACCATCAACAATAGAATTAAGTTTTGAGTGCAAGGACCTCACAACACTCCACAAATGCTAAGTTTTTAAAGAGTTAGTTTGAATATTTGCATTAAAAATATCATTCTGATAGGTATAAAGTTTAAATGTACCCAATTACACCATCAACAGGACTCTTGGGGAGCTGTAACTTTGCTTAGTCTAATTATACTTTATTCTACCATGGTACTTAATCAAGTAGAAAGCTCTGTAGACAAAAGAAACACATGTAACTCTAAGAAACTTAAAAGCAAAGTATAATAATAATAATAATAATCTCATTACAGTAAATCACATCAAGATTACAAAGACTAGACAGGATACTAAATCATCCACTCTGGTTTAAAAGTCTTTCTATTAAAAAAGATAAACCCAGTATATGTGTTTCCAGTCAATATGAAAAACCAATGGTGGCTGGTTGTCAGCATTTCCACTCCAGCTGACTCATGCACACGCAAACAGCTGAACAGAAATCTCAGTGTCAAATCAAGGCAAATTCCAATTTTCAGTTGAAGGAGGATTCCTGAGTATGTCTAAACACATTCATGGTCTGGTGGCAGTACAGGAGCAGCAGAGATGATTTCAGATGAACACTTTTGCCAGTTGTGCTTGTCTAGGGGCCTAAAGGCATTTCTGCTAGAAGTCAGCTCTGTAATTCTATGGGATCCCTGCAGGAATCTGATTCAGAGGCTGCAGCCCACCCATGAGGCCACCAGCCACTGCTCTGTGTTGCTGTTCATCCAGATACAAGGAGATCATCCTGTAATCACAAAGCTACAGGCACAAAGAAGCCTCATGTATCACCTCTAAGGCAAGTTCAAACCACCCTGTACACTCAGCTATCATAACAGTTTCCTCTCAAACATCATCCTTCCTAGGGGTAGGCAAGGATTTTTCATTTTCATATTTACAGTTTGAGGTGTGATGCCTGCAGTTCATATCCATAATCTATTCTGGTGGGGTTTTTTTCCTTATGAGGAGTATTATTGGCTTCTTAACAAAAGAAAGGGTTGCAACCCTTCTTTTACCAACTTTTAAAACCCCTGGCTTTGGTAAGAGCATAGGCAACAATTTGCTAATATAGTGTCTCCAATCAAAACTGCTCACTAATACTGATACATTTAAAAACCAGAAAACTGACTACAGAAAAAGAGATCTTTTAAAGTTGCCCACAGATATTACTCTGGAAAATCAGAGGCCTGTTTCAAAGCTACAACAATGACTGGACTACTCGTGGTGTTTTAAGCATTAGACCATTCTTACAACTCAAATAAATTGTGCTAAGTGTTCTACTCTAATAACAAAAATCTCTACACTGTCCTACTTTTTCCAGCTGACCCTCAACAAGTTCTCATCAGCCATCATGATCTCATTTAATTTCATATATTTCATATAAATAGTTACTTTGGTGCTTGATGAACACTCAAGTAAATCACTACAGGATTCCTGGCTCAGGCAGATGGTATATGTTAGGAAAAGTTGAAAGAATCCTTATTCCATACATTTATTTCAGACCTCAAGCATCTCTTATGAATTCAAGTCCAAATAAATTTACTGTTGTGTTCTGTGATTTATGAATTCTGCATCCAGAAATATCACATATGTCCCAATATACTGATGGCTCACTTTTATTGTCTATAACCACTTGCCTTTAACACAAACTATTTTTAAAGCTTATGAAATTGCTTCATTTTTAACTGCTTTCACCTGCTTCTACTTTGGTAATACACCATATGTTTTAGATCTTCTATTCTCTCTTCAGTTCAGACCTCTGCCATATCCCAAATTATATTAAAGTCTCAAAGTTTAATCTGTACTTCAGAAAGCTCTTAAGGGAAGAAGTCAGTAAAATAATGGTTTTTACACATCACATCCAACTGTCTTGCACAGGACGAAGTCTGGCACAATGTAAATATCATATTACATCTCATTTGGCAAATCCAAGTAAAATTCCAAATCTAGTTTGGAATTATGTTACATAGCCTTAACTTTCCAAGTGATTCAAAACTTTAAAGACCAGTAATATTTGCAGCTTTATAAGCTACATTAGGATACTTATGGTTTAGGAACACTTAATTATCACAAAATGGTTTGTGTTGGAAGGGACCTGAAAATCCATCTTGTTCCAACCTCCTACCATGGGCAGGGACAACTCCCACTAGACCAGGTTTCTCCACACCCTGTCCTACCTGCCCCTGCACATTTCCAGGGATGGGGCAGCCACTGCTTCTCTGGGCAACCTCTGCCACGGCCTCCCCACCCTCACAGGGAAAAATTATTCCCAAAATTCCATCTAACCCTGCACTCTGGCAGTGGGAAGCCATCCTCCCTTGTCCCATATCTCCAGGCCCTTGCCTAAAATACCTCTGTAGCTCTCTTGGAGCCCCTTTATGCACTGGAAAAAGCTCTCAGATCTCCACGGAACCTTCTGTTTTTGAGGCTGCCTCCAGAGCAGAGGGGCTACAGCCCCTGGAGCACCTCTGTGGCCTCCTCTGGATTCATTCCAGCAGCTCCACGTCCTTCTGATGTTGGACCCAAGCTGGAGGCAACTCTGCAGGTGGGGTCTCACCAGAGCAGGACAGAGGAGCAGAATTCCCCGTTCACTGCTGCCCATGCTGTGGGATCAGCCCAGCACATGGGCACTTCCAGGTGCCAGCACACATGGCCAGGGTATGTCCAGCTTCTCATCCAAGCCATCTTCCCAAGCTGTCCTTCTCCTCAGAGCTACTCTCAATCCATGCTCTACCCAGCCTGAACTTGTGCTTGGGATTGCTACGATGTGCAGCACCTTGCATTTGGCCTGGCTGAACTTCACAATGCTGGCACAGGCCCAACTCTTCAGCCTGTCCAGGTCCCTCTGCCATCCCTTCCCTCTAGCACCACACAGCTTGGTGTCATTGGCAAACTCCATCTCACAGTCCATGCCATTAGAAGATAAACAGTGGCTTAGAAGATAAACAGTGCAGGTCACAATTCCAAATCATGAGAACAACAATCATCACTGTTTTCTATTTTGACATCACGACATTACCCAGTAGTTAAGTGCAGACTGGAATCTTAATCCAAAGATTAAATGAAGCTGACACCACTGCACTTTCACATGACTGTATTTACACTATCTTTGATACTTCCTGCCCAATTGTGTCAAATTTATCAGAGAACGAACTCAATCTGGCTTTTTCTTTCACTTCTCATTTTCAAGGACAGTAAGCAGAATGACTGCAGAGAGGTGGCTGCAGCACAGACTTGCAGAATGCAGCTGAAGCCCAGTTATTCATTACCATACAGATAAGGAACTGACGTCATTTCTGTGACTATCATGTCATAGCAGAGCATCTACCAAATCTGGGGGAACAATTTGTGTCTCACAATTGTTACTAAATTGTGTGTCTCACAACGCTACTAAAAATGGGTCAGTTAAGAAAAAAAAATGAGTTTTAAGCTTTAGACCATGGATAGGGCACTCTGTGTGAGGACAGGACTAAATAGCACAATCCAGGTAAGATAATGGCTTGAAAAAGCCACAAGTTTGATATGTCTGAGGAATGTAGAAGAAAAGGTTTAAATATTTACTGAAGGTTGAGTTATTTCAGCTTCACCCCCTTTTGGGGTCTGCAAGGGGGGCAGGCAGGGGAGGAAAGAACTGGGGTTTTCCCCCCAACCTCACCACACCTTGTTTGCTCACTGTAATGGAATGTCGTATTCAGAGGAGGAAGTTTGTGTGATTTAAAAGTCCTGGGGCTTCTCTGAACCAGAAGACATTAAACCCTGAAAGCCTTTTAAGTCAGAAGGACTGCCACTGTCCAGACAGCTCTCTTGAAATCACAGTTTCTCAGGACACTTCAAATTAAATACTAGGACAAATAAACTGCTCAAGAGCCATAAGCACCAAAATATCCAGCATTCCTAACATCTTAGCACTCCACCTGAAGATCAAGGCACAAGAAGCTTTGGCTGCACTCCTTTAAAACCAGTCTCCTTCTCAGATAAGCTACACCACAACTCTATCAGCTTCAGAGCAGAGACTGCACAGATCTCCTGCAGAAGATCCAAAATTAAATGAAAAGACAGAAGAAAGGATTACAAGCATGCATTTTGCTTGTAATTACAGATTAAGATATAAATATGTGTTACAAATCACAAGCAAATTCAGACTGGATTACTACATGGTTTTGAGTACCTACTTAACAAAAAAAGCTACACTTGTAAAACAAATTTGATGACAAAAATACAGACTGCCATGAGGAAAAAAGCATATCCCCATTCAAGCTTTATACAATAAATAAAGAATTCGTTTACTGGGGAAATAAAACATTAGTTTAACTTTATGAAATGTATTTTCAAAATGCTCTTCTGAACTGTTCAGATGATGATAATCAAAAGCAGAAGCATCTTTCCGTGCTAAGTGTAACCGCTGTGACCTTGCTCTTGGGGAATGCACAATAGCTTCAGTATGTACAGACTGTGGAAAGAAAATAAAAGCCAATACCCAAATTATGAAAGTCAGGCAAATCCTGACAAGACAGTCACCATTTTGTACAAGAGGGTATCATTCTATTGCTTTAGCAAATGATTTCAAACACCTCAAAATCACAGCAAAGAATCTATAGAGCCAGTGACACTGATGGCTTTTTGTAAATTAGGCATTTCTGTGACATATTTCAGCTTGGATTCAAGGCTTGCACCATACAAGCCATGATCAATGCCACAATACATGGACTATCTGTAAGGACAGAGCAGACAACCTTGCTATCAGAACTTTAAATCTCACTACCACTGAAGAATCATTTTTAACTAGAAGACACTCTATACAGGTCAAGTCCCTGCTTATTTTACAAAATGAAGTAATGTTTTGGAAAAAAAAAAAACCTCAACATTAGTGTTCCAATGGGAGTAGATTAAGACTAGTGTGTCTTCACAGAAACATTTCTCAGCTGGTCTCAGATGTCTGGGGTCAGTGGTCTCAAATACTGCTGTAAACAAAATCTGCTTTCTCAGTCTGGGCAGGAGCATGTTAAAACTTCTAGTTCCCAGAAACAGTGTTAACATTATCTAAATTCATTAAACAACACCTGATCTAATTCTTTATCTACACACAGCAATATCTGCTGACTCAATGAAGGCAAAAGTATTGTTTTGCTAATCAAGAATCAAATAAGCCAGGATTCTAGCTAAATATCCTCAAGAATTGTAGAATGTAAAAATACAGTTCAAGATAAGTTCATGGCAAACAGAATTCTTTGAGCAATACAGTTGAACCCTTAACACACACTCAATCTGCCCCAAAGAATCAACTTTTCTTTGATAGCTATTAGATTTCTCAAGCAACCATCTCCCTCCATCTAAGTTTGCCAAGATTTCTTCCCAAAGCTGCCATTTCATGACCTCAGCCAAAGTACCAAATATGATTAAAGATGTGTCAATTGAGTTGGAAAATCTTAACGTCAGTGAAAAGTTATTCTTCACATGCTTGTGTTCTGATTTTTCAGACTGCTTTGTTTGCAAGTGACTTATCTGTTACCAGGCACAGAGCAGTAACAACTTCAGTGGTGTTGTACTAAGTCTACTGCAGCTGATATTCTTGTTTTCCCATTCTTCCAAACTGGAGTAAGGCCACAATAAGGAGGATCACTTACAGATTATGCTCATTCAACAAGTGGATTGCAAATGCTCCAAAATTATCCATAGGCCAGTTCAGCAACACTTATCTCCATTTACTTGCAAATCCAGCTTGCCACATTTCAAAGAAATTAAAGATAATACATCGAGACAGATAATTTGGAAGCATTTTTTGGAGCAGAACTGGCAAGGAATCCCACATGTTTGCTTTATTGCTATTTTACCCTGAAAAGAAACTTTTTACATCAGAACTTCCACTGTCAGTAACTCACTTTCCACAATATAACACTGTGTGAACCACACACAACATACCAGCTTTTCTGAGCAGTGCAAATGAGTAGGTCTAAAATACAATACCAATACACCAAAATAATTGCTTGAGTATGTGTAGATTCAAAATACATCCTGCCTGATTTACTTAATCTTCTCCGAAATTTGGTTTCCTAAACTAATGGAAAGCACCCCAAACTGGACTAATCCAGTCTGCTGGGGTTTGAGTTCAAGGTTCAGTCAACAAACTGTGGAGATACATCAGCATTCCCCACATGCAAAGGTGCTGCATACCTTGCACATCAACTAAGATAAACTTACTCGATGCTTTGCATCCTTAAGGAATCCAGAACCACTCTGAAGACCCAAGAAGGGCACCTCTGATTCATGCTTTATGCACCCTTCAGTTGCAACAAGTCTGCACCACCCCAGTGGAGGGTGACCTGGTTTTTTTTATTTATACATTTGCCCTTCCCACAAGGGCTACAGCAATGAATTCAAACTGGCCTTCAAAGTATCAGCACTTAGAGAAATCAAACATCAAAACAAAAACTGCCTATCACTGCAATCTTCTGGCTTGCTTGAGGTTTTCAATAATCATCAGGGTGAGCTGCATAAAAAGACAAATTTGAGCTGTAACTATATTATTATTTAGCTGTCTTTTGATCTTGTTTTCTATGAAGGCCCAGTATTACAACAGACAGATGTTTCCTACTTTAATGACAACAAAAGGAATTTAGACAGGACAAGTAACCCATGGTAACATCCTTAATTTCACTCCCCCTTACACCATTTCATACATCTTTTGGTACCTGAGGTACATCAAAGTCATAAAACAACTGCAAAGATGTCAAATGCCTCAATGTACATGCCCAAGACTTGCATGGTAGCTGTCTCAATCCTTTGTCACACACAATGGAAGAAAAAAAATTAGTCTTTTTCTAAATTACAAAATACCAAGGAAACCTTTACAGTTGTTTACTGACATCTCAGATTAACTAATGCCAAATATTCCTGCAAAAAATGCACCAGACTAGATCAGGTTTCTTCCATCACTGTCTGGGTCCTGTTTGTTTATCTTTAAATTCTATATATATTTTTGGCCTTTATAACACTGAATACTAACAAGTTCAATATTTAAATATATGACCCAAAAAAAAAAAAGTCCTAAAAAGCCCTTCTTGGAGATCTGACAACTCCAGCAGCTGTGCTTGCATATGACAATGTTCTTGCTACCTTTTAAATATAAAACCTTTTTAGGCATTGATGCCATTTTTTACCTCTTCATTTTTTCCCCAACCTGAAGTATGACATCGAGGTGGCAACTTTCTTCCTACTGCTCCTACTAGTCCTCCCTTAACACATTTTGTTGGGAAGAAGGGGTAACATCCATCAGATTGTGTGTACTATTTGATTTCTCTGTATTATTATTACAGAGAAATAATGTTAGTAAAACTATTTCTTGAAATAGTTTCCAGTTCCAAGTTACCTAGCAGGGAAGTAAGAGCTCTTGAAAATCTTCAAGAGACATAGAGTAGGAGTGATAGCTCAAAAATTCAACATAAATAATTCATCCGAACATGCATTTCACTTGTCCAGATATACAAAGCAAATCAGAAAGGTGACTAAACTTAAAAAACCCTATTTTTCCTCTTAGAGGAATATATATATATATATATATATATATATATATATATATATATATATATATATATATATTTCCAAGCTGTTTATACTCAAAAATACTATAAAATGAGCAGCAACACCAGCACAGGGAATGTCACTATGTATGTCTCACTCCAGCCACAACAATCCTTATTTTGCCCTAAAGTGGGAGCCATTCTTTGTTAAAAATCTGTGAGCACACTAACAGAAGCATTAAATACAGGGCTTGAGAAACACAGTCTCAGAACATATCAGAAATAGTTTCATCTTAGCATTCTCACCCTGTTATTGAGGATGTGATGAAGTGTTAGGTTTCAGTTCCACCAGAACACTGCCAAAGAATTTGGGTGATTTATTCTGCAAGCAAACTTGTTCATCACTGCAGAGAGGAACACGTTGCTGTCTAAGTAGCTTTAATGTGGGAGTTACATACCCAGAGAATCACAGAATCATTGAAGTTCTTAGATCTTTAAGAACATCCCAAATCCAACCACTTGTCCAGCACTGCCAAGGCCACCACTAACCCATGTTTCACATGCACGTGGCTTTTAAACCCCTCCAGGATGTTGACTCCACCACTGTACCAGACTGGACCAGGGCTGGACAACATTTTCAGGGAAGACATGTTTCCTAATATACAACCTAAAACTTCTCTGGCACAACTTGAGGCTGTTTCCTCTCATCCTGTCACTTGTTACCTGGGAACAGAAACCCCCCCACGCGGCTCCACACTCCTGTGGAGTGGTAGAAAGTGAAAAGGTCCCCTCTGAGAAGAGTGGGAGCCTCCTCTTCTCCAGCCTGAGCTCTGCCAACTTTTTCAGTCTCTGCTGGTGCACCAGACCCCTCCCCAACTCCATCCCCATCTCTGGGCATGCTCCAGCTCCTCAATGTCTGTCTTGCTGAAAGACAGGGAGGATTGGAAGTGCCTCACCAGTGCCCAGCACAGGGGGACAGTCACTGCCCTGGGCCTGTGCCTCCTCATCACCTGGGAACACCTGGGCTCATGTTCAGCCATGGCTGATCAGCACCCCCAGAGCCCTTCCCAGCTTTCCAGCCACTCTGCCCCAAGCCTGCAGCATTCTATGGGGTTGTGGTGACCCAAGGGTAGGATACAACCCTTGGCCTTGTTGAACCCCATACAACTGGCCAATCCCATCAATGCAGCCTGTCCAGATCATTCTGCAGAGTTTTCCTGCCCCCTCCAGCAGGTCAGCACTCCTGCCAAACATAGCATGCTCTGCAAGCTGACTCAAAGTGCACTCACTGCTTTGAAATCTTTCAGACTCCAGAACTTCTGAGAATTCTTTCTTCCTACATATTACATGCACTCTGGAGATGCTGAAAGGGACCACTGAAGAAGCAAGTTAATGGGAAATTTTGTTAAAATCAGATTCTTGCCTTAACATGGTAATTCAAAAACTCATAAAACTAGACATCATTGGAGAAAACTTAAGAGCTTTTTGGTAGTACCAAAATCAGCTTTTGGAATACACGAAAGAAACAGTTATTCAATAGATTACAAACACTAATATCTCTACAATTACAAGGCTGACCATATGCTATATGCTACTGGTAGTCACTCTGTACTTACATTCCAAGTTCAGTACTGTGGCCAGACAAGAGCTAAGTTCTCACCACAACCTCCTACTTCAAAGTCCCAATGTAACAGTTATTGTAACAGAAAAAACCTAAGTTCTCAAGGTCCTCATACAAGTGACTGGATCATGCAAGTAAACCAATCTGAAGCAGATGAAGCATTTCCCAGAAGTTACTGACATTCTGAAAGCTCTCAAAGTATTTAACCAGCTCAACAGGAGGGCTTAGAAAAGTCAGTAAAGAAACTTGAAAGTGTAGTAACATCTTTATACAGTATGACTTTAAAAACAAACACCTGTACTTATGAATTTGCTCTTGAGTGAAAACCTCAGCTATTTCCACCAACAAAAAATTTCTAGAAATTCTAGAAAGATCCTAATAAGGATCTCAGAGAAACCCAGTGTCTTGGCTTAAAGGACAAGTGCCTGCCAAGGAAAGTGGGAACCTTACTGGGATGGAAAACATGAACCCCTTCCCTCCAAATTACTGTAACTTTGAAATTACAGGGCTTTCAGGCAAAGATATGGGAAAAAGAATAACAGGGCTTTACAAATATATATATGTATAACAAGACAAAAACAACAACAATGGCAGCAACAACAAAATAAAAACAGAAACAGAACCACAGCCTTCTCTTGGCCATTGAGCACCTTCCCCTTTGGTGCAGTTACTGCCACAGCCAGCAGCAGAAGATGGCTCTTGAGAGAGAGAATGAGAGCTCAGCCCAGCCCCTAACTCCCAGCCAATTCTCTCAGTATCCCTGCATTTTCCAAGACAAAACTTCCCAGCTAAGAGACAGAAAAAAACTGTGCCCTGTCCCCAGCCCTGGCCACATCTTTAGTCTCTTTTATGCATCTGTCCTTCCCATCCCTTCGACAACAAATGGGAGAAAAATTTCCTGAGAAAGGAAAAAAAAAAAAAAGGAAAAAATCCTAACTTCCAACACCCTGCAATGGAAAAAAAAAAAAAAGCCAAGTATGTAAGTATAAGCTAGTCAATAATAAGGACGCTATTTGTTATAGTAAAGATCAAATACAGGGATTACATCACTGCAATTACTCAACAATTTATGTTTGAGTTTGAAAAGCAGCTAAAGGACAGGTAACTGACATAAAAAAATCTAATAATGTATGTTAACTGCTGTGCTCAACACAATTAGGAGCAAGGGAGAAACATGATCTATTAGTTTAGAAAGAAAACTGCAGTTTAAGACATTTGACATAAAACCTTGGAGATGATTTTTATTGGAGGACTGTTTCTCCAGTAGCTGGGAAGAGAAGATCTCCAGCAGGAGCTAATTCTGAAAAAATCTTGCACAACACAGGTAAATAGCTCAACAGAGATAAATTTACTTAGATAAAATCTCTCCTTTTCAGAAATCTGTTGTGAAATCAAATATTAAGTCACAAGAGTTTGGTAGGCTGCAGCATGAAGGACTAAACCTTCTAATCTGTATGAGAGAACAAGAAATTGAATTAATCTTTACACACCCACATACAAGGAGCTCCACTACTCAGAAATTTGTTTTCAAGATACAGATGTTCTAGTTTGCAGCTCTTCTTGAAGTGATGTTCAGGAAGGAGTAGGATCACCTGCTTCAAGAACTACACTGAGGCAAAACAGGTCAATGTTCTATTAAGGTACTAGAAGCGTGTTTGGACAAGTTATTAAAATGGTATCAAAATTACTCTGCAAGACATAATTATATAGTTGTGTTTTATGGTGTCACAACAGGAAGACAAGTTTAAATCTTAAGGCCAATTACCTTGCCCATCCTGCCTAAAGTCACTAACCTTCAAAGAGAAATCAGACCTTTCCAAGCATCCAAATTCTGACAAGTAGGCACAATAAAGCCCTTCCATCTTTATTTGGATTATGAGGAATTAGTGTTAAAACACTGTAATACTTTAACTGCATATTTCCAAAGAGAAGAATTTGTTTTTTCACAGCTTCCTGTCAAGAGAGTCAGGAAAAGTCAATACTTTTCCCAAGTTCATTTCCTTTGCTCCCTTTTCAAACTTTTGTGGAAAAATGAATTTAATGATGCTGCAAGTCTGACTGCAGCCATCCATACACACATACAGGGTCACATAATTCCTGAGCTGTAAGGGACTTCAAGCTCATCCCATTCCAACCACCTGCCAGGGCAGGGACACCTTCAGCTAGACCAGGTTGCTCCAAGCCCCATCCAAACTGGTCTTGAAAACTTCCAGGGATGGGGAGTCCATAAAGCCTCTAGGCAAACTTTGCCAGTGCCCAGAATCTGAACAGAGCAGTTGGCCTCCCACCAATGGTCAGTGTAGCATTCCTGGCAGTTCAGTGGTTTTAGGCTACAAAGGGAACCTTAACCAGTAATTGCCACTAATTTCATGTTAGAGCACACTGGGCCAAGACAGTGGGAAAATAAACAAAGCTCCAAAACACAGGAGAAGACATTCAGAGAGTGAATTTGAAGATCTCAACATTGAATATTCAGTTGATTTATAGTAGGTGGCAGGCTACTGTGCTTTTTCAATTGATTAAAAAACTCTGTGTTAAAATAGAGTTTTAAAAAGCAATTTGTTTTCTCCCATTTATCAACCACTATTAGGGCACTGGCAGCACCTCCCCAGTGAAACTACACTTGCTATCCTGCAGTTTATTCCCATAGCCAGTAGCAAAACATAAAAGGCAAGTTTTCCAAATAGAAACCAAAACTCATGAAACACTAAGAAACACTATTTAAGTTTTTCTAGCATTACTGGATGCCAAATCAAAGCCATATATATGGCAACAGACCCAGAATAACAAAGCTGAGTTACTCTATTGTATCCCAAAATTCCAACAAGAGAAACTTAACAACTATTCCACAGCTACTGAAAGCAGTAACAAGTAACTTCAAATTCCTTATCACCTCAGACTGCCCCAAACTGTTTAAGATGTGGTATTTTGGTGTTGATTTGTTGAAGACAGTAGATCAGTGTATTCACATTATACTCACTCTCGCTCTTTTTCTGTCAGCTTGTCATTTATATTGTCTTTGATTGTAGACCGGGAGCCCTTGTGAATGATGGGATACCTGAGTGGCACTTGTAAGAAGAAGGAGATCATGGAAATTAGGTGAGCAGTATAGCCCAGGGCAACAGCAATGCTTCCATCATCTTTTGCTGTCAATGACAAAAAGATGCTATTATTAATTGGATCCATTGAATCCTAATATTCATCTTTATTCTCAGAGAACAATTACTGTAGCTCTCAGAAGTCAGAACTCAAGGACAGAAGGAGACCTGGTGTCACTTTGGAGAGCTTTACAAATGTTTGCACTTCACTGTGTTGTGTTTGCCTCTTGCAATGAGGGACAGAAAACTGGGAATGGCTTGTTCTCCTGCAAATTTTACTTTCAAAGCTGCACTGCCAGGATGGGGGAGGGTGAAGAAGAGATGGGAAAAGTGAAACAAAATTCACAAGACAAAACCCAAGTATTAAGATTTCTGTGTTTCTCTAGATGGAGCTGACACGTGTGAGTGGGATCAGGAGAAAGCTGCATTCCTCCTTATTTACAAGTGAGATCAGTTGGAGAGACACTGACCCCAAGCTATGAACTCTGTTCTCTGCCAATAGCTGGAAAAACTCAGATTAATCCATTGCTTACAAGTATCATTTTCAATTTGACAGTTAGGTTTCAACCTTAAAGCTTCACCTGCCACGAATACACATAGATCTTGCAATTGAAACTACATCTTTTAGCCATACAAAGGCTTCTCCTTTCTCCTTTCACTTAAGGGATACGGGCAGCACAATAGTCATCCCTTCTGATGCATCCATGAAACCAGCTGAACAGAGGACCTTCAACAAAGCTTATAATGATATTCAACAACCATACTGAGCTCTATGAGAGCCTGTCATGATGTATGTATTTAAGTTACACCCCTGCCAAAATGGATTTTGTAAAAGAGGTTGAAAATTTGCAGCAAAACTGGTTTTCTAGGGATTTTGTTTTTGATGCCTAGTTTTTTAAAAGATAGTACCTACCGAGTCTGAGATAAAATCCATGCCAGACAGCTGGGTTTCAAATCTAACTGCTTATTTCATTAAATTGGATGCTTAGTACTTCTTGCTCACAAAACAATTCTTCTAAAGACTTGGATAAAGAATTAGTAATTCTTTTGCAATTAATTAATACCAGGAAACTGAAAATAGGCCAGAAGATAGCACAACACTCATTCCTCAGGAGTCAGCAAACTGAGTTCATTACCACATTTAGTGCAGTCAGGGAAACAAAGCAATAGACTGATTTTTGTCCTACTGACAAATTTATTTGTTTTAAAGATTATTCCTCCAATATTCAAGCATCCAATATACATATTATTAGGACAAGTTAATCACTATGGTATGGCTTTATAGAGTCAGACAACTGCTGGAGGTTTTTGCTCAAGAAACCAGAGTGAACAGGTAGTGGGGGCAAGAAATCCTCAAGGAAATTTTAATGGATTTCCAGTTCACATTAAACATTTATAGATGAATGCATGCAGTTACCTGTACAACTGTTATACACGCAGGCATATATTTGTTTCTGGAATAGGATGAGGGTTGACAGTTGAAGTAGAAGGTCACTTGTAAAGTACTCCATACTGTCAGAGATGTTCAAAGTCTTTTTTTGCAAGGTATTTATTTGGCAAGTTCACCAGCAACTACAGCAAACCAAATGGGGATTCATGCCTGCTGCCCCACTGAGATCTATGGACTAAAAGTAGCCCCAACGGAATTCTAGGTCAGACACCAATATTTCCCAGAATCACCGAGTTTGGAAGGCATTTCACCCCTGGCTCAGAGCAGGCTGTTCCCAGGACTGTGTCCAGCTGGGTTTTGAGCATCCCCCAGAATGAAGATTTCACTGCCCCTCTGAGTAACCTGTTCCAGTGTTTCAATATGCAGTCTTAGAACACAGAGGTACTTTACTAAGGGTCAAAAGGAACCTCCTTTGCTTTAGCTAGGAAGTACCAACAAATAAGTTGTCAGTTTTTTCCTAGTCTATATCTTTCTGGTCAAAAATTTGGACCCCAAACTATTGCTACCAGTTTTCTTAATTTTACAAAGTTTAGAAGCAGTGTTAACTGTAACAACTACATTAAGAATATGCAGCTACCTTGAAAGTCTTCAGAATTAGGAAGCTTGACTCCACAAACAAAGTAATCCTTTTGGTTGTTCTGTAAATTTAACATCAAGAGTGGAAAGTGAGCATGAAACAATAACATCCAGAACACCAAAACCTGCATACAACACGACAACCAGCCTAACAAACAATAAAATAAAAATAAAAAACCTAAATATTCAACTAAACTTAGAGTGACTGACAGAGTATTTTAATCCATATCTCACACAGTTCAGAAAAGAAATACAACTTTTTTAAAGAGTGAAGAACTTTATATTAATTCATTATATAGAAGATTTTTAATCTCAACAATTTAACATCTTTCTGTGCACTCAGCTAGCCTACTGTCAGGGTTACTTTATGGAACAGTACGCAAAATGGAAAACATCCATTACATTATAGCTATTCTATTTTCATAGAGGACACTGTGTAAGAGGTGCTGGCCTAAGTTCCCTCCCTGTAAAGTTTGTAATCTGAAGACCAAATGTAAGCAAAAACTGAAATAAACAGAATGAGCAAAGAGCAGATTCTGTCACAAGTAAAGCATAATATTTGTTTGCAGTGCAATAAATAGGAACTACATTTCACATTGAGCAGATTGTCAGGATGTTGAAAACATACCAAATCAATGGGGTAGATGTAGGACAGCTCCGACAGCAGCTGCTTGCATCGAATAGTCTGCTGGGCATTTATCTTCAAAAACTGTTCTCTTTGGGGAAAGAGATTCCAAAACTATTATTTTCTTCAAAAGCTCCAAATAAAGGTATCAAGCTGTCATATCCCTTCTGCAGCTTTCCAGTTATTACCTCCTATCCTCCAAAAAGTTATGTAAATCCACCCAAAAAAAAATACAGCACGCAAAGCTAATTTCTGTTTTCATACATACCATACACTACAGACATATTTTGACTACAAGAATCAGGTATTACAAAGCTGTGTTACACTAAAACACATCTGAAATTACTATCAGAGTCTACACATACAACCAAGCATTAGTTTTCTTCTCTTCTAGACTTGCCACTAGTAATCACTTTAGATATCTACAAATTGTAGCAGGGATATGTTAACAGAAGTTTTAGGGCAACATGAGAAGAATTTGGTGCCATTTTCAATGGCTTGCTCTCAAGCTTATCTTTTTTTTTCCAGTTACAGAACAAACATAGGTCCTTTTACCTCTTAGCAGTGCATTCCTTTCTTGACTCATATAGAGATTCATTATGCTCTTCAAGTTTCTGGTATTCAGTCCCAAATGCATTTTCTAAGCAACAGGAAGAATGAGGAAAAAAAAATAGTATAAATATTTTCTTAGTTATCCAAAGTTTTAAAAGTAGATACTGACAAAATGTTGGCAATAATCCTCCACTTATTCTTACCCTTCCATTTCCCATATTATGCTCCCAAACTAGAGAATGTCAGACAGCACAGGAGAAACACCTGTCTTCATGCACTACACACCATTCCCCAGCCAAACACAACCCATCAGATTTCATCTTCTTTTAATACCTGTTCCTCTTACAATCACACAGTGCAGTAATCCAATTATGGGATCTCAATACTTGCACAGCAAGAATAAAGTACATGGTAAAAACCATCCTTTTTAGTAGTAACTAATTATTTTAGACTCAACGAAGTATTGAAAACAAAAATTCCTGCAACAAAATCAAGTATGTGTATAGTTTGGTCTTGGTGAGCTCTGAAGAGGCAGTAATGCAACATTTAACTATAGGAGACTTGCCTGGTAAAGGATGATACCAAGAAGACTTTTATGACAGAGTATTTAACCTGTCACTTACATAATAAAATATTAAGAGGGGATTTTTGTCTTCTAATACTTAAAACTGAATCCAAATCACAGGTACAGCAACTTCCCTCATGACATGAAGTTCCTTCATGATGGCAATGTTTACTGTACTATACTGCAGTTCTTCTGATGTTCTCAAAAAATGTCAATTAAATACAGATTTAAGATTGCTTTGGAGAGGTGTCATAGTAAGAAGTTATTTAGAGACAGGATACCAGAAACTGCTGTCTAAAATTCAGTATAATATAGAGTGAAGAAATTACACATGGCTGCAAATTTCAGATAAAGAAAAAACACATGCAGCACATTACAGCCAGACAATGAAAACAGAAGAGAAACCAGCACTTTCACTCTGGTCATAAACTAGGCTAAGGTTTCCACACTTACCTCTGTCAAGCAAAGTACTTTTTTGCTTGTGCAACAAGGCTACTTCTTGACCAAGGGCCTTCTTCTGTCGCTCCAGTTCATTACGCAGCACCAGGATCTTCAACTGTAAACATTCACTCTCCTTTTTCTATGGGAAGAAATACAGATTTAAAAAAAAAAAAAGTTTCTCTGCACAGAAACAGTTCTATAAAAAGGTGGTAGGAGAGAATGAAAAAAACAGGACAATACTAGCACCTGCCTAAGAATGGAATTCATAGATTACCACAGGCAACAGATTCCCAAAGACAAATAATTTTGCTGCTTTGGAAGGAACACAATGCTGCTGTGTGCCACAGTGCTTGATCCTCTTGAGTCCAGACCAAAAATTAAGAACAGTGCTTCACCAGGACATAAAAACTGACAGCACCAGCACTAGCAGCAGGATGAGCATTCATTCCTGGCAAAGGGCTCACCAGCAAGAGGGAAGTTGAGCAGTAAGAAGTCTATACAAAGTGAAGGCAGGAGCTGGAAAAAGGCTGAAGATATTCAAGCTGCACTATTAGAATAAATTCCCAGTTCAGGATGATGAGAATAAGAGGATACAAAGAATAAGCTGAGAGAGTGTTCAGCCTGGAGAACAGAAAAGGCTCCAGGGAGACCTTAGCGCCCCAGTTGTCCAAGAGAGCTGGAGAGGGAGTTTGGACAAGGACCTGAAATTACAGGACATGGGGAAATGGCTTCCCACTGCCAGAGAGTAGTGTTAGATGGGATGTTGGGAATTAAATTCTTGGCTGTGAGGGTGAGGAGGCTCTGGGACAGGTTGCCAACAGAAACTGTGGCTGCCCCGTGCCTGGAAGTGTTCAAGGCTAGGTTGGACAGGGCTTGGAACAGCCTTGTCTAATGGAAGGTGTGCCTGTCTATGGCAGGGGTTTGGAGCTGGATGAGCTTTAAGGTTCCTTCCAGCCAAAAACATACTAGTATTGTTTGATATAGTTTTGCTCTCAGATATTTAAAAATTAAAAGCCTTTGTAAGGAGGAACAAACATATCCATAACTGAAAAGGTAATGGTTGAACAGTCAAGATACCAGAAGGCAAAGAAGCTCTGGGTTGGAATGATTCACAAATTGCCCTGTATGGAAGGTGACCTCTTCATCTACAATGTAACCCCTGTAATTACAGAGGGTAAACAATCTCCCATTTTTCCCATTTTGTCAAATCCTTGAACCAGTCTGACATTTTTGGAACTTAGCTGAGTACTCTCAACTCAGGATCTGCTTTACAGCAATAAATTAACATCACACTGCAAATGTGTCCTTTACAAGGCACCAAACACACACCACTGAGTACCAGCATAACAAAGGCACCACAAACCACTCCTGTTCTGTCAACGCATCTTTGAACCAAGACCAGCTTTCCTGGGCAGAAAGCAGGAACTAATGTCAACAGACTTCTCTGGGGAGGGGAGGAGAGGAGACCAGGCAAAACCAAATGTCAAAAGCCATTGTAAGATCTAGTATAATTTCTGTTTAAAATGAGTATGTCACTTGAATGACAGCAATTGCATGAACTCTGTTCATCCAAAGGGAGTCAGGGTGCAAGAAGATACAGCCAATAGACTCACCTCACTCTAAATCCACCACAGGTTCCTGTCAAGTTTCATATAAATCATTAGAAGTTTGTTTTTCCTGAAAGACCTCTTTTGTACAATGTTTATGCTTTGATAGCATGATTGTACAAAACAAAAGTACAAACAGGATAACTGATTTATCAATCCATCTGAGTAACTCACGACTCCAACTGATGATATTACACAGCTCTCAAATGAATTCCCATTTTAAATGACAGGTGTAAAGAAAGATTCCAGGTACAAGTGTAAAAAAAAAAAAGCTTACAGTCAAGACATCAGTCAGATGCTTCAGCAAGCCCATAAATAAGGTTTTAATAAATCAAACATACCAGCTCATTCCTTGTAGATGTACATCTCAGCTTTTCTTCAATCTCCCTTCCTATTTTCTGAACAGTTACCTGAGTCTGTTTAATTGCACACTGAGCTCTGTGGAGCCTGCAAGGAAAAAGTTACAGCTGTGATAAAGGTTCCCCACATGTGGAAACACCTCAAGACCAGCAACAGGAATGCAAACTCAGACTGTCAGCTTCCATTTCAAAATACCACATCAGGAAGCACAAGGAAGGCAGGGTTAGATGGGGCATTGGGCAGAAATTGCTCCCTGTGAGAGTGGTGAGGCCCTGGCACAGGCTGCCCAGAGAAGCTGTGGCTGGTGCAAGGTGCTGGAACTGGATGAGCTTTAAGCTCCCACAACCCCAAACCATTCTATGACAACCTGCATAGTTTATGAAGAAAACAGGCAAGTCCTTAAATTCAATCCAGTACCAAAATCTCTTCAATTTTTCACTTCAACAGATAGATCAGGCTGCAGGTGAGAGAGCAGGCAATTACAGGTACCTCACTTTAGCTAAATTACCATTAACGTGAAATATAGATACACACAAGCATTGTGAACACAGGCCAGCCTTAGAAAAAGTGCCAGTATCCTTTAGCTAACACACAGCTCCCCCAGCCAAGAACATCAAACACTCTTCAGTATCTCCCACTATACTATGGGTCCTCCTGTAGCAAAAACATAGGTTTCTTAATTGAATCAATAAAAGATTATGATGACATGTTACTGATTGTTAGCCTTGGCTTCCAGGTGAAGAGAGAAAACCAATTATTTACCATATTTATTAGGGGGAAAAAAAACAGGCAGAGGAAAAAGATGGCAAAAACAGGTCTAAGAGAGACATTAACATCTTTCTTAAAATTAACACAGAGTAGAAATTATTGTATTTATTACAAAAAGGGGAGTTTTACATGGAAACAAACAGTACTAGCAATATTAATAAACAAGGTCTTGTGATTTAGAACTTTTACATGTTACAGTTCTAAATGAAAACACTTAAGTCACCAGATGCCTTTAGATCCTTCACACTGCTGCTTCTCCTAAACACCATAATAGCATAATTTAAAGCAAAAATCTAAGTAATTGCTTTGGTTTCCCTTGAGTTTCTCAAACTGCTTACAGCACCAGCAGCCACAGAGCTGGCCAGGGGCCATCCCATATGAGGAAACACTGCTCTGCTGGCTGCTGAGGGGGTGGGAGGGGGCTAAGACTGCTCAGACCAACAGTCCTGCATCACCCAAGGGCTCGGTCTAAACACACCTCATGTAGAACTGAGACCTCCTGGACTCCCTGATCCTACTGGGAACTACTCCTTACACCTCCCATCTCTGTGAATGCATCCCAAGGCTGTTGGCTATGGATCATGTGGTTACACAGGTCAAAGCCAAGGTTTGCTGACCATCCTGAACATCACTCAGAGCTCTGCTGCCATGTTTTCCACTTCCACACTTCCCAATTTGTCTCTTTCCAAAAGTCTGGAGTTTTTCCTTTTACATACAAGAAAGCCTTACCCAAGATAAAACTTTTTGGTAAAGAGTAATAATTGAATGACATTTCCCCTTCTTCTTTATGCAGTTTAACACTGGAAGAACATTCTTGATTTAGTCCATTAGGTGATCATGAGATAGTCTTACAAGTTTTCACAGCACTCCATTTAGGCAGCAAAACCTCCTGGAATGTGTTCTACTCATTGAAAGAGTACTTACATAATGGAGAAATTATTAGAAAGGTCATTTGCCATGTGAGTTCCTCACAGTGATTTGATCAACACTCATTAACAACCTACCAGTTGTGTAGTAACTAAGTTCTCCTATGCATGCTCAAAGGACAAGGAACAAACATCTACACAGACTGACTTCTCAAAACAATACATATAGTCAAATACTTGTTCAACTGGTGAATCAGTATCTAAATATAAATTTCTGACATATAAAAACTGCTATAGAAAATAATTCAGCAATAAAATCTGGTTTTAATAAGAAATGTATTTCTTTTTAAGCCAAGCATCATCCACTCATTCCTTGCACAGTTAAACTTTGCTGCCTTGATGCCAAATAGGGCCATTTACACTGCAAGACACAAAAATTACTGATATTGGTTGACTCAATCCCAGTACATCCACTGTTGTTCCAAGAACTTCAAAATGGTAACATGACCACATCCAAAGTTAAATCTTACAAGATTAAAATTTTAGGGACTTCATGTCACAAAAGCAGCAACCATCAACAGAATTTTTTTCTCAGCCAAAAAAAAAAAAAAGCCTCTACATGGAAATCTTTGGTCATCCAACAAGGGGAATACAAACTAAGCTATTAAGAATAGCAACATGGAAATTTTGTGTATCACTTCAGCACAAGCAGACTTAGGTGGAAGCAATTATGATTGCACAATGGAGACCAGCAAGCTGAGGCCATAAATCTGGATTAAAACGTTTACAGAATAAACAGGGAGAAACTTCAACCCTGACTGACCACATCTTGTTTCCATTTCTAGGCTAAATGCAGGTCCAAGGCTACAGCTTAGTCAGCACAAGCTGTGCTTTGAGCACAATCCTGCTTGGTTTAATAACTGTCAACCATAAGTCAATTGATTACATCACCTACACGCCATCAGCCAACCTGGGATTCTTCCTACGTTGCCCAAGACTTCATTTTTTAAAGTACTTTATTAAAAAGAGCACTTCCATAGCACTTTAAAAGCTAATTGAGGACTTGAAGAGGCCACTGGCCTGCTACCAAATTTCCTCCAGCAATTGGGAAAGCCAAGCCAGTTACAGCAGAAACTCCAGCCTTTTGAAAGGGATAGTTCAGCCAACAGTGTTGTCACTCAGTGTCTGCAGCAGCTCACAGCCATTGTCAGCCAGGAGCAGAGCAACTGGAACGTGCTAACTGACAGATTTACTGCTGTTGCTTGGGGCCCTGAGAGCTGCTCTGCAATTGTCCAACATCAGGCCAGGTCCATGCTGCTGCCTGGGAAAGACCAGAAAGCAAAGCAGACATTTCAATTCTTGAGCATCCTGACTGATTGAAGGTGGAGATCCACAAGGCTGCTGTTCTACCTCCATTCCTACAGCACCAGCTTTCTGAGATGGGAGAGATAAGGAAGACACAAAACACTCTCCCTTCCTTTGAACAGTTTAGAAAACAGTTGGATACATTAAAAGTGCAATCCCTGTGTTGTAAGCTAACACTAACACTAAAGCTGCATCCCTACTTGGTGCCAGCCAGCTGTAAGATTTTTTTCATAACCTCTTAAACCATCATTTGCTACATCTGCTTCCCCACAAGAAAAAATTCCTAATTTATAATCATATACTCCCTTTCCAATTTCTTAAGATACCTATACCTACAATTTATCAAAAGCAGATGTAGGGCAAGAAAAGACAGTAGGGAGTAAGAAAACAATAAAATACAAGTCTGACTTAATAATTTGTGACATCAAACCCCTACAAGAGCCAATGCTGTAAGAAACTCATGTGATAGATGAGTAATGTGATGGTTGACTCTCACCATTAAAAGGCAAATATCATGTCTATACGTTAAGAGAAGTTTTATAGATTTATAGTTATGTTTTACCTCCCCTTGTGTTATTATTGGGGGTGGCCTGGGTTTGGGACATTTGGGATGGTCAGCTTGTTACTATGGCAGCACCTGACCTCCAATCCAGATTTGAGGAAGTGAACTCCACCACTGGACAGCAAAGAAGGAGTCCATGGACAGAACTTTGGGAGGGGCTAAAGGGTTAAAAGGTGAAACCTCCATTGTGTGGGTGAGCTCATGGTGGGAGAGATCCTCTGCTCCTGGTACCATTATATTTTCACAATTCAATCTTCTGTTGTATTTTTGATAAGGTTTTAATAAACCTTTTAAAGTTTTTGAAAGCAAGTATGATTTCTCACAGTCACACAAGTGAGTGATGCAGTACAGATAACTTTCCATCATTCACTCAAACAGTTCTGAGTCCTACAAATGTAAATCACTTACATGCATGCCTTATGTTTACACTGGAGAGTCTACATTTAAGCCTTACACATTTAAGACTCAAATTAAGCTTTAAAATAATCAACTCCATGTCGATTTGTGGTCTGCAACAGCAAATGCTTTGAGCTATTTGGAAACAGAGAAGAAAAGGAAAAAACACATCTTTCAAATGGGCAGGTTCCAGCCTCCAGTTTGAGGAATACTTAAGGAAGTTAGCTAGGATACAGATCACCTTCAATACTCACAGGGCATGAATTGAAGAGGAGAGCCTTAAAGTGAAACTCAGGTTTTTTGATAAATTAAGCAACAAGTGTGAGATGTCTCTAGTTCCAATTCACAGATTTAACTCCAATTAAGTGCATGGATTTATGGGTTAGTTTTTATAATTCAAAAAACAAATGTGGCAAATTACAAAGGAAGCTTCTTTTTTCTCTTTCTCAGTTTGTGATTACAGAAACCTTGCTGTCAGGGCACACAATCATATTCAAGACACTGTATTTAGTCAAAAAGGTAAATTAGGTGCAAATCAAATTTCTAAAGTGCATAAACACGTCAAGATGACTCCTGCCAGGTGGACAGTAACACCAGAATAACTCAACAGGCATTTCCTTACAAACCTTCACAGAAGTTTCAACTCTCACTCTGACACAGTGAGCAAGCCTAAGACTGGGATTCACCGAACAACTGAAAAGGAAGCTGTACAAATGCAGACTGAATGTGTTCCAGGCTCCACCCAAAAAGAGACCAGGTGCTCTCCACTTGATTGTGTTCTTCCACTCAAGGCCACACAACTGATAAAGTGCTTGTGACAGCAGAGCACAGGCTTATGGAATGGAGAAGGAGGTGAAACACCAGCCAATATTCAGGTGACACATCTTTCAAAGCTGCATAACTGCTGCACTCTCCTCCTGGAAGCCACCTCCAAATTCAAATCTGAGTCTCCTTCCAAGGGAAGCAGAATTCTGCAGCTATAGTAGTGAAAACTCCCACCTAACAGGGATGGTCATAATGCTTTCCTGAGAGTTCTGCAGCTTCCTGGACATTTGTGCAATTCCTGTCTTGCCCTGCTTTAATGAGCAAATTTATTAGAGCATTTTACCCACGACAAGATCCTTAACCTGTTTAATTTGTTCTCAATCAAAATTTTGCCTTGACTTTCCCTGGTGTGGTTGGATAGTTCTGAGGATTTTAGAGACACGATTGCATTCACCAAAATCATTGCCCAGGCTGAGAGAGAAAGCAACTCAAAGCACCATTCCCATGGCCACATCCAGGACAAAGGTGTAAAAAAATAAACAGTCCTGATGTTCACACAGTTCTCCTTCTTTAAAACTTTCAGGTATCCATCAGTAAATACTTAGATTCTCCTTTGGTGACACTTTGCTATTTAGATTAAAGATAAGGAAGACATTTTCTGCAATGAGGATGGTGAAACACTGGCACAAGGTGATAGTAGGTGCCCCATCCCTGGAAGTGTTCAAGGCCAGGTTGGATGGGACTTGGAGCCACCTGGTCTGCCATGGCAGGCAGGCAAGATGATCTTTAAAGGCTCCTCTGAACCCAAACTATTGAACAATTCTACAACATGCTGGTTTTCATCCAGAGCCAGAAAAAGGACTGGGTTCTGACTTCTTAGTATTGCTTCATTAATACCATCTTTTACACATTGTCACAAATAAAGAGGCAGAATAAAGCTACTTTTTTAAGCCCTGCACAGCTTTGTGTAATTCCTCTCAAAAGTGCTTTGAAACAAAATTTGACCAAGAGCTAGCAATATATCAAAGCTAAAAAATGTGGCCACTGCAGGGGTAACTTATTGCATATGGCTTATTAGGAAAATTGAAGATCAGAGCAGCAGCAGACTTAAACATGTGCTGCTCTTATGCTTCATGGACTGTTTCAACTTGCTATGACCCATGCTACTCTCTGCTACAGATTTTGGCAAAAGGCAGGCTTGTAAGTTTATTGTTCTAATGACTGAACAGTCTCAGTTCCCATACAGCTCAGCACCACAGAGGTAAAATGCATGGGAAGACACTTGTCCAGAAGTCTGATACCACCAATAAAAATCCCTAAGGAACCTATCAAGATAGAAAAAAAAATCAGATCCGAGTGTTTATCTCCATTGCTACTTTTCAGGAAGCCCCCACAGCACAATTCCAACCCACTAAGTTTTCAGGCCAAGAAGAATCACACTTGTTAAACTGTTCATCCATTTCAGTACTGCTTAATTAAGCATACAGAGGCACTCTAGAGGTCTGATTCCAGCTCCTAGTTATTCATCTTGGCCTTAGGCCTCCTGGATTTGCCTGTCCAAAGCCAAGGGGAGATGCCTGCCTGGTCTTGGCTGCCTATTAGGTACAAAGTGCCAAGTCTTCCAGGTGCAAATCTTTCCTGTTTAGAAACAAACCTGGCCATCACAAAATCCCCCTGATGCTTATCACTAGCAAAGGGATGTTTTAGCAGAGGAACTTGGTGATTTAAGAGCAAGTAAGAGGAATCCTACAACCTTTTTCACACTTAAGATGGTGTATTTCTGCATCCACTAGCAGAAGATGATGGCAGCAGCAGTAGCAACACTGAAGTCCAAAAGTCTGCAATGTGATTGCCAAGATACTCTCAGAAAAAGCTAGGGCAAGGCACTGCAAGAGTGTCAGGTTATTTATTAGTGATCACCTTTCCTGAGCCATTCACATGCTACAAAAAGATGGTGACTGTTCCACCATGTGAAGATCCGTAACTCCAATGTTTAGAGAGGTTTTGGTCACAGCTGAGTTGGGACTCTTCTCTGAGTAAAGGACAGCAAAGACAAAAGCCAGAAACAGGAGGCTTAATTATCAGTGCATCTTCTAAAATTTAACTAGATGTTTTATTATCTCTATGCAGGTACCAGCATGCCACAAAGAATAGGGTGGCAAAAAGCAACTCTTTTTCCATGTAGTCCCATCTACTTCCTAGCTCCATTGGGTTCACTTCTTTCAAGGAGGTGAAGACAGAAGTAGAGGAACTTCAAGGAAGTTCAAAAGGCAGTACAGCTTTGCATGGCTCACATCAGGATTTATCAGATGCTGTGCAACTCTTTCAACACCACAGCCAGTGATGAGAACAAGTCTTCTTCCTGCCTTCCCTCCTTTTCACCCACTAAACAAGTGGAAGCCTAAAGTCTGGAACTGCTACTTAAATAAAGCTTACAATAGCAAAGTCTGGCTGAGCTCCTGGCAGACAGGACACTGACTCTGTTCAAGATGGGCTGGTTAACACAAGACAAGTCAATGTACCTGAGACACAACTCAGCACTGAGCAGCCTAAGCCCACAGAGCCCTTGTGCTGCTCTACCATTCCCTACTCAGAGCTTATGAAAAAGTTTCACTTTCAGCATTATTTCCATGTGTTAAAAATAGCTGCACAAAGCTATTACATGTAGATTTGGCATATGCAAACTCAGGGACTGTAGTCTCAGAGAAACTACACTGAGGAGCTACTAATAAGTTTTTCAGCTCCACAGCAGCCTACATTGACCATATATTTTGTCTTAATTTCTAGTTTCAAAGATCAAGTTCTGTTTGTTCAATAAAACTGTTAATAAAGATGGAAGAATTTAAACAAAAGCAAAATAGATGTTTAAAACCATCTTCCCTAAATTAAGCAGAGCTAAACAAAAGCTAATTTTCTATCACATCAACATGTTTTAGCCACGGTCACTAGAAGGTGATTTTATGAACATCTCAGTTTCAGATCACAGATAAACACTACCAATATTTGTATTCTTAAATAATATCTCTTCAGTGATGAGACATGCACTCTTCTTTAAATGAACAGTTATATTACAGATGGCAAACCCTGAAGCAAACTCTGTCACTTGAAGCATACCCCTGCCCTGTAAGAGATAAATCCCCAGAAGTATCATTCAAATCAAATTCTGCCAGATTAGACACTAATATTAAGCAGCTGCCTGGAGCGAGCCCTTTTACCCAGCCCAGCACTCAAATGATGCCAATGTCAGATTCTGTTGGTGGTTTTGTTGTAAAAGAACACTGTTTTAAAGCAAAAACACAACCAAAATGTCTTCAATCTGCACAAAGTGGCTGACTAACCACCACAAACACACCATGCTATCTGCTGAAGAACACTTAAGCCATAGAGACAGCAGTTTTGAATGGAGTAATAAAAACTGCTGGAAGCAAAACTTCAAAGGGGCAGATTTTCACTAGTTCTTAGAGTCCTCTTTGTCTTCAGGAAGAATATGGGAGGATTTCAGGCAGTCACATACTTAGAGACACAAATCAATTGCTTTATGTCACAACAAAACAAAAAAGCAGTTGCAGAATATACTATATTAATTTTTGTATTTAGACATTGAAGTAAAATTTTATTACATAACATTTTAAGCCCTTTCTTTAGTGATCTCATCTTCCCAACACCACTTAATACTAAATTGTAAGGTTTTCTGTGCTGTTTAGGTGGCCTGGAAAGGCCCAGGGATGGCCTTGAAGAGCCGACGCTTCAAAGGACGAGGAGAGACTTCTGATCTTGTCTCGGTCTTGGTGTTTATTAATTGTTTATCTAAAAGATTTTCTTTCAGCCCGACAGAGGTCTGCACAGCAAGCCAGCCATGAGCACACTGCGAGCCCCCGGGGCGGTCACTTATCTTTATACCCTAAGTTACGTGTACAATATTTATCATTTCTCCCCAATACCTTCTACCCTTATTAACCGGTGCACTTTTAGTAATAACCAATCCCCAAGTGCCACCACCACCACAGAAGATGGAGGCCAAGAAGAAGAAGGACAGGACACGCCCCAATTCCTCCATCTTACTTCTTTAGACCCCCCTGTACCAAAATCCTAAACCCTGTGTTTTACACTTTAACTAACTTATCCCTTCACCATTCACCCAGTGAATTCCTCCCAGTACTCATACAGGTCTCATCTCCTGTGTAGGATCAAAGTCCAGCCACCAGACACCTCTGGCAACATTCCAGGATTCCCAAGCCCCCCAAGGGTGGTCTCGGCCTCTCTGCACCTCCATCCTGAGGTGCTGAGATCCCACACTAAATGTCTATTTTTCAAAGCTTTAGGAAAAGAAAGGCTAGAAAACCAAGAGAATCCTAAATTTAAACCTATTCCCATTAGTGCTGCAAACGTGCTCAGAACTTGATTATTGAGACATGTCCAGAACATGACCTCAGATGAATTTGGCCCATCCTGAGTGCTGTGTGAAAGTTCGTACTGTATAACCTATTACTATCAGCAACATAATGTTTAGAAAGTCTTTAAATTAAATTTTTTCAGGAAATATGACAAGAAACAAAAACCTCAGAATTCGAGCTTTCCAGTTGATGTGGTGAATTCTTGTTAGTTAGTCCTTTTAAAGCAAATGGCTGGAAGAACATTTGTCACTTTCTTATGGCAAACAACTTCCAAGCAGCACCATGTTTGCCTGAGGCTATTGTCCCTGGTCCCAGAACAAGAAGGGTCATGAGCTGCAGAGGTGCTGAAATGTTCTTTGTGTAAAGAGGAGTTGGCTGAACATTTCACTTTTTCTTCTTGTTTAACTGACTTATAAATCCATGTAACTCAGCATCTGAACACAAGCACTACTTTAATCCAATGCACAAAAAATTTTCTATTGTTCACACACTCTGTCATTCCCAATTAATTTTATTAATCAATTTGAGGCAAGCATACACTTTTCATTAAGGTCAATTCACAAGCTTCATAAATTTGAACTATTCACTTCTGAGGAAAAAAACTACATCACATCTTCCCCCAAAAGCAGTTCTGAAACACAGATCAATCACAGAAGTTCTCACAGTGCAGCCAAGAGTTAGGGGATGAGCTAGAACCAGTTCTCTCCATTTTGGCTATCAGTGGCTTTGCCACATCTGGCAGCATAGTATCACCAGAACTGGGACTCAGATGCCACTGTCACCAAGATTTGCTTCCTTTTGTAAAAGTTTAAATAAAGCCAGTACAAGCTGTTCTTAATATCCACATTTATTGTGAAAGCATTAGGAAACCACATGTGCAGCCTGTGAATTTTTATTACAAACAAATATCTTATAATGAGAAACTCTTCAAAACATGGGATTTATGTGACCAGATGCAAATCTTTATGGTGTGGACACCTCAGTATTCTCCTTACAGCCAATGGACAGAAGAAGGAAGAGAGCAGCTCATTTCCTCCTGTCTTAAGTTGCAAATGCAAGATGTGGCTGGGGGTGTGTATTCTACTGCCATCTGCTAGATGTGGGGCAGTTTCTGCTGTTAATTGGGCCACCTGTTAAAACCAGGTGGGGCAGTATTTCTTTATCTCTTCCACTACCAATCCTCCCTCTGGGAAATATCTCCTGTTAATGGGCCATTGAGTGTCACTGCATGGCTGATAAAATTACATCATCCATTGTGAGATGCTCTGCCCAGGAGGAGGAGCCAAGCATTCCCTCCTGGATATAATCTGAGACTTGGAATACCACAAGCAACCTTTTTCCACTGGATTCCCAGAGGAAGACAAGGCCCATCTACACCACCACTGGACCTTCAGAGGAAAACTACACCCTTCCACAGGATCACTGCTCCAACAGAACCACACCTGACACTCCAGGAGCACTGCAGCCACCATTTAATCAGACTGCAACCAACACTCTGACCCACAGTGTGTCAGGTTGTATTCTGACTCTGTCAGTGTTGTTTTGTATTACTGCATTTTTTTTTTATTTTAAATTTTTTTCCTAATAAATAACTGTTATTCTACTCCCATATCTTTGCCTAAGATCCCCTTAATTTCAAAATTCTAATAATTTGGAGGGAGGTGGTTTGCATTTTCTTTTTCAAGTGAGGCTCCTGCCTTCCTTAGCAGACGCCTGTCTTTTCAAACCAAAACACCTCCCAAGACATTAGACACATCCTATCTAATGAATCATAACTCAAATTATGCCCATCTCTCTCTTTTGTTCAAAGAGGAACACACTCATACAAGCTATCTTTGGGAAGAGTTCATGGGCTGGCTATTTAAGCATGGACTGCTGGAGGAGGTGGCAAACCAAACTGCTTGGTAGGAGAAAAAGGACACCTAACAAAAAGTGACTAGAGACTGTTTTAAACAAACATCATCACCAGGCTTTTCAGCTTGGTATCAAAGCCAAGCAGCAGTATAGAAAATATAGAAAATGCAAACAGAGTTAATGTGAGAGGGAATAGAAAGGATTCTAAACTACACAGATGACTCTGCTTAGTTCCTGATTAACTTTCCTAACTACAGAGAAATCAGACAAAGATGACACCTAGGCAGAGTCACAAATTACAGCTTCTAACTTCTTCTGGAACTAAACAATGCAAGGCAAAGCCCTTGATATGGTATGCAGAATCCACTACAACACAATAAGCAGCAGGCCTGGTTCTGAGGCTTGGAAAACACTGTTCCTTTTGGGACAAAATAGAAAAGGAGAATGACTCAGCTCAGAGAAAAAACTTAATAGAAATTAAACTCAACAGCATGCCTAGGCACTGTGAGATACTTGAGCCTGGACTCTCACATCCCCAAAACAGAGAGGCTCCAGTAGTCAGGGCTCAAAACAGCACTGGTCATTCAACAAGGTGAACTTTATCACAGCTGACATCTTAATTTCTTGTCAGCCAGAGGAAAAACAGTCAGGCATGCTCAGAAGAAGGATTACAGATCAATTACACAGAGCCACACAGGGTTGTCAAGCTCATGACCATAGTGAGTCTTTTTTCTGCATTTGTCTTCATATATAGAGATGTACACAAAACATGAAAAACACTCCTGAATGAAGTAAACAGGGTACACTGCACATGTTTTCCTTTTTCTGTCTAACAAAGAGTTAATGTCAGCTAGTACAAGTTCTCTTCTAGTGGACTGTGCCAGAATGTAATGAGAACTTCCTAACATGCCCCCTGGTTGATTCCCACTAAAAGCACAGAAAACAAACATTTAGAAAGCAGCCTTCAGTTTAAATATGCTTTACAGAATCAAGAAAGAACAGTGAAATTTTAAGAGAGCTTAAATAAGGACATCTGAATAGGCAACCTAAGCTGACTTTTCCTCTCTCTTCAGACAGGCAACACTGACACCTACTGTCAACACTGTCAAATGGATTTAACTTGCACAACTGATTTAAAAAGTTTACATAGACTTTTGAAAGCATATTAAACATTTTCTATTTGAGGGTTTCCTTCATAGCACATCTACTGCCTTTACTGCAGAACCAAAGTTATTAACCTGTCATGTAAAATACCATTTAAATAGAGATTCCTCAAAAGTAACTCATTGATAGTGGTAGACCACAATTATACTTTTTCATAACTAATATTTTTGAACTACTATAATTAAAGCAGATCTGAAAAAGGACACCTTGTTTAACTTAATACTAGCACTTTATGTTTTTTATCACCACAGATATTTAGTTAGCCACCCAAAAGCAAAAAATACACTGTACCTTCCTTAGTCCACATCTGTGTTGGAGTAGCTGGGTCTGACTGTATTTATGTATTTTAAAAAAATTTATTGCTGTTGAGAACAGAGTAGAGGCTTTCCACAGAAACTTTCCAACAAAGAAGCTCCATGATTTTGACATTCACAAGGCATGTCCAGCTCCACAGTCAGTCCCAGTTCAGAGACTCAAGCATCTACACAACAGAAGCCCAGTGACCACCACTGAACACACCACAGCCCAGCTCCTCACCACATGAGTATATTGGCACAACCTGGATATCTCCTTTGCACATTCCATACCAGAATGTTGGGGTTTAATATTTGGAAAGATTCCTCCCACACAGACACTACAGAAGTTACAATAGCTACACAAAATATTATCAAAAACCTCACCTAAGCAAAGAGAAGACATCGTAAGAGTTACGAACACAGTTCTGATCCACCTGGAGAAGACTGTTCTTCAGGGTACCTGAGTGATCCTTGAGGAAAAGAAGGAATATTACTTTAAAAAAATTTTTAAAAACCCATCTTGAGTAAGAGCATACATTTTTAGTAGAATAAATGATTTGGCATTTAATGTATTTTAAATCTATCTTTACACATGTTTTATCTATGGTAGGTAGAAACAATTTAAGGTGGCAATATCGCCACTTACCTATAAAGGAATAAAAATATCAGTTTATCTCTGTTCTAGCACATAGTGTGTTTTCTTGAACTTTATAAACCATAACTGTCTGAATTTTATGCATAGAAACACGGAAAAATGCAACTGACAGCACTGCCATTCTTCACCTTCAGACCTGAGAGCCCCCTCAGTCATGTGAAAGAGGATTACATGAACATGAGATAAAGCTCCATCCTTTATCTGTGCTGTAACACATTAAAAGATCAAAGTAATCTCAGTTTTGAATGAACAAGTTTCTGGAAGTTACAAAGTAAAAATGAGGTAAGCTTGTTCTTTTAAGAGACCAGAGTATCCATCCTGCTCAAAAGGTATCAAAACAGTAAGAGAAAACCAGCAATTCCTCATGCTGCAAATGCCAGATATTGAGCTTTTCCATATCAGGCAGTGTCATACAAATTCCTAGAAAAGCTGCAAACTTAGAAATGTTGCTTTACATGATAAAGTAAATTTTAAGCAGGTCAAGCCACTGTCAGCACTGTCAGAAAGATTATGGATTGCAGGGGAAAAAGGCATTTTAGAGTAAAAAGCAGCCCTATCTCATACCTGTGATCAGGCAGCTTTCCAACAGATAGAGGGGGACTCTGAGTAC
The DNA here is from genome assembly GCF_027579445.1 of Ammospiza nelsoni. Classification (NCBI taxonomy): domain Eukaryota; kingdom Metazoa; phylum Chordata; class Aves; order Passeriformes; family Passerellidae; genus Ammospiza; species Ammospiza nelsoni. The sequence continues at coordinate 15,369,306 of NC_080634.1, read as the reverse complement.
CACAATCCCTGCCTAAAGAGTCTTTCCTGCCCCAACAAAAGTCTGTCTCCATACAGATCATGTTGAAATTCAGAGATAAACATCAACATCTCCTGACACAATTGTGTTAACCATAGGCCACACAGCAGACATTCCTTTCCACCAAAAATATGGTTCCATCTAAATAATCCTGAGATCTACACATTGTGTAGCACCATCCTGCTGCTGCAGAGGCACCATCCCAGCAGCTCTCTCAGCTCCTCATTTTCATACCCAAGACGCTGGATGCTAAATGCTGAAATCCAGACATCTCTCCATTTAAAAAATACCAAACTAAAAACATCTTAATGTCTGTCTGAAAGAACTAGGATGGTGGAAAACTGAAAATGTACAAGTTACCATCATCACCATGCCCTATCCCTGAAAATGTTCAAGCCCATGTTGGATGGGGCTTGCAGCAACCTGATCTAGTGGGAGGTGTCTCTGCCCATGGCAGGGGGCTGGAATGAGATGGTCTTGAAGATCCCTTGCAACCCAAACAATTCTATGATATGATTCTATAACCAAAACCAAAAAGTACCTTTAAACCTTATGAGCTAGGGAACAAGTCCTGACAACAATCAGAAAAAGAAGACAATGTTCTCATCTTTGAATTCAGGTCCAGGCTGTCAGTACTGAAATCTTGAAAAACAACTGCATCCTGCTTCAGGAAAACTGAATGCAGAAACTGCAGCTGTGTGTCAAGGAGTCATTTCCTCTCCAACCACACAACCTATCTGGACCACAGTACTGCCACCAACAATTGAGGATTAAAAAAAAAAAAAACTGTCAGAGACACTATTTACAACAGGTAAGTTTAAAATTCCTCATCATCAATGAGGTAATAATAGAGACAATATTGGATGGAGAGGCACAAATACTACAGTGGATTCTTGAGGAAAAAAACGCATGGGGTAAAACAGGTGCAGCATGAGCAAATAAATAGCTTCCCATTAAAGACCTACAAACTCTAGGCTGCAGACTGAAAACCAAAACTTTGTGGCTTTATACATGCCATGAAAATGAGTCTTAGCAACCACATCACTTTCAATATGTCCTATGTCTGAAAGACATGTCTGCCTTAAAGAATATAGTCAAAACTTATTTTCAGTAACCAGAGGGTTTTTGGACCCTAAATGCTACAATTCAAGTCTTTTCAAAACATCACAGATGTCCATGTATCCAAGGCAAGATATTAGTTTGTATCTGTCATGTAAAAAAACTATTCCTTCTCAAAACAAAGCATTTTAATGTTATGAGCATCCAAATGTGAAAAATCATTCTCACAGGTTGAATTTCAGTTTGTCCCTAGTACCAACAACTCAGAACAAGTACACCCTTACCTTCTGTTCAAATGAAGCTCCATAATAACCATCATTGAGACCAAAAATAATCTCATTTGGGTTTCTTGCATGGATCTTGTAGGGAAGGAAGAAAACAAATCAGTTTACACCCAGCTTACTGCAAATTTTCACACCAAATGAGCACAAATTGCTCCAAGAGTCTAAGGTAGTTTTTCATCACTCATAATTCTAAAAGAACACAAAAACTCACAGAAAACTGAATTTAACATGGAAAATCTGTTTGCTTCACAGCTTTAGCAATAGTCACCATGCTCAGCCATTCTACTTTGAAGTCAGAAACACCAGACAGAGCATCTTTCCTATATTGCATTTCCAGGTGACAAAAATAAATTAAGATAGCTGGAAACTAAACAGAGGTAAGACTCAAGAGGTTGATGTGGAGAAAAGAAGGCTCCAGGGAGACCTTATAGCCCCTGCCAGTGGCTCAAGGAGCTCCAAGAGAGCTGGAGAGGGACCTTGGACAAGGGGGAATGGCTTATCCCTGCCAGAGGGCAGGCAGGGTTAGATGTGATATTGGAAGAAATTCTTGGCTGTGAGGGTGGTGAGGTCCTGGCACAGGTTGCCCACAGGAGATGTGACTGCCCCATGCCTGGAAGGGGCCATGATGGGTGGGGCTTGGAGCAACCTGGTCTAGTGGAATGTGTCCCCACCCACAGTTGGGAGTGGAACTGGATGATATTTAAGGTCTCTTCCAACCCCAACCACTATATGATTTTATGATTTAAAGCTCTGATGTAAGCTAACATGAATATCTGTAATCAAACTTTAAAGTACAATCTTTAAACACATTCATTTCCTTTCTCAGCATTCTATATATTAATTCATCCAGATGTTTTGTTTCCTGAAGAAAAAATTTGGGAAAAAATATTTTCACATTACCTGCTGGCCCAAGTACTTTAATCCATCTAAATTGACCTTCCATTCAATCAAAAGTTGAAAGTGTTCCTTCTTGCCACCCCAGATCCTCACAACAAAACAAGAGACAGAGGTATCAAGATGATCAGGCATTATTCCAAAGTCCAGACTCCTCCATGTTGGATTCTAAGCATTCAAAGAAGGATAAATACAGTTAAAACAAGATGAAACTAGTCCATAAATTGACAATTCAGAAAGCAGCAAAGCCTACCTCAAAGATTTTTTAAAATCTTAAGAATTAGGAACAACACCCATTTCAAGCTCTGCTGCTTCCTTACACGGTTTGCTAGAGAGAATTCCTCAGTTAAAAGGTACATGCTGTAAAGTACTTCAGAAACTGTGAATGGGTTTTGCTTCCTTCCATTACAAGACTTCAAAGAATTTACTTCAGAAATTACTAATTCAGTTTAACCAAATCAGGAACTTTCAAAATGGAAGTAGCATTTCTTTCACAGTTATAATTCAGCTTCTGAAAACCAGACTATAGCATGTATTCCCAAAGTTAAATGCTGATATATTCCCCAATAATTAAATTTGCAGAACTTGCTGACGTATTTGTTCACATTCTTCTCCTCTTGACTGATGCTCAATCCTGAAATGCTGTCACTAAAAGCTCATCTTTACTCCACGAGATCAGACTTGCACCTGGAGCTTTTCAGAACCAGCACACATTAGCTAAACTGCAAATTCCACCAGAACTCAGACTTACAAAGATGATGTGTTCTAAGAATTTCCACTCATCTCTAACAACATCTAAAGAACTGACCCAAGCTGTAACAAAACCAAGTCAACCCCACATTACTGTGCCAAGAGACAACATGGTGTCCAAAAGCAGAAATGGGAAAGTGCTTTTATTTATATTTATATTTATTTCTCTCCCTCCTCTGCTGAACACAGAAACAGTAGCTCCTGTAAAACAAAAGGTAAGAATCTACCACCCCAAGAAAGAATTCACCTTCCCTTCTAGTGCTTAAGCAGCCTGGAAAAGCTGCTTAGCTTTTCTAGCATCCCTGAACTGGAATGAGTCAATTTGAAATAGAATGCCTCTGAAAAGAAGGGAGAGGCAGAGTTACCCAGTAAAGATTACAGAAGAAATGCATTAATCAAGTCCTCCTAACAAGAAGGAATATTTCATAGCTATTTCATAGCTATTCAGGCCCAAGAATACCAGGTCATTCAAATACCTATAGGTTATATACAGGATGTCCTCAAGACATCTTTTATTTAGATTTTTGTTATTCCATCTCTTATATCCTGTGGTTAGTCTCCCTTTTCATTTTTCCTTTTCCTGATTTAGAATAGACAGAACTAAAAATCCTAACAAGAAAAACTGGATAAGTTAGCAGCCTTGAGTAAGCAGACAGCTCTTCCTTCATTCAGGAGGGTTTCAAAGCATTTACCCAGGGTGCTATAAATGGAGCAGATCTACCTTGTTAATGCAGGAATTAAAGTCTTCAGCAGGTTTTCAAACTCCCTTAGCCAACATTGGCAACATCCTACTCCTATTCTATTATTATCCTTCCTCAGTAACTAAACAGTAATAAACTGTTTAGTTCTGGCCCCTTCATTCATCTAAACTGAAAAATTTAGAAAATCTAACATGTTTTTAAACTTCAGTTTCTAACAGCTATTAGCTCTTCAAAGAATACATGTATATATCTGTCAGGTACATGTTCCTTGCTGTTTTCCTACACAACACAAAGATGTTAATAGAAATCAGCATTTCTACTACTCAGCAGCTCCCTTTTCTAACATTCATAAAAAGAATCTGAAAAGGAGGAGAACACACTGCTCCTAACAGAACCAAACAGTGGAAAGACACATTAAACAGTTATGGTATTCAGCAGAGAAATCAACTTCCTGTACTAAATACACAATTTTTAAAACAAAGTTTTTCCACATTAAAGTAACTTACCAGAGAATTCTTGATCACCTCACTCTTATAAAATTCTGAAGAAAAATAAGTAAAAAAAAAACCTTTAGATTAAACACTGATACAAATCTTAGTATTTGAAACAGAAAAAAACAAAATAAGTAACAATCAAGAAATACAACTGTTAGTGGGTACAGTTTATTAGTAACCAATTCATAAGATAGACTTTGAAATTCAGTCATGGTTTTGACTAAAATTACTCCTTCACACCTATTACAAGTCATTATTTAAGCTTAGTATTTCATCTTTATACCCATGATAACCCCCAGGTTTTACAAGGCTTTGATTTCTGAGGAAAGAACATGGCACGGTAGTTAACAGATTTTGGATGACATTTGCAAAAATGACTGGTTTGCCACACTGGTTTGCTCTTCCTGGAACACAGCAGCTTGGATAAATAATTTACAGCACTTTCCTGCAGAGCGATGGTGATCTGCTCCAGGTGCTCAGAGAGGTAACAGCCAAGTTACCTGACAAAGGTGCCAACAACCCTGTGTTTAAATGGGAATAATCAACTGCTGGCACATGAACCTTGGCTTTCCCAGTCAAAGCAAGAGCTTAAAAAACTTTAGCTCTAGAGGCAGGAATACAGATTTTGTACAATATCCCTGCCCACTGGAGATCAGAGATAAAGCTTTGATAAAATGCAGAAGAGTCCCTAATACCAAACACTGCAGGAAAAGTCATCAGTGACCAGTTTAACCAACCACCACAAAAAAGTCCAGGCAGCAAGCTCAAGTTTTGTATTCTTATCCTTCTAAAACACCATCCTTGGTAAAAAAAGCAAGGCAAGATACCAGATGTGTCACTGTGCCAGATGAAAATAAAAATTAAGAGAAAATCAAAATTCATCTCCAATCACACCAAAAGGAGCATGAAAATGTATTTTTAATAACATCTCTCCACAATGAACTATATACCATAGTGGGAAACAAAAGCAAGAAAGAGAGGAGATCTAATGTTCAAACACAATTATCTAAACTAGAACAGGTGCCTGGATGCTTCATGGCATTGGCTGACAACTCTATTTTTTGAAAATTTTCATAACAGTATGTGCTGATGTATGCTCTGTAAAACAGCTGGTATGCACATAGTGGGACACTCTTCCCCACAAAAGGCAACCAAAGCTCCAAAAGCTTTAACTTTTATGTGCCCTTGGAAGTCCCCAATTTCTTACATCAACACTCAGGGAAGAACAATGACAAAAATAGGGTGATTTAAAAGACTACAAAAACCTGTCATCTGTTTTGCCTCCTTGTCTGCTAACACTGAAAGCTTTCATGAAATTGAGGAAACTAAAGAGCTCTTTTCCAGTGTTTGCAAAGGTGATGCAACTAATGGCAGAAAGTTGTCAAGCCAAAAAAAATAAAAGGAAGAAAGAGAATTCATATCATAAGAATTCAAAGATTAATTAGCAAAAAGGTTGATAGCAAGGCTGGTTTACCTTTGTAGATCTTGGTGTTACCACACAAGTGAAGAGTGAAGTAGGTATCCAAGAGGCGGTGACCATTCTTATTAATAATGTTACGTGCAGCAATATTCCGAAGATGACGAAGACGGCGCTAAAAATAAGGAAAAAAATTCAAAAATTTTCTTAGATTGAAAATTACCCTTTCTCTTTTTTCAGAGCATTTTAATGATTCCCAAAGCAGTGTTGTAAAAACAAAATCCCAGCAAACACTCAGTTTTCTCTGTCAGACAGCAAGTGTAAACAGCCAGGATTCTGCAAAGCCACAGGACAAGCAATAAGCACCTACAAGCTTGGATTCAGCAACTCTGATATTCAAGAGAAGCTGTTTTTATTCATGTTCTATATGTCATTTTTATCCCACATAACTATATCACCCTGACTCTTTGAGCAGTTCCAAGCAATGTGATGCTATCAGCTTCAAACAAGCAGCAGCATCACCAGATGTTTTGCATCATCTCACTGGAAACACTTCGCAGACAAAGCTATTTTCAACAAGCATTAATGGCCAAATAGCTCAAACCAACCACCAGCTAATCCAGAGCCATAAGGAACTGGCTGAACAAAGCTTCCTGATTTCATGGTAATCCTGGAAACTGCTCTCACAACCTTAAATAAAAGTAAAATACATCAGGAAGACATATCAAGATTTTCAGGGAAAATTAAGGGCGCAGTGAAATTTGAGATTTTCACTGTCAGTTACCATCTGCTGTGATGAGAGAGTCCTTTTCCCTTGGAATGAATACAGGAGGATATGTCACTAAAATATTTAGTTTAAGTGATTTTATCCAACTCCAACATTATCTTGGTTTACTACATTACTGCACCTTGAATGAAAATCATCAGATCAAATCAATCTCCTCTCTGTGCCCAACAGCTTTAATAGCTGTGACTAAGGTTTTAGCTTCAAGGGACATCACACCCTTAATCTTTGACAAATATTTTACATTATTAACTTCTTATAAAACTTAACTAGTTAACAAAGCCATTTTGCAGGACTGTCACACTTAAATCATTGCTTAGCTGTTGTTGCTATTGTAACTTCAAAGACCCATGCTTCAATCAGCCTCCCAGGAATGCAGCACTCAGTGAACTGCCAACCCAAATACATCAAGTTCTCACCAAATCCTTCAGTGGAATATTTTCCCAATCAATCTCTCAACTCACCAGTGTCTCACCCACTACCATGGGGACATTGACAAATGGCTCCACATACTTTGTGGATCACCACAATATACCAACAAGCCTCAAACAACTGCTCAGTGCACACTTTTACCTCAGAGCTCATCTTACACCATTTTTTCCCAAAAGTGTCTTTATTTGCAAGGCTCAATCCACCTTAAAAGCTGATTGACCAAAAGCACATTTTAAAAGCTTTTGAAACCAAAATTTGAAGACAATTTTCCTGTTTATTGCTTGTCTTAAAGGCTTTTAACAAGAGTTGAAAGGCCATAATCAGTTTTAGAATCATAGTATGACATTTGATGTCACTTAACACCACTCCAGTGATATATCAGTTTTCCTTTATGGAAAGGTATGAGGAATATTCAAATTTTGTTTGACAGCCTAAAAATCACTGATTGAGTCATTCTCTTCAAAGTCTATTTATGACTCAGACTATAAACACAGCCTGAGATGGGATGCCCAGGTACCTCTACTACAAATATACAAAAACTTAAAAAATTAAAAACAGAACAACCTAATAAAGAAAAAACGTTCTGTGAGAATACATGGTCTTATTTTCTTAGAAAGTGGTATCAAAAATGTCAACAGAAATATTATGCCTCACTTAAAAGAAGCCATATAGACCTTTAATATTTTTTCCACATCTAACCTCAAAGCTGGGTAGCTTCCCTGGCTGTTTTTATATACAACTGAAACACTTCTTAAGAAACAGCTTTGCACATGAATTTTGCTACCTATAAAAATGATTCAAGATTTTAATGTGCCATCTCTCTTTTAATTAACATCAGGAGAAATCAGTAGCAGTGAAATCAGTCAACTACCACGCTCATTCCCTTCATTTTTGTTATCTTTTTTTCCTTTCATCCCTTACAAAGAACAGCCCACACTGTACTCTAACTAAGCAATTTTCTCCAGGTCTCCTTAGGATTGCAAACTGATTTGTGTGCCTGCTTTAAGTAATATGCTTCATTGATTAGCTCTCAAGCAAAGTTAAACAAGTTTCTTACCACTTACAGTACACAATGAGGTCAACGAGGTTTGGGGAAAAAAAAAAAAAAACAAAAACTGTGGAGTGTCCTAACCTACACCTGCACTTCTGAACAAGATGTGAGTCCTTATCTCTCCACGATTTTTTACTTCCTTGCACCCTTCAGCATCTGGGTGTTAAAGTCACACTTCTCCTAAACCTGTTGGAAGAAGATAATTAAATCTGGGAGAGATTTAGAGACCACAACATAGTTAAGAACTTAATGTGCAACAGGTAATGAATATTTGAATCTGCAGCTTAGCCAGCACTCTCCTCCAATCCATTTAGTGAAGCCATGATGACAGAGAGACTTGAATCCTGATAATAAATCTTCCCATTCGCCCACTATGTTCACTGATGTCAGACTGAATTATTCAAATTTCCTCAGAACTCTACACTGGCAACATTGAGTTAATTAACGTCTCCTGATCAAAGATAATTAGCTTAAACCAGGAGACTATCAGCTGCAAAGACATACCCAAAAACAACTGAAATAGGTTCTAGAACTCCTCATCATGGGCTTTGTTTTGTGACAAAGCAAATATTAATTTGAGGGAAGTTTTAAATATCTAGTGTTACCTCCTATGCATCTCATATCATTTTGTGCTGGAGACACTGGAACACACAAAACAAAAACCCCACTGTGTTGCAGCTCAGCTAGCACCAGCACCAGCCCAACACTGCCAACCCCCAGCACTGCACCACCCTTTCTTGTTCCTTATACCATAACAAGCACTCGTGCAGCTGCTCACAGAATCCTGTCTGGGAACCAGTGTGGATGGAAACCAACCACATCTCCCTTTTCCTGGCTTAGTTCCACCAGCTCACTTCCCCAGTATGGCTGGAGCAGCAGCTGAGCAGACCAAGGAGGGCACAAGCAGCAGCAAGAGGCTGAAGGCAGGGAATGGCTGGAATGAAACCATCAGCCTGAAGTGTACATGGAGCAGCAGAGCCTGGCACTGCCATGAGCCAAGGGGAGGCAGCTCACAATGAGGTACCAGAGCACTGCAAACTGCAAAAGCAACTCTTTTTAGAGAATAAACCAGTACACTCTATGCTGAATGCTGCAGCTAACACACAATTCTTTCATTTCCTCCTCCTTCTAGGTGAAGTGCTAAAAAGGGTCCCTTCTTTATAGTGACAAGTTTCAGCTATTTTGCTCTTTTCTGTAAAAGTGTCAAGAAATCTTCATCATTAGGGAGGTTCCCCCAGGATAAGATGCTCTGCACCAGAACAGTCATTCTAAAAAGCTGACCTTAAAATTCAAAATACAAGGGCTATAAAACAATCTAAGGGCCTTGACAGTCTCATGAGTCATTAAACTTCAAAAAGGCCAGTGTGAGTGCAAGATGATAATGCAGGACCTGTTTTCATTTTTAAAAAAAGAGCAAAATATGCAATGAGTATAGCTAATTTTCACTGCTATCTCCTCAGTGAGTGTACAGGTTAACAGCAATACAGGACTGAAGACCTCAGAGGGGCATCTAAAGCAAGTATCTTAGTGAGATATCCTACAGCAAAAAAAAGCTATTTTTGCAGAATACATACCATGGAAAAGGTTGTTTAACCTTTCCAAGAGCTCACAATTCAGCACGTGCAGCCTTAAGAGGAGCATATTTGGATCAGTTCTTAGCACAGTGGTACAGCAGGTCTAACAGGTCATTCTCAGGGGGTTGTGACACAAGTTATTTTGGTTAAAATTGTCCTAGACCTTTGCAATTCCCAAGAAAACCAATGGAGCAGTGAAATTACATTACAGGCCTGGTTATCCTTTGCTTCAATTGCCATTCTAAGTTGCATTTGATTAAAAGCAACAGCTATATAACAACTACATGTTGATTCACATGAAAGAAATTAGTACTTCCTTCTATGTTGAAGACAAATGACTACCAACCAGGAGAAGAGATACGCTTATTTTCCATTAGGAGAAATCCTGAGTGTATTTTAAAAACACTGCTGCATGTAAAGATAGCACAGGTGATAAGCAGACAGCAATCCCAAAGATACACAGAAAGTCTGATCAGGAAAGCGGTAGGAGAGATCTGAAGAGCAGAACCTACCATCAGGTTTCATCCCTCATGCCTGCAGAGGCAGAACAGCTCCTTCCCAGAATACTGCAACAGCATCTTAACAGAGCTGCTGTGGAGTGCAGCAAAGCCATCCCTGCTCAGTGACTGCCAGCTGCACTCTAAACAAATCACACTGCTCCACAACCAAGCATTTCATCATCAGCCTTGTTAAGATGGCTTTTTCATCAGGTGATTCCAGACAGTCTGCCACGTCTTTTGAGGTCTAAGGGACTGAAACTGTGCGGTCCCTTCATGCTTTAGTTCCCTCAACACTAAGATACCGTAATCTTTCACTACCTCTGCCTAGAATGCCACCCTCAGCATGTTCCCATCCTGCACAATGTGTTTTGTGCAGTCTTATGGTGAGGATCAAAAAATTAAACCAAGGTAAAGCTGCCAAAACCAAAAGTTACTAAGGGCAACTAACTGGGTAAGTAAGGGTAACATCTGCCTAAATTCACCTCTCTACAGCTACACAGATGTGCCCACCACCACAGAGGAGCAGACTTCAACACTTAAGTTGCTCTGCAGCTTAAGTTTATCCAGATGCCACTCTTTGCTTTCCTCCAGGCCTGAGAAACAGAAGTGATAAGCTATTCACTGTTTTTTGTCTAATAATCTGGTATCATTAATAAAAATCACTGTAGAGATGACACAGCAGGGAGGTAAGAAAAGGAGTAAGTCAAATGAGAGAGAAGTGCACTGCTGTTAACACAAGGTCAGGACTGCTCATGGCAGGAGAACAGGACTACCTACAACAGCCTCAAGTATTCATGGAATTTCAGAATTATTTGCTCAAGGTCATATAATGGTTAGCAAAAGTAAGCATGGAGAGTTCTGATTCCTCTTCCATCTTAACCACTTCATTATTCCCTTAAAAGAATCTGATGACCCTCAGATAAAAAAAAAAAAAAAAAAAAAAAAAAAAAGTCAGTATATCCAGGCTGGATGAGAACACAGCCAAACACCATTTTTTATTTGTGGTACTCAGCCATCCCACCGACTCCAGCTCTGGCCCCAAGTATCAATTGTGAAGCTGAGGTCACTAATATGGACAACAGCAAAGCCCATTCTAATCACATGGAGCCCATCATGCTGTCACAGCTGGGATGATCTAACGGCTCACAGCTGGCAAAGGGGGAGCTCTGTCTTCTCCCTGTCCCTCATCTGCCTTCTCCCAGTAGCACTGGCTCTTTCAGCAACACCGTTCATGAATTCTGCTCTCAGCAGACCCTTTGACATGCTAAATAAATTTGCAAAGGTGTCAAGGGAGTATCTGAACTTAAGCAAGGCAGGCAGTTTGGTTTCTTCCAGCAAGAACCATCCAAGATGCCATCAAACAGTCCCCTGTATGAATGGAGGGTTTGGCTGTCAACTTCCAGATGTTCATAAGAGACAGTGGGCTCACTGCACCCATGGCCATAAGCAAGTTTCAGAAATTCCTCAGGCAGATTTTTTAAGAATTTTATAAATAGAAATACATTTTCCAGAATGAAGCTTAAAATCAATTGTCCAGGGAGAAAGTTTTATGTATCTGTGACTAAATTTGAAAAAGGCTGCCCCACCCATCCCATTCCTGATGACTTCCCATACAACCCATGTAATCAGAAACTTGAAATGTAAATACAATGGTAAAACCAGCATTACGAAGGCTGGGAAATCATCTTGTACAAGCAAAGTAAAAGTTTACATAAATTACTTAGCCCAAATTCACTAAAATTAATCATCACTCAGGGCTCTCTCAGAAGCCTGATGAGCTGAAAAACAATTATTGTATTTCTAGAACGAAGAACTTTCAACACTGGCTAAAATTTCAGCACCAGGTCTACTTCCTTAGCCTTTAATGGAGTACCCTAGACAGTCTTCATCTCTGGGCACCATCTCTGTTTTCAGACTGCTGCCTTCCTCACAATTCTGTCAAGGAAGTAAATTCCCTGAATTCTTTTCTGATCAGGATCAGCTCTGACCTCTGTATGACTTGGCACACACTCTGTTTTTACCTAGCTTTCACATGAATTTCATGGCTTGCTTCCTTGCTCTATGGCCCACAGAAGCTCTGGAAGAATTTTAACAAAATCCTTCCAACTATTTTAGCATTAAAGCATGAGGCAAAGATTAGTTAGCAACAAAAATGCTACTCCAGCAAATCCACTGGTTTTGAACTGAATGGACCTGAGCTTGCAATGTCAGCTATTTAGATTTAGTCTGCATATTTGTCAGAATTAAGTCAGATTAAAACAGAGGGCTCTGTGTGCCTTGTAGCTCATAGCAGACAGGTTGAGCTGGGTCTTTTTCTTAAAAAGCATAAAACCTCCAGCCCTAGAACACAAAAAAGTCACCAAAATATGATCTATATTTAGTCAGCGTGAGCATTATTTATTATCACAGCACTGCTCTACACCTTCATTGCACCTATCAACTTCCTCAGATTTTCACTATTTGCTTTCACCTCTCCATGCCAGTTTGAATATTAAGAAGCAATCACATGATCCAATCTCCTGAAGCCAAATGGTAGACAAAAATTCATAATTAATTTTACATAAGTTTTCAAGCTGCCACATTTTCCAATTTAATACCTTTTTTTTTTTTTAGTGGAGCATATCTTGCAGAAGGTTGGGTCACCTCTGCTGCAAAACAAAGCTTTTAATCCAAGAAATGTACATGGGAAGTTTAGGCATTACCTAGATGTATGGCTAATTGAAACCACAGGAAGGGCATGAAAAAGTTTGTACTCTAATTTACACACTTGCTAGAAAGATTTATGAGCTTTGCAATTTAACAGTTTTCCACAGCTCAGAGTCAAGAGAATCAAATGGGCTTTCAGATCTACTTCTGATGCAAAGCAGAAGCATTTGATATGCACTTTTTGTGGGACAAACCATAAGGAATTTTAAGGAATTCTGTTTTAATGTCTTCCAGCACACGCTTGAAGACAGCAAGGCCCTCAAAGCTACATAGCCATAACTAGTTCATATACAGCCATAATTGATCACTTGTAGTTCTCCTCATGACTGTGCCTCCTTCCTATCTCCATTTCCCCATGTCAAGTGACCACCAGCCATCCAGGAACTGCTGTCCCTTTCTAAGATTAAGCTACTTTCTTGCAAGTGCCTTTAAGAAAACAATTTCTACTAGGAATCAGAACTGAGGACAACATTGGTTTGAAGATGCACTGTAGGAACACAACTGTAGGAACCTTTTTTCCTGTGAAGGTGCAACACACTCACATACATCACATCCCTCACATTCCCAAAGATCTCATGCAAGGAACCAGGTACACTGAACCTGTGCAGAATGATTTACCCACAGGAAATGACCACAAGAAAAATCAAAGCTATTTCATCAACACGGGCTCAAAGTTTTCTAAGATGCACAATTGTGAATTTTAGTTTACAGATCCTTAAATCAAAGTGCCTCCTTTCCTTTACACTTCTGGGCATCTGAAAGGCTTTTGAAAGTTTCCCTTAAGAAGGAAAACAGCTATGCAGTTTTCATGTGAACACCCCAATGGTCAATACAGGTTTCTAGTCATCCATACCCCCTGCCATGGCTACTCCTGCTTCTGTCCTGCACTCAGAGCTTCAGCAGGAACAGGCAGCAAATGGGAGATGTTCAAAAGACATCAAGTCTGCCCTAATTCACACAAGGAGAAAGTAAAACAGGAAGAATAAGGAATGTCTCCGTACTTGACATGGTCCACGCAGAAATATAATTATTTTCCAGCTATCTGAATGCAAAACAGCCCTTTGCAAGGTCAGTATGGAGTTAAAGAATGCATCTGAAGCCAGTGTTAGGTCTAACAAAATATTTTAGCCTATGGCATTATCTGCTCCTTTAACTAAAGCAACAGTCACAGCAGAAAATAATTAAAACAGATAACTATAATATAACTGAAAAAACTCCAGAATACCTATTACTCTTGAAAGACAGCTGTGTTCTCTGATCTCTCCTTCCCTGCACCCTTTCCTACCAGCTAAACCTCTGAACTACTTCCTCACTAAATAATTGCATTTACACTGAGGAGCCACTCAGAACTCAACTTCCACCCCCAATGATGTAAACAGCTGGTAACTGTTCAGCTGGCACCACAAATCTTCTCTTTGTACCCCATAATCACATGCAGAAAATCTACACCACTCACTTTAGAGTCCAAAATGAATGAAAGAACTAAGACTAAAACTGATGGGAGCTCATGATGTTCACACGATTCACTGTGACAATCTTCTGTATCTTTTTTTTGGGCTCATTTCTGCACTAAGACTGTAAAAGCCTCTTATTTAAAACATATTGTAGGGGCAGGTACAGAAGAAACGTTCAGTCTTGGGACACAAACAGATGTGGCAAAACAAGACTCAATGCACAGAATTAACTTAAAGACAATGTTAGCAGGAAGGACTCAAAAGCCAAATCATGCGCCTATGCAGAGTCTCGGGCAAATAAAGTTGTTCCTGGGTATTGTTTCAACAGCTGTATTTGGTTATGGTCACTGTAACATCAAGAGTGACAGATCCAGCGAGCTGGCAAACACCACAGCTCCAAAGAGTAAGAACTGTCAGCACACCCTAAAAAACTGCTCTAAACTATGGCTAAGAAAATCTTAGTGGGCAAATATTGCCCAGTAGCCAGATAAAGCTCTTCTTGCTAGGTGTTTACATAAGATGCAAATAATAGGAAACTAGACAGTCTTTCCATCTTTCACCAAAACCTTTTAGAAGAAGTAGCTAGAAATAACATCTTTCCTTATTGATGCTTTTCTCTGAGTTTGTCTAAGCAAGTGTTCAGTCTCAAGATGAAAGACTGAAACTGCAGCTGCTTCTTTGACACAGCATGGGAACTAACCCACCAGATAGAAGAGAACATCAGGGTGCAAGTCCCATCCATTAATTACACTGCAGCAGTTGAGAGAAGTCCCTTAAGCCTCTTAACATGACTTTGGGGAAGGGAGCACTGGTCCACATTTGCTGTGGGAATAACCGGGGAATATCAAGATGATACTCAGAAGGAAGCACCCCAAAGTAAACAGGGCCTTACAGAAACAACAACAAAAACAAAACAGTGGCAGTTTTGACCTTAAAGAAGCATTAAAGGACACTCTGGGTTGCACAAGCAAACAGCATATGATGATTAATAACCTGAAGCATATTAATGCTGATCTTGTTGCTGGATGATAAATCAAGAGCAGAGAAGTCAGTTTCCCTTCATAAATGAGACTTCAGTCTTTAGCTAGAAAGTTGCTCAATTAAGAGCATTCCATAACCCACCACAAACATCCTAAATAAAGCATCAAAACTGATTTAGTACAGCTTTTGGATATAACAGTTTAACTTATCAACAGATCATTTAGTCTGCAAAAAACCCCTGCATCCCTTACAAAATGCAGAAGGTACACAGCAGATAGCAAAATTCCAGCCCCAGTCTTTTGGGCTGAAATTACAATTTTCCAGTAACTTTAACAACTACTCCTCCTAATTTACCTCTAACAAACACTAAACACTGATGCAGCTGGGTATGGACACAACTGAGTAAGATCAGCAGGTCACTCACACTGTGGCCTTTCACTGGAGCAGCACTTCCCTCCCACTCAGCATTTAAAGACAGTGCGTGTCAGAGAAGTGAAAGCAATATTCCACTACAACACTTTCCACACATTCTGATTGCTCCCCTCCTTCCATATTTTGTAGGAAAGGGGAAGTAAAATATTTAAGAATCAGGGTTTTTTTTCCAGATAACTCAGGAGAATATGTAACAAGAGTAACAGAAAACTAGTGTTTAAAAAGACACTATTTTCTCATTGTTTAGTTTAAAGTCTCATTCATGAACAGCCCTGGGCCCATACAGTAACTTTCTTCACTTTTCCTACACAAGACCCTTCAAACACATCTGCCAGCACATTTTGAAGCCCCCCTTTCTGCCATGTTGCCCAAAATGTTGTGTATGAGTGATGCACATCTTGAAAGAAAGAAACCCAAGTTGAATCTGGAACCGATCCTGGTAGGAGACACAAAAGAAGGGCTTCTCCATGTATGCTACCCAGAAAAAAAAGCCAAAGAAGGTGTTTCCCCCTGGTAAATAATGCTGGAAAACTGGTAACAGCTGATGAGAAGGGTGAGGTACTCAACAACTCTTTTGCCTCCATCTCCAATGACAACCTCTCTTCCTGCACATCCTGAAGGGATGGACAGCAGGATGGGGACTGGGGGAACAAAGCCCCTCATACTCTAAGATTGGGTTCATGACCACCTGAGGAACCTAAATGTGCACAAGTCTATGGGACCTGATGAGACACATCACAGAGTCTTGAGGGAACTGGCTGATTTAGTTGCCAAGCCACTCTCCATGATAGTGGAAGTTGGGTGAAGTGCCAGGTGATTGGAAAAGGGGAAGCATAGTACTCATCTTTAAAAAGGCCAGAAAAGAGGACCCTGGGAGCCACCACCCTGTCAGCCTCACCCCTGTGCCTGGGAAGATCACAGAACAGATCCTCTGAGGAGCTGGGCTAAGGCACATGGAAGACAGGGAGGTGATTCCACAGCCAGCACGGTTTCACCAAAGCAAAGTCCTGCCTGAGCAACCTGATGGCCTTCTGTGATGGGGTGGCTACATCAGGGGACAAGGGAAGAGTTACAGATGTCATTTATCTGGACTTCTGTAAAGCCTTTGACTCACTCCCCCACAACACCTTCTCTCCAAACTGGAGAGATGGATGTGATGAGTGGACTGTTAGATGGATAAGGAGGTGGTTGGACGGTCAGACCCTGAGGGGTAGAGGTGCTGGTGTGGAAGCCACAGGAGCCATGTACAATGAGCACTGCTCTTGGACTCATACAAGTGCATAAAACTCCACGTGGAGCTTTAGGAACCCCAGCCTTAATGTTAATGGAGGCCACAGAGTGTCCTTGACAAGTTTCACTAACTGGTTGCTCTGTTTTGCTCTACCCTAAAACACACTTCTGACACCTGTAGCCAAAACCTCATTGCTGCTCCTCTCCACAGAAACTTTCACTGTCAAGAGATGCTTGTGAACTGAAAGATACAGAAAATTCTGGGAGACCTGGTCTGACACTACTCATGGCTGTGCACAATGGCACAATTTACCCCTTGCCTCCTTACCAGCACATCCCTACTCAGCAGACAGATCCCCCTCCCTCCCTCCCTCCCTCCCTCACATTCACCCTCCCAGGCAGTGGCTCTGCAGTCCATGACTGTGTGCTTTGCTGTCCCTGGACAACCACACATGAGCTCTGTTTTGGCCAGCAATTAGCACAGCAGCACTCAGCAGATCATCTGACTGAGGCATGACTGCCTCTGTACACTCAGGCTGCATCTTTCTGTCCAATCCCTTCCACTGAGGATGTAGAAGAGTCTGAAAGGTTTGGGTCCCCAACCCCTCCACTGCTTTGAACTGCTTCCAATGACAGGATTGAACAGTGTGAGCATTCAGAAATCCTTAAGTTATTATGACACTCCCAGTTTTTTTGCATCTACCAACTGCAAAGAGAGATTACTAAAGAATCTCTGCTCCTGAAGTGTAGTTATTTCACATTTTCAGTTCTGTTGTGCCAACTTGTACAGCAAAAGAAAACAACATCCTGACACAATTACCAAGGGATTCAAATGGGAATTTTATGCATTTCTTTACAGCCATATCCTCTATTTCTCTTTCTTAAAATACGGAATACAACAGCAAAAAACATTCTTTGCCCCAGTCATCCCACCACACAAACAAGTTACAGAAGAGGTCAGTCACTTTTGACACAAGTATCATCACAGCAGCAAAAGGTTTCAGACTTTTCACTCCTGCAAGAGTGTCAGTAGCAGGAACATTGTTTTCTAATCAATGTGAATGTTACTGGAACAATTAAAGCTAGACTAAATCCAAATTACACTGGCAGTACTTCTGCCCTTAAAAAGTCACTTCAGTCATTAAAAGCACTCACTTTGAATTCACAGTTGAGAATTTGTCTTTGGAGAGAATTATAGCCATGACTCAGACCATCCTGCTCTCAATTCTTATAGTCACTATAACATCTTATAGTCAAACAAATGTAGCTTTGGGTGTCCTAGAGAAAGCTACTAAAGCAAATCACTGAGCTGATTTTGTGCTGGCACACAGCCAACAATTACCTTGCATAGCATCACATAGCTTGGGTCAGCCAGACTGTGGCATTACAGAGGTGGTACAATATGGAAGGAATGACTTATCTTTCTCATAATTCTGCAGTAAAATAGCTCCAGCATGCTGAGCCCACACCACACCACAACAGAGCCCCTTCAAGGTATCTTGCATTTCAGTAACAAACTTTTGAGCTCAGAGAATACAAAGAAAGAGGGTGATTTGCTATCAGTGTGTTCAGCTGAGCCTCTCACTTTGATTCCAAGTAAACACAGCACACAGATCCCTCAGCATATGGTCCTTGTGTTGGCACAGCACACAGCAGGATACCTCAGTCTGTCACAGACCTACACTCGCTACAATTAACATACAAGCAGCATCCTCACTAAGTATTTACTCAACTGGAACAGCCTATAATTGGTGACTCAATTTCTGCTCCTAGGAACTCCTGTAAAAGTGTCTGCTCCTAGAAGAAAAACCCTGTGTTTTGGTCTCACTTTCACAAATGAAATCCAATGACTAATATCTCAGGCTTCTCCCTGCAGCATTCACTCGGTCCTTGCACAAGCCTGAGAAAGAATAAAGCCAAAAATTCAGCAAGGAGAAAGCCATACTTGATCTCATGGACAATCCATTGTTTCCTGTTCGTACAGAGCAGCATTCATGTTTATGTTTACTAACACAGAGCAGACCCACAATTCAGAGTAAGCACTTGCTCACAAGTGGTGGCCAACAGCCACCTCCATTTCTCTCCTTTGCCCCCAAGTGGATGTCTTCTATAACATGTTTAACAAAAGAGCAGTTATAGATCCACTTCATTAACATCTATTGATTTTTTCTTTAGGTACTCTTTATATTCCCACCATAGCTCTAGTAAAACAGATTGTGTGGCTAACTCATAATAACATCCACTGCACTGAGAGTCAATGAGCCAAAACAACATTCACATCTTACACTACTTCTAAAAAAAGAGCAAAATTTTGCTAATTACTCCTGCTTTCACCAGTCCTGCTCTGGCTCCTGCACAATCAAAGCGACCACATGCAAGAGGGGAAAGGGCACAGAGTCGGTTTGATAGGGATTGCTCAATGCTCAGCAGAACCTAGTCTTCCTCACTTAAAATCATTGCTCTCCAAAATGAAAACATGGGACAAATGCCCAGTAAGCCAAAAGCCAACTATCAGCAAACAGGAAAAACACAGCTGGGTGAAGGAAGGACGCAAGGGGGAGAGAACATTTCAGCACTTTTCAGAATACCCCTCATGTTATATCCACACACTTGCAAGAGAAGGAGGAGGGGGACACCCCAGCTGCTCCAGCCCCACGAGGTGCCCAAGTTTAACACCGATTTTCACGGTGTTATTCCTGCTGCAATTCTCACCTTTAGTCTGATCTTTTGCAGGCACAGAAGTAGTTTTCTGGGAGAGGAAACAGCACCCGACTCCCCCGGGAGAGAGGCACAGACCCCTGCCCCCATGCTGCCTCTGGCCTTCCTACCAGCCTGCGAGAAAGGTGTTTAAACTGTCCCTTGACCCCCCTTCCATCAGCCTGGGGACTCTGTCTCAGGTTCCCTCAGACCTCGGGGAAGCCCCACTGGCCCCCCATGGAGTACCTGTCCCCCCTTTACCGCAGGGAGCAGCCCCATCCACCCGAGGGAACAAGCCCTGCACGCCTCAGGGAGCTGCTCTCAGTTCAGGAAACATCTCCCTGCACCCCAGAACAGCCCACACCTCAGTGAGCACGCCCCTGTGTACATCCCACGCCTAAAACAGCACATCCCCTTCACCTCAGGGCACCCCACACTTCAGGGGACACCCCTGATTCACCTCAGGACACCCTCCTCCTCCTCCTCAGCCCCTCCGAGCGCCGCGCCGAGGCCCCGCCGTACCTGCTGCGAAGGCAGCTCCACATGCAGGGCGCGGGCGGCGGAGCCGGGCGGCAAGGCGGCGGGACCGGCAGCCGAGGTCATCCTCACGCAGGGGCCCCGCTCCGCTCCCCCGAGGCCGCCGGGCGCGCAGGGGTTAATGGCGGCAGCAACGCCAAGCCGGCCGCCCGCTACGGAGCCATATTACCGCAGTGCCGGGGGGTGGGCGGGGCTCCGCCTCCCGCGCGTCCATTGGCCGGCGCGCCGCGGGGGCGGGACCCCGCGCTCCGTCTCGACTTGCAACTGGCTTAGCCTGACGCCAATCAACGCCCCGCTGCGCCGGCCCTGTCAAACCGCCGGAACGCGCGCCGGCGCCGATTAGAGCGCCCGCTTCCGGAAGGCGGGACGGCGCCCGATTGCGGGCGATGATTGGAGAAAATGGAGTTTGATCGACAGCACGCCCTCCGTCACGTGTGCGGGAGCTGTTGTCATCACGTGAGGGGACGGAAAATAGTTCGGCGGAGGGGCCGAGGGGCGGTCGCCATGGCGACCCTGAGGGGCGGCCAGGCCGGGCCGGGCCCCGCGCTGTGCATCGGGAATGGTGTCACCCTCAGCACCCCCTCCACATCAGCCCGACCTGCTCAGCATCATATCCACCTGCCCCATGTGACACCTCCCCAAAACAGGCCCGCCTGCCTGCCCTGTGTCATGTCAATATAAAAGAGGCCTTAGGCTATTGCAGAGGGTCCAAATGTGAAAAATGGATGTATTTTATGATTGGCTTTTCGCAAATATTAAAATGAACATTATATGTGTTGTGTTAGAAAGTAATGCTGTATTATTGCTCTTAAGTAGTGGGCTAAATATAGTTTTAGGTTATAAAAAATGTAAAAATAGAAACTATGCTATGTAAGATACTTTTTTTTAAAGAAAGGACTCGCAGCAAGATAGCAGCCACAGGACACCTAAATCTTTCAGAGAGAAAGAATTTATTGCTCTTATCAAAAGAAACAAACTTCTTCCCACCTTGAAAGCGCTGTTAGGATTCAGAGGAAGAAGTTGACACTGACCAGACAGAATCCTGTGTTTGAATGGAATTTATGCATCATGTATGAGGTGTATGAATATACAACAGGCTGTTATTTTTAAGGGTTAATCCTTTGTTAATGGGTGTCCTTTTTCAAACTCTTGCTGCCCAGAAAAAGGTACCCGGACATCTGTAACTCTTTGTCTCTATTGTCTCATATTGTCCTAATTCAATTTGTCCAAATTATTATTACTCTAATTGTATTACTATTTTTATAACCAATTTTTTAGTATAAAACTTTTAACATTTTAACAACAAGTGATTGGCATTTTTCACACAAAGGAGGGCCATAAGGAGGGTCAAGGGTCTGGACAGACTTATAAGGAGCAACTGAGGTCACTTTTGTTCAGCCTGGAAAAGAGAGTGAGCAACAAGAGCAGGCCTCGTTGAAGTCTTCAGTGTCCTCAGGAGGAGAAGCAGAGGGACATATACCAGTGTCTTAACTCTGGTGACCAGTGACAGGAGCTGAAGGAGTGGCCTGAGGCTGAGTTGGGAAAGGTTTGAGTTGGATATTAGAAAAAGGTTCTTCATCCAGAGGGTGGCTGAGCACTGGAATGGTCTTCCCGGGAAAGTGGTCACAGCATCAAATCTGACAGAGCTCCAGAAGCATTTGGACAATGCTGTCAGGCACAGGGTGGGATTGTTGTGGTGTCCCACACAGGGCCAGGAACTGGAGTTAACAATCCTGATGAGTCTCTTCCACCTCAGCTTATTCCATGATTCTGTGATTCTGTGAACCTTCCCCACATCACATCCACTTCCCTCGCATCACGCCAGCCTTCTCCATAGCACATCCACCTGCCCCATGTCACCCCAACCTGCCTCATATCATCACCCCAACCTGCCCAACAACAGACCAACCTGCCCCTCATTATGCCAACCAGCAGACAAACCCTTCCCACAGCACATGGACCCATCCCATTCCATGCCGAGCCATCCCACATCAGCCAACTCTCCTCACATCATACCAGCCATGATGCCTATGCACACCAAAGCCCAATGCAACCATCCCCTCAGCATCTACCTCCATCCCATGCCACCCAGGCAGCATCCATCCTGAACGGAGGGGACCATGCCCACCTGGAACAGCACCATCCCCACGCAGGGTGCAGCTCTCAGAGCACCAGTCCTGTGCCTGTGCCCACCAGGGCTGTCCATTCCAGGAGCACTCTGCAGCACCTACCTAGTGTTGGTGGTCACATTCAATGGCATGAATATGACCATGCCCATCCCCATGGCACTGCCAGGGACCATCAGGACTGAGCCAAAACACCTGACTGAGAACACCAGATCTGCCACCCTGCAGTGGCACTGGGAATGCCTGTCCCTAATGCATGCCACAGCACTGGAAATGCTTCCCTGGAAATGCTGCTCTCAAAGGGTTGAGTGTGCTGTGCGGTGCTGGAAAACCCCATCCTCTGCTCCTCCTCTCCTCCAGTCCTGCTGTCCTCAGCACCATGCACCTCCCACAGCATGGAGAGCATCCTGCTGGAAGCCCAGCAAGCCTTCATTCACCTACAATACTCCTTGGTTTGTAACATTCCATGCTCCAGTGAGGTGCTGTGACAACGTTGTCTTTAGCACTTATTTTGGTCTAAGGTATTCAAAAGTGAACTTGTTAAAAAGAGGAAGTAAAATAAAAACTGAAATGGAAAGTCATATTTTCTGGGGTTTGATTTCCATCCTTGTAGCATGAAGTCATCTTCCATCCTGCTCCTTCCTTTGCAGCTACTCACCATGGTCTGCTTTTCTCCAAAATGCTCCCTAGTTGAAATGGAGATGCTAAACTTTTCTTCTGCATGATTCCCTGGTTTATCCCATAGTAACATATCTATATGGACTTCTTTTCCCAAATTGTTTGATTCTACATGTAGGCATCAAATAGATCTGATACCTCAAGCTTAAATTTTGGATATCGTTGAGCCTGGCGTGTGTGAGTAGAGAATGTTGCTGTCTCTGATCAGGAAAATTAATTAAAAACAGTGGCCTTTTTTGGAAGATCTTCTGGGAAAAAAAATGTGTCTCCATTATTTTTTCCTTCTGATTAAAAAAAAAAAAAACCTTCTATTTCAGTATTTTTTATAGCCAGTGTTCTGTTTTCAAGCACCCAGACTCCTGAGACATGCTGAGATCAGGAACTTCAAACACAGTGATTTTGGACCGGTTGTATCAGTTTGATTCACCTCCTGGTTCCTGGTTCAGTACAAGACACTCCTTCCTTTTAAGCATTCCATCTTCACCTTGGACGATTGAATCTTGATTTTTAGGATGAAATGTGGGGATTTTCTTTGCTCAAGGTGTGAAAAATGCATTCAGAATGACAAAATTATGTAAACATCAAGAAATTTTGAGAATGCTTTCTGCCTTGGAGACTCTTGATATGTTTCCTCAGAGAGCAAAACTAATTCTAGCTTAGACTTAGATATAAAATCAAAGAAGATCACAGCTTTAAGAATAGTTTTTTCCTGAGATAAATCACTAAAAACAACTTATGGAAGCAGTGTGAAAATGCCACTGCTTGTTTGCCCAAAATATAAAAAACCCCAAACATCCTTTAAAAAAAAGTCCATCCTCAGATGAAACATGATGTTTCTGATTTTCCCCTACTTCTTCACCTTCTCCTTCTATAAAAAGTATGTTATCAACATTATTCTCATCCTAAATCCAAAACACAACCACATACCAGGTACTAGGGAGGAAATTAACTCTGTCCCAGAGAACACCAGGACACTAATTTACACAGTGAAAATTGCTGAATTTTAAGTCCATATGTCATTACCATAGCAGGATTTTCCTACTTTTCTTCTTTTCCACAGGACCAGACTGTGATGATAAAATAGTGATGCTTAGAAAAGTCAAATAATTTATTTACCATAGCAGTTCACCTGCCCTGTATAAGGAGATTGCATTTGCTGCTTGATGTAGACTGATGTAGACCACAATTCAGGGACTAAAAAGTAAAATATTGCTCAGAGAAAAGTTCAAATATGACCCCAAAACCCATGTGGATATATTGCTGATTTTGTAGCAGTGGAACTCATACAGCTGCAAAGAAGTCCTGGCAGTTTTCCAGCTCACACCAGCTCAAGCTTTGGCCTTATTCTAAATTTCAGAATTATTGATAGGTTTTGTTATGTCAGCATGAGAAAGAACCATTTCCAAGGGCATTATAAAAGGAGAAGTTTGTAGGGATAAGGTTTCAGATTTACATCTGATTTTCATGAGTTTTGAGAGGCTTAGTACCTGTCTTATATAGTTCACCTCAATGACCATTCAACATGATGACAGCCATTTAATAACCCAGATTGTTCCTGAATTATAGAGCTTGCAATAATTTGCTCATTAATTAGGATTGTTGGATTATTTTAAGCAGAGCATTTTCAAGCTTCAGCTGGAGAGTGGTTTCTTTTGCCCCTAATTATGAGCAGTCACTGGAGGCAGTAATGCTGGAGCAGTACTGCCCAACTCACCCATGTATATGGCATTACACAGGACCCTGTGTAACTTACTGATGCCCTAGGAAACTGTCATCTATAGGTGGCCACTGAATTTTAGTATGTATTGTAGGTGGCCTTTGAGCCACAGTAAAATATCTGTATTGTATAAGTGGCCTATGAGTCTCAGTAACATATATCTATTGTATAAGTGGCCTTGCCTGGATCCTAGTTGTTCTAAATAGGCTGCAGCTGTAGCCAGTGAAGATAACTGGGATAAAAGGGGGTGGGCTTGGCCAGTCAGGGAGAGCCTTGGAGGAGTTCTGATGAAGAAGCAGGAACAACACTGCTGTGAAGAGCTGCTTGTGAGAAAACCAGCCAGAAGGCATGGGACTCTAGAAATATGATAACAACAGTCATCTGAATTTTTTAACTAAATCCAAAGGTTGTCATTATCTGTCTTCATTGCAGTAAACCTTTATTATGTCCCCATGGGTGTTCCTGCAGTGTGTTATCATAAAAGATGAGCATGGTTAAGGGCATCATGTAAGTCATTGCAGATGCATCAGTTCTGTTATCTGAAAATAGGTAAATCTGGGCTGAGAATAGCTGCTGCACTGTCTACACTGTCATGGAGAGTGGAGACTGCTTCAAACCAAAACTAAAACCAAAGGGTTCCTGGCAAGAAGGAGTGTGATATGCAGGCCCTAAATCTTGCACTTTCTGATGAGTCCAGATTCAGGAAGGTTTCTCTATAATTGTCCATGGTGAGGTTTGGCTCTGGATGAAGCATTCATAGGATGGTCCTGGACTCAGCAGTGCATCTGTTGAGCAGGGGTGCAGCAACTTTTCATGGTCTAGGACCCAGCATCTCACATCTCCATGGCTGTATGAGACTCAGCAAAGACATATCCATGTGTATTTGATGGTTTGTTTGTTTGTTTGTTTGTTTTCCCACAGGTCAATTGGTTTTCTGGGCTGGATTCTTTCAAAGAAGCTCATAGCTTCTTTGCTTCAAAGAAGCAAAAATTAAGTGGTGTGTTTCTTATGCTGAGTTTTGCTGTGAGCTGTAAATCCCTCTCTGGACAAGAAAATGGCCATATCACAGAGAGCACAAATACGCCATGGGCTCCAAGTAAGCCATGGGTTCCAAAGGAGCCACAGGTTTCAAGGCACATGGAGAACTTCTCTGGCAAGTTCCTGCAGCTGCAGCAAGTACAGTAGACAGAGCACTCGGTTGGGCGGGTGGAGATGCACACAGTGCTCCCACATCCATAACCTCCCCATCTACCCAGCCTGAGTGGTGTGTCTGCTGTGCAGAGGGAAGGGATGGTGTCAAGAGGGATCTGGACAGGCTGGAGAAGTGGGTCTGTGTGAACCTTGTGAGGTTCAACCAGACCATGTCCAAGATCCTGACGGCAATTGATGAAAGAGACGTGGACTCCACGGTTTGCATACATGGAGCCATTTATTGATTCACAAAGCTGAGCTTATAGAGCTTTTCAGCAATTAGTAAAAATAGAACAACTATAACATTTATGTAACTAGGTAACATTGCTTAATTCAGAGCCTCCTACTAACTAGTGCAGGTATGTGTTATTTCATGGAAGTTCTGCTTACAAAGCACACTGCTAACTTCTGCATTCCTTCTTCAGGGTTCTGCTTTCTGTTGCCAAGGCTTGCAGCCTACTAAAGCTAACATATCCACTTCTGTCATGAGCTGGACAGTGCTGCCAGCTTGGCTTTCTAGCTGTATTCCTACAAAGTCTTGCACATGGGTCAGGGCAATCCCATGCACAAACACAGGCTGGGCAAAGAATGAGCAGGGGAGAAGAATTTTAGAGTATTGATGGGTGAGAAGTTCAGCAGGATTGACCATGTGTGCTGAGAGCCCAGAAGCCCCCATGTGCTGGGCTGATCCCACAGCCAGGGCAGTAGGGGAAGGGGTTCTGCCCCTCTGTCCTGCTCTGGTGAGATCCCACCTGCAGAGCTGCCTCCAGCTCTGGGGTCCAACATCAGAAGGACGTGGAGATGCTGGAGCAAGTTCAGAGGAGGCCATAGAGATGTTCTAAGAGCTGGAGCTCCTCTGCTCTGCAGACAAGCTGGGAGAATTGGGGGTGCCCGGCCTGGAGAAGGCTCCATGGAGACCTCAGAGCCCCTGCCAGTGCCTAAAGGAGCTGCAAGAGAGCTGGAGAGGGACTTTGGACAGGGACCTGGAGGGACAGAATAATCCTAGTGGGTCCTTTCCAGATCAGAATGTTCTGTGAGTCTGTGACAAGTGGGAATGACCTGACATTGACAGAAAGCAAGGTTAAATTGGATCTTTCAAAGAAATTTTTCCCTGTGAATGGTGAGGCCCTGGCACAGGTTGCCCAGAGAAGCTGTGGCTGCCCCATCCCTGGGAGTGTTCTAAGCTCTGGATGGGGCTTAGAGCAGGCTGGTATAGAAGTGTCTTTGCACATGGCAGAGGGCTGGAACAAGATGAGCTTTAAGGTCCTTTTCAGTCTAAGCCAGTCTGTGGTTCTGTGATCTTCAGTTTTCCTCAGATGAATTCAACAATCAAAAACATCACCAGATTACCAACTCTGTCTTGTGTTTATGTGTTGTCTAAACTCACACTGGCAGCTCCTCACTTAGACATTATGCAATACCAGAAGGCATTTCTTCTGGACTTTTTTTTTTTAAAGTCAAAGCCAGAAGATAATTAAAATTGCTACTAACAAAATTCCAAAAAGCAATTTTAACAAAATCTGGTAAAGACTCCTGCAGAATTAAGTGTATTTTTGAGAAGGCCCTGGAGAAAGCTGTATGAAGTGCCAGTGAGGAATTGCCAGCAATTACACTGGAATATTTAAATGCCATTTCTGGAAGCATTACTTTATCTGTAGTCTTTTTGCACTGACGTTGAGATACATGGACTCATATCCTTCGAAATTACATACAGTGGACTACCTGCAAGTTATTACAAATATTATTTAATAGATTTTATTGCAAATTTTGGCAGGGTAGCACCTTTGGGAAGGGAAGAATTGACCTTATGGCTAATTCCTACTTCTGCCACAGATCAGGTCAGATATGCTTCTTATTGGGGTATGAGATCATTGCAAAATCCTTCCAGTGAGACAACATACTTCACTGATGGGTAGAAGCATTCCAAATGCAGAGCAAAATACTTGAAGTTTGTGAACCTTTTACATGGATGAAAGGACAAATTCTGCACTGACTGGGTATTAAATGTATTTTACAGCCATAGATGTGGGGTTAAAAGAGTTTGTTTAGCTTTCCTTTGAGAGGGACCAATCTCAAGCAATAGTGACTAAAACCAGAGACTGGTTTTGTGGGCATTGAACTTTGCACCTGTTTGTGTCCAAGGTATTTCTTAGGATCTGTATTTCTAGTTGCAGCTGAATATGTTTGCTCCCTTCACAGAGGTTATTTTGAACTGCTGTGAGACACTTGCAGATCCCTAAGGTGTCCTGGTAATCCCTAGGCAATGTATCAGAAGCTCACAGTGAAAAGCACAGTAAAGGTCAGATCTCTTTAATGTAGAGGGCCTTGGTTTTAAATTAATAGTAATATAAGTCTTTAAGGCAATAAACTCCAAGGGGGACTGTATTAATTTGCAACTGGCCATTGTTTGCACTTTACCATCACCATCAGCTACATAAATATGGGGGTATTAAAACTGATTTAATTAATTTACCATAAGTTTCCTGAGTGCCCCATTATAGATAAACCTCATCTCAGACAGAGACACTTCATTGTGTTTCTGACACACCATCAAGCTGAGGACATCCATTTTCAGTAGAAGATATTTTCAAGTCAGCTCATAACCATTAGGTAATTTCCACACAGGACACAGAAGAGGACTCCTGGTGCTTTGGAAGGCAAATGATGCTTAGAATATCTGTTAATGTCCTGGTGCTTAAAAGGGCTATTATTAACATGGAAAAAACTTCCTTCTCAGACTCAAACATGTATTTTAAATATATATTGTGAATGAGATAGGGAAAAGTAATGAAAGGACTAGAGCACAAGTGTGACAAGGAGCATCTGAGGGAGCTGGGGGGGCTCAGCCTGGAGAAAAGGAGGCTCAGGTGGGCTTTTCTCCCTCTCTACAACTCCCTGACAGGAGGGTGGAGCCAGGTGGGAGGCAGGTTCTTCTCCCAGGGAACAAGGGACAGGACGAGAGGAAATGGCCTCAAGTCGTGTGAGGGGAGGTTTAGGTTAGATATTGGGGAAATTTTTTCATGGAAATGGTCATCCAGCCCTGGAACAGCTTGTCTGGGCAGTGGTAGAGCCCACATTCTTGGCAGGATTTAACAGATGCTTGCATGTGGATGTGGCACTTGGAGACATGAATTAGTGGTGGGCTGGGAAGTGCTGGGGGAATAGTTGGGCTCAATGGTCTCAAAGGCTTTAGAACTTAAATGATTCTGTAATTCTACAAAACTAAATATATTTTAAATGAGAAGGCAATTAAAGGAAGGAGAACAGCACATGGGGTCCATCACTTCCACTGACCTCAAAGTGGTTGCTACTACTGGGAACCACATTAAAAGCCCAGGTCAATCAACCAGAAGATGCTTTCTGATTTCAGTGGGTAGATCAAGGCCAAAGTCTAGTGGTTCAATACTGAGTGTCACAACTGGTCTGTGGCTCAGCAATTAATTCAGCTGTAAATAAGAAACCCAGCCCAATTCCATAAACCGGTCCCTCGGTGAACAATGATGGGATACATTCAAACCCAAACAGGGACTGCACCCAATCATTCCATCCTAAGCCACAGACATCACGCTGGTCAAAGAGCTGGGTGGTGTTAAAACCAGACCAGTCAGTTTAGACCAAGGTGTTTCAAACCCCCTATATAAAGAGGATCTATATGAACAATAAAATCCATTGTTGGTGCATGGATCCCTGAAAGTGTGTGTTGTCTCTGTCTCTGATCACCGACCCCACATAACAAAGAAGCACTGGGACTGCAAGAACTGTCTTCCAAACAAGAATTGCAAAATTCCTAAGCTCCCATGTAAGTACAGTCATGAAATATCTCCTGGTACATTACCATAAGTCCCTGAAGGAAACTTATCTCTGAATTCTGCTTGAAATAAAGCCCCTCCCTTTAGTACACCTGCATTTTCATCTTGCAGAGGTGGTAATGTGATTTTATCACTTAATCTCATGTGTCATGGTTCTGCTTTCCACTCCAGAAGTGATTCCATTTAATCTATGGGAAAAGTAAATCCTTGTTTAAAATATTTATGGAGACCTTTAAGGCCCTTTGAATGAAAAGGTTCTGCTGGATGAAAGCATTGATGAAAGCTAAATATACATAAGAAGATAAAAAATCAGTATAGGCATTGAACTGGAGCCTACTGGCTGTTAAGCCTCCCCAGGACAGCGTTTGCACCAAAACTTTGTACTTCCATTGGCTGTAAGCATCTCCCAGACAATATAATGTCATTATACCAAGCCACCAAGACTTTCTTATCTTTGATACTTATAAGGTGTCATCTGTAGGTCATAATATCCTGATGAAACTGATGAAACTTCACTGATGAAACCTTTACATCTATTTAAAAAGAATTTGGGATATCCAGACCTCTTGTGACAAAGGAAGAAGAATGGGTTCTATGGTTGCTGATGCTGTACAGCCTATTTGCATAAAAGTACAGAATCACAGAATCATTCAGGCTAGAAAAGACCTCTCAGATCATCAAGCTCAGCTGTTCCAAAGATCTCACACAATGGCAGTATGACATTTTGGCATAGAGGCTAATATTGGCTCAGTCAAATGTGGCAGGAGGGTGCTCCTGCCTGCACTTTGCTGCCTTGATCAAAGCACACCCCAAAGCCAAAAACTACTGGGGGAAAAAGCTCCCAATGTATGATTAGCTAGAAGTGTGGATCAGATCTAAGAGGAATCAGGGACCCAGTAAATAATCAGACTGTGGATGGAGTTCAGATTCCCACTAGGCTTACATTATGGCCTTTTACAACCTGTTAAAACATCTTCACTCCAAAAACCCCATCTGAGAGGAAAAAAAGATAACCACAAAGCAAAGCAGAGAAACGCCTACATTAGCATTTTTTTTTCCTGCCCTTTCAGCTGCCTAATGTGGTCCCTTGAATCCCGGGCATTAACAGGCAAGAATATGCCTATTTTTGTGATAGTATGGATTTTCTTTAAATGGAAAAACTTCAATTATCTAAGCTGTTGCCAAACAGAACCATTTTCAAGGGGATCATTTTACAGCATGAAGCTTTGAGAATGTGCACAGTAGAAAAATAATTTGCTATTCCTTGTGGTACTGCTGCTTGGGCTAAATTGACAAAAAGTTCATTTAGAGGGTAATGCATCTATTTCTGGTCTCTGCCTCCTCAAAGGAAGGCTGTTCTAGTCTGGGTGAATGATATCCTAGCTTGGCGTTTCCCCAAAATGCTTGGGAGCTTTGTTACATGATCATGGAGTTACGGACAGGCACCTTATGGGGGCAGCACGTCCTCTCTGTTTGTTTTTCAAATCTCCTTCATTAGACCCAGGTCCACTTCCACATTGAATCAAAAAAAAAAAAAAAAAAGAAAAAAGCTGTGTACACACTACAAACAGCATTATTCTGCTTATGCTATGCTAATTAACAAGGGGCTCAAAGCAAGTTGGTGATATCCCACCTTTATGGCTGGTGCTGTAGGAAATAATGCTGCCCTGCTTCACAGAACAGGAAAAAACAGCTGAGCAGACCCACAGAATCAGGAAGATTGGGCAAGTCCCCTAAGACCATTGAGTCCAACCATTCCATACCGAGCCCACTACTAACCCATGTCCCCAGATACCACACCTACACTTCTGTTAAACCCCTCCAGGGATGGAGACTCTGCCACTGCCCTTGGCAGCCTGTTCTAATGCCTGACTGCCCTTTCAGTGAAGAATTTTTCCCTTATATACTGTGTAAAACCTTCCCTGGTGCAACTTAAGGCCATTTCCTCTTGTCCTGTCCCTTGTCCCCCAGGAGCAGAGCCCACCTTCAGCTGACCTCACTCTCCTGTCAGGGAGTTGTAGAGAGTGACAAAGTCCCCCCAAGCGTCCTTTCCTCCACACTGAGCCCCACCAGCTCCCTCAGCCACTTCTGGCACTCCAGCCCCTTCCCCAGCTGCATTCCCTTCTGTGGACATACTTCTGTCCCCAATGCCCTTCTTGTCACAAAGGGCTCAAAACTGAAGCCAGGATTCATGTAAGGTGCTCAGGATGCCCATGGCTGGCAGTCAAGGAAGGGATAAATCACTGCAGGTGGCCTGCATCCAACTGCCATGCCTTTTCCATAAACTGAGTCATGTTCCCTTTTGCTCTGTTTGCCAGAGGGAGAGCTCTGATTTGAGGCAAAGAGGACAAAACAGGACAGTAACTATGTATAAACACATGAGGAAAAACTGGTGAAAGTGGAAAGTCCCCTCTTCCAGCCCGTAATGAGGGACAGATTTATCAGGGTTCTTGCAGGAATAATGAGGAATGTTAGGAGGACAGGGAGATCTTAAAGAACCACAGAAGTGCAAATATACTTCATATATCAAGTTTGGCTTTCACCTTGGAGAACAGCATTGTGAGGCTGTGAAACTCAGCCAGCACTGATAGATTTCTTCCATGGTTCACAGGACAGACCCAGCCCAAAAACAAGTTAAAACCTCCCTTGTTACTAGAAAAGCCCACATGAACTTTATTCAATAGCTCACTGTGAGCTATTGAATATAGCACTTTACAGTAGTAGAAGTCTGGGGGCTCTGACAAGAACAATCAAAGAGTGGTTTGAATTGGAAGTGATCTTAAAGCTCATCTCATTCCAACTCCCCTGCCATGGGGCAGGGACACCTTCCACTAAACCATGGTGCTGGCCTGGAACACTTCAAGGATGAGGCAGCAAGAGCTTCTTTGGGCAGCCTGTGCCAGGGTCTCACCACCCTCACAAGGAAGAATTTCTCCCCAATATCCAATCTAAATATCTTCTTTAAGTTTATTGCCTATTTATAGAAGTTATTATTTGGCCCTTGTCCTATCACTAAGCACTCTGTATAGAAAGTCAATCTTTTTTATGAAGCTCCCTTTTAAGTACTGGAAGGGGCTGGAAGGATTTCTTCACCTGAGGACCAGAGATGCAATCCAGCATTTTCTGTTCTAGGCAGCAACAAAACCCAAAGAAATCTGCTGTAAGGGGCAGTAGGCCATGTGCTTTCTGTATCTGCTTAGTGGAGATCCACAGATGGAGGCTGCCTCAGCTCCTTGTACACTCCCAAGCAAAACTCCAACTTTAAACCACAAAGATTTGCTTGAAGTATTCTGGCTGCCCCATGCAGGGAGCATGCAGATGGTAGAACAGAATAACTAAGCTTGAAAAAAGACTTTTGAAGATCAAGTCCAATCCTTAACCTAACTCTTCCAGGTCTACCACTACACACTTCCAGAGATGGTGATTTTGGTGTGAGTCTGCTTTTGTAGAGACAAACCATTTTTCCCTGTAGGAGAAAAGGCACAACTGCAATCATACAAATTACTGCCACAAACCCTGCAACACTGAAGGGACCAAAGCAGCCCACTATTTTTGGCCAAGTTTATTTCTAGAAATTTGTACAAAAATTGATACTCTGTAATACAATAATCTATCAAATATGACAGATGAACATTTGTCTTTCGAGGCAAGATTCCAGGAATGTGAAGTACCATCCTCTTGCATGGAAGAAAGGCACATTTTAGAGCTCAAGATACACTCAACTGAACAGTTCAAAAGGCAGGTCAGACATGCAAGTAGTGCAGCATTTCGGGTTTATACATAAACAATTTGTACTCCCAAGAAATCTCACTACAAGCAGCATTAACATCCACATAAACATTTTATAAATACTTTTTAAAGTAGCTCACTTTAGATCCTATGTGTGCAAAGGCTACTCCTTTACATTCACTGGATGGAGTAATTGGAAGCCATCTTCAGGCCAGAAGTAACTCCTAGATTTCCCCAAATACTTCTGGGATCCAAAGCACTTGCATCAACAGCCCCACTGCATTTTCCTCCTAAGGGCTACCCTAAAAGTCTGCAACACCAGGGCTACATGACTGCACCATCCCACTGCTCCTACAGCTTATCCTTGGAGTTCTGTGGCTATGAAGAAGCCTCATATTTCCAGCTACAAGCCTCTGTGCAAGCAGCACCTGGGACATACCTGCCTCTGAACTGACATCTTAAATACAGTGGTGAATTTACAGCCACAAAATCATCCACTGCACTATGGATCAAGCTTCACCTGACTCTCTCTGCACCATCCAGCACAGATGCCACACCAGGGGGGTTGGCAGCCCAACTGTACTTCCAGAAAGGGCTTTTCCAAAGCAGAAATACCCTTGTACTACGTGAGCATGTCTCAACAGGGCTCTTGTGCAACACACCTGTAAAACTGCCACACTGCTCAAATCAACCTGCTGCTTTTTAGATTGAAAACCAGATGAATCCTACTCTCCCAAAACTGCTTGTGCTAGTGGGTACAGTAGCTGTAGGAATTTTTCTAATTCATTGCTGGTGATCCAACAGCATTATACAGCAGATTACAAAGGCAATCATTTATCCAAATCCTCACAGCAATGGGGAGTTGTGCCTTTTTTTTTTTTTTTTTATAAAAAGATGTTTTAATGGGATTTCTCTAAAGCAAAGCCTTTATTATTTTTAAGTGGTTTAGCAATACTTTAAACACTTGCTTTGAAGAATACAGACACCCACACAGGCTTTCAAGTACACAGTGACAACTTGGACTCCTGGAAAGATGTGTTGGTTCTGAGAGGAGGACGTGCTGCTGAGCCAGTGCCTTCAGTTGACTTCCAAGACCTCAGTCTCCGGCAGGCCAAATCTGCTCTTGAATTTGTCAAAGAGTTTGATCAGGGAGTCCACGTACATGCTATGGTAGAAGTCCACATCCTGCTGGGATGGATTATCAATTTTGGGGATGGTGATGGGCTCTCCAACTGATAAAAAAAGGGACAAATCCATATTAGTTTAAGTGTTCCTACAACCCAAGTTATTTGTCCTCTATGGACACAGCTATCCATTCTGGCACAGCACAGTTTGCCATCACAGCAGAGGTTGGCCTGATTCCCCACAGTTTTACCAGGCTCTGAAGCACAACTGTCCCACAAGGACACACACCAAATCTGCAGCAATACCAGATCTGCTTTAGCTGCACAAATGCATCTACTGTTCAAAGTGGCTAGGAAGTCCCCCTTCTGTTTACAGCAGAGTGATAAATCCCTCCTCAATTAACATGAGCCAAGAGTCAGTTCTTAGGCATTCCCCTAAACACACCACAAAAGCAAAGCTGACCTTTTCCCCCTCCTCCCTTAAAGCCCTGCTGCTTTGGTTTAGAAGACTCAAATGCAAGATTTAGGGCTGGCTTTAAACACTCAGCTGTCAGACATCCATCCCACTGGAATATGGGGGGGCAGGCTGCTTCTGACTTTAGCTATGCAAGGCCAAAGAAAGTAGAGCTACAGCCTTTTCCCCCCAAAAAGAGCTCTCTTGCAAAGTTGCCTGGAAGCAGAACATTGATTGAAGGCTTGTAACCTCTGGAAACTCTCCTAAGCTCATTCTCAGTTTTGCTGGAAAGTTTTTATACAGGAGAGAAAGCCGTTTTATAGTCAAGACTCCAAAACCAAACTACAGCAGGTGTACAGCACAGACTCAAGTATTCTGCTACCTAGAGAGGCACACAGCATGTTTATACCAAAACCTTACCAACAGTAGTGATGGGCTTGGAGTAGGGTAACAAGCCCCAGGTGTTGGAGGAGAAGAGGCCACGGCCATGAAAGATGCATGGAGCAAAGCCAATGTGCTTCTGGAACTTCTTCTGAACCCATCTTCCCCAGGAACCCTCTTCAAAGATCACCTGCTTGTACACTTCATTTTCCCCAAAGGAGTAGACAGGAACCAAGTCCGCTCTAGAAAGACAGAAAAATTCAGAACCCCACCCCCAGGACTGCAGCTCACATGACAGCCCCACACTTGCTGCTGTGTGTTCTGCCAGGCCGCACTGGTGCCACTGCCCAGAGCTGTCTTAGCAGCACAAGGTACTGACATAACAGATATACTTTGAAAGCACACCAGAGAATTGTACTGACAATGGGCCTGTGGAACATTGTGCAGTCAGGCATGGGACATGCTTCCATATATACTCAACTCCTATTTTTAATGGCCATCTCTTTTCAGGCAGATGGGGATCAGGGGAACTGCACAGGTCATCACTCCATACTGGCACTGCCTCTCCTTGCTGTGGAAGCCTCCAGCTGTCCCAGGGATCCCCCTAGCCCTGCACCTTGCTCAGGGGCAGAAGGCAAAGGACACTCATGTCTGATGCACTGGGAAAACACCCACAGAATCCCTCCAAGGTATCAGCTGCTTCAGGGAACAGAATCACAGAATGGTTTGAGAAGGAGGGGACCTTTAAAGGCCATCTAGTCCTGTACCCATGTATTGAACAGGGACATCTTCACCTAGACCAGGTTGTTGAAATAAAAGCACCATCCCCATGGCAGCAGTCCTGCTCCAGCCCTGAGGCTGCCCTTACCCATGCCGAAGAGCCAGTTTCACAAATCCCTTCCTGTTCTTCAGTGTCACAGAGTTCTTCCCTGGGGTGCAGTTCAGGGACTCTGCTGCCCCTCCGACCACGATGACGATGGCATTGCCGCTGCCATTCTTGGACAGGATGTAGTCTATGCTGTCACGGTTCACAGGACATATACCTGCAGTCAGGACACAGACACAAGGCAATGAGATTGGCTGGGACTTCAAGATCTTCTCATACTTACAGCACAAAGTTTGTGCCTCAATTGCAAGTGAACTGTCCCACCTCCCTCTGGTCAGAGCAGACAGTGTTAGCAGGGAACCTATTCCTCAACTAATCAAGCAGTTCACAGACATTAGACTTGGTCGTAAACTCCACAGACCTCAGCTCTCAAAAATTTTCCTTTATCAAAAGACTTGAGCAAGGATTTTCTGTATCTAGTGATATCAAAGGCATTGGTGTCAGACATCCTCTCTCCATGTAAACTCTACAGTAGGATTTGGTTTACCTTCAGAAAGGAAGAAAGCAGTTGTATTATTTTGATGGATGGGAGTCTGATATTGACCAATTCCTCAGCAAAATCAGGTAGTTGGATAGATGTGGAATAGATTTAGCAATATCAAAAGAATAAATGGACAAGCCTTTAAGACAGATCTGAAATAATATGAAGCTCTTGCAATTTACAGGACAGAGTGTTTATGTAAATCCATGCTCTGAGGAAAGTGTCTGTGAAGGTCTTTCCCTCCATTCCACACTGCAAAGAGCAGGACCTGCCTTCACCTTTAGTAAGCAATCTCTGCCCTAAAGCACCAGTCCCCATGAGACGTGGAGACAAGTGGCAATAGATAAAATTCTGCTCTTCAGCACATTCACACAGTGTATAGGGTTTTCTGGTCAAGCCCTCATGCCTTACAGGGTCCCTGCTGTACCTTAGCCTCTAGCAGGCTGTAAAATTAAGAATTCATACTAGTTGTAAACCAACTGTGTGTATTGGTACAGTGTTATGATTTGTTATAATTTCACCTGGAAATGGTTTATCCACAGAAAAAAGGACTGAGGGAATTATCAGCACTTTCCAAGTGATGTAAAGCCTTTCTATTAGCACCCTTAAGTTCTAGTATAGGAAAGTAAGACAAATTATGGCTTTCAAAAGGTTAACTTCATGACACCTGTAGACTTGCTTAGATCCTAGGAACTGAAGAAGCACAGTTTTGCTCTGGTTTAAGCACAATGCTCAGGGATAGCCAAGCCAGCAATGATGTTGCTAATGCCTACTCCCACATTCCTTCCAAAAAGGAGAAAGCAGCTCTGGCTGGCCACAAGACTTGTCTGCAAGTCATACTGAACAGATTAAAGATATTTTAAAAAAATATAAAAAGGCTGCATGGAAACTTAAGCAACACAACTAAATTTACAGACATGACAGACTGGAAAGCAGATCCTAACTTCTCATGTACTGCTGTCCTGGGAATTCCCAAATTATGGGCTTCACATAACAACTAACATCAGTACAGGAAGAGAAAAACCAGCTTGAGATACATCCTTTCTAGATAGGGACAAACACCTCCTCTGCACCAGATCCAGTTAGTTTTTCTCTCCCTCATTTAAGACAGTAATCTCAGAAATAGTCAATTCTAACAAGTCAGAGTCAGGTACAGCTACTCCTACCATCTTCCCAGCCACGGTATTTACTAAGATATCTGTTTTGAAGTCATTTATCGCTGAATCAGTTCCAGAACCAGCAAACAGGTTACTGGATTGTTCAATTCACAGTCTTTAACACTTTATTGGTATTTTAAACACTGTTTCCTCTGCCCAGTCATAACTTACAAGCCCTCCAGCATTAAATCCTGGATTCCATTAAAACAGACCTATTAGTGTAATTTGGCACACATACATCACTGCATAATTCATGGGATCCATCTACAGGAACACATCCAGGGAAGGGGGTCTGTGAACAGCTGGTATCCTGCAATACTTCAGACTCTTTACCCCTGGCAGGCACCCAGCAGTGCAACTGGGTGGAGACAGCATCCATCACCACCACAAAACACAGATGTGTGACAAGTGATGTGGTGTGAGCCCAGGAGCTGAGCTGGCCTGGCCATGGCTACTCAGTATTTTCAGTCAGTGCAACTTCTTCCTGTACCTTCACACAGGAACTGGGACATAACTTGGTTCCGTGTCTCCACCTGCCATGACCACAGTTGTCAAATGTCTTTACTATGGTTTTGGACAAGAGTATCCTAGAGTTAAGGATGAACACAAGGGAACAGCAGTCCCTACAGCCCAAATCAGGCATATTCACAGAATCACAGAATGGTTTAGGTTGGAAGGGACCTTAAAGATCATCCAGTTCCAACCCTAT
Organism: Ammospiza nelsoni; assembly: GCF_027579445.1. Classification (NCBI taxonomy): domain Eukaryota; kingdom Metazoa; phylum Chordata; class Aves; order Passeriformes; family Passerellidae; genus Ammospiza; species Ammospiza nelsoni. The sequence continues at coordinate 15,330,869 of NC_080634.1, read as the reverse complement.
GCTAGGGACAGGGACACCTTCCACTAGACAGGATTTCTCACATTTATTCACAGCTTCCTCTCGACAATCATATGAAAACAACGTTTGGGTGATGCTACTAGCAGGAAGTGGTTACATGAGCTTCCTACACAGCTTTTCACTTGACAGAGGTGAAGACAGCTCAGAGGCAAGAGCAAAAGCAGAAATGGCACAGTGTGATTGTGCTTACCACCAGACATTAGGTAGTCCCTCAGTATGGGCATCCTGAAGTTCCCAGCCAGGGTAGCAAGGTATGGTCGGATCCCAGGGAATTTCTGGCCCACACCCGTGGCCTCTGTGCTGAAGTTGCAAAAGGCACCCAAGCCCATGATGCCATGTGGATGGTACCCAAAAATGTAATTCCTGGTGGTCAGCAGATTGTGGGTTTTAACCAGCTAGGAAAGAAAAAAGAGCTCAGTTGAAGATGGATATTTTGAGATAGTAAATAAAAGTGGGAGAAGCAAAAAAGAAAAAAAAATCATATCCCTCAGGTTTTGTCTCTCTTCCTATCAGGAAGAACAGCCTAAGAGCTCATGTATAGACTCTCCTGGATTTCAGAGGCTCTGGCAGGAGCAGCCATTTAGAGTTCAGTTTTCCAAGCAGAGGGAGCAAGGTAAACAGACTAATCTCAGACACAAGAAGCTGGCCAGCCAGGTAGGAACAGGGCATGGATTGCTGCAGCCTGGGCCTTTTGCTTCTCTGCTCCTACCTAAAGTATTCTGACACACCTCTTGCCCAAACCAATCAAGTTCTCCAGTCCTGTAGCCACAGCTGCCTCCTTCCAGGCCCTCTCTCAGCACATTAGTGGCTCACATCCCAGCATGAGGCAGAAAGAACATAAACATCACTGTCTCGCAGCAGAAGCTAGTTCAGCTAATGCCTGAAAAAAGAGCCAACCAGTTAATGGGCCTGTTGGCCACCTTCCAAGTGGGAAAATGTGCAGAAGGGTGGTAACCACTGGAAATTATCCCTCCCTTTAAGAGGTTCTGCCCTAGCCTACATGACAAAGGCTCAACAAGACACCTCAAACCATCTCTGATTCCTGCAGGGCACGCACTAGGAGTTGTGATCACATTGTTTCAGGGTGTGCAATATTCCTAACCGTTTGCTCCTCTGTTTGCAGAACACGGACTCTCCACAGCTGTCTTAGCTAGCACAGAACAACCCATTTTCCCTGGTACCACTACTGCCAGAGGGGGCTTTTGTGATGCTATAGGTAGCAGCAGCATCCCATGTATCAGAGCATCTTCCCCAGGCAGCACACCGGACAACACACAGCAGGGCTGCTGCATCATCCTACAAAAATAGAGATCTAATTTAATTTTTTCCATCTGTTAGAAGAGTTGGTGTTGGAAGAAACCTTAATGATCATCCAGTTCCAAACCTCTGTCATAGGCAGAGCACCTTTCTCTAGACCAGGTTGCTCCAAGCCCTGTCCATCCATCCTGGCCTTGAACACTTCACTTCCAGGGATGGGGCAGCCACAGCTCCTGTGGGCAGCCTGTGCCAGGGCCTCGCTACCCTAAGAGTCTATAACCTCCTCCTAATATCTAATCTAAACAGCTCCTCTTTTCAGGCTGCAACAGTGCCACTTTTTGCCAACTGCAACACCCCAGTGTGAGAGTGGTCACAGGGGTTCTTGGATGAGGGAAGAGATGAGAATGCTGACTATGTTCAGAAGGCCTGATTTATTATTTTATGATATATATATATTACATTACAACTATACTAAAAAGAACAGAAAGAATGGTTTCCTCAGAAGGCTAGCTAATAATAAAATAGAATGAATAACAAAAGTCTGTGGCTCAGACAGAGAGTCTAAGCTATCTGGTCTGTGGTTGGCCATTAATTGTAAACATTCAAGATGAGCCAATCACAGATACACCTGATGCATTCCACAGCAGCAGATAACCATTGTTTACATTTTGTTTCTGAGGCCTCAGCTTCTCAGAAAGGAAAAAATCCTAAAAAGGATTTTTAGTGAAAAGGTGTCTGCGACACCCCAGCAGCTCTCGGACCTACAAGCTGAGGCTTTGGCACCCCATCCCTCAAACTATATTTGCAAAGGCCACTCTGCATCAGTTTCCATAGGAAAAAAAAAACTCCACAGATTTCCAAGATGTCACACCAGCATGTGCCACTGCCTTGGACAAGGAGTGTTTATGCAAGCTCTTTCTGTTGGATCACGCTACAGGGAGCTGAAGCACCATTGCAACACCCTAAAGCAGTGTGCCCAGAAACTTGATTCCCTTCTCCCTGTTCTCAGCCTTGTCCTCAGATGAAGCTACAGCTCCTGTGCTATTTAAAACAGTGGCTGTGATACAAGCATGACGCAGCAGCAGATTCTGCAAGGTGACTGGCCCTCCTCATAATTTCCTCTGGCTCTGAGGTCATGTAGAACTGCAGGAAGAAGGCAGAGAGGCTTGTGGTGGCAACAGCTCTGCAGAGCCCATTGCCAATTCTTTCCCCATTTGTAGACGACTTTGCTTTCACTTTCAGGATAGAAGGGCTGTCCCCTTGATCAGTTACAAGAAACAGAGATCACAGACTAAAGACCAAAAACCCATCTCCAGGAAAAAAGTAGTGATATGGTAAGCAACCCCTCCACCTATCAATTCTCACTCAGTTGTAGAGAGACTTTTGTAAGAGGCTATCCAGGGCATGGTGGACCCCACATCCCTGGAGGGAGTTAAAAGCTTTGTGGATGTGGCACCTGGGCACATGGATTAATGGTGGCCTTGGCACTTCTAGCAGAATGGTTGGACTTTATGATCTTGGGGGACTTTTCCAGCCTAGACAATATTCTGACTTTTTGACTACAGGCCTGGTGGATACAGACACAAGGCTTGGCTGCACAAGCAGCAGAAACCCCTTCCTTAAAGCTCCTGTCAGAGCAAGGTAGTGATTTCCAAGCCTCATCTCTCACCTGCACCAAGCACAGCTCCTTTAATAGGAAACACAGCTGAAAGGAGGTTTGTCCTCATCCTTCTGGAGCACGAGGCATCTGCATGCTGAGCTTGGCAGAGCCACACATGGAAGACATGCTGTTCTCCTGCTCCAGCCCCTCCACACATGCAAGGACACCCAGATCCCAGTGCAGCCATTGCTTGGATACCTCACAGGAGCCCCAGCCAAGCTGCAGCCTTATCACTGTGGCTGTCTTCCAGGAGCTCCCCTTAAGGAGCCATAGGGTTGGCAATACCCATGACAATCCATCACCCACAGCACTGCAGGAGCTGGGCAAGGGGTGTGCAGGGATCCAACCAAACAAAGGCAAGGGAGAGTGCTGAGATTTAGCCTCATATTCACACATGTGTGCTTCTCCCCTGTTTGTCCCATGCAGGCTGCCACTGCCCTCTACACCTGCCCCACAGCACAGAGGCTCCCTGAAGGTAAACGTGGAGGGTGCAGGTGAGGTTCAGCCTGTTCTCCTACTGAGAAGTGACAAGAGGACACAGCCTCAAGTAGCACCAAGGGAGGTTCAGATCACATATTATGAAAAATTACCCAAAAGGCACTGGAATAGTTGGATTCAATCTTCAAGGTCTTTTCCAACCTTGGTGATTCTATGTGCTCTTCCACCCAAGTCAAGCCAGGGAACCTAAGACCAACAGACAGACAGGGTCGGGCAGCTCTCTGCAAGCAGAGGTCTTGAATCTGCTAATGCACAAACTCAGCCCAGGGATGGTATGACCTGCCAATACCTCCATCTCTCCCTAAATTTAATCTGGAAGCAGGAGTTTTTGAAGTGGTGTAAACCATGTATTCTAGACTCAAGCAGGAGTGAAGATAGCAAAGTGCACAAGATGGGGCTTTGGAACTAGAATGCATTTAAAGGTCCCTTCCAGCCCAAACCATCCTAGGATTCCATGCCTCTCTTCAGGAGGCTGATCACTCACTGCTGGTTCTTTGAACCCCTCCCCTTGAGATAACACAAGCAAACAGTGTTATCAGGCTGCCCCAAGGAATTGCTGTGGCTGTCACTGAACATCACCACTGTTCTGAACCTCCAGCTGGCTTTTCCTTTAGCCTCCAAGGTCTTGTCCATTTCCACACAGCTCTGTGGAGCCTCGGTGCTCCCAGGATGAGGCAGAGTCAGCACATCCCTGCTGCATCTCAGCTGGACAACCAGTACTGGGAGTGAAGATGAACCTTCACCCCACTGCACTAACACACCTGTTCCCAGCTGCTGTTAGAGACCAAACCTGTTTCTCTGGGAGCAAAGTCCATCCACCTTTCTAATAATGACAGATTTCTTTACACAGAATTAAGCCAGCCTGCAGAAGAAGTAAGCCAGTGCAATAGTGTAAAGAAAATGAGTGTTAATATTTCAGTGCCAGATACAGCTAAAGAACCATATTGCCAGCTTTATTTTTAGCAACAGTGGCACATTCAGTAGTGGAGAAAGAGGACTGCAGAACCACTGCTGCTCAGCACCAGGAGCCAGAAAGCAGGGAAAAAAATCAGTTTTCTGGGTGGGAGCTGAGCAGCACTGACTGGAAGCTTTCAGAGAGCAGAAAACCAGAGCTCATCCTGCAGGATCCAAGCAGCAGGTCCCATGAGCATGTAAGCTTGCAAAACAACCCAAAACCTGCACTTAGCCACATCACACCCTGCAACACAATGGAAGAAATTATCTTCCCTTCCCAGCAGTGCAAGCCAGGACCTGAAGACCCCTCACCAGGCTCCCAGTATTATATATGTCACAAATTCACAAAATGACTTGGGTTGGAAAGGACATTAAAGCTCAGCTTGTTCTAACTCCCTGTCGTGGGCCTTCCACTACACTAGGTTAGGACAGAGCAATCAAACCCTTCTATTTCCATTCTGTAAATCATGTACAATGATTAAGGAGGAGCTTTGCCAGGAAGCAAGCCAAGACACAGAATACAAGATGAATTGAAGAAAAAAAAAAAAAGACACTTTTGGCAGCAATTCCTGCTCTGGCCAGATGCCAACTCTTCCACAGCAGTGAGCAGGTCTCCCTGCACACACCTGAAGTGCTCACAGTCTGACAAAGGTAAGCCAAAGATCTGAAGCCCTGGCTCCCTGGGATCCTGCTGCATGTGGAGATGCTCACATGCACAGGTGACAGCTTGACAGCTTCTTTACCTAAACAAAACCTTTAGGTCATGGCACTGCCAGCACGACATCCTCAGATCAGCATGTGCTTAGGAGGCTGCTGGGATCAAGCATGAGATGGAGATGGTGTGTGCAGATGAGTGTGTGCATGGGATTGAGATTGTGTGTGCAGGTGAGTGTGTGCATGAAATGGAGATGGTGTGTGCAGGTGAGTGTGTGCATGGGATTGAGATGGTGTGTGCAGGTGAGTGTGTGCATGAAATGGAGATGGTGTGTGCAGGTGAGTGTGTGCATGGGATTGAGATGGTGTGTGCAGGTGAGTGTGTGCATGGGATTGAGATGGTGTGTGCAGGTGAGTGTGTGCCTGGGATTGAGATGGTGTGTGCAGGTGAGTGTGTGCATGAAATGGAGATGGTGTGTGCAGGTGAGTGTGTGCCTGGGATTGAGATGGTGTGTGCAGGTGATGTCTGCTCAGTCCAGCCCCATGCACACACCTGCCAGGGCTTGGGCTTCACCTGCACTTCAGGTCCAGGACTCAGTTCACTGGAACATTCCTCAGCCACTTCACATGGTCCTTAGCTTAAAGCACTATTTGCAAGGCCAGCCATTAACCAGCAGACAAACTGAAGTTTCTAGTGCCCTAAAGTAACTTATTATTGTCAGAGCAGCTGCATGAAGTTCCAGGGAATGTGGCCAACTCAGCTCATGCTGAGTAACTGAGACAGATTCAGGATGCTTTCCAAATCCACCTGGTATTACAAAACATGACCTCATATCTCCAGGTAGGGGTACAATAGTCCTGGTGTTTCAGGCTGGGAGGCACTGCTGACTCTAGTGAGACCAGCCTAATCAGCACAAACACTGGAGCAGAGCTGGGTTCTCATGCAGCTGCCTCAATACAGCAAGCCAAATAGGAAGGAATTCTTGTCTGTGAGGCGGTGAGGCCCTGGCACAGGTTGCCCAAAGAAGCTGTGGCTGCCCCATCCCTGGAAGTGTACAAGGCCAGGCTATACAGCCTGATTGAAGCAACCTGGTCTAATAAAAGATGTCCCTGACCATGGCAGAGGGGAGGAAACAAGCTTTAAGGTCCCTTCCAACTGTACTGTGATTCTATGAATTAAATCTGAGCTGAAAGCTGGTACCTGTGCAGGTATGGGTGCAGCTACCACAGCTCTATATGCAGACTTTGCTGGAGGCCAGTCCAGCATTACAAGTGCCACCAGTGTGACTGTCACTGGTGTGATCTGTCCTGGCAGTGCTCAGCAGACACATGGAACAGGACTGTGACAGTGTTCACAGGGAAGAGATGAGAATGTTGACTCTATGGTTTCAGAAGGCTTGATTTATTATTTTATGGTACATATTATATTAAAACTATACTAAAAGAATAGAAGAAAGCTAGCCTTTTGATGAAATCCTAAGAATAGAAAAGGAATGAATAACAAAGGCTTGTGACTGACCGAGACAGTCTGAACCAGCTGACTGTGATTGGCCATTAATAAAAACAACCACATGAGACCAATCACAGATGCACCTGTTGCATTCTACAGCAGCAGATAATCATTGTTTACATTTTGTTCCTGAGGCCTCTCAGCTTCTCAGGAGAAAAAATCCTAAGGAAAGAATATTTCATAAAATGTGTCTGACACAGGATGAGATGCAGCAGAGGACTGTCCTGACAAACCATAAGCCTGGGACACAAACCAAGTCCTTGAGCCATTACACAGATCAGAATCCAGTAAAAATTATTTTTTCAGAGAGAACATTTAAACAAGTGATCCTCTGTAGAACCATCTCCCTCTTGGGCAAGAACAGGTAACTAGTTTAACCCAGGAGTTCCCATGCTCTCAGCAAGCCCAAGGCATTCTGGTTCTTGGTACCATTCTTAATATGAAGAGACATTATTCATTGTTCATGCATCCGTCCCGTAACTGCAGAAAAACACTTCTAGCACCTCTCTGGCCTAAGATCCCTGCAGCAGCTTTTCCCAGCCCTGCAGCCAGCTGGCTGCTCCCTCAAAACACGTGCAGGACTCATCTCCCAGCTGTCAGCACTCCTGTCCTGCCCTTTGCATGTGAAATACCAGTCTGCTCCATAAACCTTGCACAATTCCTCCTCCCCCTCAGCAGCAAAGGAATTACACCCATAAGGGGTTCTCACAAACGGACATGTGAGCTAGCAAGTATTTAAATAAAAACTGCTGCAAAGTTCAGTTTATCTACACCATCTCATCTCTAAACCTACCTAAACAACCCAGCTCTCTGACAAACTTTTAACATCCACAGTGAATCCGACCTGCAGGGCTTGTGCAGAGCATATTTCCATGAAGACAAGGATAAATGTGCATCAAAGGAATGGAATGATGGAACAGCAGAACCAGCGCTACAGGTGACCCTTTGGAACCAAGTCCCCAGCATAACAGAGCCCATTTCAGCAATATCCAAGGCAGCAGTGTTTAGTGCAGCACTAAGGACTTGGTACTAGAACACAGCACATCTGAGACCCATCCTGAACAGCAGAGCCTGCTCAGCTCTCTTGTCAGCCATGAGACCCAGGCTGACTTCCAGCCTGTGCAGGCATAGTGAATTTCTCTGTGTACACTTAGACTTGCCAAGAATTACCTGTTAACAACAGCAAGTTTCATGGTGAACTCGGCAGTGCTGGGTCAATGGTCAGGCTTGCTCTTAAAGGTCTTTTCAAACCTAAATGGTTCTGTGCTTCTCAGAGTACAACAAAAGGCTTGTTCACCAGCAGCACGTTCAGGTACCCCGAGAGTTCAAGTGACTTTGCAAGGGAAGAATCCAGTCTAAGCTGCTTTGGCATCCTGCTGGAACTGGATTCCCTGTTCCTTCCTGAGGCTAGACTATCTTGGGGATAGGTAGCTCAAAAGCTCTATCAAGGTCCCTCCCTCATAGTCAAGCTGAGTAAAACTTGCCAACAACCTTACATAATAGTCCTTTCAGCTGCGTGCCCTTCCAAAGAGGATCGAGTTCCCTCCTAGCCGAATTTGACCCCTGCTCCCTTCCAAGTCATCCAGCTAATTCTGCTGTCCCAGAGCAGCCTGGCAGCCCTGTCCTCTTTCTGCAGCATGTCTGAACCAGTAGGAAAAATACAAGTATGTGGTGAGCAAGTTACAAGCTGCAGAACTGAAGCTATTCCCACTGCTGGAAAACCCACTTCTCCAAAGCAAAAAGATTTGAGGACAAATTTCAGGGCTCCCAGTGAAGTGCTGACTTTGGGTGCACAGAGGTCCCAGATACTCTGGCCCAATACATCCCAGAGCAGAAGTGTTACTGGGAAACAGGCAGAAACTGAGCTAGATGTTATGATTTATGAGAGGGGAACAGTGTTAGGGTCAGGCACTACACAGGACCGCTGCAGCACAGAAGAAACTCACAGGATGATTTGCCTTGGAAGGAACCTTAAAGATCATCCAATTCCATTTCCTTCCCATGGGCAGGGACACTTTGCACTAGACCAGGCTGCTCCAAGCCCCATCCAGCCTGGCTTTGAACACTTTGAGGGATGAGGCACTACCACTTGCTGGGACAACCTGTGCCAGTGTCTCCAGAAGCTGGAGAGATGAACAAGGATTGCACACTGCCTCAAGGAATCTGGTAAAACCACAGCAGCTTCTGGCAATCACATTGCCACCACTGGTAATACATTTCAGATTTTCTAACCACAGCTGCCACAAGCAGCAGTGTGGCAACAGCAACTGAGCCATGTCCTGCTTGCAGTTCAGTGTCATAGACAGACTAGTGCCAGTGGAAGACACTAAAGTAGTTAAACCTCAGGGTACAAAGTTAAATTTTTACTTACTCTTATTGGAAAATAATCCCTGAAGTACCTCCATATAGCCCAGTTTCTCACCCACTGGGATCTTCTTCCCCCTGTTGAAAAAAAGGCATCATGTCTTTAAAGCTCTTTCCACATGGCTGTCCATCAGCAAGCCTAAAGGACTCCAGGGTTTGCTGTCTCACTAGAGGAATCAACACTCTCATTCCTCCCAGTGGGAGACCTGCACCATTCACTGAAATCAATGCACATTCTGGAATACAAGGCACTTCAAACAAATTAAGGCTTGACTGCAAATTCAGGATAGACAACTACAATTCAAACTAGAACCACTCCAATGCAACCTTTGGGAAAGGCCAAAATCTCAGATGGTTTCAGTCACCTTGAAGCAATGGACAACTGTGCTCATCTGGCTATAAAAGCAGTTGCCAAAGCTTACCACTGCTGATTCCCAGAGCTGGCTTCTACAGGTTTGGGATTTTTTTCCTGAAATAAAGTAATCTGCTTTATCTGTAGCAACACTGACTCCACAGAGGAGCTACACCTTGATAATGACATCACAATCTGAACCTTGCAAGAGCTGGACAGGACAAAAAGGTCTTGAATCTTTAGATCTTACTGAAGTAAAGAAAGAACCTATGCCTTATAAATATGTTAGTAAAAGCCAGTAATGGCATAATAGCAGTGAATGGTAATTTTGTGCTTCCCTCAGCACCACTGAGACCTGCAGTCACTGTTCATGCTGAGGGCTGACATTTAAATGCTACACTGAATAATGCCTTTGGTCAGTGATCCAGCCAAGTCCCACTAAAAGAGAAGTCATCCATTACAAGGAAGTGCTTCTTTGTCCAAACATGGAGACAGGGACACTTGAACAACAAGTATCTCTTCTGCAATATTTACCTTTCTTTGGTGTATTCCAGTCAAATACCAGCCAGGCTAAATAGAGAGCAGCAATCGCCCAGCAATCTGTGCACAGTATGTACATGAGGATTAAAGTGCAAGCAATACCTGGAGAGGTGCAAGAAAGAAGAAAACAAAGTTGCAGCAGGTTCTGGTCTCCACTTACACCCCCTGCCTTTTGACTCTTCTATGCTGAAATCTTAGTCCCAGTCTGATGTCATTAATCCTCAAATAAATTGGATTTGGTCAAAAGCCCCTTATGCAGGGCTGAGGCAGCTTCCTCTAGAGATCTGGAAAACCTCAACTTCCCCTTAATGGTGCCTCCAGGCATCTCCTCTATCTCCAGGTAGGGCAGCTGCTTCATCAGACTTGATGAGCATGAGGATTTCTCCATGGCCCACATCAATGGGATTTTCCCCCACAGCTACACACATCTCCCACAGGTTTCACCAGCTCTGTATCAGCCATCCCACCAGGGTGCCAAGGATCCCACCCAAAACTGACACATTTCAGCACAAACTGAACTGGGAAGGTAGAGTGAGACAGATGCTGAGAGCAGCCATTCTCCAGTTTAATCATTAACAATCCAACAGAGCAGAGCAGCCTGAGGTTTCACATAATCCAAGTACCCAGGGATAAACAGGCTTCACTCTTTTACTGGTCTAACACAAACAACTCCTGCTCATCTCTGGTACCTCCTGGAAGCAGACCAAGCCAAGAGGAGAGCATTCCTGTTGCATCCACTTGCATCAGTTACCAGCTGCTTCTAAGAAATCTCTGTGGATATTCCCATGAGCCAGCCAATAAAGGCATTTCCAATTGTTTCAGCCTCATTTGCATGGTAGACACCAACACAAGCTAAACATCAGTCAGTCTTTCCATAGCTCTTATGACTTGCTAGAGCCAGGAAAAGGCATTTATAGTTGAAAATATCAATGTAACTGGTTTACAGTAACCATGTACCCCAGGAACTACACTACACATCTAGTAATTAACACTTACAAAACAAGTAAACATTTTGCATTAAAATTAATCCAGAATTACAGCCAAAACCCCTTTGCTTTAGGTCAAAATGTGTTACCCATGATAAGGAAAGTGAGAACCCATTGCAGCACAGAGATGATTTGGAGCTGTTTCTCTACTTTGGATTTCAATAGCCAGAACAAATCCTGCAGAGCAGAAAGAATGTTCGATCCCGTGCCTAAAGAAAGAAAAATAAAAGAAATAAAGTTACATTTGCACACTGAGCAAAGGAAACAATATTTTTCCTTTGAAACAGAATCACAGAAGGAAGGGTCATCAAGTCCAGCTTATTTTAGTAAGAGGTTTCAGAAAAACGTGCAGTTCGCTTTTACAGCAAGCCTTGCTTAAAAGCTAATATTTTCCATGGAGTTTGGGCATCCTGGAAGAGGAAGGATTGCCATGTGCCAACATCCAGCTTTTTTCAGAACACTGGAGGGGATTAATGAGTAATCATCAGTACCCATCCGAACGAGCCTCTGTTAACCTGACCATAAAAGGGGAGAGGATGTTAACCCATGTTCCTAACACCCACTATCACCTCACACTGGCAGCTCCTCACAGTGGTGTTTGGTAAAAGGGAACCCCATGAGCTCACAGTAAGATAAAGATCAGCTGCCTCACACCACAGGCAAGCAGGCACATGGCTGTGCTGCGAGCTATTCTCCCTTCACAAGGCCTGTTGCACAACTCCCAGGGCTGTTCAAGTAAAGCTCTGTGCTCCAGTCTTCCTAGCACAGCCCAAATGCTGGCTGAACACCTCAACAAACAGCCCTGAGGATCCACAGCTCCATGAGTAACAAACACTATCAGCATTCCCAAAGCAGTAAATAAGAAGGAAGGAGCTGAAAGCCTCTCATGTAGAAGCTTAAGATATTCAAGCAGGGAAAAAACCCCAGAAGTGGGTAAAACACTGAAAACACTTGCTTTCTATATGAAGAACCACCCACTGCAGCTTTTGACAGCATACACAGCCCCCAGAAAGAAGCACTTGCAAGTGGGTTTTCCTTCACTTTTCTTCATTACTTTATTTACAAGCACCATAATAAACTGACCAAAATACAAATCCCTTTATGTGTAATTACATCTTTTCTTTTGTCTTGTTATTAGAACAATGAAAGAAGCTATTACACTGAGCAGGTTCAAGATATTACCTGCTAGTGGTAATAGCATAGCAAGTGTTCACACTCAGTCAAAGTGACTGAAAAAAGCTTCTCTAGGTATAAACAGGCACTATGATTTTTGGTAGTTTCTACAAAGATACTCTCACTGGTGCATCCTTTAAATATGTAAAGCAACTGTTTCTTAGGAAGGAGGGTCAATTTAAATTAGGTAAGGAAGAAGTTTTTTACTGTGAGGGTGGTGAAACACTGGCACAGATTACCCAGAGATGCCTTATCACTGGCAACATTAGGGGGGCAGCCACACCAAAGGCTGCAGTCTAAATTTAGAGCCAGCCACCCAGTTCAGACCCTGGATTCTGCCTAGTCTATGTTACATGAACAATCCCAGTAGTGCATTGGGCATTAATTACTCTAAGCAGACCAACTTTTGGGCTGGGATAGATCATACAACTACAACTGCAAGTGAACTGAAACCTACAGCACTAATCCAGGTTGAAACAACAGCTAGAGCTGGAGGCAGTTCTTTACAAGATAATATAGTGCAGTATTAAGAATGAATCCAGCAAATAGTTTCAGAGGTGAGACAGGAGAATATGTTGAGTTAAACTGTCACTGTGCATTGGTTTTGCCACACTACAGTATCTAAGCAGTCAGATTCAGAAACCTCATGCTGTAAAATCTAGCAGCAAATCCCCAAATTTGGGGTGAGGGATAAACTTCACCCCATTTTTTACAAAGCCAGTTGCCTGTTCAAGGCTAAAATAAAGCTTTGGGTTTAGACTGATTTGTATTCAAAGAAACCTTTATAGCTCACCTCAATCTAATGCCCTTCCATGGGCAGGGATACATTCCACAAGACCAGGTTGTTCAACTCTTTCTGAGGGGCCACAGCTCCAGGTATTTGCTATCCCAAAAACCTTACAAAATTGCATGTGGACAGACTTGATATTGACTGAGGATTACCAGACAAGTTTAAAGAAAGCATTTAGCAATAATAGCGTCACTGGACATATGTCTATGTCCTCCAAAAGAAGCCAAAAGTCTTTATTTGTGACACAATAAAAGCCCAGCCCCATGTAATTTTTTAGTTCCAGCACACGCATTGACACTACCAAACCTCTCTGGCTTCATAAACCAAACACTCCAGCCTTGGATCAGCTAAATCCCTATCCTCTTACCAAAGGGAACAGCTGTTTATCCTTCTAGATGAGAATTTGTACTTCAGCATTTTCTAGATGTTCAAACAAATTGTAGGCATTGCCAGCCCAGTAAATAGACAAGTATTGAGTAGCACAAGTCAACCTGTCAGCTTGTTTTCTGAACCACATAAAACTCACATTCAACTCCTGCAGACAGAGGGAAGGCAGTGGCTTGCCAGACAGCTCTAAGCCCCTGCCCCTGGACAAGTGTCCTGGGTCAGTTATTTGCTGAAAGCAAAGGTATCCTTCAGAGAGAACAATATTCTCCACACCAGGTGTCCTAGATTGCAGGGCAATGTGTGTATTCCATTTGCCATCTGTTAAAGGAGTGGCAGTTTCTTCCGTTAATTGGGCAGTTTATCTCTTCCACAAGCCAATCCTCCCCCTAGGGAGACATCTGCTGTTAATGGGACATCGAGTGTCACCGCATGGCTGATAAAAGTTGTGAGATACTCTGCCCAGAGGGAGGAGCCAAGCATTCTCAATTAGCTATAATCTGAGATTTTGGGATACCAGAACAGCCTTTCCACTGGATTCCCAGAGGAGCAGCTGCCTCTTCCACGGGATCTTCAGAGGAAGACTACACCCCTTCTACAGGATCCCTGCTCCAACACTGACACTCCAGGAGCACTGCAGCCACAGCTCCAATTGGACTGCTACCAACACCCTGACCAACAGGATGTCAGGTTGTATTCTGACTCTGTCAGTGTTGGTTTGTATTACTGCATTGTTTTTTAAATTTTTTTTATTTTCTTCTCTAATAAAGAACTGTTATTCCAACTCCCACATCTTTGCCTGAGAGCCCTCCCTTAATTTCAAATTTATAATTTAGAGGGAGGGGGTTTACATCTCCCATTTCAGGAGCAGCTCCTGTCTTTTCAAACCAAGACACCAGGGAAGTCAGTAGCTACCATGGCCTGAATATTAGCATTTATTTCCCAGTTAAGAAATGAAAGATGCCCAGTAGCAAAGGAAAGGACCATGGGAATGGTCAGTCGAACTGGCAAGTTCATCAGGTCTACCTTTGCACCAAACCTGCAGACTCCAGATTAACCCATTTCATCAACCAGGCATTTACAGACTTTAGTGCCAAGACAATCCTTTCCAGAGTCCTGAGCTTCTCGTTCATCATGTCTGACTGACACCGTGTATTCAACCCCCCAAGGAAAGCATTATCTCCTGCCAGCTTCAGTAGCCAGGAGGCATTTTTGGAAAGACCCTCCATGCTCTGGAGAACCAGACCAGTTACTAGTGACACAGAGCAGTAGAGCTTTCACAAGTCAACAGAAATGGGAGGAAGGGGGGGTTGGCATTCAGCCACAGAAGAATAACCCAACGCTGACACCCGAGTTCAGTCCACCAGAGAAAATACTTCCTCCTAATGGGTCACCTGTGGGCCCACACCAAGCACCTTGCACACATTAAAAACCCAAGGCATTTTCTGTAACTTTCAGGGGACAGATTATCCTTATAACCTACTTTAAAAGGGCCCAGTAGACATAACTATAATTTGTATATTCCTACCCAGTAGACATAACTATAATTTGTATATTCCTATCAGTCTTTCCCCAAGGAAATATCCTGGATCCTGAAGAAACCCAAACCTCCATCTTCAGCCACTGAAGACAGTAGCTGATCCTGTGCTGGCCACACAGCATTGTCCCTGGAGCATTTTCCAGGTTACCTGTCCCAGAACTGGGAAGCCTGACTGGGGAGCCTTAACTAGATGATCATTAAGATCCTTTCTAACCCAAGCTCTGTTGGGATCAGCCTTGGCAAACCATATCTCCACAAGACATACTTTACCAACAGCTTTCCTGGTCTCAGATGAGCTGGTCTCCAGCCCCCACTGCAGCCCATTCCCTGGAGTCCTGATGGGATACTCCCTGCACTAAGCCAGGCACGGCTCTCAAGAACATCCCCTGTCACAATGGAGGGAGTACAACTTCTCAAGGACATTCCCTGTCACAATGGACAGAGTACAGCTTCTCCCTTGCTGCTCATCTGCAGCCTTCCAAGGAAGCTCAGGGGCATTAGCCACCTATCCTGCAACTGGTGATGGGCTCACCACACTTTTATGATTTAGCTCCATTTAACACCAAATGCAGGAGTTGCTACCAAGGAGATCCTGGAAGCAGCAAATGATTCGACCAAGCATTTGATTCCTGCATTACGGACTCAGCATCTGGTGCTGTTCTAGCACAGTTTATTTCAGATAAATTACACAAACAACATTTATCTGGGCAGGGAAGTAGAATCAAAGATCCCAAGAGTGGAAGTAAACAGGATTTCACATGCGGGCACCCAACTGACATGACTTAATTAAATGTCAGCAAAGGAAATTAACTGAGAAGAAGTACAAGTGTTACATATACTTAAAAATACACTGAAACCTTGTTAAACTCAAGCTCCATTTGCCACCTTTTCCAGACAATTAGCATGTTAATTCTTGGCCAATAATTAAACTGCTTCACATGGCTTATTTAGAAGAAAACTGTATTAGATCCATCAAAGCATAAACTGCAAATGGACATTTTGAGCCATATATTTTGCAGAGAAGCTGAAATTGGAATAAAGACAAGAAAAACAGACCAGTACTAGAAAATTCAGGAGGATTCAGCCACCCATGCAGGAGCAGGAGCACCTGGAAAACCCCTTGAGCAACACAAGTTCTTTTGGGTTTACTTGGGTGCCTCAAGCACAAGCATATTCAATATAAAGTAAACAATTTGTTAAGAAAATAATGAGTAAAGAGCACAGAGTATAGCTATCCTGCCTTGTACACAGCTTTAGAACAGTTTGCTCCTGTCCCAGGAAGCTACTCAATTACATTATCTGCAGTACGGTGTGTTTATGATTGGAAATCAACAATATTTTGAACAGGGACATGCAAATAAAAACTTCTACCATCTCTTTTAGAAAGGAGCTGGGATTCTCCAGACCCAGGAAACAAATCTGTCATGATTACTCATGTTAGTTCTGGATTTACTCACAGCACTAAACTCAGCCCTCAGCCTCCACACTCACAGTAGAATGTGTGTTAAAGTGATGTAGCCACAAGACCCCACTGTCCAAGAGCAGCCAACAAGCTTAGATTTAAGTTAGCAACACTGCACAGGTCTGGAGAAAATGACCCATCCTACTATAATTCATCAGTGTCTTCAGAGCGCATGAGGGCTGTGACAGAGGGGTTTCACATCAGCAAGCCCAGACCTTCACCTCCCAAGCAACTTTGTCAAGAGACAACACCTCATGGCAGCCAGCCTGATCCTGTTCTCCCAAAACAGGAGCTCCCAGGCTCCCCAGAGCAGAACTCAAGTCTGGTAACCTCAAATGCAGTGTAAGACTAACTCCAAGGTAAAGCTGAGCAAAATCATCTTCATCCCAAACTTCTTGGTGATGAAGTAACATTAGAAAAGACGCTTCAGCACAGGACAGCCTTTCAAGGTTCCAGCCACACCAGCATCTTTCCTCAGGGGAGAGGGATGAGACAGACCTCCTTGCTGCCCTGCCCAACACAAGGAGGAGACCTCCTGGGCCTCCTATGGCCACAGTGGGCATGAGGAGACCACAACCCCTCCTACCCAACCAGGTGTCTCAGAGCATCATCCAACCTAGGCACTGGTACAAAGACTGCTCGGATTTTTGCAGTTATAAAGGAACATTCCTCTGCATACATACAGGGATGAATATAGAGGCAGATACCTGCACCTTTTTTTTTTTTTTTTTTTGCTTATTTTTAAATAAGATCAGACTTAATTCAGCCAAATTTACCAGCACCAGAGCAAAATCAGATGCCAAGAAAACAGTAAGACTAAAGGACAGTATGAGCCATTCAGATGCTCACCCCAAAGTCAGCCCTCTGCACAAGCATGATACTTGGAAGAAAATATTCAGGGATGTAGGAAAAAAAAAATCTAGTGGGCTTGTTCTGCACATCTTCTGTAGTGAGAGAAGTTGTCCAATATGATCAAGCAGTACAAAAGGTCTCATAAATGAGCCTCCATATCACTTCTGCCAGTTTTGATCTGCAGGGTCCCACACCACTCTCTCCATACCCAATCCAAGCCAGAGCTCCTCTGCGAGGCACCTGGATTCGGCTTTGAAGCCAGTTCTGTGCTTTCCTGCCCAAGCTACAGCACTGGCAAGGGCTTGGTAGATGTTGCAGTCACCAAGGCAACATCCCTTCTCTTCCCAGGCAGAAATAAGTTAAATTAAGCTAAAAAAGCACAAATATCACTGCAAGATCCCCACGAGGTGCCTCAGAGGAAAACTGACCTGAGGAGAGTTAAGGCAGCTTTCCATCAACTAATCAGGATTATCTAGAGATGAGGCCAATCACTGTCCCTAAACCACAGTCCATTTTGAATTATGCATGTGTCCTAGATCCACATTAACATGCCAGTGCCAACAAGGTGGCTGCTGAGGTCTCGGGTCAACCCTACATATTTTATAGGTTTCCTGAATTATTTATTCTCTGCACCTACTCCGCAGTTAACTCTCAATATAATAGTTCAGAGGATGCTAATTCAAAGAACCTCCCTCCACTGAAAAGATAACTTGTCCTCGGTTAGTCATGCAAACAAGCGAAGTTATTTTAAGAAACAGATCTGAACACAGGAAACACATGAAGGTCTTCTCCCCAGTGAGTTCACAACCGAGCCTTCAGATCAATCGAACATCCTGGCTGAGATAAGCACCAGCAGCTCTACACCCAGGACCAGACAAGCCATTGAAAAATCAAGACTTCAGAGGTTAAGTCACCAGGTTCACGTCCCTTCAGCTCTGCTAATGATTTGTTTAGCCAATAAAACATGTCACAGGTCTCTTCATCCCAGGAGGTGTTAGCAGTTTGCTTTTTGAGGGCAAAAAGCCTTTCTTTCACAACACAGAGCAATCACTCAAGTACCCTCCACAAATCGCAAGTTAAATCGCTGTCCAACTGCATTTTCACGCAAAGCTCCTCCGTCTGCAAATCCTGACCTTTCTCCAGACAAGCACCCTTGCAGAAGGCATACAAAACCCTACCTAGCAAAACATTTAGACTTGCTGAATCAATTCCTAGAAGATCCTTTGAGATGCCTTTACAAGCAGGCAAGGTAGCTTCTGGTTTGGGATTTCCTATACTCTCTCCACAGCCTTTAACCAACACGTCCCAGCGTGCAGGGAAGCGCTGGGTGTCTGCGGCAGCTCTGTCCACGATGGGTGCCAGTGGTGACACCCGTTCCGCTTCTCTCAACAGGTCACTCACCAGCTGGAGGGCTGCGACAGCAAACCTGGCAGAACTGGCTACCACCAAACTCCTGCTCAGCACTGAACCTTCACCTCCTCATTAGAAGACGGCAAAAATAGCAACACGTTGCCATTTTCCCCTTGATGTAGGTGTGGGGAACACAGTATTATGAAACACTTGGACTCGCTGAGGAGGCCTTTCCCAAGCTAAATGCAATTCTATGAATAGAGAGTCGAGAATGAACTTTATCCGATAAAGCGACTACACTTCTCTTCCTACGCCGACAAAAGGAAGGGATGGGTGAGGGGAAGACTCGTTCACGAGCAAGTGCCCCACGCCCACATTTTGCAAAGGTGCAAACTCACTGTAATTTGCACCTCGGCAAAATGTACAAGACCCAACTAGAGCCGTTCCCAGCAGCCCCAGGAGAGCACGCCGAGCTGCTAAAACACAGAACCTGCGCAGAGACCTGTAATCCTCAACCAAGGAAAGCTACAGCTCCCTCCCCGCCATTGCACATCGCTCTTCCCGCTCCTTACTCCCCGTGAACAACGTTCCTGCGGCCAAAAAAAAAAAAAAAAAAAAAAAAAAAAAGAAAAATATCGTGTTTCGGTGCTGCTCCCGGCCCAGCCCCTGAAGGACCGGAAAGCTGCTCCGCACCGCAGCATCCCCTCCGGGCAGGAGGCTCATGTCTCGCCCTCCCCCTGTGCCCCGGTACCTCGGAGCACGCCGGAGTAGGCGGCGATGATGGTCTTCATGGTGGGGGGCGCGCTCAGGGCTCGGGCAGGGCCATGGGACGGAGGAGCCCCCCACGCTCCGCAGCCCCGGCGCAGCCAGCGAGCAGGGGAGGCTCTGGCCGCGTATCCATATATAGCCCGGGAGGAGGAGGAGGAGACGCGGGGAGGGTGCAGGGGCGGGCCCGGCACAGCTCCCGGGTCTCTCAGCACAGCCGTGGGGGTGAGGGGAAGCTGCTGGTCCCGGCGGTGCAGATTTCTGCATGGGATACATGGGATAGGGATTAGGGAGCGGGGAGACCAAGCAGAGGCCCGGCTCCTATACAGGCTGTTTCATGCCCTGTTTTATAGAATCACAGAACGATTTGGATTAGCACGGATGTTAAGACTCATCCATTTCCAACACCCTGCCGTGGGCAGGGACACCTTCCACTACAGCAGGTTGCTCTGGACCGCATTCAACCTGGTCTTGAGCACTTCAAGGCATGAGGCAGCCACTGCTACCCTGGGAAACCTGTGCCAGGGCCTCACCACCACCACAGCCAAGAATTTCTTCCCTATATCCCATCTAACCCTGCCCTCTGTCAGTGGGCAGCCATTCTCCCTCATCCTGTCCCTCCATGACCTTGTCCAAAGTCCCTCTCCAGCTCTCTTGGAGCCCCTTTGGGCACTGGCAGGGGCTCTAAGGTCTCCAGCAGCTCCACATCCCTCTGATGTTGGAGGCAGCTCTGCTGGTGGGGTCTCACCTGAGTGGGGCACAAGAGCAGAATCACCTGCTGCCCATGCTGTGGGATCAGCCCAGGCCCAGGACATGGGAGTTTTCTGGGCTGCTTTTCTTGCTCCATATGCTGCAATGGTACCCCAGCCTAGATGGATGCATTAAAATTTAAATAAATAAACTAAGAAAATCTTTTAGTGCTTCATGGATTATTACAACTGTTAGGAGTAAAGATGCAACCACCATAGACAGCCTCAGCCTCAGCAGCTGCTTTGTGACTTGAAGTTGTAAATTGTGCCACCAAGTTTCTTGTAAGGAAGGAAAACGTAAGCCCCAACCTGATAATACAACTGAGACCCAGAACAGGCTCTGCCTTCACAAGGGCATGCAATGACACAATCAGAGGAATCCCTTTAAACTGAGAGAGGGCAGGGCTAGAATGAATTCTTGTCTGGGAGGGTGGTGAGGCCCTGGCACAGGTTGCCCAGAGCAGAGTGGCTGCCCCATGTCTAAAAGTGTTTAAGGCAGGTAGGATGGGGCTTGGATCAGCCTGCTCTAGTGGAAGGGGACCCTGCCCTCGGCAGGGGATGGAAACAAGATGGGCTTTAAGGAACCTTCCAACCCAAACCATTCTCGGATTCTTTGACTCCCACTTCTTGAGCAGTGCAGTGCAGTGTCTCTCTTCTTTGAAGAGTACTTGTCCTGAAACTTATTTTTTCCTCTCCCATCCCACTCACTGAAAATCAGCAAACAGTCCTAAATAATAGATTAGAAATATCTTGCCTGTGTTCACACAAGGATGTTTTTCCCAACAAGAAGCCACACACCAGGTGCTCCTTTGATAATGATTTTGCAAGTACTCAGGACATGTTTTCTTGATGTTTTGGTTGACACGGGAAATATACAACTTTGTCTGTTATTAACCTGTGTGTCTGGCATGATTATTCTTGAAAAATAACATGTTTTCAAATACCCTACTATTACTTCTCATGAGTCTGAAAAACATGGGCTATGGACAGAGAAACACAGATAGGAGCCAGTCCTCCAGCTCTCTGCGGTTAAGAACAATTCACAATAGTTTTAGACTCCTGTTTTAATACATATACTGATTTTTTAGGGCAATGCCTATTGAATAAAGCTTTTGAGAACACACTTATTTTTCCCTTCCCACTTCTATTCAGAGCCTGCAGGAATTGTTTGCAAGTTGTGGGGTGGATTTGCAATGCTTTGAGTCAGAACTTGGTTGCAGCTCTGTAGCTTTATTCCTGTGCAGCTACTTTGAGGCAGAAAATGCCCTGTTTTCAAAGAATCAGTGTTCAATGTCTTCACCCAGCAGCTTGGATGTATATAGGATACTTCCTGTATTTGGCTCATCAGGACAAGCTTACTGGGGAACTAAGCTGAAGGAACAATGCAGATTTAGGTAGTTGTGGGAATTTCATGCGTGGTCCTTCACCCCATTCCTTAGTCTTGAATTCATGAGCTTCAAAGCTCCCATTGGTTTCTCCTGCTTCTGGCTGTGGCTTCTGGTAAGATCCTTCAAGTCCTTGTTCTTGTGGGTGGGTGGAAGTGTTCTGTCCCCCCAGGTTCACATCACTATGCTTCTGAGCTAGGTGTTATGATTTTAGGAGCCCAGACTGGTACTTTCCAATGCTCCACCACCAGAGAAGTGCCTGCCTGTGGTGGTGTTTGAGGGTCCCCAGGATGAGGGAAGAGATGAGAATCTCGACCCCATGTTTCAGAATGCTGATTTATTATTTTAGGATATTACATTAAAAGAAAATTATATACTAAAAATATACTAAAGAAAGAGAGAGAGAAAGGAGACATCAGAAGGCTAGCAAGGAAAGGAATGATAATAAAATCTTGTGACTGACCAGGGTCCCAACACAGATGGACCTGTGATTGGTCATTGAGTACAAACAATCCACATGAGACCAATCAAAGATGCATCTGTTGGTAAGCAACATCCAAACCACATTCCAAGCAATCAGATAATCACTGTTTACATTTCATTTCTCAGGCCTCTCAGCTTCTCAGGAGAAAAATCCTAGCAAAGGTATTTTTTCAGAAAATATGTCCGTGACACCTGCCATACGAGCAGAAGCCAGCCACACTTCAGACATGCAAAATAAGTGTCAACCAGGGTATCTCTGAACCCATTAACAAATTGTGCATGGCCATTCTTTGTTGTACAAATGACAACCACCGATCATAGAACTATAGGATCATAAAAGCACAGAATGGTTTGAGTTAGAAGGGGCATTAAAGATCTTCTAGTCCTTGCTATGAAGAGAGGCAATTTCCTAGGTTATTCCAAGACCCATCCAACCTGGCTTTAAACACCTCCAGGGATGGGGCAGCCACAGCCTCTCTGGACAGCATGTGCCAAGGCCTCATGGGACTTTCTTCTTAATCTCTACTCTAAACCTGTTCTTTTCCAGTTTAAAGCCATCATACACTTTCTAACAGGAGCATAACAGGACAAGGTGTTACAGACGCATGAAGTCATTCTGGGCCAGGTGATCAGCATGGTCCAGTGACACTGGCTTATGTTTTGCCAGGGTGCAAAGACAGGGTCCACTACCATGTCCAGAGCCAGAAAGAGCTGAGTGAGCAGGGAGCAATGCCTCCCTCCCCAGGAGAGCTCAGCAGAGCCCATGCTGAGGTACCTGTGGACATCTGAGCACCACCGTGATCACTGAACTGGCTGACCTTTGCATATGGAGGATCCACATCATATGGCCAAAAAAATTGTTCAAGCCCCCAGCCCATGGCTTGAATTTTCGGCCAATTTGTGCTTTACACCCTTCCTGTTCAAAGAATTTGCTTGGAAGGGGATGTTTGCATGACAAAGCTTTGCAGACCCTGTTCTCTAGAGGGATTTCTGCACCTGTGGGCACCTTAGGAGTACAGTGACACATATAATCACAGAATCACAGAATGATTTAGGTTGGAAGCGACCTTAAAGATCACCCAATTCCAACCCTCTGCCATGGGTAGGGACACTTTCCACCAGACCAGGTTGTTCAAAACCCCTACCAAAACATCTCTGGGACTTTTGCATCCTGGGACATCCCCAGGAAAGAAACCAAGGAAGTGCAAGCATTTATTTAGCTGGTGGGGCAAAGCAAAAAAACGTGTGTTAAAAGCAAATTTGACTGATGAGCAGACCACTGATGCAAGAAATTGACAAGCAGAGGGTAAAACCTCAATGAGCATGGAATCACAGAATCATTTGAGATGAAGAAGCCCTCTAAGATCATCATATCCAACTGTTAAACCAGCACTGCCACTAAACCCTGTTCCCTGTGCCACATCCACATGCCTTTCAAACACTTCCAGAGATGGTGATTCCATCACTTCTCTGGGCAGCCTATTATAATGCCAGACAACTCTCTCAGGGAAGAAATTTTCTCTTATAACCAACCTAAACCACACCTGGGGCAAATTGAAGCTGCTTCCTATCGTCCTGTCACTTGTTCCCTGGGAGCAGAGCCTGACCCCCACCTGGCTCCACCCTCCTGTCAGGGAGCTGGGGAGAGTGAAAAAGTCCCCCCAGCTCCCTCAGATGCTCCTGGTGCTCCAGACCCTTTCCCAGCTCTGTTCCTTTCTCTGGGCACACTCCAGCCCCTCAGTGTCTTTGTTGGAGTGAGGGGCCCAGAACACCCCCAGCACTGGAGGTGCCTCAGCAGTGCCCAGCACAGGAGGAAATGCCACATTTCTTCTGTCCTCCTGTTGAACACTGGTCCTGGCTCCTTTCTGATGCCACACCACCTATTAGGTATTGTCTGGGGTAGGTATTGTCTGCAAACCTCCATGCTCAGTGTACACAGCCACTATTTTTGTAGTATTGGAGCAAAGAGCATTTTCTCAGCAACTCACTGGTTAATTGTGCGTCCACTTCAGAGCCCAAAGCTGGCATCAGCTGTTTTCATAGCACTTGCCTTTTTTGTTGAGGTAGTTAAGTTATTTAACATTTACAGAGGCTTTGAAATGGAGCCATTTCTTCCCCTCCCAAGCTGCACTTACACCTCCTCTTTTTCACAAGTGGAAGCAAACTTCAGGCCAAAACTGCAAGAGAGACACTTCACAGTGAGCTTTGTGTTAAAGGGCATTAATTTATTTTTTATTTTAAAGTCTCACCCTCATTTTTCCCCAGCAGACAGATAGGAAGATTTATGCAAGTCAGGGAGCAAAGATTTTGGCTGTTGGCAGCAAGTCATGGTAGAGCTGCCTAGCTGCAGTCTAAAATTAGAGCACCTAAAAATTAACTGTATGTCCAAAGAACTTTGGTCTCTGTGCTGAATGAGCACTACTTCAGCACAGGAGACAGACCAGGTGGAGAATTACTAACAGACAGTTGAGCAGCTCCACTTCTAATCCAATTGCAGGGTGTTCTGTAAAACAAGAATTGGCACACACAGACCAAAAGGGGTGATTTTAGTGTTTTTCTTAAATAGATTTGCTTTCTTTGCTAAGAGGGGTGTGGGACAATGAGACATTGGAAAGTGGTTAAATATAATAGGGAAAAAAGTTATTATTGAAGGGTGGGAGACTTTAATGATCTTTTAGGAAGCATACTTCTTTAAAAAATGAGCTGTACTTCTTTAAAAATGAGCATTTTCAGCCCTAATCCATGATGAAGATTGCATTTTTATAAAGCCTTCCCTGAAAAATGAGCTGTACTTCCTTAAAAATGAGCATTTTCAGCCCTTGCCCATGATGAAGATTGCATTTTTATAAAGCCTTCCCTGAAAAATCCACAAATCTTTGTGGTTTTTTTCTGTGTTTGCAACCAGACAGCCATGGGACAGCACCAGTGGGGAAACTGAGGCACAAATCTTGGAAAGGTGACCAGGCACACACAGACCATGCATTTCTGGTGAAGCCAAGGCAAGTGCTCCTCTGCATCTCCCTGTTTCCATCCCAGCTCCCAGCCAGACAAATTCCTAGCAAAAGCATCATACACCCTCCATCCCCTGGGCACAGCAAGGGCTAATGAGCAAGGCCTTAAAGCTATTAGCCAAGGTTGTCCTTCCCCCACTGACCTTTCAGCCAGCCAAGCCTCTCAAGGGCTCTCCACCACCCTGGGCAAAACAGGAGTGGCCCCAAATCCTGTGGAGGATCCATCAGTCCCAAGATCACAAAGAAAAAATGGTTTTAAAAAAGTAGAAATTTACCCAACAGATGACTTGCAGTTTGCAAGGACATATCCAAGTATTGCCTCATGGAATTAGCACATCTTGTGCCTTCCAGCTTCCAAGGATTTTACCAATTGCAGCAAACCTCCCTGAGCACTTTGGGGCCCCTCCAGCACCAGCACCCTTTGCAGAGAAAAGCAGAGACTGGGAAATCCTCTCTTTGCCCCAAACTCCTGCAATCCTCCCTGCAGGTTTCAGCCATGCACAGAGCACAGGATGACTTAGAGCAGGGAAGCAGGAAAGATGCGCCCACCCTTGCAAAGCAGCCTGGTGGTATAGATGGATAATGAGAAGATCAGCTCTCACAATTAAAACATAACTATTGTGTGAATATTAAGAGAAGCTTTAGTGATGTACAGTTATGTTACTGCAGTTTAGATGCCCTCTGCTCTCCCCACAGTTCCCTTCCCCCTGTATTGCTGCCGTCACACAGCCGGGGCTGTCCAGGACAGGTACAAAGAAGCTGCACAGGTGTCCCTGGCATGGGGCAGTGGGGAATGGAAAAGCTCAGGGGTTGCTCAGGGGGTGCAGCATGGCAACACCTGACCTCCAATGGAGTCACAAGAGAGCAATCTCCACTGATAAATGGCAAAGAAGAGCTGAGTGACAGACTTTGGGAGGGCTGGGCTGGCTGATGCAGCCCCCAGGGGTGTAAAAGACTGAGCATCCATCTTGAAGAGGAACTGGCCATGTGGTATCCATGAGGGGCAGTTCCCAGCATTGCAGCTTTTTTCTTATGTAGTCCTTTGTTGTATTTTTATTAAGGTTTAATAAACCTTTTTAAATTTTCAAAGTGAGCAGTTGTTTTTCATACTGGTGAGAAGAGACCACCTTGCTACATGACAGAGAGACAAGTTCCCCACTGCTCACAGGCACTTGGTTCCTCAAGGCTGTAGCATAACATGTTTTGGGTACATCTGCTCCATGAGAAGCGGCTGTGGGCTGTTTCTTAGGAGACTGTCTCCCTTAAGCTGCAGTATTTCTGCTCCATGTTGTTGGCTGCTTGTCTCTTCCCTCCACTGAAGAAAAGATGTAGGTTTTTAGAAAGGGAGGATGGATCTCTCCTATGGGAGGATGCTTGTGACCTTTTTAAGAGGTTAGGAAGGTTTCCTTAGGACTGCAAACTGGGCGGTGTAATTTGGAGGCAACAGACTGATAAAAAATTTCAATAGCCAAAGCAAATTTTACTTCTATATCTTTTATTGTAAAGAAAGCAAGCAAGCAGTGCTGGTGGCTGGGGAGTCACCGCTCCACTCACAGCACACACCACTACAAGTTCACCAAAGTATATATACTGGTTTTAAGCCTACAGAGCATTTTCCAATGTGCTTGGTTAGTCCGAATCAGCAAATATCAATAAACTGGGATCAGCAATTTCACAATCTTTCCAGGTGATCGTTGGCTTCCTGTCCTTCTTGTGGTCATCTGGAGGGAGGCCTTACACTGCTGTCTGCTACATGATTTTGTCAAGTGCATCAAGCTTTTTATTATACATAAGCATTTAGTCACTTTGTTGCAATATTTCTTAGCTTTACCGCAACTTATTTTATTCTAAGCATCAGTCGTCTTGCTCTACTATAATTCTTTTATTTGATGCTTTATTTGGCTATTCGATCAGAAAGTTTCAAAACAGTTCTTTGTGTCTATTTTCAACACAGCAGATACAAGCATTTGCTGATTCCATTGCCAATTGACACGAATCACAAAAACACTTTTCACACAGACATTGGTTTGTTATTAAGTTCATGTCTACGTTTAGGGTTTTCCTCAGTGGGAGGAGAGGAGGTGAAGACTGCACATGGATGACCCCCAGCATGTGGATCTCAAAGGAGAAGAGGAAGGGGATGTGCATGAGAGTACAGGGACAGGGGAGATCTTCCAACAGTAAAGGGGACCTACAAGAGAGGTGGAGAGGGGCTTTGGCCAAGGGCTTGGAGTCATAGGACAAGAGGGAATGGTTTCCCACTTGTGGGGGGTTGGGTTTTTTCTTATCTTTCCTTGTTACTTGTGGAATTTTTTCCCATTGAGTTGCAAAGAAGCGCTGATGGCTGGGTGCTTAAGGCTGCTGGGTGGGGGAACTCCTTTGGTTTTTGGGAGTTTCTCTCGAGGTGGGGGGCGGAAACAGAGATACTGCAAGAATAGAAAGAGGCACATAAAAAGACGAGGGCTGGAGAGTTGGGAATGCTCTCTCTCTGCTGGGCTTCGGAGGAGGACGGTCAGACCTGCGGCTTGGGGAAAGGAGTTCGCTGCCACCACCATAACCCAGCGGGGCACCTTTCTTCTGCTGCTGAGCCCCGCATCCCCCTGCCCCGCCAGGACATCCCACAGGCTCCAGCTCTTTGCCGTGGAATTTCTGCTACATCTGATATGTCCACCGCCCCGGGATCTTCTGCTCATCCCTGCGGTTCCAGCCTGCTGCTTCCGACAGCCCAGCTGGGGCACCAGGACCGGCTGCCCCAGGGTTTGGTGATCAAAGCCTCTCCTCCACGCTTTCCCCAGGGCGTGTGGATTAAAGCCTCTCCTCCACGCCTTCCCCCGGGTGTGTGGATCAAAGCCTCTCGCCCACCCCTTCCCGAGGGTTTGTGGGTCAGAGTCTCTCCTCCTGCCCTTCCGCAGGGTTTGTGGGTCAAAGCCTCTCCTCCGCCGCTCCCCGCGTGGGACGAGCCGCCATTGCCCCGCGCTGCCCGCGCCGCAGCGCCCCCTGCAGGCCCGGGGGGGATCCCTGCCCCGCCCACCGGGAGCCGCCAGCGCCCCTGCTGGCCGTGAGCGGAACTGCAGCCAAGGGGAAAGCGCCGCGGCCGGGACTGGATTCGGGTTCTGTTTGCTGTGAGCGCCGCGGTTGTGGTTGTTTGTTTGCTTTATTATACATTCTAGTAAAGAACTGCTATTCCTGTTCCATATCTTTGCCTGAGAGCCCTTTAATTTCAAAATTCAAATAATTCAGAGGGAGGGGGTTTACATTCTCCATTCCAAGGGAGCCTTTCTGCCTTCCCTAGCAGACGCCTGTCTGGTAAACCAAGACACCGATGCCAAAGGACAGGGTTAGATGGGATATTGGGAGGAAATTATTGGTGACGGTGGTGAGGCACAGGTTTCCCACAGAAGCTGTGGCTGCTCCATGCCTGGAAGTGCTCGAGACCAGTTTGGATGGGGTTTGGACCTGGTCTAGTGGAAAGTGTCCCTGCCCATATCAGGGGGATGGAATGAGATGAGATGTAAAGTCTCTTCCAACCCAAGCTATTCTATGAGCCCATGATTCTTTGATCCCTAAAACTTCTTCCAGTCTGAGCTGCCCTGGCCCATCCTTGGTCTGCAGGACCAGAACTTCCGTGAGCTTTGTGCTGGGGAAAGGTGCAAGAGAAAAAACACGTGGCCATCTGCTGCACCATTTTCCCCATTGTGTGAGATGTGGCTCTGCCCACAGGCTTGGGAACACACTGTCACCCACCTACCTGTGCTTTATGGATAGTGCAGAGGCCCATGTTAGTCAGTCCAAGCTGCCTTTTGAGGTCTTGAACAAAATGGTTTCTGCTGAAGAGGGGCTGGAAGCAAAACAAGGGGACTCAGGAGGGTCTCAGTCTCAGTGAGTCTCCTTCCCAAGAATGCTCTTCCTCCCCAGGCATGTTGGAAGGCTGATTTCACCATTTCTACCAAAAAATTTACCTTTTTCCCCCTGTATTTTCACAGATTTCTCCCCTTGGCTAAGTCTGGCTGCAACTTCCAGCTACAAGACAGGATTGTGATACCAAATCAAACCCCTTGGACCACACATAAGGAGCTCTTGCAACACAAATCAGTAATAATGATATGAAATTTAGCAGGACATTCAAAAGAGGCCCCAGATCTGCTGCAGATGCTCATTTGGAAGCCTTCACCCTTGAGAACAGCTGCAATGAAACCCCTGCTTGCTAATTATGCCTTGCAAAGATTATTTTGCCTCCTTTCACCCTGTCCCAGAGCTCTCTCCTCTGAATGCAGGACAGCATCACTGTCAGTGGTCTGGGAGACACAAATGCTCTTGCCCTGAAGTACCTCTATTTATTCTCTATGCTACAGAAATGGATGGAGAAAGGTTTTAGGGCTTGTTTGCAATGCTTTAGTTTGCTGTTTTAGAGCAAATGCGCTCACCAGCCACCACAGCAATTAAAATGGAGGGATATTTTAGCACAGAAAAAAAGTTAAATGTTCAATTACAAAATTAGAAATGCAGATGCAAAGAGACAAAGCATAGGACTCTTAGAGCAAAGTGTCAGGACCTACCTGATTTTCTTCTGATGCTCCTTCTGCAGCCTGGTTTGTTCTTAGGCACTTAGAGTCCTAGAGTCATAGAATCCTTCAGGTGGGAAAAGCTCTCTAAGATTATTGAGTCAAACCAATCCCCTGGCACTGCCAAGTCCAACACAAGTCCCCAAGTGCCACATCCACACACCTTTCAGTTTCAGGAATGGTGATTCCACCACCTGTTCCAACGTCTGACTGCCCTTTTGGTGAAGACATTTTCCCTGATATCCAACTTAAACCTCCACAACTTTAAACTGTTTCTCTTGTGCTGTCACTTGTTCCCTGGGAGCAGAGCCCAACCTCCACCTGGCTTCACCCTCCTTTCAGGGAGCTGTAGCGAGTGAGATGGTCCCCCCTGAGCCTCCTTTTCTCCAGGCTGAGCCCCCCCAGCTCCTCCATACACTCCTCATAGGACCTGTGCTCCAGTTCCTTACCCAGCTCCATTGTCCTTCTCTGGACACCCTCCAGCACCCCTTGCTGCTAAAAGAACCCCAAAGACCCTGACTGGCAGGGCTTTGGTGCCAAAACACCTTTTTGTCTGAGTCTTTGACTCATGCATGGTTGGATATTCTATGCTGGCTTTTGAATTTCAAAGCACACCTCTAGAAGCCATGCATGGTTGAGAATACCTCCTCATTATAAATTAAAAAGGATCTTGCAATAGGAATTCCTTTCCTTCCCTCAGGAAGGCAGCTAACACGCCATCCCCACTGCACTTTGCATGTTGCATGGCAGAAAGGGTTTGTGGACAACCTGAGGGAGGCTGAATCTTAATTACTCCTGGGTCAGCCAATCTGAGTAATAATCTGAGCCCTCCCACTGTGTTAGAATAGCTTGAAATGTGGAAAGCATATTATTTCTATAATATTTTTACAGCCCTGCTACTGCAGGAATTGATGTAGCGATTACGTGTGATGGACTACAGCTGCCTGAGTGCACCATGCTGTTAAATTTAGCAGGTTGCATCACAATCAAATATAAAACTATAAAAAACTAAGAATCAACAAAGTCTGCAGGAAGAGGTTCCAGCTTTATTTCCCAACTCCTGCGAATCCCAATAGGGTTGTTCCACACATGCATGTGGGCTGTAGGCACCAGACAGGCTCAGTCTTGCAAGCCTTTATTCAGCAGGGAGCCACACTGACTGCAGCCAGACTGTTTCTGCTCCCTGTTCACTCCACAGCTGCAGGAACAGGGCAGGAAGAGCAGAATAAGTGTGGTATTTGGTGTCATTAAGGGCTCAAGGACAAAAAACTAACCTAGTCACCTGAGGTTGTCTTTATTCTCTACAGAACCTTTCAATGACTCTTCATCTCATCCTGCATTTCTGGAATGTTCCAGAAAAGTTTATTGTAGAATCAGAGAATGGCTTGGGTTGGAAGGGACCTTGAAATATCATCTATTCCAACTCCCCCTTCTTCCATGGGCAGGGGCATTTTCAACTAGACCTTGTTGCAGGTCTTTGCAGTGATCTGACACATGAGAAATTTCTTGGCCAAATATGGACCGGTGTTTTGAGGACACCCGAAACCAGATCAACATCTTTGGGGTATAAATGGGAAGAAGGGAAATCCTCCTTTTACAGGTCATTTTTTATCAGCTTTTTTGTGCTGGAGTACTTTCAGAGTCATGGAAGTCCTCATAACCCTGTGTTGTCCAATTCCAGAAGTTGAGATGATCATCAAAATATACAAGTCTGTGTATATGTAAGCAACCGTTCTGACAGCTATTTTTATAGAGATTTTAGTGGATCCAACTCATCAAATAAACTTGGTTTAGCCTGAAAAACTGGATTGAGAAGACATGACATGTGATGACATGAAGACAGAGAAGGGAATAACCTTATCTTATTCACATACTGGATGGGGGTAAAAAGCCATGAGCCAAAGTACATCCTTGAGAATTTGAGTTACAATTTGTGTTAGGTATAAATTCTCTGGGAAGGTTGTGGCATCCTTATCATAGAAAGTCTTCAAGAGCATATTAACACCACGTCTGCCTGGTGACATATGACATGGATGGACTTGATCCTTCCGTGAGATAAAGGGCATGCCCCCACTGACCTCTTAATACCCCTTCCCAGCCCTGTTCCTCTGTGACTGCAGTCCTGGGAACTGTAACATCAGCTGCATTGTCACCTCCACTGCTCTAAGAGGATTTCCCGCAGGATGTGCCTCAGCTAATAGGCTTCGGAAGATCTTTCTTGAGGCCAGTTTTAGCATGACCTGCTAGGATGTGATGAATATTTCTTTGTTCTTAACCGACACCAGTGTCCAATGGCTTTGCTTGTTACTGGGTTTCATTACTTCTAATGCTTCTAACACTCCTAATGCTCTGCACTGGTCAATACAAATGAAAGTGAAGTGGGAGATGGCCTCCTTACCCAAATAAAGCTTTCAACAAAGATTAACCTTTCCTGCTGCTCCAGCCACGGCCAGCCCTAAAGTTTGGCAAGGGAGAACCAGCAGCACATCCTGTTATCATCAGTGTGGTGATCTCTGTGCTGCTGCACACATGCGAGATGTGAAATGCATTCCATCTCATCTTTGGCCAAAGGATGGGGACATCCCAGACACAAGGAGGTCTGATGCAACACGATTGCAAGAGTTTCTGCAAGGGAACTGAGGCCAAATAGAGTAGCAGGCTAAGAAGGAAGGAGAAGAGAAATAGAGACTAACAGAGATGGCCACTGAAAGAGCAGGTGGGGCTGTCGGGACTCCTGAGACATGGGGCTAATGTGGAGAGGACTTTTCCTGTGTCATATGGATTTTCCAAGGAAGGGAGTAATTTTTGTACCTAAATCCCTGTCAAATCTGGTCATCACTTCTTTATTTCTAATTTTTAAATAATAATTTACCAATTCTTCTTTTCTTCCTTTAAAATAATTGTAATTTCAACTTGTTTGGCCTTTTTCTTCCTAGATTTATATTCTTTTTTCTTCTCCTCTATGCTTAACTATAAGTATTCATAGAAAAGAGAATCGATTCAGATTAGATATAAAGAAGAAGTTTTTTACAATGAGGGCGGTGAGCTATTCTATGATTCAGGAGGATTTGGGTCTCAGCTTTGCTATAGTCTTCCTCTGACCAGCCACAAATCACATGGAACAAGATGATCTAGGAATCTGGGCCACAGGTCATGTTTATTCTTGCTCTCTGGCCTTGTGACGTTCATGATCTTGGGTTGACAGTAGCCCAGCATCAACAGAGGGGTTAAAGTAGCTCCTGTTCTACCTCTCCAGGGATTATGGATCCTATTTACTTGTAAAGTGCTTGGCAGTTCCTGGAAGCAAGGCACACTGTGGGATTTGTTGGTAATGTCAAAAACACAGCATGGAAAAACCTGGCACCCAGCTCATTCCCTCCTCTGAGGGACACACTGGTCCTATCAAGTGAGCATCTCCAGATTTTGAGGTTGCTGATAAAGAAAATGAGGTGCTTAGCCTTCCTTGGAGATCCTGCCAAATGGCTTCTTAGAGGATCTCCCCCTCAGAAGGTACAAGCTAAGCACTTTGTAAATAATTCTGAAATCCTGACCTCACAGCCTGATCCATGCTCTTGACAATGCAACACTGCTCTGTCCCAGTTCAGAGCGCTCTGTGATGTGGAGGTGAGTTCCTCAGCATCCACATGCACCCTTGTCCATGAAGCTTTTGTTTGCAATGAGCAGCCAAGTTCTGTCCTTGCTGGCAGTGATGAAAACAAAAGCACTGCTTGCTAGCACTTGTTCCCTTTCAATTCTAGGGGATCTGAAAACTTTCTTTACCAAGAAGAAAGCATGAATTTTTTTTCTTTACGTTATTTTTCTTCTGTGCATGCACAATTTTCTGTGAATACATGATGTTCTTTGCATTCATAGTTTTCATAAAACCAAGTGATTTCAAATGCTTTCTATAGTGCTTTCTGTATGTAATCTTCTGTGTGTCTTGAATTGCTCACTAAAATGATGTTTGAGCTGTATTTTGTTGGCTTCTTATAATCTAATGAAATATGAATCCCTTTATCTCACAGGAATTATTTTGTATCCTGACACCCAAGATGCTGGCTCACAACTACCTGATTTTATAGGTGCTTTCCCACCTGACAAGTGCATTCTCTGTTCTGAAGGTCACATGTTGCCTGAAACACACAAACCCCCTGCGCCCCACAGAGGTGGTGGCTCAGTAGGCTGCCAGCGCAAATTTAATGGCTTAGCATCTCCAAGGGGGCTGGGATCAGGACATGGGTAGGAGTAAAACCAAGCACAAGCTTGAAAAATTGATAAATCATACCAAATAATTTCTTAAATACAGTATATACCCTCCTGCCTTGTTGGTCATTGTAGATTGTTTCTTCACTGATGGGTTTTTATAATCTGAACAGGGTGGTTTGCCAAAATCCTGTATCAGATGTTTACTCCAAGAAAGATAGTGTCAAGAGGTGAGCTCACATGATGGGAGATGCAGAAGAGAGTTAATTGGTTACAAGTCAGACAGAACTAACAGATTATCCCAAAAATAAGTGTCGATATTCATGAGGAGACCCACACTTTCTTAATGTTTTAAATGTAATTTTTCCAAATGTTTAAATTGAAAAGGAAACAAAAAAAAAAAAAAAAGTAATTTCTTGATTTGGTTTTGTGTTTCTTTCTTTTCTTTTTTTTTTTTTTTTTTTTTAATGCAAAGTGATGGGTTTCAGATGCATTTGCAATTTTATTTTATTGAAAGGTATGCCATAAGAGAGGGATATTTAGCATATCATGTTTTGGGACTTTATTGAACTAAAGGCAGCAAATCTTTCCCCAAGCAGAAAACCACACATTTTTCTGCAACAGCAGAAAACCTTTTAATTTTGTTTGCAACAGCAGGCAATTTTTTAATCCCATTCTCAGGGCAGTAAAACAATTTTGCAGCACTAGAGCTGCAAAAGGGCAAAAAAGCATTTTTTGCTTGGCTTTCCTGCTCTTGGAGAATTAGTCCATATTTTGTATTCATCAGTCATCAGAGGTTTTCTTCTGAGCCTCATGATCTGAACCTGCTAAGTAAGGCAAATCCAGATTAGAGCCTCTCACAACAGAAATACAGGAGAGATCAGGAGGGAAGAGGCGGGCAGGAGGGGAATACCGAATCACCACACTTTTATTTCTTACTGTATTTTCCAATTCAGAATTTCCACAGAAGTCCCAAAAAGGGTAACATTTGACATTTCTGCAAGAAAGGCAATTGGATATATCTCTTCTCCTTGAGCTTGTTTCTCAGATCAAAACCAGCTGAGTAAGTAGGGAGTGGACATGCTGGAAGGAAACATACAGCATTGTTTTAGCTTTAAGTGGTCCTTATTTGTGACAGCTTGAAGGTCTCTCAGTTGAGGGTGCCTTGGAGGCAACTCCAATTAAGCCAGTTTCAAACTGAAGAGTCAAATCTAAACATTGTTTGGTTTGGTTGATCTGAGCATTTTTCCTTCCTTTAGGTTTCTCCTGCCTTGTGTAGCATCAGAGGAGTTTTAATCCTCCAGACAGCTCTGTGTGAAATATTCACCCCTTTTTGTGCTGAAATAGCAGAAAAGCTTCTTGGCTTACAGTGTTTTGCTCAGAGACAGCTCTGGCTTCTTGAGATGGGTCCTCTCATTGTGCTGAGCTCCCTGAATAGTCCTGGCTGCAAGGATGCCTATGAATTATTGTTCTTATTGTTATATTTAACACAAGCCCAGGCACTGACCTCTCCCTCCTGGGTTATATAGGTCCCTGGGGCATCAAGGGTATTTTCCTGTCTGTGAGATAAAAGTGGCCTTGAAGGAAGCCTATTATGTACAGCCAACACTCTCCTCTAACTCCTCCTCTCCAGCACTGTGGTCTTTCTCCACGTTTGGATCTCTCTGACCACCCCAACAACTTTCAGACAGCTCCAGCATCCTCCTTCCCAAGCCTCCCTGAGATTTTTTCCTGACCAGCCATTTTCTTCCGTTTCTCTCTTTCAGAATGGGATCACAAGCCAGGAAGGTGATGGGCCAGCCCACCTCTCAGGTAGGTGTGTCTCCGGCACAAGGGGCATCACATCAACAGCCCCAAAAGGGTAAGACTGAGGCCTCTGTGGACAATTGGGAACACTCAGTGGGGTAGAAGTCTCTCCTACTGACCAAACCCCTCTTGCCAGTACCAATTTCTGCCATCCTTATCTGTGACCTTGCATCCTCCCCTCTCCATTTCCTACAACCCCAAAATATCACCACATCTCCACAAATCCTCTCCCTCCCCTCACTGCTGATTTCTACCCCAACAGCAACACCTTCACTCTCCTTCCCCTTGCATTGAGATCTCAGCTCCTCATCCTCACCTCTGGAGACCTCCCCCGGCCCCACAGCACACCATGCTCTGACTCTGGAGACATCCCCATCGCTTCCCTCTGGCACTGATCTCCTCTGGGATGTTTCCATAAGGTCATGGCAACATTCCTGAGATCTCTGTGTGGATGGCCACGTAAAAGGAAAGGCAGAAGAAATGATAGAGAACAAAACCTGGAGCTAGGGTAAAGCTTGGATGGTGATTAATTCCAAGAGGAAAGGGTGGGAGACACATTTCTTTTTGTTTCTGGTGCAGAAAATCTTCCTCCTGCTTGGGCACCTCTGTCCTTAACTAAGAACAAAAGAAAAAGAAAAATAGAAATCATAGCATGTGACCTGTTTTATTTGACTCGATTAAGCGTGGGATTACAGGAGTGTTTAGAGTGTTGAGCAGGATTCCATTAAATTCTTCCTTGATGCTGCTTGTTTTCTAGGAATGGAAGGGATTTGCAGGGGGTTATTCAGATTAAGAATCTGGTGGAATCCTTGCAGCCTTGGTCAGGACAGGAGGCAGAAAAAGGAAATAAACCCCAATGGTGACCTGGTATTGTCAGTTGAGACAAAGTTTTCAATTTTTTAACAGGTTTTTCTTGTTAAATGTACTTCTTGCAGTTTCAAGAACAAAAATGAAGTGTGTGTGATCTGCAGGATTTTTGGTGGCTGCTCTCAAGTGGGGAGTAGGATGTGAGGAAATTCTTTTGAAGGGAGGGAGAAAGAAGAAGATTAAAGTATCAGGGCTCTGTAAGGGTGAACTGAGCAGATGGCTTCCTGCCACCTGAAACTTCCACTCTGCAAAATCCCATTAAGTGCAAAGTTCAATGAAGTTCTGGATATCAAAAGGAAGCTGCTTGATCACCTGCCAAATATGGCTCCCCCAAACCCCAATGGATATTTCCAGCCCAAATCCCATTTCCTTTCCCCCATGTCCTAGTCATGCTCCTCTTTCCTAAGAAGATGGTCTCATTTGTAAAACAAAATGCACAGTGACCCTGCTACCATAGCTGGTGACTGGTCATGTTCCCATGAAGAGATGTCTGGGACTAAACAAACCAAATTGGAAGCAGAACTCCTAGAGCCCAGCTATGGTGAACCCTTTGGACGAGTCCCTAGACATTACAAATTTATTTCTAATTTATGTTTCTAAACTAATTATTAAAGAATGGATTCAGAGCAGGCAGCAAGCAGCTGAGGGGCACCTGCAGTGCCAGGTGTAGATGGAGCTCTGGTGGCAAGAGGCCACTGCTGACCCTCTGCAAAACAAAAGGGCACAGGGACCTGTGGCACAGACAGGCACGTGGACACTCCAAGACACAGCAGGAGCCAAGGACTCAGCAAGAAGAGCCCAGACTTTCCCATACACTCAGATAATAAGGGCACATAAGCCAAGGGTTTCCTTTGTTGGAGATTCCTTCTGGAGGCTCTCACCCCAAGCTGTTATTTTGTTCTTGTATGATTAAATTGTTTGAAGGATCCAGATGTCTGAGACTGTGCTGTGGGAAACCAGGGACTGAGCCAGTAGGTAAGCCCAGTCTGACTGAGTGTGGAGTGTGGAGCTGCCAAGGCTCAATCCCAGCTCTGATGGTAGTGTGACTGCCAGAGTGGCTCCTGGTTTCTTTATATTAATTAGAAATATTTTATAGTTCCAATACACATTTCTAATGGAATTTATTTAATTTCTTTTGTGTTGGAGGGCTTTGGCATCATGCTGCTGAGGGTGCTTGGCATCATGCTGGACCTTTCTGATAAACTCTGCTTCAGGTGGTGAGAAAAGAGCCCAAAGCAATTAAAAACATGAAGAGCACAAAAAACCCTGTGTTCATTTATTGATCTAGATGGATTATATTTTAAAAACCATATGCCTTCATCACAAATTATGGCTCATTGACCCATTTCAAAATGAAAATATTGCAAAGGAAATAATTTCAATAATTAAGAACTGCCTGGAAATATCTGTATAAACTGGCATCCCTGCCAGACTGAAGTGTTATTTTTGTGCTGAAGAGTTTCAGTTGTCCACAGATGAGATTTTTTTTCTTCTGTTTTATATCTTTTATGTCTTCTACATGGAGAAAAAATGAAAAAACCTGGCTCTACAACCATACAATAACTGGGAAAATCAAGCTCTTTTCCCTACACTATATAGACTGTGTGTTAACTGTGACTATGTTGAGGTTGTGAAGTAGTTCCAGAGAAGGAGGAAACTTGGAGCTTGGTCTCCATGGTTTCACCTTGCTTAAGGCACATTATATAAATTCCAGGTGGCTGTCTTCTGGGACATTGTATTTAGCTTTGTGCTTCTCAAAGAGCTCGGACAACTCTTTTAGGTATTTTTCATGGAGTTGATCAACTTCTTCATCAGAGGGTTTGTGCTTCTTCTGCACTGGAATTGGCTTCCCAACTGGAAAAGAAGTACAGGTGTTAGGAAGAGCCAGTGTCAGGCGTCTCTGAACACTTTGCTCACCCTAGCACGGAGCTGAGGTCAGCCTATCCAGGATGGACAGGTCAGCGTGACCAGGTATTTCCTGGAGCCTGGGAGATAGCACAGCCAAGGAGGGATGGTGACTCAGATCCTGACCAAGCTCTTGGTCTCCAGGATCGCACTGGTCCTTGCCTCAGTTTACCCATCTGCAAAGCTGGCTAATGTCAAAGACCCTCTGTGCAGCCTTTTGAAGTAAGAAGTGCTGTATCCCAATGCAGTCCCAAGAGCTGCTTCTCACATCTCAGATGTGCTGCAGATAAACACAATGTAAAGACAGGATAATATTTGGATTGGGTTTTCCAAGTTGTTTCCACATGGCCCTGGGAATCTGCATTGCAAATGGGGAAAGTGAGGAACAGGGGAGCCCCACACTATTTAAATACACTTGCATTGAAGGTGCTTCCACTTTGCTCAGATTAAAGATTCTGTGAAATATCTGATTTTTATTAGGAACCAAGTACTTACTTATCTTTTAAAAATCACATTTTATTCAACAGCAAATCAGTTCTTTTGATTCCTATCTTTAGAAGAGTCTTTCCATCTCCCAGAGCTACGAGGAGCAGGGGACAGTGAAAATCCATGAGATACTTCCTTTGCTCTGGTCTCTTACTCAAATTGTTTTTATCAAGTGACAGAGGGTTTCAACATGTTATAAGGCTATTCTTCATCCAATTAGTGAAGAACCCATGTGATACTACACAGCTCATAAAACCATTGAGACAATCCAAACAGGTTCTAATACAATTAGAAGTAATTGCTCATTGTCAAACTTAATCAGTGGTGTAAGCTCTAACCATTCCAAACAGCATTTTAAACTAAATTAATTCACAGAGCATCAGCCACACTGGTGGACCAAGCATGGAGATGTTGGAAAACTTATTCAAAACCAAAGATTTTCTTGAAATTTGGTCTCCCACGGACATGGTCTCTGGCCAAAATGGTTCATCTTCCTCACATGCAAATAGGTTTGGATTTGCAGATGTGAGCAAAGCTGCATCTGAGTGCTTGGGTGTTTGGAGAATCACAGAATGGTTTGGCTTGGGAGTGACATAAATATCCTCTCATTCCACCCCCCTCCCTTGAATAGGGACACTCTCCACTAGACCAGGCTGCTCTAAGCCCTGTCCCAGCTGCCCTTGAACACTTCCAGAGAAGAGGGGCAGCCACAGCTTCTCTGGGCAACCTGTGCCACATCCTCACAGCCAAGAATTTCTTCCCAATATCCATATAACCCTACCATCCAGTTACTCCATGCCCTTTTCCAAAATCCCCCTTCAAATTTGCCCTTCAAGTTCCCCCTTTCTTGGAGGCCTTTAGGCACTGGCAGAGGCTCTAAGGTCTTCCCAGAGCCTTCTCTTCTGCAGGCTGAACATCCCCAGCTCTCCCAGCCTGTCTCCCAGATGCTCCAAGCCTTTGGAGCTTCTTTGTGGTTTCCAGCACCTCCATGTACTTCTGATGTTCTTGCCCTAGAGCTGGGGGCAGCACTGCATGAGGGGGTCTCACCTGAGTGGGGAAGAGGAGCAGAATCCTCTCCCTTAACCTGCCGGTCCTACTTGTGTTTGTAAAACTGCCTTGGCAGATGTTTCATGCAACCCTACTGCAGTGTTTTTTGTCACCACGTTGTGGTGTTGGGGCTGTCTGCATCTCACAGGAGCGATGAGCTTGGCCACATTTGATCTGGGGCTTTTCACAGCACAGCCCAGATGGGCTGGGATCTGTCATGACATCAAACCAGATTGCCAAAACAGTGAGACACATGAACAGTTTGGAACACTGCTTTGCAGCACATTTCTAGCCCACCCCTGCTTGTGCTGTCTGGCAGAGGCTCCAGCCTGGCAGGAGGATGACACAGCCCAGGGACTGTCCCTGTTTCCCCAGTTTGGCCAGCTGAGTGTGTCTGGCATCACGTCAGAGTTCTGTGGATGGACTCACCCACGGTGCAGATGGGCCGCCGGTAGGGTATCACCCCGAAGCTGTACTGGAAGATGCCTCGTGCATGGAAGAGGGGAAGGGAGATGCCCATGATCTGCTGGAGAAAATGCTGAATCCTCCGCAGCCAGGAGCCCTGGGGATTCTTCACCTGATCAAAGACATCATTCTCCCCAAAGGAAAAGGCAGGGATCAGGGGGGTGCTGCAGGGGATCAAAACCAATATGGTGTCATGATTAGCAAAGCCCATTCCAAAACCCTTCATTCTTCTCCAAAACAGAAACACCCCATTGACCAGCCACAGGGCCGAGCACCCCTCCCTCATTATCCCTTGACTCCATCCCC
The DNA here is from genome assembly GCF_027579445.1 of Ammospiza nelsoni. Lineage (NCBI taxonomy): Eukaryota > Metazoa > Chordata > Aves > Passeriformes > Passerellidae > Ammospiza > Ammospiza nelsoni. The sequence goes on along the minus strand of NC_080634.1, from coordinate 15,290,485 downwards.
TTCCTCACCCATTCTGGATGGCCAGGCGCACAAATCCCTTCCTGTTCTTCAGCAGCAAGGTGAAGGATCCTGGACGGGCATCCAGAGCCTCCTGGGCCCCACCAACAATGATGGCCAGCAAGTTCCCACCCCCTGGCTTCTGCAGCACGTAGGATGCACTCTCCTTGTCAGAGGGGATGAGGCCTGGAGAGCAGGGAGAAATTAAAAGTAAAGCCCACCTGTTTCTGGTTTGCTCTGCACCTTTTTCCCCCCATAATCCATCTCTGAACAAGTGCTGAAAATTTTATTTATAAATTTTAACCTGAAAATCTCAGGTCAACTCCCTTAAAAGGTGCTAGATTTGCACACAGTTCTGCTGGGTGAGTACACAATTATCTATCTGCTGTCTGGCTCAGAAGTGAGAAGTGAGAGAAAAATTAGGAAAAAAAATAAACACAAAACTAGCTGCACTTAAGTCCTAGAAAAAATCAGTTTCAATTTGTTGTCAATTGAGACTGTGTCAAATTCTAAATAATTCTGATGTCAGAGAAACATTTGCTTTAGGTCAAAACACACACGTGTTTCAGTGGATGGTGCTAATTCAAAGTGGAATTTGATGAAGGATTTGGTCCTCTGATATTGTTTACTTGAATAAGATAGAAATCTTTAATTAAGAAATTACAAAGCAACATTGTTTTACAATATTTTTTAATTAAAAAAAAAATCCTTGTTTCAGGGGCTGAAATAATTTGCACATTAAAACCTCATTGTGAAATGGATTCAATTGACCTGAAAATTAGTTATGCACCCAACTCTGACATTACAGTGACTAAACCTTCCTTCACCTGGGTCATAAGTGTCTCATATATCTCACTGTTTGGATTTTGCACTCTCCATGTAAATACTCTGGCAGCAGGAGCCAGTTTATGAGGAAAACAGGGTAATGGATGCCCTGGGGTGCATCAGATGGAACTGGATGCCTATGTTTTAGCCTACTGAATTCTGCCCACATTCAGCTGGAAAAGTGACCATTGCCAAGCCCACTGCTGAGAGATGGAGGTCATCCTGCTGGCGTCCAAAAATCTCTCAAAACTCTCTCAGTTGAATTTTTACCTGTCCCTTTTCCTATTCTTTTTCACTACATCTTCCCCCCTGCCACATTCCATTGCAGCAGCATGAGCTACTATTTTTATCCTCTGTCCCTGGATGCTGCTTCCCTGGAAGCAGCAGATCTTTCAGAAAGAGCATCTTTTTCCTCACAGTTTCAGGCCTGAATCTAATTTTTATGGAAAGAAATACAGGAACATCCTGGCCTGCAGCTCTCAGCATTTCTGTTCACAATTTGCTCCACATTTTGCTGTTCCACAGCACCAGCACAGTGATGCCCTGAGCACAGAGATCATTTATGGAGTTGAACAACAGAGATAACAGCAAGGAGGGCAATTTTTGACTTCAGAGGTTTTGGGTTGCCATCTCAAATAGCTATGTCCATGAATGGGATCCAATTGGCCCCAGGTGAGGGAAAACAGACCCTTGACTCCTCCTCCCCATGCATTTTCACTCTGTGTTCCTCAAAAAAGCACCACACATATTACTGCTGCCATTGGCCCATGCTCCTTACCTCCACTCATCACATAGTCCCTGAAGAACGGGAAGCGAAACCACAGGGAAAGCAACATCAGGTGGGGGGTGATGCCTGGGAAGAGTGTGGAAAAGTCAGATGCCTCTGTGCAGAAATTGATGAAGGCTCCAACTGCCAGCACTCCGTGGGGATGAAACCCCACCAGGTAGTTCTGCCGGGGGTCCAGCTCTGCTGTCTTCACCAACTGGACAAAGAGATGAAGACAAAAAGTGGTCAGGGTTAGTGCTGTAACCTCAGCAGGGAGGAACACTGGCTATGAAGAACAGATAAGGTATTCCTGGAGGGGAGCGTCATGCACCCACCATGCCTTTCTATTGGAAAAGGTTAACTGGAACAACTCCCCCATTTTTCACTGAAATGTATTTCATTGCCCATATTTCCATCCTCTCCTACCCATTGGCCTAAAATGACTTTTCTAATGGCACAGTTCATTATATTGCCTTGAACTGGTCTAGGTGCTATTGGGAACCAATTTTGTTTAAAATGTTCTCCTATAAATTTTCTAGTATGGGAGGGAAAGCAAGAAAAGGGTGATTTCTTCTACACAGTACCTCTTGATCCCACAAGCAGAACAACAGAGGGAGTACATAATCACTCTGGTAGACCTACTACACAGCACAAGCACATATCCCACCCAACAGCTTGGTGTGGATCAAAGGTTTATCCCATCCTGAAGCATGTACCAGGTGATTCCTGGATGTTTTCACACATGGTAAATTGAAATCTTAATTCCTAGACATCTAACAGAGAAGCTGATGGTTTCCTTGCCACTGGGGAAAGCCTGAAGGATGCCAGATGTTTGTTTGTTTGTGCCTGTGTTGGGTGCCCAGGTCCATCAAAGAGCAGTGGATGTCTGCCCAAGGCTGCTGCAGCTTTGGCAGGAGGGAACAGAGAATTCCCATACCCAGCATTTTAGGGATGGGCAGCATGGATTGCAGACACAGTGCAGCTCATGGCCAGCCCTTGAGGGCTGACTAAGCAGCTTGTTAAAATCCTCAGCCAATCTGAAAATGATATTCAAACCTGGGATGTACCACATGGGAGAATGGGTACCACAGAACAAGAGGGGATGGTTAAAGGGAGATAAGGGACAACTGGGATTTGATCTCCATTGCACTTGTTATGGACTGCCCAGGGGAGAGGAGCTGGTGTGACAAACTCACTCTCTAGTTCTGGCACCAAGAAGACCTTGCCATGCCAACACCAACCAGCATGTGCATAGCCCAGGCAGAAGCAGGCAAAACTGACTGCTGAAATCTCTGCACCATTTCTGTGGATGCTGAACACTCACAGCAGCAGGGAAGGATGAACTTTCCAAGGTTAGTCATCACATCATTTCATCACTGAAAGGGTGGTCAGACATTGAAACAAGATGACTAGGGAAGTGGTGGGACCACAGTCCCTGAAACTCTTCAAAAATATGTAGATGTGGCACTTGGGGACATGATTAAGGGGCATTTGCAATAGTGCTGGGAACAGTTGGACTCAATGGTCTCAGAGGGCTTTTCCAACCTGAACAATTCTGTGATTCTGTTACCACAGAGTCACCATGCCTATCCAGACAACTCAAAGGCATTTGTGCTCAAGAACAACCAGAGCCCTATGCATTTAAGTGTCACGACTCCAAGTACCCTGATTCCATCTGCACTCAGGGTGCAGTTAATGGTGCATGTGTTTTCCTAGAAGCTGCCAGAACTGCAGGTTAATAATGAGAGTATATTTTACTTTCTTCCATCGTGACTCATTTTCCACCTGTCTGAAAGCACTGTTGACTGTACACATGCCCATTCAAGCTGCTCCTAATGAGGCGAATGGACAAACCAAGTCCCACTACTGCCCAGGAAAAGAGGCAGATGGCTGAATCGCTAAGTGCCCACCATTTGCTCTTTTTTGAGTAATCTCAGTCTGCATCAATGTTTCTGCATTCATCCTCAGCTTCCAAACAACGCTTCATCTCCAAGTGATTTATAAGCAGGGAAGCAAGATGTTCAGGCGTGTTAGAAACTGCTAAACTTCTGTCTCTGTGCGTGCAGGGAGACACAAGAGGGCAGCCACTGAGCGGTCAAATTGCCTCAATGGGAGAGCTAAGACACCACACATCTGTAAAAACACTACCTAAGAAACATCCAGCTGCTGTCTCGGTGCTCATCCCAATGAAAGAGGAGGGAGAACAGGAAGGAAAGAACAAAGGTTAGTACTTGGAGTGATAAGACAAGGGAGAGTGGTTTTAAACTAAGAGAGGGATAATTAAAACTAGCTATGAGGAAGAATTTTTTTATTATAAAATTAGTGAGGCCCTGGCACAGGTTGCCCAGAGAGGCTGTGGCTTCCCCATTCTTGGAGGTGTTCATGGCCAGGGTGGATGGGGCTTGGAGCAATCTGGTCTAGTGGAAGGTGTCCTTGTTCCAACAAGGATCAGTTTTAAGGCCCCTTCCAACCCAAACCATTTTGTGATTCTGCAGTAAGATGTGGGCAACTGGCTCTGGGCAGCCCTGCTTGAGCAGTGGGTTGGGCATGTTGACCTCTAGAGTTCTCTTCCAAAGTCACCCAGTCTTTGAATCTGTGATTTTTGACACCCTGCTCTAAGCCATGGGCAGCTGGAGGGTAGCAGCTGAGTCCCTCAAGTGTTGGTGGATCTGGGTGATGTTTCTGCAAGTGCTGTTCCCTGAAGTAGCCCTGAGGAAAGAAGGTCCTCGTTTTGTCACAGAGCCTTCTCACATTGGGATGATTTGGCCAAAACTCACTGAGAAACCAGAGAGCTTGTACAAGACTGAGAAGGAAATCTGTAGCAGAGGAGAGACTTAGGCAAAGTCTCTAGATACCATAGGTCTAGACTCTACACTATCCTTTTCCTCTGGAAACTCTTCAATAGAGGAACTCCATCTTCCCTTCTGGATTGTTCCCACTGTCTCACTCCTTCCTATAGTAATTCAAAGGCAACTCCGACGAAGGGGAGAGGGAATGATGCATCTGACTCCATCATCAGAAGGCTAATTAATTACTTTATTATATTATACTATGTACATTTCATCTAAACTGAATCTGCCCTGCACTCACTCTTGCTCACAACTGCCCAGAACTGCACTCATCTCCAATTCTCTCGTGACTGTCCCGTGACAGTCTGAGACACACACACACACACACACACACACACACACACACACACACACACTTCTTGGCCCTAAAAGGCCAAGGGAACAAAACATCCTCACTTTGGGTAAACAATCTCCATATTGCATTCTACTTTAGCACAACACAGGCACAGCAAGGGAGATAAGAATTGTGCTTTCCTTCTTCTCTGCTTTTCTCACAGCTTCTCTCTGTTCAGGAGGGCATGTGAATACTACACCTTCGTCCTCCACCTGGCAGAGGTCAGTCTCCATTCCCAAACTTCCAGGAAGGTTAAAAATGTGACTCTGCACAGTCTTCCCCTCCTGCTGTCCAGCCAAACTGCCTAAGGAAACTGGGTTTGAGGTGCCAAGGAGTGGGACTATCCTCCATCCTGCCTCAAATGAGTTGTCTTTTCCACACCCTCTGGATGGCATTCGCAATTCCAGTCTTTATGAGTGAACTGAACATTTAATAATTGTCAAAGTACTTAAGAGTCCAAACAAGCTGGTGTGTGCACGAGCATGAGAAAACCCAGGGTTTTTCTGGTGAAATAAGAGCAGTTTCTCATCTCAGAGGTGTCTGAGGAATGCCAAGTTAATGTGTCTGACCTGTGGTCTGGAAGCAGCTGTTAGCAGCTCAGGGTTGTGCTCTCCAAGCTGAGCCATGGGTTTGTTGACTTCCTTGAGGTTCCCTTTGGCATGGTCAGGATGCTGGCTGATGCCTTGGGTGCTGACAGCACTAATGATTCATACTCAAAAGTGTTATGAAGCCCTCTGGATCCCAGGTGTGGGATGATCTTGGCCTTCCTAACAAATAAAATTGTTTAGGATGGAAAAGCCCTCTAAGATCATGGAGTCCAAATGCTCCCCCAGCACTGCCAAGACCACCACTAATCCATGTCCCCAGCTGCCATATCCACATTAACATCCCGAATAGGAGACCTGATCAGCAAGCTCCTGGCTTCTTCATTTAAAGTCTCCCAAACTGAGTTGCTACTGCTTTTCTATCCTTCTCTGGTCCCAAACTCTGTTTCCATGGATGTCATAGTCAGTAATCTGCTCTTAAGTAGGATAAACCTTTCAACTTTGTACTAAACAAATCCTCATGTCTGTAGCTGTCCATAGACACCTCCCAAAATCATCTCTTGCAGGATGGAACATGCAGCCAGTTTCTCTGTAAGAAGCCCAACAAAGATATCCAGGAAACCCAACCAGATCTGAAGAAGGATAAATTGTGCCAAACTGAGAAGAAGCAGGTCATCCACCCAAGGGTGTCTGGATGGGAGTCCAAAGGAAGGGCAAGTTTCTGAGTACCACCAGTAGCTGCTGAGCAGGATGGGTTTCAGCTCCCAGCAATGGTGAGAGTTTGAGAGGTGCAGAGGGAAACAGTGAGATCTTGGAGCCCTGGGGTTTTCTCCTGGTGCCACAGTGTCAGGTCAGAGCTGCATTTGCAGCAAATATTGGAGAACCTGACCAGCCAGGTGGATTTAAATTGAGTTTGGATGGGACTTCACCACCCTCACTCCCAAAGCGGGATAAGGATGGAAGCTCCAAATTGCTCAAGTCCTCCCTTCCTCTTGTAAGGCTTCCTTTATCCAGTGGATTAGCAGTGCAAACGGTGGGACATAGTCCTCCAGTGGATCTCAGCCATTGCCCCCCTTGTAGTGGTTTTAGTTCACCAATTTCAGATTTCCCCAATTTTGAGATTTTCCTGGCCAATTCACGAAAGAGTGTGGCAGGTTTGGTGCTGGTCAATCACCAGTGCACTCATTTCCTGCTATGAGACAGGATTAGGAGAAAGGCAAAGCAGGCTCAAAACTTTAAAAGGGTGTAAACAAAATTTTATTAAAAGTAACTAAAAGAAAAAGGTAGTAAGAATCAAAACAAACCCTTCAGAATACTTCTCCTCCCCCCACCTTTTCCTTCCCACTGACAATGTAAAGAAACAAAACCTAAAATTTCCAGTCAGTTTACCGCCTCTAAAATAGTCTTTCTGCAGAAGTCCTTCCCATTGCCACAAAGCCTTTCCACAGCTTGTCAATGGGCCATGTTGACTTATGGGGTATTGTTTTAAAGACGAGTTATTCAAAGGCAAAAGTTCTCATTATCTATCTCTAAAATAATCTTCATCCCTGAGAACAGAGATCTTCTTTTCCTGGCAACATCAGACTACTCTTATCTCTTTCTCTGTTCAAACTTCTCATGGGATCACAACTGCTCTCATATCTGCTTTAGCATGGAGGCCTTTGCTCAATATCAATTTGAACCCTTCATCTCCCCATAGGCATTATAGGGAAAAAGAGTCTTTTTCTCCATAACTTAGAAGAGGATTTCAGCCCCAAGACCAAAGCATCTCCTCATCCCTCCCATCTGTGATTATAACAGTGAAAAGCAGCTTGAGAAAGGAAGATGAACATCAACTCAAGGATTAATAGTTTCGACCAAGGGAAGCTGGACATCACTGTTACGAGATTTATAGTCCTTGCAATCAAAAGGTGGACCCACATCTGGGGAGCTGGACCTCACCAGATGGGATACTTCTTCCTTCTTTCGGAAACTGGACCGTCACCACGTGGGATACTCCTTTCTGTGATGCATCCTAAGAAAAACTAAATCACAATAGTGTATAGAATTGTGATGTAAAAATTGGGAATAGAAACTGCTGATGAGTAAAAATTGGGAATAGAAACTGCTGAGAAAGCTTATGAGTACCCCTATATATACCTGTAAGCCCCAACTATCGGTGTGCAGTTGGAGGGGAAACTTTCCCCACTGTACCCAGCACTGTATTGCTCATACTTTACCATATTAATTAATAAATTGATTGCTGCTTGAATATTGGCCTAGTAAAGCTTCTCATTTATAACAGGGGGATTCTCCTTCCCCCTGCCCGATGGTTGCAGACAACTCCCATGGGATAAAATCCCAGCACTGACCTGGGGCTGCTCCCAGGGCCCGACGGGCTCGGCTGGGCCCCGGGCTGAGATGGGTGTGTAGCCAGCAGCCAGATGTTAGCAAGACCAGCTCCATCCGGCCTGGAGCACTCCCCTCTCTCCCTACTCAGGAGCCGATGTGGGAAGAGGGGGAGCCAGCTGGCGGCACAGGGAAAGGGGGCCCAGCCCCGCGGCAGGGCTGGCCTGGGCCGGGACAGGGCCCAGTGGGCCTGGGGCGTGCCCCCTTCTTGCCGGCCGGGAAAGAAGGAGAAAGTTCCTGGGTTTCTTTGGTCTTTAACATATGTTTTCACAGAGGCATGTCCAGCTTCTCAGTGATTCAACAGACTGTCCCCAAATTCCTCCCATGTCAAACTATGACGGCCCTCTTAAGGACACTCCAGAACAGAAAAGAGATGGCCAACACATGGAACAGAAAAGTCCCTCAGAAAAGGATAGCATGGGGGCTTTGGGCCATTTGGCCATGCTTTGCTTTTTCCCTGACAATCTCTCTTCCAGCCAACAGAAGGAAGCAAAGGAACAGTCAAGACTTCTGGAAATCAGAAATTGTATTTGATGTCATGGGCCGTGGCACAAGTCCTGAGTTGCAAATAATACCATTCTTCTGTGAAAAGAAAGGAAACATTCCTGACAGGAATAGGTTCACATGAACTGGAACTGTCCCCTCTACAATTCCCAAGAACTGCAACACACTCAAATAACCTCCGTCAGTGTTTGTGCCATTGTGAAATATGTTATACAATAATTTGTGCTAAAGGAAATTGAAACCACAGCATCTTGTGTACCAAGCCAGTGTCCGGCAAATAAACCATGGAGATTCAAACACCAAGAGGACACTGTCTCCCGGGATGTATGTTTCAGGGGATTTTTTCATCTGACAAGACCCCAGAAGGAGGCATTTGATAGGCATCATCAGAAATTTATGCCAGGAAGTTTTCACCTGACAGGATTCCAGGAATTATCCACCAGTTCCGGGAAACGGCAGCAAGAAAGAAAAACTAGGATAATATGCTAAAATATGCTAAAGAAGAGCCCCTTTCCAGAGTCCAAAACACTGTATAAAATGGATCCCTTTGAAATGACACTTTAGAGACCCACAGGGACTTTGGTGCGATAGAGGCCAAATCCAAAGTCTCCCCGACTCTGATCGCCCGGCTCAGATTCAATTCACTTGTGGCTTTTTCCAAGTTTATACTCTGATAATTTAATAAATTTCTTTAATTGTTAAATTGGAGTATTCATTTATAGCACCATGATGAGAATGAATGAATCATGGGATGAAGTCTTCCCAAATTACAGTTTCAAAGGTTTAACGAATTCTCCAGTAATTCATTTCAGTTATGCTAACAAAAGCCAGTAACACCAGCAAGACCACAAGCACAGTGACAGAGGTTTCTGCAGACAGCAAGGTCCACCTGGCACTTAGATATAACCCCAAGGCTCGTAAGAAATATCAAGGAGAAAACAGCGTGGCAAAGACCACAGGGACCTTTCCTGTACAGCATGTTCTTTCCAGGCTGCCCTGAATAAAGCTGGCATGATTATCCCTACTGGGGTGCTCTGAGTGACGACCGTAGTTGAAAACAAAATATGTCCCTGTCTTGATTTAAAAGACAAATGTCCGCCAAGGAAGGTAGGAACCTTCCTGGAACGGGAAGAAAACATCCCTCTCTCCAAATTATTGTAATTTGAAAATTACATGGCTTTCAAGGAAAAAAAAGAAAAAAAAAATAGAAAAAGGAGTAACAGTTCGCTGCCCGCTCTTGAGAGGCCGAGAGAGGGAGCCATGATCCCCTCAGCCGGCGCCGGGAGGGAAGGAAGGGAAGAAGGAAGGAAATTGCTCCTTTTGCAAACTCAGGGGCATCGTTCGGCCTCAGCACTACAAGGAGCAGCTGGCAGAAGCAGGGGAAGCAGGCAGATTCGACCGCAGTGCCGAACTGCTGCGTAGCAAAATCCTGGAGCCGAGGACACCAAGTCCCTCAATGCCTTTATTGGAAGGAGGACAGGAAGGTCGGACCCACCCGCAGCAAGTCTCGGGTCCCAGATCACAATTTGTGGTGGGTGGCATCACGCCACAACTCCCAAAAAATGCTGAACAGAAAAGCCCATGTCCTCAGCCAAAAACTCCCCATCCCCACAAAAACTCTACTGGAATGCCAGGAGACTTCCTTTTATGCCTTGATGGCTAACTGTTCACCCAAAAAGCCACTCCCTACCTTTCCAGTGTCTCCCTGATAACAAAGGGAAGAAATTCACTGAGAAACCTGAAAACCCACAACAGTCCTCAAAATTATCTGAGACCTTAATTTGCTAGAACGGACTCATAACCCAAGCTGTGTGATCCAAAGGTGAGATGTCTTGCCTAAGCCAAGCATCCAGCCCCAATTTTCAGTCAGCAAGATGGTGACTCCTGCTTGAGGACCGTGGTAAAAATAGATATTGTCAAGCTTATGCTTACACTTTCCCCATTTCACCTTCTTCATCTGAGATTACCAAAGCACCATGGATGTATGAGGGAGGATGGGATGAGACTGGTGTGAAAAAGCAGTGATGTCCATTCTCTTGGCATGGGGACAGAATTTGTTTTTTCTGTTAAGCTAGGTGTATCCTTCATTGTAAAGATGCACTGATAAATGATGAGCGAGGGATTTTGAAAATGGAGATAGGGTTTGGGCAGCAGCAGACAGATTACTGACTGCTTTTTGAACATAGCATCGATAAAGCAGTCCACTGCATCCAAAATCACTCTGTAGGCAACATCAACACAGCAGGCATCACAGGTTATCTATTCAGACATACTCTAGCTCAGACAGATTAATTTTAAACTTTTTAGTATATTTTCCATATTATAATGCAGCTGAGCTCAGTCATGTATTGGAATTGAAGAATCATAGATTTGTTTAGGTCATAAAAGCCCTCTAAGACCATCAAGTCCAATCATTACCCCAGTACTGCCAAGGCCACCACTAAACCATGTTTCAAAGTGCCACATCTACATGATTTTGAAACAGTTCCAGGCACACTGAAGGACTATAATAAGAGTATATTTAAAAATAAATAAATTAATAAATAAATAAACAAACAGATTAGAATATGTTTAAAATGCTGGGAAATTAAGCAGAAATATTTCCCTGGGCAATGCATTGGATCCTGACTTGATTTCTCACTCATCCCACTCTTCAAAACGCTCAAGCTCATTTGGGTCCTGGCTAACTGATTCTCAAATCATTAATTAAATTGCAGTCAGTTCCAAGGGGGATAAATCCAGCACCAAAGTGGTACTTGTGCAGGGGTGGTATCAGCAGAAGGTGTGCCTTGCACACACTGCAGTGGCCTGGCTCAGCTCAGCACTGTCAGGCTCCGTGTACTGCAGCACACTGCAGATTCACACTGCCCAGAAAACAGATGCTCATCACAACCTCTCTATGCTTCCATGACAGCAAACATTCACAGGGATCCCTTAAAAGCAGTGTTTAAAGCTGTTTCCTAAAATAAGACAGCAGGCAGCACTTGCTGCCTCCAAGCACTTGACCATGCTAAGTTTGCTGCTGGGATCTGGTAGGATTAGGAGTCATACTTAATCTTCCCAGAACGCCTAATTCTCCAGGGCTTAACAAACTCTGTCTGTATACAAATACAGTCCAGAGTCCTGGATATCAACCCAGCCCTTGTCCCCAGATGTCACTTCCTTGTGTCCCTTGTGCTGGGACTTTGGGCAAGTGAGGTTGTTCAGCCTGAGGAAGAAAAGGTGAGACCTTAGAGCCCCTGCCAGTGGCTTTAGCCCTGTGCTAAAGGGGCTCAAAGAGAGCTGGAGAGGGATTTTGGGCAGGGGCCTGGAGGAACACAACAATGGGAAATGGCTTCCCACTGACGGAGAACAGGGTGAGATGGGATATTGGGCAGAAATTCTTGGCTGTGAGGATGCTGAAGCACTGGCACAGGTTGCCCAGAGAAGCTGCGTCTGTCCCATCCCTGGAAGTTTTCAAGACCAAGCTGATCAGGGTTTGGAGCAACCTGGTGTAGTGGAAGGTGTCCCTGCCCATGGTAGGGGGGTTAGAATTGCATGATCATTGAGGTCTCTTCCAACCCAAAACATTTCATGATTCCATAATTCTATGACTGAGAAAATATTTTGGAGAAATAGTATTACGTGATTGCTTGGTTATAATGCTCTCTATATTAAATCTCTTTTAAATTTTTCTGCAGTCCTTTTGTGTTACTTCCTCTGTTTTGTCCCAGAGAAGCGGGGAGGAAGGCTCCATGGAGCCCTCTGGGCCCCCACCGAGGGAGCTGCAGCCAAACCCCACACCATGCTCCCTCTGCTGGTGCTAGTGTCCTCCTGCCAGGAAGGACACCCACGGAACACAGTGAGGCGTTCAGGAGTGGGGTTCCATGTTCTTTAGAAAGGAGCAGGAGAAGGGTCACTGCTGGGCTGAGCTGGCACCAAAATTTCAGCAGAGAGGCTGGTCCAGCACTTCACTAAGTGGTGGCTTACAGCCACAAATAATTTACAGAATATATATTGCATATAATTATGGCAGTCACATAAATAATTTAATTACTTTATGGTTTGAGTTGCAATGTGACATAGAAAATAGAAAATTTCAGTTCCTTAGAAGTTGCTGAATAGAGCTTAAAGACTAACTACAAACAAAGATAAAAGGATGTAAAGGTATGCACACTGGATGATAAATGTTGCTTACCAGTAGAAGAACAGATAAAGAGGGCTACAGTGGTTTTTTTTGCAAGTTAGGTAACAAGAAGCAACAGCACATGCCCAAAGAAAAAGTTCAAGGAGAGGTCACATTTAAAATTGAAATATTCACTGAATGGTATCACCAGAGATCCCTTTAGAGGACCTTCCAGGAACATAAAATGATTTCTAGTAGGAGGAAGTTGCATGCAAATTAGTTCTAGGAAAAGTGATGTTTATGTATTAGCTAGGAGACACACTTTAATGAATATATATAATGTTGTAAAGCCTCACCAAACACAAAGGATTAAACAAGACATCCTTGCAATGTGTCCTGCACAGGTAAAGAATGCCTGCTTTCTAACACTTCAAATTGTATTAGAAAGTTTATTTCCTGGCTGATTTCAGTATCAAAGGGACCTTAAAATTCCATTCCCTGCCATGGGAATGGACACCTTCCACTAGACTGGGTTGCTCCAAGCCCCGTCCAACCTGGCCCTGGACACTTTCAGGGATGGGGCAGCCAAAGCTTCTCTGGGCAACCTGTGCCACAGCCTCACAGCCAAGAATTTTTTTCCTGATATCCCATCTAAATCTACCCTCTTACAGTTTGAAACCGTTCCCCCTTGTTTCATCACTATAGTTCCTGATGAACAGTGTCTCTCCATCTTCCCTGTAGGGCCCCTCAGATATTGGAAGGTGCTGTGTGATGTCCTCACAACATTCTCCAGGATAAACAGCCCCAACTTTCTCAGCTGTCTCCAGTGGCAGGTGCTCCAGTCCCCTCACTGACTTTGTGGCCTCCTCTGGACTTGCCCCAGAAGTGCCATTTAACCTTCTTAAGATGAAGGCTCCAGAACTGTGCACAGTATTCCAGGTGTGATCTCATGAGAACAGAAAAGAGGGTTATTTCTGTTTGAGCAGCAAAGCTGATGGGCATGTCATCTCTGATCCTCACTTTGCTCTGGCCCCCCCTAATCCTTATCCCAGGCCCTACTCCATGCAGGATGGACTCATCCCAGGCCCTACTCCATGCAGGATGGACTCATGCCAGGCCCTACTCCATGCAGGATGGGATCTTAGGCTGGGTTCTTATTTTTTCCTTTAGGCTGGTGTGTTCTTTGGCTTTTTGGGCTCCCAAATTCTTTATCCTGGACTGCAGCACTCAGCTTCTGACTCCAGGTGATCTCTGACCAGCTGGGTGCATCCCATCTGAGTTCTCTCAACAGGCAATGTATTCCTAAAGGAATTATCTTAGAAATTCCCATTGCCTGGTCTATCCTTGAAGCTCTCTTCCTTGCACAACCCATGAGCTCTTCTCCTGCATTGCTCAGATTTGTTCCAACTTGTGACAGGTCTGAGGCAGGATTGCTGCTGCTCCATGTAGGAAAGACATTCTGTGCTGTCCTTGTGAGCTTGCAAAGGCCTTCTGAAGATAAGGAAAGCCCTGTATCTCTCCTGAGGAAGACACCAATGTTGTCACCGTGGAGACGTGATGAAGGAGAGAAAGTTAAGAGATACGGACTCTAGCTCAGTGGGCTCCCTGATCACCCACTGAGAACTTTGTTTCTTTCTTATAACCAATAGACAGTGAATGTGTATGTTGAGTGAATGTAAATATCCTGAAAGAGTATAAAAGCAACATGTTGCTATAATAAATCTCTCTTGCACGCTTCTGAGGGAGTTGTGGTACTTTGTGCTGTGTCATGCTCTGTAACGACAGCTCCATGCATCCATACCATGACAAGGGGACACCAGATAAAAGAATAAGGGCAAAGGCCAGCCACACATATTAAGTAAATCAGGGAATGTCACAGAAGTCCTTTTCAAGAGAACAGCAGTTCTCTGAGACTGCCCAGTTCACCCCCAGCTTTACCCATCCATCCCCCTCCTCAGCAAAATGGGATACTGACATTGCAGACCATCCAAGAACTCTTGGATTTTGGTTAAAACTTGGCCCTATGCCCACTGGGTAAATTCTGAGCAACCTGAAGGGCAGGAATGTTGCAATATAGACATGGAAAACGAAGGTGAGATTTCCCTAGCAGCTGGAATGCAGCAAGATTAAATAGGTATGGAAAAGCCAGGTGATTGAAGCTTGCGGTTTGTAAAAATGGTAATCCCCATTTGTTACTGTGCCTTTGAGTAATCTGGGAGCTGGAAAGGTTATCCTTCAACACCAAGCTCCCAGCGCCCCACGCCATGACTGCTGGCCCCAGACTGTATCCAGACTCCAAGGACAAAGCTGGTCCCTGGAACGCCGAAGGGCCGATGGACCGGTGGCACTTACCGTGACGGGGAAATAGTCCCTCATGTACCTCCAAACGGCGCAGTTCCGGAAGACGTGGATCCGCCGCCCGCCCTTGCTGGGCTTCTCCCTGTCTATGAACCACCATGCAGCATAGAGGGCACTGACCAGCCAAAAACGAGTGAAGAGGAGGGTGATGAAGATGGCAGTAGAGCACTGTGCTGAAAGAAAATCCAGCAGTGACTTGATAGTTGGATTAGGTGGATTTTGGGAGGAATGGTTCGTTTGGAGAGGCATTTTGGTCCTGGGATGGAGCCTCCACTGGGCTTGCTGCTGAATTTGTCAGTGTGAAGGCACCTCTGATGCAGATGTGGTTTCTTTTCTATCTGCCCCAGGGACATGAAAAGACACCAAGCACCTCCCTTGTAGCAACCACCAATTTCTCCAAAGGCCACAACATCCCTCTCTTCCCAAAATGCTGATGAATCTCACTCCATTCACAGTGTTCTTATGGATCAGCTCTCTATCCCTCTGCTGTCTTGCTTTTCTCTGGAGTCAGACTGATCTTTGCAACAATAATGGCGCTGTTTTACCCCAAAACTCCTGTTTATACTTCCTGATGACACCTGATATTTTGCAATGGCAGCAAGAAGGGTCCTATGTCCAGTCTGTACAGTCCCCAATAGCTTTATCTTGAGCTAATGATTCCCCATTTTAGTTGTGTCCATGGTATATACCCATAGATAAGATTTTACTCTTTAGTGAGTTTCATGTCACTGATTTTGAACCCTTTCCTCTACTTCTAATCTTGGACTCCAGAAGATTTTCAGTTCTTTCAGCTTGGTGTCATAATGGATTTTATAAGAATGCTCTATTTCATTCTCTATGACTTCCATGACTTGGGACCTTGTCCAGTTAGTGCCAGGTTTGACCTCTACCTCCCACCTCCCTTATACCCTGTGTTTTGGCATAGAAACAAGAGAACAAAAGCATTTGTGCAAACCGACATCACTTGGTACATAAATTCCCACCCAAGCCAAACACTGTGTGTCTGCAGATACTGGAAAGTGATGAAGGCCACCAAGCTGCCACCTGGCAAAGCAGATGTGTGGCCGGGAAGAGCTGTGTCCTCTCCATCTGTCCCTCTGGAACGCTTGGTATTGCTTTTGAAGGGAAAGACTGAGCTGAAGAAAACCCAAATATTCATCCAAGTCCTTTGCCTTCCCCAGCTCATGGATTACATAATGTTTTGTATACTTTGCTCTACTTTGGGTCTTCATTTCAGATCTTCCACCCAGGGCTGGAACATATGAGGATGGAGATGCCCGGCTCAGCTTCAGCTTCAGCTGTGATATAGATGCATCCACACCCTCATGCTCTGAGACATCTTGTCCACCTTTGGGAGCCACCTGATAGCTGCTCTCTCCACCTCCTCTCCGCTAAGGCCTGTCAGAGACATGGAATAGGATGCTCTCATCTAAGACCTTCATGTACCTCCTTGTTTGCTTTCACTTAAGGATAAATCAGTAGATCATATTTGTAGCATTTTTTTTCGTGATAAGTCACCCTAATAACAAAACTTTGCATGAAAAAAGTAAATTCTTGTCCTTTTTTAGAACACTGTCATGATGGTACCAATAATTCCTATGGGGAAAAAAAGTGCAATAATCTAACAGGATCCTAAATCTCCTGAAAGCTGAAATAGGATTGCATGTCTTCCTGTAAGAAGAGACACTGCAGCAAGCTCCTGGGTAGGCACTAAGAATTTTGCAGTGGGAAAAAAACTGCAGCTCTTGGCAAAGCAGGAGGTCGAACCTGTACTGCATCACACAGGTCAGAAAGAACCACTGCTCACACCTGGTGCCACACTTTTAATGGAATCATAAAAGTCCCCTCAAATCTGGCCTTGGACACTTCCAAGGATGTGGCAGTCACAGTTTCTCTGGGCAACCCGTGCCAGGGCCTCACCACCATCACAGCCAAGAATTTCTTCCCAATGTCCCATCTAACCCTGCCCTCTGGCAGCAGGAAGCCATTCCCATTGTCCTGTCCCTCCAGGCCCTTGTCCAAAATCCCTCTCCAGCTCCCTTGGAGGCCCTATAGCACTGGAAGAGACTCTAAGGTCTGCCCAGAGCCTTCCCTTCTCCAGGTTGAACACCCCAGCTCTCCCAGCCTGTGTCCAGACCAGAGGAGCTCCAGCCCTTGGAGCAGCTCTGTGGCCTCCTCTGGACCTGCTCCAACTGGAGTCTCAGAAAAGTGGAAGGGATTGAGGGAATTCCTCCCTCAACCTACTGCTCACACTTTGTTTCCAAATGCCACAGACACAGACTTTGTAATTCTCAAGAGCTGCATAGAACATGAGCTGCAGCTCCAGGGTCCACATGATAAACAAACACAATTTTACTCCACCTAGGAGCCTGGTCATCAGGTCTGCTGCGAAACTACAGTGCCTAATTCTCCTTTTATCTTAGTGTGCAAAGCTCAAAGTACATTCTGTAAAGTGAAGGAGTAGTTCTGGACCAAATCCATGCTTTATCTTATAATTATATAATTATTAATTTCTTCCTCAATTCATTTGCAATTCAATTTTTTTTTTTCCCAGAGCAAAATTTGCACTCAGTGACCTTCACTCAATTTCAAGATTTGGGATTTTTTGTCCTTTTGAAACCTTTTGGTGCTCTATGGGAAAGGGCCCCATTCCTGTCTGAGAATGGACTGTCAGTCTGAACGTTACTGTGGATGGCACCAAAGAGATAGGAACATTCCAGAAAATGTAGAGTTATATCTGCATCCAAACAAATTCCAGCCTTAGGCAGGCATCTGATTATTTATGGTCTGTAATTTGGTGAGGAGGAACAACTCCTTACCACTGTCTGGACACCAACACTTTGTGGGGCACTAGCACCAGGCTGGAAATTTTCCACAGAGCTCTATTAGTGTGTTCCAAAAGTCATGTCAGGTCCCCAGGCTAAGTCCACCACCACTGGTCCCACTGCTCAGAAGAAATGGGCAGGTTTGAGTTGCAAACAGGTTTGAGGTTGGAAACAGACATGATCCTCATCTCCTCCTTCTGCAGGTCTGGATATAGCTCCTCCAGAACTTTACACTAATATTTACACAAAAAATTTTGAAAGCAAATCAAATCACATCAAATTTGATCCCTTACCGTCCTGAAACACCCTTGGAACCCCAAGAATTAGAGTTCCTGGGTTCTGTGAAATTGGATTTTTTTGTTGATTTTAAATGCACAGATCAGGAATCAGTCTAAAAATGTTTCTCCCTATCACCCCGTGTAAAAGAATCAAACACTTTACTGCAATTATACTTTTGGCAGCCTTTCTAAATGCAGTAATGCCTCTGCCCCTGCAGCTGCCATCAGGAATGTTTTAGTTTATAAAGATTAAGCCTGAGCCTTTTAGGGTTGGAGTTTTTTAACTAAAATATTATTTTTCGGATAGGTATGTATGTATGTGATAATTTTGATAATAATTGTATTAATTATGATACCTTTCAATTTGTGCATAGATTAATTATGAAGGCCATTAAAGGAGTGCTTTTTGTTGAAAGGAAAGGGGGAGATGTTGGGATGTTGGGAGACACAAGACAGGTGAAGGTCTTCAGGCTTGGTTAACATAAGTGATTTGATAACAGGATGCCTTGGCAAAAGCAAATGGAACTTTGAAAATTAGACCTAGATTGCAAGAAGATTCAGACTGGTTTACCAGAAAAAGCAAATCTCATTAAACTCTGCAAGCAAGAGATGTTGTGATATGCATAAGTTTGTGTATGTGATTTTAACCTAATCACTGTAGTACAAATTACTAGGCTCCCCTAAAACAGTATATAAGCATCTGTATCCCACAATAAAATCAGATTCTGATCACCAAATCAGTCTTCCCTATCTCTCTCCATCGTCAACATCTGGACTCCTGTGCTATAGCCCAACAGCATATGCTAATTTGCTATAAAATGGCTTAAGCCCTTACACAGAGCTCTTTCAAGGCAGACAAAGGCTGTAAGAGCATGGTTAAGGGCATCATGTAAGTCATTGCAGATGCATCAGTTCTGTTATCTGAAAATAGGTAAATCTGGGCTGAGAATAGCTGCTGCACTGTCTACACTGTCATGGAGAGTGGAGACTGCTTCAAACCAAAACTAAAACCAAAGGGTTCCTGGCAAGAAGGAGTGTGATATGCAGGCCCTAAATCTTGCACTTTCTGATGAGTCCAGATTCAGGAAGGTTTCTCTATAATTGTCCATGGTGAGGTTTGGCTCTGGATGAAGCATTCATAGGATGGTCCTGGACTCAGCAGTGCATCTGTTGAGCAGGGGTGCAGCAACTTTTCATGGTCTAGGACCCAGCATCTCACATCTCCATGGCTGTATGAGACTCAGCAAAGACATATCCATGTGTATTTGATGGTTTGTTTGTTTGTTTGTTTGTTTTCCCACAGGTCAATTGGTTTTCTGGGCTGGATTCTTTCAAAGAAGCTCATAGCTTCTTTGCTTCAAAGAAGCAAAAATTAAGTGGTGTGTTTCTTATGCTGAGTTTTGCTGTGAGCTGTAAATCCCTCTCTGGACAAGAAAATGGCCATATCACAGAGAGCACAAATATGCCATGGGCTCCAAGTAAGCCATGGGTTCCAAAGGAGCCACAGGTTTCAAGGCACATGGAGAACTTCTCTGGCCAAGTCTAAGCAGGAACCATGTCCCATCAAAGTGCTCCTAACCCAAAATTTGTTAATTCAGCCTGAAATAGGGAAAACTGCAGCCCACAGAAAGAGATTTTTGTTATCACAACAGCACAAAAGTGAGTCAGATTCATACTGCACTTGCCAGTAGGGCTTGCAAGATCACTGCAGAATCACAGAATACATTGGGTTAGAGGGATCTTAAAGACCATCCAGCTCAACTGCCCTGCCATGGGCAGGGATAGCTCCCACTAAACCAGGTTGTTCAAAGTCCCATCCAAACTGCCCTTGAATGCCTCCAAGATGCACATTGCTGAGGTCCTCAGTGCCAGCCTGCAGTCCTGATTGTGGCCACCTACACAGATAGTGCACCCTTGGGCACAGCTGATGTGGGCAGGCTGTGGACTACACTCAGCTGCCAGGCAAGCCTGATCTTGCTGGTACCCTGTGCCCTTTGAGCCAGCCCTGATGACTCCAAGGTTCGAAGTCTGGGTGTGGTGTGCTGGGTCTGCAGAGGCAGCATGCCCAGATCTACTGGCCCTGCACTGGGTTTGTTTGCCAGGGTTCAGCTCTGCACTCATAGCTTGGCATGGTGTATCTGGATGGGTGTCCACGCCCAGTGGAGAGTGGGAATGAGAGAGGAAGAAGGAAGCAGTGCAGCAGGCTTGGGCACCAGCCTGCTGATTTCAGCTTTCTGCAGTAGCCTGGTTCCTCTCCATTACAAGGAGGCACTGGTCAGTGCTCAGATCATGTACTGGGAAGGCAATAGGATCCCCACTCCACGCCCTGCAACACTTTCTTACAACCTGCACTCCTCCTCCAGCCTCTGAAATAAACAGAACCTTTTGTCTCCATGCTCTTGTCAGGATCATCCTCAAGAAAACCAGCAGTATGCACAATGCCTGCCTGTTGCAAGGGATGCTGGAGCAGAGCTCCTTGCCGGCGCTGGGGCCAAGCTGCTGCCCTCACCCAGCATCCTGCAGGGGTACATGAGCCCCTCCCACAGTGCCTGGCTTCTCAGGGGATGCATTTGCACAGCCATGGCAACAGCTGCCTGCAGTCAGGGCTGCTGGCATCTCTGGCCAAATGGGTGTTTCAGAAGCCCTCTTCTGGCAGCAGAAGCACAAACCTGTCTCCCAAACAAAGGAGCAGCCCACAGCTAAATCCTGCCCACAGAAAGTCTGAGCTCCGTGCCTGAGGATTGTAACAGTGCAACAAGGGGTGTTTGGCAGCTGATGGGATGAAAATAAAGGTATCTCTTAGCATCTGGCTTATGCGGTTGTTAAACTAGGATATTTTGGTTGGAAATCTCCAGGCTTAAAGAAACTTTGTAAAATGAACAAAACCAGCTGGAATTGCTTCATAAGGTTTTGTTATCACCTTTTTAGTGACCTCTTAACTGCTTTTGGTTTCAGATTGTATCACCAAAAGAAACCCAAAATAAACCCCAAAACAAACCAAACAAAACATGCAAACCCCCAAACCAACAAACAAACAAAAAACCAGCAAAAACACACAAAAAACACCATACAACAAATCAAGTTCTTCCCGGGAAAGACAATAAGCTCTTGAAGGTCAGCCATGGGAGGATGAGTGGGTTTGGGTCTCATCCTCATTCAGAGCAAACTGCATTTCCCTGCGGGAGGTAGAGCCTGTGTTTGCAAGTAACTTCTACAACTGCAGAGGATTCCTCCCTTCTGGCTATTTGCTGTCATTCTGCTGGCTCTAGAAGTTATTTCCATCTCTGGAAAGTCAAGTGCCAGTTTGCTCCCGATACCAAGAAGGGAAAAACCTCCAGTACAAATTGTTTTATTGGAAGCTCCATAAGCCCCAACTGTGTCCATGCTGAGAATGGGGATGTGCTGTTGGAGCGCCTGTTAACACTGTGACCACGTCTCTACCTCATCCCAACTGAATCATGGACTGTGGAAGGAAATTCAGATGCAGGGACAGAGAGGGAATCATGGAGCACTCCAAAATGTCCCATTCTGGCCAGCTGTGTCCTAGACTGCATGGCTATTGCCAGATTTTCATCTCTCTTGCTAGGATTAATTGGTGTCTCCTCCTGCCAGGTGTTCTATGGTGGCAGAAGGTTGATCACATGTGGGATCTGTTCTCCACTAGAATGTTGATCACATGTGGGATCTGTTCTTCACTACAACATTGACCACAAGTGGGATCTCTTCTGCTCAGGGAGACCCCCAGGGTTTATAACACAAGTACACAATGGCACCAAGTATGGCTGTTTGGCGCTTCTCTTCCAAAAAAAAAAGGGCAGTTTCATCCATCCTGGTGACCAGCAATGGCCCCTGGCCTCTTGAATTGCACAAACTGGGATAAGGTGTAGTTCAGAAGAGTGATACTTATATAAGGAATGAGGGATTTGTCTTTACAAAGAAACAGTGAGTCTGCTAGTAGATAAAACTGAAATAAAAGCAACTCAAATGCCTAATTCACAACTATTTGCAATTCTTGCAAAACTTTTTAAAAGGGAAATCAGTTAGTAATCAAGGTATATGATGATCTAATTAGAGAAAAGTGGTCAATTGATGCATCCCTGGATGGAAGGAACACCCAAAAGTGAGGAAAAGGTGAATGGCCACCTCAGTGAATCATGCAACACTATGGAGCAAACACCTGGAATCCCAATGTATTAATATCAGATGCCAGAGAACCTATTTATAATTTAAATTGGATAATTAGGTTACAATCTGTCTTTAAAATAATAACCAACCAGACAGCTACAGCTCTTGACCACCTTGCTGACAAATCCACTCAGATGAGGAATGCAGTATTTCAACATCAGATGGTATTAGATTATTTGTTAGCAGAAGAAGGGAGGGTGTGAGGAAAATTAAATGCCTCAAACTGCTTTTTGCAAATAGAAAAGTGGTGAAACAAATCACAAAAGGAATTAGAAAGTTAGCTCATGTACTGGTCCCAATGTGGAAAGGATGTGAATGGGACATGTGTTTGTGGCTACCTGGTGGACTATGGGTTAAACAAATGCTTTTTCCTCTTCTGTGCTATAGCAACTCTAATCTTTTTACCAGGCATGATCCCTTGCTTAGTGCAACTTATTCAACATGTGATCAAAATGATACAGGTAGTAGCCATGCCCACTGATCCAGAAATAGCTACAAAAGGACAGAAAATTATGTTGCTGCAAATAATTGCAATACCAAAAGAGATCCAGGAACAGAAAAATAGGTAAATTATAACTTAAGTTTGTAAAGACAATTACTGAGAAAATAAAACAGGAGAGATTGAAAGGAATGAGGGATTTGTCTTTACAAACAAGCTGTGGGTCTGCTAGTAGATAAAACTAGCACTGAGAGAGCTAAAAGAAACAATGGGAAAGATTCCACTGATTGATGAATGGAAGGAGATAGATTTGTCTTTACAAATAAACTGTAGGTCTGCTGATAAATAAAACTGAATACTCAGAGGTGACAGAAACAATTGGAAAAATCATAAATTCCTTAGGAATTCCACTGATTGATACAAGGAAAAGAAAGGGCCTGGGGAGAATACATTGGAAGGGTGTCTTAAGTATTAGGCATTTCAGGAAGTCTGTACCTCTCAAGTACCTCAGCCAATGGGGAAAGAGAGAGGGAAATGTGCCCAGGAAATTATGATAAAAAGGAGGCTGTGTGCTTTAAAAATTTGAGAGACCCCAGGGGAATGTCTCATGGCCTCTCCCTTTATTTGAATGAAGTTACAGGACTTCTCTGCCTCCTTTTTGGACATAAACCTCTGGTGTTTGTGGAGTAATTTTCCTGACATTTAGCATAAGCCAATCCTACACCAAGAAGCATTTAAAGAGCTAAAGAGAGGATATCTGGACCAGTATTTCACACTCCTCTGGTCCATCAGATACTGGTGCAAAGGCGGCCATTCAGGCTCAGGTCTGTGGCAGATTTTGGAAGGGCCTATCTCAGAAACTGAGTGGGAGTCTGAAGCACAGCCTGTGCTTTCTGTGCAGGTATAGTTCTGGAGATGTTTGTGTACAAAGATCTGCTGTGTTTTGAGCTAGTCAGCAGCTGTCCTGCAGCAAAGGAGGAGATTTACACACACTCCATCTGAGATTCACAACTGGCATAACAATGGGAAGCTCTGTGATGTTACCTTTCATCTTGGCTCCTGATGGGCTGTAAATGGCCCCAGATATTTTATACTGATAACCTACCCTCTGATAGTTTTATTTCCATAAAACTAGGAAACACTGCCATGTTCCAGCCTGATGGGCTGTAAATGTCCCCAGGCAGTTTTTCCACTCCACTGATAATGTGCCTCTGTGTCTCCCATCATCATTTCCCATCCAAAACAGCACCTGTGTCATTTCCATCAGCACCTGATGCCCTCCACCAGGCAGTGACTTTGTCTGTGTCTCAGTCTGCTGATGTGTCTTTTCCTCAAACTGTTTGGGTTTTCTTGGAAAAATGACATTTTAGAATGTGCAGGGGCGTCTCTAAAAAGTGAAGTGTCTGTTCCCAGGGCTAAACAAGCAGAGTCACCAATATTCCTCCTATGGTACCATTCCTCAAGTGTGGTAATTCTATTTCTCATTCCTAACACCAAGCAGACCAACACCTTAAACCACGAAAACTCTAAACCTAAAGAGCAAGAGAAGTAGAAAACCCTACCCAGTTTAGATGCTGCAAAAGACCTGTAAATATTCCCATGCATAGGCAAGCAGCCATGCACTTCCTTAGTGCCACCCTGCTCTGATCAGGTGGTGAGAAGAAGCCAAAAATGCTGGCACAGATTGCTCAATTAAGTTGTGGCTGCCCCATCCCTGGGGCCCTGTTCAAGGCCATGTTGGAATGGGGCTTGGAGCAACCCACAACCCACTCTAGTGAAGTGTCCTTGCCCGTGGCAGGGAGTGCAACAGGATGATCTTTAAGGTCTCTGTCAACCCAAACCACTCTGTGATTGTATGATCGTGCTAAAGGCACCATGGTGTTGTACAAAGCAGAGCAACACCAATATTTTGCAGCCCCCAAAATCACCAGTGACTTTGAGCAGAGCACCAGGCAGTGGTTCCTGGTCAAGCACCCCCTGTGCAACAATAACCAGGATATTTTGGAAGCTGATTAATAAGGTACATGATAAACCTTCTTCTCCTGGCATCCTCACGTGAGGGAGTGGCATCCTCACAGGGCAACTTTCAGTCAAACTTAAGCTGATGGAGACCATCCAGGGACATTTTTGATGGCTTCTCCTGCATTTTGTGATGGCACAAAGAGCAAGATGACTGGCAATGACCATGGGAGCAGATGCTTCTGTCTCTGCAGGATCTGATGACAAAGGTGGACTGGCTTCCTTTCTCACACCACCAGCTGACATCTCATCACATGCTGTCTGTACACATTCTCCCCCACACTCAACACACACATATCTACCAGTTCTTTTAGGAAATAATGCTATGGCATTGTGAGAACAGCACAGCAAAGCTCAGGGCAAGACCTTACGGGAGTGCACTGTGGGTTTATTCAGGGAAAACACCCTGCAGTGGTAGCCATCACAAAGGCAGGCACCTAACTCCTTGGTAATCACTGATGAGAGTCAGAGGAAGGGGATGGCAGCTCATCCCATTGCTCCCAGGAGATCGCTGACAAAAGCTGGGATGAAGTGAAAAGGAGGAATAAAATCAGGTAGGAGCCTCACATCTTCTTAGGAGCATTTTCCCTCCATTTTGTAGGAATGGAGATGCCCTGGGCTAAAGGCAGGTGAGACTCCATCTCCAAAGGCAGAGCCAGACCACACTTGCAGCTCCCTCTGTGCAGAGTGCTCAGCTCCACAGTGCCCCAGGGAGATGCAGGAAAGCTCCATTTGCTCTGCCTCTTCCAGGCACTCCCTCTGCTCTGCAGGACATGTCCTGGCACCAATCCCTCCCATGGCTAACATCTATCACCAGGCACAAGAGAATATGACAACACTGCAGGTGACAATTTAAAGGGGAGTTTTAGTGGCCTCTCACATCTTAAATCATTTTATGATCATGCACAGCTTCTTCCTGGTGGGTTCACAGGGTTCAGCCTGGGGTGTTCTCGTTTTCATTGCCAAACTTGCTTATGGTTCATGTGTGTTGTGAGAGTGTTTTGAGGCCAAGTGGGACAGGAGCCAAAGCAAATCCATATCAGAGTGCTGCAGAAAAATGTAGGGGATTGTAACTGGATGATCTTTAAGGTCCCTTCCAACCCAAACCATACTGCAGTTCTATGGAAAACTTCTCTGGTTTCTCAGCAAAAGGAAAGAGAGATGTCTCTTACCTAGACCCAGGAAGCTGCAGACCCATTGAGCCACTGCTGCTGTCTGAAGCCTTCTCTGAAGCGGCACAGACCGCGGAGCAAACTCAATTTTCATCTTGGCCTCTGCATGCACGGCTCGCAAGGAGAAGGAAGCAAGTGGTGAATGCAAAGTGCAAAGTCAATATCTGCCCAGTGTTACAGTAGAAGGGATTGTGCAACATCCTCACAGTGGTGGCTGCACTCAGCACCATTCCATACAGGGAGCAGAGGGAGGTGTCGTGGACTTTATACCATCATGACTCACAACATTGTTCGATGGTGACAATTTCATCCTTCTTCCACCCAAATCTGGAAAGTAAACTCCATTCAAGACCCAATCCTGCTTTCAAAAGATCATGTCTCTTTCAAATTTTGCTATATTTGAATATTGGCAGAGACAGTGAGGCCCATAAGCCAGTTTTATTTTCCCCCTTCCCCTACAAATCACCCTGTGCATGGCAGGAAGGGACAAGCAGAAGGGATGGGCACAGACAGGTCACTTTTGTTCACAGGTGATGTGAAGGAGATGGGGAGATAAAACAAGGGTGTGTCACTGCTGAGCACAGGGAACATGAGCCTCATGCCTCTGCCAAGACATGGGTGGATGGTGGATGGATGGGGCACGTGAGTTTCCATGTGCATCCGTGCACACATTTGTATAGAGAAAGGAAATACTCCTCCTGATTTGCATTTGTATCTCCAAGCAGGTGCACAGCCTGAGCCTCTACCTTGTCATGTGCAAAGAGATGCAATTGACTATGTGGGGAAAAAATTTAGAAATTTTGGGGGGAAAAAAATCCTCCAGAAACTGACAAGCCCCTCAGGTAAGCAACAAAATCATCTCATCAGAGGGCTGGGAAACCCAAAGGTCTCATTGTAACCAGGATAGAGAATAATACTGTGAACTAAACAATGAGCACTGTGAAAGCACTGGCCATCTACAAAGGCTTCACTCACATGTCTAAGGGGCATTTCAAATCCCAAGATCACTGCAGCCAAGAATTACAGAATAAAACTAAAAACAACCTTTGTCAGAAGCAAATCAGGGATGTTAGCTGAAAAATAATCCCTCCCCTTTGTCAGGCCTAGGAAGATGCTGGACTTCAAGGCATCTGTTAGACTCAGTTTCCCCAAATCACTAGGATAACAGGGCTCTGGTGAAACCCCTAGGGATCTCTTACTAAAAGTATTGGTTGCTTTAATTGAGCTAAAACTGGTTTAGATTTCACTCAAATCTCTCCCCATCTTTTGTCTTCTACTGCAAATGTCAGTAGGCTGACTGCTTCAAGAAAGCAAAAGAGGTTTTTACTTCTTTCAGCACTGTTACCTGGAGACAGGATGTTTTCTGATGAGAAACCATCAGTGATTTCCATAATTCTGTGGGGAGATCTGTGTGCCCAGGGCTCCTGGTCTTCCTGGACTCTGTAACATCAGCATTGTCAGAGAGGTGGATGGTGGGACCAAGAAGGGGTTAGATTGCTTATTAGGGAAAATTCCTTCCCTAAAACAGTTTTCAAGCCCTGGAACATGCTGCCCATGGAAGATCTGACCAAGGAGTCAAGCAATGCTCAGCTGGGTAATAAATATTTATGTCCTGCCATGCTGTGGTTATGTAATTTGCTTTTTGTCTTTCTACTTTCTTAATTGAGGAGAGAAAAAGAAATACTTATGGAGGACTTCGAAAACTTCTGCTTAATTAAGAGAGAAATCACAGATTTCCACTCAGGAGGAACTGAAAGAGATGCATCTCCTTGCTGAGTATAGATAAAATAGAACTTAAATTCTCTGAATCACAGAATAATGAATAATTTAGGCTGGAGAAGATCTCTAAGATCAGGGAGTCCTACCATTCCACCAGCACTGCCAAGGCCACCACTAACCCATGTCCCCAGGTGCCACATCCACACATCTGTTAAATCCCTCCAGTAATGGGGACTCCACCACAACACAGATTGTTGAGCAGCCTGTTCCAGGGCCCAACAATCCTTTTGGGAAATAATTTTTTCCTGATTTTCGATTTAAACAACTTGAGGCCTTTTCCTCAGATCCTGTCTCTTGTTCCCTGTGAGAAGACTGACCCTCTCCTGGCTCCTGTCAGGAAGTTATACAGAGAAAGAAGGTGTCCTTCCCCCCCAGCCTCCTCCTTCCTGTTTTAGGGAAGAGCAGAGCTGTGTCTCAGGACTTGCTAACCATTCAGACATGCCCAAACACTGAGCTCTGATCTCTGTATCTTATATCCTGATACCTTAATCAGTCTTATTTCCTAACCCACTCAGGCATTTGCACAACTTGGGCCATGACAAAGCTCCAACCACATTCCCCTTGGCTTTTCCCTTTTCAGTTATATACAGGCATTTGTTAAATCTCCCATGGCTTGCATTTAGTTTGGGAAAATTAAGCTACTTTTATCTCTCAATAAGTCATCTTCTGTAACACCTCTCTCAGTGGCCATTGTTACTTAGTGGAGCA
Organism: Ammospiza nelsoni; assembly: GCF_027579445.1. Lineage (NCBI taxonomy): Eukaryota > Metazoa > Chordata > Aves > Passeriformes > Passerellidae > Ammospiza > Ammospiza nelsoni. Next base: position 15,262,409 of record NC_080634.1, on the reverse strand, counting down.
ATATACCTGTGATGAAATCACTTCTTATTCTGGCTGTGTTATGCCAGTGATTTCCATTAAAGAATTTGATGTACTTTGGAGCACTTGATTTATTGGTCAAAATTTTTTTTTATGCATTTCAATTATTCTCTTTATGCAACACTCAGATATGGATTTGCTTTGGCTCCTGTCCCACTTGGCCTCAAAACACTCTCACAACACACATGAACCATAAGCAAGTTTGGCAATGAAAACGAGAACACCCCAGGCTGAACCCTGTGAACCCACCAGGAAGAAGCTGTGCATGATCATAACATGATTTAAGATGTGAGAGGCCACTAAAACTCCCCTTTAAATTGTCACCTGCAGTGTTGTCATATTCTCCTGTCCCTGGTGACAGATGCTGGCCATGGGAGGGATTGGTGCCAGGACATGTCCTGCAGAGCAGAGGGAATGCCTGGAAGAGGCAGAGCAAATGGGGCTTTCCTGCATCTCCCTGGGGCACTGTGGAGCTGAGCACTCTGCACAGAGGGAGCTGCAAGTGTGGTCTGGCTCTGCCTTTGGAGATGGAGTCTCACCTGCCTTTAGCCCAGGGCATCTCCATTCCTACAAAATGGAGGGAAAATGCTCCTAAGAAGATGTGCGGCTCCTACCTGATTTTATTCCTCCTTTTCACTTCATCCCAGCTTTTGTCAGCGATCTCCTGGGAGCAATGGGATGAGCTGCCATCCCCTTCCTCTGACTCTCATCAGTGATTACCAAGGAGTTAGGTGCCCGCCTTTGTGATGGCTACCACTGCAGGGTGTGTTTTCCCTGAATAAACCCACAGTGCACTCCCGTAAGGTCTTGCCCTGAGCTTTGCTGTGCTGTTCTCACAATGCCATAGCATTATTTCCTAAAAGAACTGGTGGATATGTGTGTGTTAAGTGTGGGGGAGAATGTGTACAGACAGCATGTGATGAGATGTCAGCTGGTGGTGTGAGAAAGGAAGCCAGTTCACCTTTGTCATCAGATCCTGCAGAGACAGAAGCATCTGCTCCCATGGTCATTGCCAGTCATCTTGCTCTTTGTGCCATCACAAAGTGCAGGAGAAGCCATCAAAAATGTCCCTGGATGGTCTCCATCAGCTTAAGTTTGACTGAAAGTTGCCCTGTGAGGATGCCACTCCCTCACGTGAGGATGCCAGGAGAAGAAGGTTTATCATGTACCTTATTAATCAGCTTCCAAAACATCCTGGTTATTGTTGCACAGGGGGTGCTTGACCAGGAACCACTGCCTGGTGCTCTGCTCAAAGTCAGTGGTGATTTTGGAGGCTGCAAAATATTGGTGTTGCTCTGCTTTGTACAACACCATGGTGCCTTTAGCACGATCATACAATCACAGCGTTGTTTGGGTTGACAGAGACCTTAAAGATCATCCTGTTGCACTCCCTGCCACGAGCAAGGACACCTTCCACTAGAGTGGGTTGTTCCAAGTCCTGTCCAATACTTCCAGGGATGGATTAGTCACAGTTTCTCTGGGGAATCTTTGCAATGCCACCCTCAGAGGGAGGAATTTCTTCCTAATAATAACATTTTTGGTAGGATCGTGCCCCAGACTGATGCAGTCTGATGCTGTATGACACTTATATCCTCGGCCACCCCATGTCCCTCAATGTGGCATCACACTAGGCCACATCCTTTTCCCAGAGGAGGCTAGAGTAGGAATTCCTCGTTCCTGCCATGGTGGCTGTCATTTAAAAACAGATTTTTTTTTTTCTAATTTACTCTCATCCTCTCTCAGAGATGTTTGCAGCCAGCACATCAATTCCGCTGATTAGAGCTAATGGATTTTACTTGATGATGCTTTTCCATTGCTGATGCCTGAACGAGAATTGTCTTCGGTTGCAAATGCAAGATGTGGCTGGGGGTGTGTCTTCTACTGCTGTGTGTTAGATGTGGGGCGGTTTCTTCTGTTAATTGGGCCACCTGTTAAAACCAGGTGGGGCACTTTTCCTTTATCTCTTCCATGACCCATCCTCTCTCTGGGAGAGATCTTCTGTTAATGGGCCATTGAGTGTCACTGCAGGACTGATAAAATTAGATCATCCATTGTGAGATGCCCTGCCCAGGGGTTGGAGTCAAGCATTCCTACCCGGATATTACTGGAAGTTGGAACACCACAGGCAGACTTTTCCCACTGCATTCCCAGAGGAGAAGCTTTCTTTTCCACTGGATTCTCATGGAAGACCAGGCCTGTAGGAATGTGCCCCCTGTTGACGGAGTGACAAAATTATCCTTTGTCTCCTTGAAAAGGAAAAAAGCTCCGAAGTGACTTCACCTCAAACTTAAGGATAGCCAACTGGACAGAAGCCAAAAAGTCCTGCCTAAGCAATTTACTGGAAAAATAAGAGAACAAAGGAACTAATGGCTGTTGTGAGGTGTTTTACCAGGAGCAAGAGGAGCCAGCAGGAGCAGGGAGGTCATTCTGCCCCTGCCCTGGGCACTGGTGAGGCCACACCTTGAGTGCTGTGTCCAGTTCTGGGCCCTCAGTTTGGGAAGGACCTTGAGATGCTTGAGCGCGTCCAGAGGAGGCAACGAGGCTGGAGAGGGGCTGGGAACACAAACCCTGTGAGGAACCACTGAGGGAGCTGGGGGTGTTTAGCCTGGAGAAAAGGAGACTCAGGGGTGACCTTATTGCTCTCTACAACTCCCTGAAAGGTGGGTGCAGTCAGGTGGGGTTGGTCTCTTTCTCCATGCAGCAATGGACAGAATGAGAGGACACAGGCTTAAGCTGCGTCAAGGGAAATACAGATTAGATATTACGAAAAAGTTTTTACGGAAAGGGTGAAAAATACTGGAATGATCTGCCCAGGTAGGTGGTGGAGTCACCATCCCTGGGTGTGTGTAAAGAAAGACTGGATGTGGCACTCAGTGCCGTGGTTTAGTTGAGGTGTTGGGGCATGGGTTGGACTCAATAATCTTGAAGGTCTCTTCCAACCTCGTGGTTCTGTGATTCTCTTGTCCAGTCTGAACACCTCCATCTCTCCCAGCCTGTCTCCACAATAGATGGGCTTCAGCCCTGTGATCATTTTAGTGGCCTCCTCTGGACTCATTCCAATAGGTCCACATCCTTCTTCCCACAAAACTTCCCTGTTATATTAAGAACAGCTCATTTCTCTAACAGCTCTCAGTGCAGCAAGTCCTGAAACAGCAACACAGATCCACTTCTGTATGGTGAACACCTCAGTCATTTAAAAATGAGGCCAATTCTTGTGAAGCATATGAAGGGCCATTACCAGTTTTAATTTCTTGAGGGACACCTAATGAGGAAAATGCTTGTGAAAAATGCTGGCAAACATGCATAGCTGTTTCTCCTGTATGTACAGAAGCAAAAACTGCATTTGTAAATGTGTCAATAGAGACATGGATGTTTTTAAGCTTCCCAAAAGAAGGGTACTTTATGACATTTGTTTGCAATTTCTGCAAACTTTCCAACCCTCTTGGGTTGGTGATTCCTGTAGAAGGGACAGGTTGGACAAGTTGGCAGTCAGGGCAAGCCTTTACAATGGCTTGTGCTTGCTGTAGGGAGATGTGAAAATCTCATCTGAGGGCCTGTGCATTTTGGTGAAAAAAGGCATGACTCAATTTAGCTTGTTCAACAATGTTAGGCAAGGTAGCTGCAGGAAGCACAGAAATGCAATCTTCAATGTCTCCTGCAGTTCCCTCATCACACGCTGCGGATGCCAATGCATCAGATCGTGCATTCCCTTCTGCCATAAATCCTGCGAGACCACAGTGAGCTCTGATGTGAGCAACAAAATAAGGATTAGTCCTGTGTAACAAAATTTGAGAAAGACAGGTGAGCCAAAACACAATTTGTTGTTGCTAACATCTTTTAAAACAGACCCTTCGATCCTCTTTACAATGTTAGCAACATATGCTGAATCAGTGACTAGGTTAAAAGGTTCTGGGAAGAGCTGAAATGCTCTTGCAACTGCTGCCAATTCAATAATCTGAGAAGAACCTTGGACTTTTTGAACATCTGGTTCCCAGGATTGAGTGTTTTTATTTTGCCATGTAATTACTGCTTTGTGTGCTTGTCCTGACCCATCAGTGAAGAGAGTACCTGCATCTAAAGGCTCTTCACTGATCAGGGGTTTCTCTTTGTAGCATAATATATAGCTTTGATCAAATTGTGTGCTGGATAATGAATGGAGCAAGCACGTGGAAAATCTAACAAAGCATACAGCAAATCTTCTGATTTTTTGCATTGCCCAATCAAAATAGGATTCAATCATAGGTAAACGGATGATTGCAGATTTGTCACCTGCTATAGAAAGAAGCCTTGCACTTTGATGTTAATTTGAGAAATCATCTCTAAAGATGGGAAGATTGTCTTTGGTGACCTGTAAGCAAGAAAAACCCATTCAATTATCAACAAAGGATCATTTTGAGAGGAGTCCCATTGAAATATGAGGCCATACAGTCTCAGTGTTCCTCCTAGGACTGCAGGAAAGAAGGTTTATCTGGAACATAGCGATGTGTTTGTCTATTTTGCAGACCATTGCTAATTTTCTGTAAAGCCTTGCTAGCTTCAAGAGTAGAAGATCTGGGGGGTGATTTTTTGGCTCCCTCGGTGATTCTTGGTGGTGGTGGCTGTGAAAAATGGCAATCACTTGTTTTTAAAATTTTAAAAGTTTAATAGTAATAAAATGGTTATAAAAATAGTAAAATAATTAGAGTAATAATAATTTGGACAATTTGAATGAGGGCAATATGAGACAATAAAAAAAAAGAGTTACAGACAGTCCGGGTACCTTTTCTGGGCAGCATAAGCCCAAAAAAGGACATCCGTTAACAGAGGATTAACCCTTAAAAACAACAGCCTGTTGCATATTCATACACCTCATACATGATGCATAAATTCCATTCAAATACAGGATTCTGTCTGGTCAGAGTCAGCTTCTTCCTCTGAATCCTGACGGCGTCTTCAGGGCTGAGTAAGGTGGGAAGAAGTTCGTTTCTTCTGATAATGGGGCAATAAATTCTCTTTCTCTGAAAGATTTAGGTGTCCTGGGGCTGCTATCTCAGTGCGAGTCCTTTCTTTAAAAAATGTATCTTACATAGCATAGTTTCTATTTTAACATTATGTTATAACCTAAAACTATATTTAATAATACAGCATAACTTTCTCACATAACACATAAAATATTCATTTTAATATTTGCGGAAAGCCAAGCATCAAACACGCATTTTTCACAGTGGCGGGTCCTGCTGTCCCTACGGATTCAACTCCCCGCCCCATCCCGGTCCTTCCCGCCTTGGGTGCACCGAGCGCCCGCAGCGCCCGGAGGGTCGCGGTGCCCGGGCCGTGGGGGCTGCCCTGGTGTAAAACCCGCTCTGTAATTTCCTCAATTTCCGGAGGGGCTCGCCATTTCTTTTGGGGTTGAAACCTCTCCTGTAGGCACTGGGGAGTGCCTGGGGTCGTTTTTAAACAAATCTGGTTGTTTCTCGGGGTTTCTTAGTCTTGTATTTCAAGGCTCAGCCTCATCTCCTGAGGCAGAACAGTTTCCAGGTTATTTTACCTCCGCCACCGCAGCCGCAGTTGCGGTTTCCTTCCGTCCCTGCCCCCGCTCCCCGCGGCTGCAGAACCTGGGCGAGGCTGGAAAGTGAGGGAGCGTTTCCTCCCCAGAACCTGGAAACGGGGAGGAGGATCCAGGTGGAATGGCAGGGGGGAAAGGCTGCAAAAGATTTCTACCAGCGTGCGGCAAGCGGGGGCTAAATCCGCTGCTTTGTCGCGGCGAGAAATAGCATTGAATATTTTGACCCCTACGGAGTCCCGGTAGTCTCTGGTGTAGAGACTGGGATCGGCATTTGTGTATTTGATCTCAGTGCATGGGAAAAACGCCAGTCACTCGTTTTTAAAATTTTAAAAGTTTAATGGTAACAAAATGGTTATAAAAATAGTAAAATAATTAGAGTAATTAAAACTTGGACAAGTAGGATTAGGACAATATGAGACAATTAAAAAAAAGAGTTACAGACAGTCCGGGTACCTTTTTCTGGGCAGCATAAGCCCAAAAAGGACACCCGTTAACAGAGGATTAACCCTTAAAAACAACAGCCTGTTGCATATTCATACACCTCATACATGATGCATAAATTCCATTCAAACACAGGATTCTGTCTGGTCAGTGTCAACTTCTTCCTCTTAATCCTGACGGCGTCGTTCTGCTTGAGCGAGGCAGGAAAAGTTCGTTTCTTCTGATAATGGAGCAATAAATTCCCTTTCTCTGAAAGATTTAGGTATCCTGTGGCTGCTATCTCGCTGTGAGTCCTTTCTTTAGAAAAAGTATCCTACATAGCATAGTTTCTATTTTAACATTATGTTATAAGCTAAAACTATATTTAACCCACTACTTAAGAAAATTAATACAGCATTACTTTCTAACATAACACATATAATATTCATTTTAATATTTGCAAAAAGCCAAGCATAAAATACGCATTTTCCACAGTGCATGCTAGAAGATTTTTAATTTACTTTTTTGGTAATTTACTTGGACTGGATTTAATCAAAGATTTTAAATGCTGATACACATCCCTCTGAGTGACAGACCTATTTTGCCCTGTTATTCCCAGTGCTCACCTTCTGTCCAGCTATGCAGCAGGTGCTGCACACTGGGGCTCCGATCCAGGTACTGTCCAGCAGCAATTCCTGTCCGGGCTCTGGTCACCCTCCTTCAGGTGCCTGATCCCTGCAGCTGCTTCCTTCTGAGTTCACCAGGAGGTCTCTTACTGCCCATAAGTCAGACTTTGCCAACTAAAACGTGGGCGCCATTAATATGAGCTTGAATGAGGGATGCAGGACTCCAGGTCACTCTCCAAAATGCAGTTTATTGTATCCAATACATTACAGCAGTCCAGGGTCCTGGGTGACAGAGCCTGTGCCCACAGCTGCCAGCTCCAGCTGCAGGCAGGCCTGGAGACCCTTTGGTTTTGGTTACATTGCATTATATACTTTTCTTTGCTGAGCATCTTAATACAGAAGAACCAATCTATACTTTAACTTTTATCTGTAGCCTATCATAACTACTATAATTACCATATTCATGTTACTATTCTCCAGTCACTAAAAGTTAGTATGTTACAGTTTAAACTAGAAGTTGTTTTTCAGTTTTTTTGCAGTGGAAAATTCTGAGACCTTTTTTCTACTTGCAGCATTGGCAGGCTTGTTTGCCTGTGCTATCTTTCTGCTTGGTAAAAACATCTTCTTGTTTGAGGTGGGTTTATCCTTTGCTCTAAGTCATAAAAACCCCTTCTAACTAACATACCCTTTGCTTTCTTGGTTATCCAGTAAAACTGGTTCAGCAATTCTTTCCTTCTATATCAAAACTTGCTTTCATTTCTATTCTTTCTTCAGACTCTACATTTAAAAATCTTTCTGCCAAGCATACATATCTGTGAGACTTTCTTCATCCTTCTTAACACACTTCGAAAGGTTTTCTGCAGGAAAGTCCACAAACATGCACAAGGCCTCTGTGGGCAGCAGTTCTCAGAGCAAGACTGGGTTCACACTCTCAAAAATCACCATGGCAGCTTTAAGATAAATGAAATTATTGAGACCATTTAAAAATAAACACAGTCTTGAACTTCACCAGTCAGAAAGCTTGATCCCATTGCAGTACTTTGATTGCACATCTTCCTTCCAGACCTTGGGTCACCATCATAAGGTCATTCTTTTCCAATTTTCCTTGTTCCTGTTTCTATACATATATACATTTTTTTTGTAATACCATAGTCCATTCAATGTGTGAGAAACAACCACTCACTTTTAAAAATTTCAAAGGTTTCTTAAACATTTACACAACACAACAAAGGACGGAATAAGGAAAAATAGCAGCGAGCTGGGAGCGCATTACCAGCCGCCATGTGCTCGTCTACAAAATGGCTGCTCTGCCTTTTATGCCCCAGGGGTTGCACTAGGCAACCCTGGTCCCCCCGCCAAAATCTACCAGTTAACTTCTTCTTCATCCTCCTTTGGTGGAGACTTTCTTGCAACTTGATTAGAGGTCAGGTGTTGTCATGGTGTGCCCCCCAGCAACAAGCTTTCCCCATTCCCAACTGCCCCGTGCAAGGGGCTGGATATGCTGTAGATGGATAATGAGATGATTGAATCTCACAATTAAAAGATAACTATTATGTGAATATTAAGAACAGCTTTAGTGATGTACAGTTATGTTACTGTAGTTTAGATGCCCTCTGCTCTCCCCACAGTTCCCTTCCCCCTGTATTGCTGCCGTCACACAGCCGGGGCTGTCCAGGACAGGTACAAAGAAGCTGCACAGGTGTCCCTGGCATGGGGCAGTGGGGAATGGAAAAGCTCAGGGGTTGCTCAGGGGGTGCAGCATGGCAACACCTGACCTCCAATGGAGTCACAAGAGAGCAATCTCCACTGATAAATGGCAAAGAAGAGCTGAGTGACAGACTTTGGGAGGGCTGGGCCGGCTGGTGCAACCCCCAGGGTATAAAAGACTGAGCATCCATCTTGAAGATGAACTGGACACATGACGTGCATGAGAGCAGTTCCCAGTGCTGCAGCTTTTTCCATATGTAGTCCTTTGTTGTATTTTTGTTAAGGTTTAATAAACCTTTTTAAATTTGTCAAGTAAGCAGTTGTTTCTCACAGGTACATGCCTTCCCTCCACATGTCTTGGACAGCCCTGACAACCGAGGCTGTCTGGTGGCAACAATACCAGGAGGGGAAGGGGACTGTGGGCAGAACAGAGGACATCTGAACAACAAACCACAATAACTTAACTGTACATCAATAAAGCTTCTCTTAACGTACCCACAATACTCATCCCTTAATTGTGAGAGGCAATCATCCCATTACTCATCTATAACAAATGCAAAAGCTGTTTGCCATTTACCTGTAGTGTGCATGGAAACACAGAGCTGGGGTCTGACAACAGCACTTTCATGATGATTCATTGGAGCCCCCACAGCTCCCCTGCAGCTGCTTGAAAACTACCAAGGGGTGCAGGCTGAGAGTGGCTAAACATGATCCTAGGTGTGCCCAGATAGGCAAAAGGACAAGGGCACTCCATCTGTCAGCAATGGTGTGTCCAAAAAGGACCAGGGCAGTGACCATCCCACTGTGCTGAGCCCTGCTGAGGCACATCCAGTCCTGGGGACAGTTCTGGGCCCCTCACTCTGACAAGGACATTGAGGAGTTGGACCATGTAGAGAAGGGAATGGAGCTGGGGAAGGGTCTGGAACATGAGGAGTGGCTGAGGGATAAGGGGGGGTTCAACCTGGAGGAAAAAAGGCTCCTTTTCACCTTTCAACCTGGAGAAAATGGGGAACCTGCTCACTGTCTTCAACTCCTGGGGCAGGACTTCCCCCCCACCACAGTAGAGCTTATCTGCTCTATCCATCAGATGGTGCACAGCTCCAGACATTCTCCCTGCCCTACATGAATTGATGAGCTAACACAGGGCAGCTTGCCTACCTGGTGAGTTATTTCTCTCTGTCAGGTGGGATTCCCAATAAACAACTGGCCTTGGGAACAAGATGTGGGGAGATAAGCTGGAATTCCTGACTGAGAGACACTTCAGTTTGCAAACTATAAAAGCTACACAAACTCTCACAGAGGCAGAAGCCTCCTACACACACCTTGGAAATGTGAATGACTTCTCCCCAGAGTTTAGATGCAAATTCTGTGGATACTTCCCTGAAAACTGAGTGAAAGAATTCTGTGTGTACTCCATCATCAATGTGGTGGTAAGTTACACTGAATCCTAATCTATACTATCTCTTAGCTAGCTCTAATATAGGTACCTTTTTATTGTGCACTGTATTTTATCTACTAGGAGTTGGTTTTGTTTTTTCCTGTGTAGTAAGTAATCTGTTCAAAGTGTTATATCTGTTAATTTTGTGCCTATTCAATAAATAATTCATTTTGTAATAGACCCGATCAGCCATTATTAAGAACTTGTGAACAAGAGCGATCTGGGTGCAGGCTGCCCCAGACAGAGCAGTGCCAGAGATCTGAGCCAAAGGCAGGACTTGTCTAAGCTCACCTCCATTCATAATAACTCCTTGGAGGGAGGCTGGAGCCAGGTGGAGGTTGGGCTCTGCTCCCAGGTAACAAGCAACAGGACAAGAGGAAATGGTCTCAAGTTGCACAAGGAGAGGTTTAGACTGGATATTCTTCATGGGCAGGATTGTCAAGCTGTGGCAAAGACTGCACAGGGCAGTGGTGAAATCCCTATCCCCAGAGGGATTTTAAAGCCATGCAGATGAGGCATTTGGGACATGTTATAGACACATATTATAATATTGGCTTTTCACAGATATTAAAATGGATTTTATATGTGTAATGTTGAAGTAACTTTGTCATAAAGATATAGTTTTTATTTCTGGTGTTAATTAAGCTCAGACATAGTAGTGAAATAGTGATATAAGTATGCTTGTGTTAAAATGCCTGCTTGGATGGGATAACATCCAGTGAACACAGGATGAGGACACATGCTACAGATATGCCAACTATCAGCACTCACTGTCTGAAAACAGTGTGGACCCAGGCCCAAAACTGAAGATGATGATAAAAACGGACTAAAATCACAACCAAGGGATATGCATGCTCTAAAAAGGTGGACTCAAGGAAGGGCCATGTAAAAATATGTAAACTAGTTTGGGAAAAGTTTATTATGCATAAGGGTCTATGAATATGCAATAGCTGATGTAAGGGAAAAGGTATTTAAGGTGTATCTCCAAAGATAACAGTGTGGTTTTGGCTGAGTGCCAAGATGCACCTGGCCATAATAACCTTTGCTCTGTGGTCCTTGTCTCCTATTGTCCTTTATTCAACTTTTAAAATTTTCTCAGGAGAGTGAACGTGTTTTTCACAGACATGTTTAGTGGTGGCCTTGGCAGTGCTGATGGAATGGTTGGACTCAGTGATCTTAGGGGACTTTTCCAGCCTCAATGATTCTGTGATTCTGTTTCAAAGCCCAGCCTAAGCAGGGATAAGCACATCTATTGTGGATGTGCAGGAGCACACTGCACACTTACAAAGGTGATACACACTGCATTGATGCTCCAGAGCACTATGGCTTGGGTCCCAGCTTGGGAAATACTGAGGAGCTTCCTAAATCTTTAATTGCAATCCTCACGTTTAATTGCACTGGATGTAATAGCAGGAGTGATACAGTTCTGGAAGAAAAAGTAATGTCTGTGTAAGGACACCTCTAGTTGAAATTTATTTTTTCTCTTTCCAAAGGCGTCTCTTTGAGCCATCCATCCCCAGCACTGAGTGCTCCAATACCATCCTTAAAATGAGTTTCCACAATTTGCCTGCAGGTAAGAATGAAATTAAGCCATTTCAGGCAAAGACAAGCGAAGAAAAATACCAAACCCAAGCTCAAAGTCCTCAGGGCCTAAGACTCAATAAGGGAATACAAAGCATTAGAGTAGAGAAACAATCCCCACAGGGATAATCCTGCTTTTCACTGCACTCCCAGCAGCTGCAGTCACTGTGAGTGGGAATTGCTTTTTCTCTTTGTAATTCAGCATTTGGGTGTGTGGATTTCCCTGGTTTTATTTGAGTTCTGCTCCCAGTGGAAATGCTGGCAGTGCTGCAAGGCTGACAAAGGCTGGAGGGCTCCAAGTGTGGATGTGATTTGGGTGCAAATGGACTTTATTGGCACCAGGGAATAAAGACAAAGATGCAGAGAAGAATGGAGGGGTTGAGGGAGTGATGGAGGGACAGTGGGAGAATGGGATGGAGATAGAGAGGAATGGAGGGATGAATGGAAAGATGGAGGTATGGAGTAATAAAGTGATGGAGGAATGAAGTGATGGAGAAAGAGAGAGAGGAATAGAGTGAGGTAGGGGTGGAGGGACTGATGGCAGAATGCAGAAACAGAGGGATGGCAGAAGGGTTGGAGGGCTGGCATGATGGATGGGGTGAAGGCGGAGGCAAAGCTAGAAAGGAGGGTGGGATTTGGGGCTGGGAATCCACCCTGGGAATCAGATTTCAGAAGAAGCCGTCAGCAGGAGATGGGTGGGGCTGTTTTGGTGTGGGTTTGCAGCTGCAAAAGAGGCGAAAAGGAAATAATGAAGTGTGTGTGTGTGTGTGTGTGTGTGTCTGCACATACGTGTGCACACACCTGGGCAGCTCTCATATGTGTACACATAAGCAAGTATCTGTGCATGAGTGCATGCACATGGGAGCACACACATGTTGTGTCTATGTCTGTCTGTCTGCTCATGGGTGCATCTGTTCACGTGTTCACATGCATGTGTAAGGCACGTGCACATTTGTGAGACTGGACACGTGTATGCATCTGCATGTATGTGCACATGTGCATGTGTGTGCATGCATGTTCATATAGGAATGTGCTTGTGCACACAAATGTGCATATGCAGCATGTGCACGTGTGAGTGGACAGACATGTCTAGCTGTGTGTGTGTCCATATGTGTGTGCATGTTCATGCTTATGTCTGTGTGCATGTATGTGCTTGCACATGTGAGTGCAGGTGTGGATACCACTGTGCATGTGTGAGCACGGAGTGCATTTTCAGTTGTTCATGTGCATGTTTGTGATGTGTGTGCAGGGATGAGTGTTGGGAAGTGAAATACAGGTTGGATATCAGGAAAAAGTTTTTCAGGGAAAGAGTGATAAAGTTCTGGAATGGTCTGTCCGGGGAGATGGAGTCACCATCCCTGTATGTGTTTAAAAAAGACTGGATATGGTGCTCGGTGCCATGGTTTAGTTGAGGAGTTAGGGCATGGGTTGGACTTGATGATCCTGAAGATCTCTTCCAACCTCGTGATTCTGTGAATTTTGTGAATCTGTGTATGTGTACAGGTTTGAGTATACGTGCATGTGTTTGGATGTGCTTGCATGTGTGTACAGTCATGTGTGCACACGTGTGCACATCTGTGTGTACAAATGTCAGTGTGCACTGCATACACACTTACATGAGAACCTGCACATGTGAATGTGATTTGTGTGGTTCTGCATGTCCACATGTCTGTGTGCAGTTGACATGTGTGTGCACGTGCAATATGCCTGTGCAGGTGTGTGCACACAAGGGTGCCTTGCATGTGTGTTTGCATTCCTGTACATGAGTGAGTGTGTGCAGGTGTGAGTGACCATGCACGCATGTGCACAAACACATGGGCACCCTGCACACATGTGTGCAGGTATGTGACCACGCATTAGTGTGTCTGCACACATGCATGGGCATTTCCTGCATGTTTGTGCTCTGGTATCTGTCCTTGCAGTTACATGCAGGCATACATGGGCATGTCTGCACATGTGCGTGCAGCTGTGTGTGACTGTGCAGATGTGTGCACACAAACACACACATCTCTTACGTATGCATGCAGGTGTGTGTGTGACCACACGTGTTTGCACACATGGGCACCTTGCAAATATGTGTGGATGTGTGTGATCAGTTGTGCAGGTGTGTCCACACATGCATGTATGTGACTCGCCCATGTGTGTACAGGTGTGTGACGATGCACGTGTGCGCACACAGAGGAGTGTTTGTTAGGTTTGCCTGTTTGGTATGCATGTGTGCAGGCGTGTGATTGTGCAGGTGTGTCTGAAGTATGCAGGTCTGTGCGCACATGGATGTGTCTCCTCCTGTGTGTGCAGCTGTGCAGGTCTGTGGCAGTGCGGCTGCGTGCACACACACACGAGCTTTATAAAATGAGCATGTGCAGGTTTCTGTCACCCTGCATGCAAGTGAGTGCACACCTGAGTGCCGTGTACATGTGTGTGCAGGCCTGTGACCAAGCATGCGTGTGCACACGTGCATGGGTGTGTTTCACATGTGTTTGCAAGTGTGTGCGGCCGTGCAGGTGTGGGCACACACACACAGCCATCCTCACATGTGTGTGAGCTGTGTAGCCGTGCAGATGTGGGCACACCCATGGCCATGTATGACACCGTGTGTCGTGCGGGGACGTGCAGGTGTGTCCCGCGTGTGCGTGCCGTGTCCGTGTGCGTGCAAGCCCCTCCCGCTGTCCCCGCCTCCGCGTTGCGGGCGGAGCGCGGAGCTCGGGGCGGGGAGCGGTGCGGGGCTCGGAGCGCGGAGCGGTCGCTCCCGGCGCGGGGCCGCCATGGCGTGGCCCTGCATCACCCGTGCCTGCTGCATCGCCCGCTTCTGGAACCAGCTGGACAAGGCGGACATCGCCGTCCCGCTCGTTTTCACCAAATACTCGGAGGCCACCGAGCACCCCGCCGCGCCCCCGCCGCGCCCCGCGGCGCCCATCGAGACCCAGCCGGGCGGCGAGGCGGCTGCGGCGGCCGCGGGAGCTGAGCCGGCTCCCGGCGCCGCCCGGCCCGGCCCGGCTCCGCACGCCTCCCCCCCGGCCGACTCGGTGATGCGGCACGACTACAAGCCTTGGAAGGTGCAGCGGCCGGAGCCGAGCTGCAAGCCCAAGAGCGAGTACCAGCCCTCGGACACTCCCTTCGAGAAGGAGACGCAGTACCAGAAGGATTTCCGTGCCTGGCCTATCCCCAAGCGGGGCGACCATCCCTGGATCCCCAAACCGGGACCTTCCCCCGTCCTGGCCCTGGACCGCGCTCCCCCGGAGAAGCCGGCTCAGGAGAAGCGGCGGAAGGTGCACATCGCTCCCGAGAAGAAGGAGGAGCACCCCGAGGCGGAGGATGAGCATCCCAAAGCAGCGCGGGCCGGGGATGGGAGAGACAAGGGTCGGAGGAAGGCGGAGGAGGCGGGCGGGCAGCCGGCGGAGCCGAGCCGAGGCCGGGCGGCTGCCGATGCTGTCAACAGGCAGATCAAAGAGGAGGTGGCGGCGGGGGTCAGCTCGTCCTACAGGTGAGAAGACATATCCTCCCCCCACCCTCGGTATCCATCCTGATCCCCACCCCGCCGGCCCCTCCTCAGCTCTTATCCAGCCCCTGTGCGCTTCCCTGGAGGAGCATCCCACTCTGGGAGTGAGGCTGTGAGACATTCCGGGGGGGCTTGGCTTGCCGATTTCCTGCGCAGGGAGTATCCTTAAATTTCCCATCTCTCTGGGAATCGATGATGGAGCAGGAGGTATTGTGCAGGTAGTGAATACATGGACACTTTTTGTTGGCGGTTTGTTGGGTTTGGCAGCAGCTTTGAGTGTCTTTGTGTTCCCCCCCTCCTGTTCATTCCAAAATTCAAAGACACCTACCACCTTGGATTTCCGCAGGGGTAATGTTTGGGGTCACCTCTGTGGAATGTGCAAGTCACCTCTGGTCCTTGCCAAGCACATCCCTGGGTGTCAGGCTGCAGCCAGCCCAGAGGACCGGCAGCCTGACCGCATCATGGACAGATGGGTGCCCCACCCAGGGGCAGGAGCATCCCAGGAAGCGTCTCAGGCTGGCCCCGCTCAAGACAAAGCATCCCTGGCTGCGCCAGGATGAGGGACACGCATCCTAGGCCGTTTGGGTGGGGCAGCCTTCAGACGCTGCCATGTTTTAATGCAGCGCAGCAGGGGATGACACATCCCTCTGTTCCCCCAGCACCTCCCCAGCCAGCTAGGAATGCATGCCCTTATTTCACTTCGGCAGCAGAGACCTTGTTTGGGATTCCGAGTGTGAAACTCCTCGCAGCGAGCCGCTGTTGTTGTTTCTCTCCGGGTCAGGGCGTTCGATGTGTTGGGAATGCAGAAACAAGTGATGGGGTGGCTGCCCTGCGTGTACGCTTGCAAGGAGGGCTTGCTGCAGTTGTGTTTTCCAGCACTTTCTTTGGCGGAGCCCACCCCTGCCAGGGTGGAAGTGGCATAGAGCAAAGCTGCGGTGACAAAAAGTGTGATTGCAGCCGTTTTGCTTTTCCTTATAGCTGTGTGAATGCTGAGGTGTTTATGCCTCTGAATGATTTATTTTCCTTCTTGGGGAGATTAGAGGTGACACCGGGCCATCAAGCAGGCAACACATTCATGCAGATTTCAGATGAAGCTGGGACTTGCCTCCTCTGTCCCACTGAGCAAAGCTGACAGTCATCTGCTTTCCCCCCTCCCTAAGTGGGAAACAGTTCAAGCAGTGAGATCCTGATTTTTGCTGTCATTTGGCATCAGTTCTTAACTCTCACTGGGTAATGCTGGAGGCTCAGGTGCATGCAGGTGTGATGGTGGTGCTTGGCTGAGACACGAGAAAGTGCCCAGGGATTTTTGGGGCCTCTGTTTTGCAGGGTTGAAGAATGTTGGGAAAGGAGTCTCTGGGAGTGACACAGCCCTGAAATCTGCTGTGAACTGAGACTCAGCTTTTTGTCTGCTCACCTTGTAAGGTCTGGGCTGGAGACAGCAGGGCTAAAGCAGAAAGCTCTCTCCTGGAACTGGAGAGCTGATGTGTTGTTTCTGGTCCACTGCTACAAAGGATAATGGGATTTATTTGCATATTTAAATGCAGATTGCTCACCTTCCTATCCCTCCACTCTGCACCTAAGGCACTGGGCTAGGATTCCTCCCCAAGGAAAGGGGTTGGATCAGCAGGGATGTTAAACCTAAGAGGAACTAGAAGGATTCAGCCTTCTTTGTGCTGCTTGTTGGCTTTCACAATACTCTCAGGGCTTCTCTTTCCGCCTGGGAAAGTGCTCTCCCACTTCCATGTTTTTCTTCCTTGCAGAAATGTTTGCTCTGACGCTCAGCCATAGAACATAAGCGCCTCTTCATTAATGCCTAAGTGATGTTTTGGCTAATTGTTCTCATTTTCTGTTCAAATTAGGCATCTTCTAAGTGTTGTTTATTGTTTGGATTCTTATAAAAAACCCAAATTCTCCCAATTCTAATTACGGCCAAGAGCCTGGCTGCTGACATGCTGGGTGGATGTTGTACATCTCCAGGGATGGAGACTCACAGCCTATTGGGGCAACCTTATGGGCCACCCAGCAGCCAAAAATTACCCCCTCATGACCTCTTGCTAGAGAGCAGCAAGGGTGGCTCACATGGGGCTTTGTTCCTTGTGCATGGATGAAGGTTCTCCATCAGCAGAGAGTCAGGGGGAGATTCCCTTACAGTCCTCTGTCACTGCTGCAAACCCATGTTTCCAAGGCTGGGAAACAATTCCTTGGTGAAACCAAAGAGCAGACCAGCAGGAGTTTTTAAGCTTGCTCTGTCCCACTGGGTATTATTTCCATGTGAGGAATACCTGAGAGCAAGGGATAGAGTCAGCAACTAGCCCAAGGTCATGGGGGAAGTCCATGCTAAAGGGAAGAATTCTCTTTTTTAACCTCTGTGTTCCTGGACAGATGAATATCACGGAGACCATGTGCTTGTGACCTCCTCCCAGCTCCACACAGAGGTGGTGCCTGGTGGTGATGTCCATGGAAGATGGAGGTTCCTCCCAGCGAGAGGGATGGGGGATTTGTTTGTATCAGCATTTGAGCCAGAAGCCTTCAGTGAGGCCAGAGGGGCAGGAGTGTGGATGTCTGCCAGAGACTGCCTGTGCCCACGGATCCTACAGAATAAATAGGATTTATTTCCAGTATTTCTAGCATTTATTTCTCTTATTCATAGTATTTACATTATTTTTTTTAATATGCATATATCCATTAACTATAATTTATTAGCTATTCAGTTATATATGGGATTTATTTATGGACTTTTTCCCACTGCTCTCACTGGGTGTGCAATGGTCGAGCAAGGGGCTTCTTGCCTCAGTTTCCCTCCCCAGCACATGAGCTGCCCAAGTTTATAGGTAGCCAAGGCAGGTTACATCTCCTTCACTCCCCCTTCCCTTCCCTTTGGTCCTGCTTCTCCTTTCCCTTTGGTCCTGCTTCCCAGGGTGGCCTGTGGACCCTGAAGGACACCAAGGAGCAGGAAATCCTTCAGCCAGGTCAGTGACAAGCCCCACTGAAAGCCTCTGGTGGTGGATGAAGCTGTTTCTTGTTCAATTTTGTGAGGGCTTTATCTGTGTTGGGTGAGGGGATTTCTCCTCCTGAACTTCTGGATGGGATGGGCAGAGCATTTCTCCCAAAGGATGGAGTGGACTGGACTTGGCTCTGGGGGTTTGGGATCACAGGGAACAAGCAACAAAATGTCCTCACAGTGGCATTTGCTGGTGGATGTGAAACAATTAAAAGCGCATTTGGCAAAACTAAAAGAAGGAATGAATGAATGCTTTCCATTTTTATCTGGAAATTATGGGAAAATGATAGAATTAGGTGTTTCTTGGGTGTTGTTTCCCCCTTCTTCTTTGTCTTGCATTCTGCTTCTTTTGTTACCTTTATTCCCTGAAAATAAAAAGATACAAAACTTAAAGGAAACATTTACCCCCTTTGTAAGGTATCAAAATGAGTACTAAGAAAATTAATTTCCCCCGAGAAGTAATACTGTGAAACCAGATTTAATTTTTTTTTTTTACCAAACCAATTATTTTTTCCCTCCCACCAACTTCCTTTCCTAGCAGAGGAAACAAGACAATAAAGGCTTCAATGGAAAATTTTGGGCTGCTTCTAGTACTAATGAATTGCCTGTTGCTAATGTTCTGTCATTCATCCCAAACCCTGGAGGTACTGAGGATGTGGAGCAAATGAGAATCTGTAGTAGCTACAGAGATGAATGAGTCAGCACTGGAGACTTGCTGCCTGCTTTTCAGAGACACAGCAGAGATTATCTGGGGAGGGATGTCCACACAGGAAGGCTGGACCAAGGTACAGAAGGGCAGGAAATCCATGCTCCTCCTTGTTCTGAAGACAGGATGGGAGAGCTGGGGGTGCTCAGCCTGGACGGGAGAAGGATCTGGGGAGACCTCAGAGCCCCTGTCAGTGCCTAAAGGGGCTCCAGGAGCCAGAGAGGGACTTTGGGCAAGGGTCTGGAGGGGCAGAACAAGGGGGAATGGCATGCCACTGTCAGAGGGCAGGGTTAGAAGGGATACCAGGGAGAAATTCTTGGCTGTGTATCACAGACATCTTTTATAAAAAATCCTTTCCTTAGGATTTTTCTTCCTGAGAAGCTGAGAGGCCTCAGGAACAAAATGTAAACAATGATTATCTGCTGCTGTAGATGCAACAGGTGGATCTGTGATTGGCCCAGGTTGGTTGTTTTAATTAATGGCCAATCACAGTCAGCTAGCTCGGGCTCTCTGTCTGAGACACAAGGCTTTGTTACCATTCTTTGTTTTTCTATTCTTAGCTAGCCTTCTGATGAAATCCTTTCTTCTATTCCTTTTAATATATTTTAATATATTTTAATATAATATATATCATAAAACAATAAATCAAGCCATCTGAAACATGGAGTCAGATCCTCCTCTCTTCCCTCATCCTAAGACCCCTGTGAACAGGGTCACAGATGTGAGGGTGCACAGGTACCCAGAGAAGCTGTGGTGCCTCATCCATGGAAGGGTCCAAGGCCAGGTTGGACAGGGCTTGGAGCAACCTGGTCTGCTGGAAGGTGTCCCTGCCCATAGCAGGGCAGTGGAACAAGATAAGCTTTGAGGTCCCTTCCAACCCAAGCCATTCTGTGTTTCTGTGATTTTATCTAACCTATTCTTGAAAATCTCCAGTGGAGGACATTTCCTATCTTGGTGAAAATGCTAATAACACTGCTTATGCTGTAAGATGGGAGATTTTCCATTGCCTTCTGAAATTTCTGATCAGATCCATAGCAATGTCTGTACTAGTAAAGTAAAAGAGTCCCAGGACATGTTCCTGGATGTGGAAGCATCATGTACACTCCAGTTCCTAGAACTGTCCCTAGCCCTCTTCTCACACTGAGTTTGGTAGCACACACTCCCAAGCCAAGAACTTATCCCTACAATCAGTCTGGATGCAACCACCTTCGTTTGAGAGGTTAAAGAGGTTTAATAGCATGAGTGAGGGCTATCCCAGACTCCACTGCTGGAGAACGTTCCTGAGCAGATACCATTCTCCAAATCCTTGTTCTTTCAGCTATGAGAGTGTGTATTAAAGTAACTGTGTAGGCAGAGGGATCCAGTTTTCTCAGGTGGAAGGGAAGGGGCAGGATGTTTTCTTCCATCCAGAAAAGGCCATTCAGAGAGGTGTTGGCAGCTCTGGCAAAGGCTGAGCTCTGTCTCAGGGGTCACTTGATACAAACCTTCAGTGGCAGGAGGAGACACAGTGTCTGCTGATTCCACAGGGATGGGTTGTATGAGTAACTAATGGCTAATGGCCCTAGTGTTTATTAAGACACAGAGCATGGAGATGGATGATACAAGCTTTGCTGGTTTGGCACTGCCTGGTTTTTGGAAGTGCAGGGTGGCCACAGGGGTGGCTTCTGTGAGAAGGTGCTGGAAGCTTCCACCATTTCTGGCAGAGCCATGCCCTGATGGCTCTGAAGATGGACATGCTGCTGGCCAAGGCTGGGAAAATTAGAGATGGTGGAAACGCCTTTGTGATAACACATTTAAGGAGAAAATCAAAACAAAGTGGGACACAGTGTTTTTGTAGCCAGAGAAAAGGAGGAGGTGAGAACACGAGAGGAAAATGACATGGAGGCACCAAAGGCAGTGCAGCAGGAGGTGCTCCAGGTGTCAGAGCCAAGATTCCTCTGCAGGCCATGGTGATGTCCACGGTGAAGCAGCTGTGCCCCTGCAGCCCATGGATCCATGGGGAATGCAGAGATCCACCCACAGCCCGTGGGGGAGATGCCCACGCTGGAGTGAGTGGATGCCTGGAGGAGGCTGTGATCCAGTGGGAGACCTGGTGGAGAGAGGGGGCCCTGCTCCCAGGCTGGAGCAGCCTGTCCTTGGAGGGCTGCACCCCGTGGAAGAGTGACCCATGGTGCAGCAGTTTTGGGAGGAATGTTGGCCCATGGAAGATGCTCACATTGCAGCAGTTTTGGGAGGTGTGGTGCTCGTGAGATTGGAACCATGCTGGAGAAGTTCACAGAAAACTGTCTCCCGTGGGAAGGGACCCCATGACATAGCAGGAGAAGGACTTCTCTCCCTGAGCAGTGGAAGAAGATCTCAGGTCATGAACTGACCAAACCCCACCCGCTGTCTCCCTGAGCTGTTGGTGGGAAGGAGGAAGGAATGGGGATAAAAGGTGTTTAAAGGGCTTATTTTACTTATCATTATCCTCCTCTGACTTTGTTAGCAATAAATTCATTTTGTACTTTTAAGTTGAGCCTGTTCTACCCTTGGAGTGTTTTCTCCGAGTCCTTATCTCAACTCATGAACCCTTCATTTAATTTTTTTGCTCTGCCCAGCTGTAGTAGGGGAGGGTGAGTGAGCAGCATCTGTGGTGGTTGCCTTCCATCTGGCCAGTATCAGACCACAACATGCAGGCAGAGAGCTGTTCTGCCACACTCTTGATCTCCTCTGGATGCAGTCCATCAGCTGGGAAAGACCAGTGGTGTCTCCAACCTGGGGACATTTGCAAGATCCAAGTTGGAGTACGTGGCAATGTATTCCCTGCAGTCAGTTCAAGGTGGACAACATCCAGCTCCAAAAGCCAAGGGGGAGCTGCTCAGCAATGTAGGTAAAACTGAATTTTGCTGCTTTGACTGTGCGGACTGGAGCTGGTCAGTGCATGCCTTAGGACATGGTAGGGCAGGAGGAAGAGATGGAGGTGGCATTCAGGTGATGGAGTCAACATGCTTGAGCAACTATTCCTCTGCTCCTGCTCAGCTGGGTCACCTCAGAGAGACCTTTGGGCACATGGAGCTGGATGGGACCCTCTGAACCCCGAAGTCCAATTGTCTGGTTTGTTATTTAGTCTTTATGAGTAACACCCAAGGCTGTGTCTCAGAAATGCAGAATTTTTAGTTGCATTATGCCAGCAGGAAGGCTGTGCCGAGACCTCACTCTCTGATGATTTGCAACTCATTTACAGTCTGGGCCAATGGACAGGCTGTAGTTTGCTGTTTTATTTGGTTTATTTCTCTCTTATATTTTTTCTGTTTTATTGGTGTACTTAGTGACTTTCCCCTGCCCAAATGTCACTGCTCAGTGTCTCCAGGTACAGTATCCACATCGTTTGGCTCTGTAGCTAAGAAGTAAACATTTTTACTTCCTGGTATCAGCCTTGTCTCTCTAGCTCTTCCTAGATGAAATCTCGTTTTCTTAAACAGAGATGGACACTACTGCCCTTTGGAGATGAGGTCCTCATTCCTACTAAAGACTCACGAGTCGTGTTTGTGGGCATCATGGATTCATTATGAATCCCTCATTTACTCTTTGATAACAAGGATGTCCATACTGTTCTCCTTCTTCTCCTCCTTAGGCAGTTACATCCCGTAGCAATAAATTCTGGTGATTCGTACCAAGCCTAGAATTCACTACTAGTTCTCATTCCATTTTGAACATGGCAGTCAAGGTCAATCCCCTCCTTCCCCTGTGATTTCCCAATCCTACACATTGGTGCTCCCAGTTGCATTGTG
Source organism: Ammospiza nelsoni (assembly GCF_027579445.1). NCBI lineage: Eukaryota > Metazoa > Chordata > Aves > Passeriformes > Passerellidae > Ammospiza > Ammospiza nelsoni. The sequence goes on along the minus strand of NC_080634.1, from coordinate 15,240,098 downwards.
TCATTATGTGTCATCAACGTTGCCCTACTTTTTTAGTGCCAAAGTCAACCTCCATAATGTTAAACACTGCTAACCTTCTTCCAGGCTGCAGCTCAGCCTTCCAACATTCATCACTGTCATTTTCCTTGCCTGGGTTCCCATTCTGCTGATGTTCATGTTCACTGGCTTAATTAATAATTTCTCACGTGGCCCTGGATAAAATGTTTTGTTGAAACCAAATAGATTTTCACATTTCTTTTGTCTGTTAAGTCAGTTATCGTGTCAAACATCTCCCCTTCCACACACTTCTGTGTCTGGTGAGACCACCACCTTCTTTGGGATGCACGAGCTGATGATGCTGGAGGCCAGATCACACTTTTACTTGGTGGCTTCAAGCCACCACTGTAACACAAAGTAAATAAAGAGGAGAGAGATCAACTAGTTTAGATTACCCATCCTTTCTTTTTTCAAATAAATCACTAAGACATATAATGTTATAAATACATCTCGTCTTGCATTTAGAGCATGACCTTTCCTTTTCCTGTCTCCTGCCAGCTAAACAACTTCTGCACTCAATCTTGCATCAATCTCACTGTTCTTTGCTCTGATCTGAATGTATTTATATATATATGTATGTATATATATATATATATATATATATATATATATATATATTCATATGGTGTCTTTGGCTAAGCCTTGCTCCACTGAGGCAAGAGCAGGGATGCTCTTCTGCTATCATGGTCAGCACCAACCAGGAGGGAAAGGGACATTTTAGGAAAGTTTTATAGAATGGAATTTTTATTTCTCTTGTTGTATAACTCAATAATCTGGGTATCCTGCCAATGTCCTTTATATATACATATATATAGGTGTATATAGGCGTATATATATGGTATATGTGTATATACATATATAAAGGACATTGGAAGAATATATAATAATTTGTAATTATATATTATTTATTTCTATAGACTAATATATTTTATATACTAATGTTTTATATATTATGTTTATATCTATGTATATCTATTTTTATATATTACTGAAATACTATACACACAAACTGGGCTGTTCACCAAGTTACTCCTTTAGACTCCAACTCATTTTTTCTCCCTAAATCCAGCATTGCAGGTGTTCTATTGCAAACAAATTTTGCTTTTTATTAATAACTGCTTTATTTTGATTAATAGCTCATTATATGGTGTTCTGGATTTCAAGATAAGTGTCTATTGCCCCCTTAGAGGTAGGGCAGTTATCTTCTGTTAATTGGGCAGTTTGCTTTATCTCTTCCACAAACCAATCCTCCCTCTGGGAAATATCTTCTGTTAATGGGCCATTGAGTGTCACTGCATGGCTGATAAAATTACAGCATCCCATTGTGGGATGCTCTGCCCAGGAGGAGGAGCCAAGCATTCCTAACTGGATATAATTGAGATTTTGGGACACCAGAGCAGCCTTTTTCACTGGATTTCCAGAGGAAGACCTGGCCCATCTACACCACCACTGGATCTTCAGAGGAAAACGACACCCTTCCACAGGATCCCTGCTCCAACAGAACCACACCTGACACTCCAGGAGGATTATTAAATTTAATAATCTTTAAATTTAACACACTGTGGTTTTGCGTTGCAGCCAGGTGTGTCTGTCCAGCCCATCCTACCTCAGTCTTGGGTCTTGATGTCTAGTGGTCCATCAGTGGTGATGTACACATCATCATCAGTGGTGATGTACACATCATCATCTTTCTCACACCCTCTTGGGCAGTAGGGGTGCTCCTAGGAGTTAGTGCTAGGATCTAGTAACCAGGCTTTGGGCTATGTCACACTGATATTTAATATGGAAATTGGGTGGGAAATCAAACTGGATGGTTGTGTAAAATTGGTCTTTTCATGTCAGACTTGGGACATGATGCAAAATAGGAGGAAACAGAGACTTGACTTGTAATTATGGCCTGGGAAAAGTGAAGATGTGAAGGTGGTGCACTGCTGTACCCCACTTTCATACCCATGTTGCTCTAATGAAGGGAGCTGTAAACACTGAAATAGAGGCTGTATTTTGTTTTAAAGTCTCCAAACACTTGCAAACAGTTCTGATTTAACCTGGGTCCCCAGTCTGGATTTCAGCAAACACCACATTCCAGCCCACAGAAGTATTACTGGGTCCTGAAGTCTGGCAATGTCCAGGTTCAGGGTTATGCCCTTGACATAGAAACTGCATTTATGTGCTGTGCAGAAGGGGAAATGAGGGGAATCACCATGACCTCAATTGCTGTGCACACTGCATCCTTCTTTGCTGTGTGTAAACATCCCGTGGGAAGCTGCACAGGAGCTGGAAATGTGTTCAAGCTTCCACAGGAACAAATGATCAAGGATATTATACTTTTGAAATATTATAGGAAATTACTGTATGAAGTTCAGTGTAAGATGTTGTGGAAGGAGAAGATATTTATTTATAAAATATATTGAAAACTAGATTTTTCCTCTTTTTCCTTTGATTTCATTAATTTACACTCACCCTGCAGGTAGACAGATGTCCATGTTCAGGTGATCTGACAAGATCACTGGTGGACAGCCTGAGGGACACCAGCTTTCGAGTTCTTATGTCATTCCTTGGGTTTTTCTCAGCTGATGACTACAAATTCAGTTTTGTGCAGGTCTTTCATGTCACTTAGGGGTCATTTATCTCAGATTCATCCTTGAATAGCCCATCAATAGGACTCTCTGATGCTGACCACATCCAAGGATGGGGCAGCCACAGCTGCTCTGGGCAACCTGTGGCCAGGACCATACAAGGAAGAATTTCTTCCCAATATTCCATCTAACCCTGCCCTCTGGCAGTGGGAAGCCACTCTCCATTGTCCTGTTTCTCCAGGCGCTTGTCCAAAGTCACTCTCCAGCTCTCTTGGAGCCTCTTTAGGTGTAGGATGCCTTAAATATCCAACAGGCAATTTGCATTTGCAGCACTATGTTCCTCCTGTAATTCTAACTGGTACTTTGTGTAGTGGTTTTGGTTTGCCAATTTCAGATTTCCCCAATTTTGAGATTTCCCCAGTTAATGCACTGATGAGTGTGGGGGGTTCAGCACTGGCCAATCACCAGTGCACTCATTTCCTGCTGTGAGACAGGATTAGGAGAAAGACAAAGCAGGCTCCAAACTTTAAAAGGGTATAAAGAAAATTTTATTAAAAGCAACTAAAAGAAAAAAATAGTAAGAATCAAAACAAGCCCTTCAGAACACTTTTCTTCCCCCCACAATCTTTTCTCTCCCACTGACAATGTAAAGAAACAAAACTTTAAATTTCCAGTCAGTTTACCACCTCTAAAATAGTCTTTCTTCAGTTCCTTTAGGGAGACAAGTCCCTCTTGTTAAGGTATTGGAGACTTCTCCACAAGAGGGAAAAAACAGTTCTCTCACAGCTCTCAATTTTCTCACCACTAGCAGCCACCCAGGGAAATCTGCCATCATGAAATCCTTACTATTGCCACAAGCCTTCCCACAGCTTGTCAATGGGCCATGTCAACTTATGGGGCATTGTTTTAAAGATGAGCTGTTCAAAGGCAAAAGTTCTCATTATCTATCTCTAAAATCATGTTAAACCCTGGGAACAGAGATCTTCTTCTCCTGGAAGCACAGGACTACTCTCTTTCTCTGTTCAAACTTCCCATGGGATCACAGCCATTTCAACATCTGCTTACTTTAACATGAAGGCCTTCACTCAGTATCTATTTGAACACTTCCATCTCCCCATGGTTTCATGCATCATAAGGAAAAAAGAGTCCTTTCTCCATAGCTTACAAGAGCATTTCAGCTCCATAAATAAGGCATCTTCTCACCCCTCCCATCTGGGACTTGAATTCTTCCTCAGTGACCTCAATATCTTCATGTTGTTCCTTTACATGCTTGCATCTTGCTCCTTTCTCTCACTCGAGGGAGGATTGAAGCATTGAAAGGGTTATCTTTGCGTGAAAAACACCAATCACTTGTGTTAAAATTTTAGAAGTTTAATAGTAATAAAATAGTAAAAAAAAAAATTAGGACAATAAGATTTTGGACAATCACGGTTAGGACAAAAAAAGACAATAAAAAGAAAAAAATTATGGATGTCTGGGTGCTTTTTGCACTCTGCCACAAAAGCACTCTTCGCTAACAAAGGATTAACCATTAAAAGCAATAGCCTGATAGCCTGTTGCATATTCATATATCTCATACATGATTCAAACATTCTTTTCGAACAAAGGGTGTCTCCTGCTTAATTGCTGTTCCCCCCCCTCCCCATCACTTCTTGGCTCCTAGAAGTCTAGAAGAAGTCTGGATTGTTCAGATAAGGAGACAATAATTCTTCTCTTGAGATTTTGGGGTCTTGTTGGTGTTACCTTTACGTGAAGAATTTCTTGGTTATCTTATCTATTCCTTGAGCTAGTTACAAAAAGTATCTTACATCACATAGTTTCTATTTTAGAATTGTGCTATAGCCTAAAAACTATACTCACCACACTACTTAAAAATATTAATACAGCACAACTAAAAAAATCAATACAGTGTAACTTTCCAACACAACACATATAATATTCATTTTAATATTTGTGAAGAGTCAATCATATAGTATGCATTTTTCACACTTTGCATCACTTCCCTGAATTTCCTCCCATTCCAAACCATGACACTTTATTACAGGTAAGAGATTATAGATTATAAAGGCAAAATGTGGCATTAGGACCCTACCAGGTCAGAGCCTGTCCAGAGTCATATTTCATCCATGTAATCTTGAGCTGAGTCCTTCACTTATGTTTGGCTAAATAATTTTGGTTGAATTGGAATTCAAAGAGCTCTTGACATATTGAAGAAATTTCTTGAAACAAAGAAGCAGCAGTTTAGGAGAGGGAGGGCAGGGATCAGCAGTGGTGCTGGTGCAGATGGGGACAGCTGGTGGAGGAACAATTCTGCAGGGAATCACAAATCACATGCCAGTAATTGTTACTTCATTTTCAAAAATAATAAACTAAGAACAAAAGCACTCCAAATGAAATACTTTGTGGTGAGTACTGAGATACATGGAAAGGAGGTGACATCTTACCACATTAGTCAAGACTTGGGTAAATTGTTTTTTGTTCAGGTTTTGGTTTTGTACTTCAGCAGTCATGGACCAGAGAAAGTTCTGAGGATACTCATTAGAGAGGCCAGGAGTGCAGCAGACATGGTCATTGCAGGAAGCTGGAAAGTATGGAATGGTTTTGGAAGAGAGAAATGGATAATTATCTTTGTATCTATGAAATGTAACAGTGGGTTAGGATGCTCAAACCTGCTGGTGTCACAGCCCAGAGGAGCAAAACTTGGATGTCAAAAGTTAAAAATGTATTAAGTGCATTGCTGGACAAAGTTCAAGGGATATTGTGCATCTCTGGAGATGCCAGGAGGATATCTCCACAGTCTCCCTCTCTGAATGTAGGAGAAAGGAAAATCATCACTCATTCTCTGCATTGATCTTTTGCCTGCAGTGACCTTGGTGCTGCTAGCTTTTCTTTATGCTCCCCAGGGCATAGGTTGGACCAAGCAATTACAATTTTAATAAAAGCTGCCTGGGGTTTTGTGTGGTGACATTTGATTTCTGTTATTTTGATGGCTTCTGCTGATCATCAATCATTGTCCCAGTACCCTCTCTCCTCCCTGTCATGCTCTCAGTCTTCCATCCCATGTTGGGGTCCAGCTGTTGGAGTTTTATTCCATGTTGGACCTTGTGTATTTTTGCAACCAAGACAAATAACCTGTTAGTGGGCTCACAGCTATTACTGCGCCTGAGTGGGTCGCAGCTGGTGATAGAGAGACGGTGAATCTTGTATCTTGATCAGAAGGCATATTTATTAAGATATTATATATAATACATTATGACTATACTAACAGAATATAGAGAGAGGTTTTGCAGAGCTGCTAGCTAAGCTAAGAATAGATAGAAAAGAATCTACAAAAAAGTTGTGCTCAAGGACTCAGTCCCCTAGCTTGCACTGGTGATTGGCCCTTAATTTTAAACATAGAAAATGAGCCAATCAAGGTGTTCCTGTTGCATTCCCCAGCAGCTGATAATAATTGTTTACCTTCTCTTCGGGGGCCTCTGGCCTCCCGAAGACACAGAAATCTGAAAGAAAGGATTTCTGTGGAGAAATGTCTGCGACACACAGCCTCCTCCCGTTCATGTTGACTTGAAATCAAAAGCGTCATTGCTTGACAGCAGAGCTTAATGTGGGACCACTGAACCTGCCCTGCCTGGCTGGAAAACACTTCATGGTGCTCAGAAAGTGTGTGGATGTGGCACTTGTGTTCATGGGTTAATAGTGGGCCTGGCAGGGCTGGGCTAATGGCTGAACTTGATGATCACAGAAGTATTTTCCAATAGAAATGATTCTATGATTCTATGACTCAAGAGCAGGCTTCATGTGGCTGTTGCAGAGATCAATGGAAAACCCTATTCAGGTCAGGATCAGGATTTGACCAAACAGGACAGAGTACAGCCAAGAATGACCCCATTGAATTGCTTTAGCAATGACAGCTTCCAAGCAATCATTTTCCATCCTCCTTTGGGTTGATTTTTTTCTTGGCTAGCATGGTTGGGGTTTCTTTTTGCAATGCAAAATTGAATTATTACTTAATATAAACATTTTATGAACTGCTACAGGAGGTGAATTATTTATGGGAAGGGAAGGAGTGCTTTTTCTGAGCCTTTCTGCTCTGTCAGTTGCAATCAATCTGAGAGTGTGTTTAAAGCTTGCATGCTCTGCTTGGGAGACAAGAACTCTGCCTTTTTCCATCATCTCTTCTCTCAATTAAATATCTGCTTAATACATTTGTCCCTAGCATGTTTTAGTTTTTGATTAAGTTTGGAACAACTCCAAAGGAAGAAGTATCTGTAGATCGCCTCATTTTCAGATGAGACAAATAATTTACCCAGCAGGATACAAATGGCTTGGAGAGGCTGTAAACATCTGCTGTGTGCACAAAAAGTGCATTGTACCAACAAATCCTCCTTCTAGTTCTTCACAGAAGACTTATAAAAGTAGTGCTTCTGTTTTTTAGTTCTTAAATTTACTGCCTGGGAGCTTTTTTTTCTTTAAGAAAGGGATTGCTGTGCACACTTTTGTGTGCTGGCAGCTGGGTTTGGCAGGTAGGTCTGGCATGGGTGATGCATGCAGAGACTGCACAGTGGAGGAATATTTTTATTCAGATTTATGTTAATGGTACCTTTCTTGGGCAGTGGGCTTCTATCATCCAGATATGTTTTTAAGGCTATTTACATCCACATTAAATGGCACCATCATCTAGTCCAGGTGTATCTGGCCACAGGAGCATCAGTGCAGCCCTGTCTCTGAGCAAGCAGCCCATTTGCAACCTCCTCCAGATGTTTCAGGCACCTGGAGGTGCCAAGAGACCCCAGGACATCAGATCCCTGAGTGGTAACATCCCATCAGCTTTGCAAATCATGACAATGCAAGATGCTCCCCAAAATGGGAACAGGCCCTGAGTCTCTTGAGTGTTTCTGTGGTTTTCTCCCAGCTGTGCAGCTCTCCAGGCTTTGATTGCTGCACACAATATTTACAGAGCTCCTTTGCTGGCACAGGCAGCTGTGCACACAGCCTAGGATCTTTTTTCTCATGTGTGTGTCAATGGTGTGTCTCCCTGATATTTTAGGTGTGTTCACCATGATGCTTTTGATGGAGCACAGTGGGGCCCTCTAGACATGAGCACCTTTGATATAAAGACACAACTCATTTGGTTTGAGCTTTGCTTTCAGAGCTTTATACTCTATGCAAACACTGGAGGAGCCCTTGAAAATAACCAATTAATTATCAAACAGCTTTTCTTCCACAACATGCTTTCTCACATATAAAGTTTTCCATATAAAGCTTTCCTACTGTCATCCTTACCCCTTTTTTATTTCACTGTGATGGCTTTGGTGTGGACAGGATGGTACCTGCAGAGACCACTAGCTGCTTTGTTCACTCATATCAACTTTGTTCACTCATATCACTTTGATAAACTCAGTCCTTGTTTTTAAGCAGTTAGGAGGAGATTTCACAATAGAGCATCTATTCCAGTGCCTTCTGCTGTCTCTTCCCCATATTCCCCCAAGGCAGCTTTGGTGGTCCCAGTATTTACAGATTTGGTACCATGGGGCTAATCAGGTTGTTACAGAGCTGGAGTCAGTGAGTCCTCCCCATTACATTATTGATTTCTAAGTGATCCTGGCAATTTCCCAAGCTTGGGGTAGAAAAATGCAGAGCATTTTTTCATTTCCTGCAATTCATCTGACTTTTGTGTCTCCCTGTGGTAGGGATAGCTTCTAAAGAAAGATATGTTAACTGAAGTGGAATGAACTGAGTATTACACTGTTGAAAGTGATAAACTGTATTGGCCTTTATTCTGCTCTCCATTGCACCAACACTGTCCCAGTGACTTGTGCTGGTGTGTTGTATGGTTTCCTAAAAAAATGCATGGGCATCCTAAGCTTTGTCTCTTCCAAAGAAGTTTTCCCAACTCCTAGTTCTCCCACGCTGTGCCCTGAAACTCTGTGTTCATCCCACTTCAGTCACAAAGTCTCAGAATGGTTTGGGTTGGAAGGGACCTTAAAAGCTCACCCAGTTCCACCCCCTGCCATGGACAGGGACACTTTCCACTAGACCAGGTTACTCCAAGCTCCATCCAGCTTGGCTTGGACACTTCAGGGATAGGGCAGCAACAGCTGCTCTGGGCAGGGCCTTACCACTCTCACAGGGAGGAATTTCTTCCCTATATCTAATCTAAATCACCCTGCTTTCAGTTTAAACCCCCTCTGCCTTGTCCTAGATTTTCACAGTGCTTTTTAGAATAACCTTCCTCACAGCACCCAGGGCAATTTCAATGGAATAATCTACATTTCCTCTCCAGTAATTCCACATATGTTATGCGAACTCTGCACCTTAATGTCTCAGCACAAACCAATTTTATAACTGGATTTTGCAGCCTTTGCAATAACACAGTATGTAAGAGTAAAGATGGGAGGGGAAATCCAACTCAGCCTTTCTCTTAGCTCAGTAATCCTTTATCTTAAAATCTTTGCTCAAGTCCCAGCTCTCTTCTTTCATCTACTTAGCTCACACCCAGATCTGTTATGGTTTTTCCAGTTAAAAAGAATTACAACCTCTTAATTTCCACTACAGAAACATTCAGTGGTGGCATTGCACAGGAAGGCATCAATTGACAAGCAGAATTCAGTCAGAGCCAGTGACTTGTCACTTTTGAATGTTAAAAAATACTTTACATGCATCATATGTATAAAATTTTGTAAAGAAATAGGACAACCTCAAATACACACATGGCAGAGCAGAGGCAGATGATTGGACCAAATGTAGGTTAATCTGCATTCATCCACATCTGTATTGCATTATTCAGGGCTGTGTTGTTGTCACACTACCTATGCTGTGTGCAGCCTGACATGTGTCACACACTTGGGACATGGTTGGAAATGGGGAAATGCAGCTCATCAAGCTGCAGAAATGTTTGCTGTGGAACAGTCATCTCATTAGACCTCTTAGATAAAGTGGACAGATTGAAGGGTTTCCTGGGGAGTAGTTCTTGCAAAAAATATCTGCAACAATATTTTTATTACTATGCATTTTATATAGCGTATGTAAATATTTATATAGTATATATTAAAATGTATGTATTTTATTCATATTATGTATTTTAATAGTTATTTTATTTGTACAATAAACATAAACAATTACCTGATCTGGGCAAGCTATCTAGTTGAAAATATCCCTGCTCATTTCAGGGAAAGTGGACTATATGATCTTTCCTTTCTAACACAAACTATTCCATGAATCTGTGATTTTAAACCTCTGTACAGGGGGACTACCACTAGAAGATAAGCCTTGAGGATGGATAAAGCATCATGGATTTGAATTCTCCTTCCATTTCCAATAATAAGATATTATGCACACAAAGCATACATAAATACAAGTTTGATTTATATGTCTATATTTGACCTTATACACTAAAATGGGATAAAAATGGGTGTCTTTGGACCCTAAGCATGTGTGTGAGATTTGCTTTCACAGGAAGTACTTTTGGCTTGGAGGCTCTAAGATGTTAAAACACAAGATCACTTACATGGTACCTGGTTTTTACAACAACCCCAAGTTCAGTGATGGAACAGAAAACAAGAGGTTATCCTGGCTGCTTGGTCTCTGAGCTGAGCTTCAGGCTTTTCTGCTCTGCCGGCATCCATTGTGGTGAGAGCAGCTAGAGCTGTGACCTCAGATCAGTATCTCCCTCAGCTCTGCACTGAAGGTGGACACAGGGATAATGCCAGGCAGCTGCAGAGTTAGACGATAAATTTACCTTCCACGAGCACTATGGACATTAAGTATTCTGTGCTATTCAAGACTCTGTTTGCATTGGACTTTCAGCCATGTGTCACTGCTCCAGCCCAGTGCAAGGAAAAACTTAATTACCACAGGATCAAGGCTCTGGGGAGACCTTGGAAACTCTTCTAGTACTTAAAAGGGCTCAAAGAGAGACATTGGACAAAGAGTGACAGGATGAGGGAGAATTGCTTTACTCTGACAGAGGGCAGGGTTAGCTGGGATGTTGGGAATGAAATTCTTGGCTGTGAGGGTGGTGAGGCCCTGGCACAGGTTGCCCTCAGAAGCTGTGGCTGCCCCGTGCCTGGAAGTGTTCAAGGCCAGGTTAAATGGTGCTTGGAGCAGCCTGGTCTAGTTGAAGGTGTCTCTGCCCATAGCAGGGGCTGGAACAAGACAATCTTTAATGTCCCTTCCAACCCAAACCATTCTTCAGTTCTGTGATGTGGCAGCACGGCAGGAGCTGCTGAAGCCACTGCCCTCCCGAGACAAGGGGATGGCTCAGTGCACCGAGCACACTCACCATGGGATGTTATTGGAAGGCTGACAGGGAGAAAAGCAGGAGGGGTTCTTTGTATGGCATTCCAAGGGTGTTTATTAAGAGCACACTGAAGGGAACCAGGGACAAAGAACAAAGGAGGGTCCAGGGTTATATACGGGACAAGGGAGGCGGAGTGTCGGATCTGAGGGCCAATGGGTTGAGGGAAAGGGGTGGTACAGAGGCAGGGTTAGAGGGTAACAACTAACTGGGATTCAGGGGAGGAGCTGCAAGGAATGGGGACTAATAGGGGAAATGGGAATGGGGAACATTCTAGAACTGGGGAGGGAAAAGGAATGACACAAATTGCACCATTACCATAAAGGCACAAGAACTGTGGGAGAGCATCTCTTTGTGTCCCCTGATTTAAGGGATGTCTCAAGGCATCCCTGCCTCAGCATCCCCTTCTATGTCTTGGGATGCAACATTGTGATATTCTGGGTATTAACTGTGCCATTGGACTTGGTTTATTGCTTCTTTACATAGTGGTGAAGGTCCTTGTTCCTCAGTCCCCTTGTTCCTCACTCCCCTCCATGAATGTGCATGGGGATCTCTATTCATAACCTTCGTTTTCTCAGCATCTGCCTGTTCCCATCTTGGACATGTAAACCATTTGAAACCAGGTGACTAGTTCTTCTATGAAAGCCCACTGGAACTGCTTTCATATATTAAATGAAACTCAGATTTTGATATCTCAGTTTCAAGACAAATTTAGGAGAGAACACTCTATAATGAGTCATCTCCTCTAAAAGGGTTCCAACAATCCCTTTCCACCCATAGGAAATTAAAGTGAAAAAAACCCAAACGCAACACTTTGTTAACATACAGAATTCCACAAGGCAAGGTGGGAAAACGTAAATAACTGCTAAATATTAAATTGTCAGACCTTACACACACACACACACACACACACACACACACTGGAACAAAAACCCAAAATGGCAGGGAAAATACCTGCTACAACGTGCAGTACAAAATGGTGCTGGCTTCTCTCTCAGGATAAAAAACCCAAACAAACAGGAGCTTCTCACTGCAGTTTGAGCATCTGGGCTGGAGCCTCTTGGTGTACTTTCTGTCCCCATCTCAGTTTCCCAAAGTTTGGGGGCTGGAACAGAGCAACCCATCTCCCGCTGCTGCTGGTCATGCTTCTCTGGTCTCAGACCAGCAGCTGTTCAGTTCACCTCAAAGGCAGCTAAAAGATTGCTGCTGCTGCTGCTTCTCCAAGGCCAGGGAAGGAAAAGGATTCTCTCCTGGGCCAACAGAACCAAGCTAGGCAAGTAAAACCGAACCACACAGGGTTATAGAATGCCTCACTAGTAAGGCTTTGAAAAAACCGGCCAAAGAGCCCAAAGCTTCCCCCCCAGCCCATCATGTGAGCAATTGCACTGTCATGCAGACTAGCAATTAAATCTAAGAGAAACACAAAGGAAGAAGGGAAATAATGATTCCCTGCATGGAGAAGCAAAATACAGCAAGTTGAATTATATTGCTGTGACAGAAAGGCTGCTTCTTGCCAACAGTGATGTCCTGACCTTTCTCCAGAAAGACCCATGCTTCTGTACCCATGAATTGGATAATAATTGAAGAAATTCAGACAAAATCTTTCTGGTCCCAACCACCACCCATCTCTATCTTTTGCCTCAAGGGCAAACCTCACAGTTCCCATGCAATGGACTGCAGTATCACCTATTGGAGAAGGGGCAGGATTTAGGGAAAAGGAGCTGGTGATGGGCTCAAGCAGATTCACAGCAGAGCTTCCCATAAAGTCTGGGAAGAAGGGTTTCCCCAGCAATCCCTACCCAGCATATTCCTATGAGAATAACCAGACTTAATGAACTCTCCCCTAGCAGTGTGAATGGACACTGGTGCAGGTTTCCCAGGGAAGCTGTGGCTATCCCATTCCTGAAAGTGTTCAAGGCCAGGCTGTGTGGGGCTTGGGTCAACCTCATTTAGTGGAAGGTGTCCCTGCCTATGGCAGTGCAATTGGAGTGACATGAGTTTTAAGGTCCCTTCAACCATTCTGGAATTCCATTAATTTGGACCAGAGGTGTTGTCAGTAGTGCTAGGTAGTGAGATGCACTTGTCCTTTATCTCCTTGGGCAGTAGTTCTTCAGTTCTTTAACAAACCATCTGTCCTGTCTTTGCTGAAAGCTGATGCCTATGGCTTCTCTCCTCATCCTGCTGATGGATCTCCCTCAAGGACTGATGACACTGAGTTTGTGAAATGCAATGGCTTCATTTGACCTTAAAAAGCTTATTTTCCTAGCACATTTTGCTGCACCAGATTCTCCTCTTACAAGTCGCAGAATGGATTCACATGGGTTCATTCATAGCTTTTGCAGCATGAAACTCTCATTCAGAAAGGTTTTTATTGTCCATATTTACCTCTATGGAGCAGCTAAGTGCCACTATGCATATGCTGAAGTTTTCTGATGAACTGAAGTAATGTATTTTTAGTTCATCTGCAAATTGTGTCTTCAGACACTTTAAATGAGGTGCTGAAAACATCTCTCTGCCAAGAATCCCACTAGAACCAAAGGCTCACAAGGCCATCAGGTCAGGGTTGTTCAGCCTTGGCACAGGCTGCCCAGGGCAGTGCAATTTAACACAGATTTAACAGGGACAGATGGTTATAGCACTTGGAAACATGGGTTAGTGGTGGGCTTGGCAGTGCTGGGGGACTGGTTGGACTTGATAATCTTAGAGGACTTTTCCATTCTTAAAGATTCAGTGATTCATTGTGCCCTTTTTGCATGGGGATGAGCAGAGGCAGGCAGCTGCCAGTTTCTCTGCATCCCATCAGATTTTTGATTACATCATTGCATTCACCATGAATTACACTAAAAAAAATCTTTGCACTTAGAGGAGAGAAGAATTTCCAATGCTATGTTGTCTTTGTAATTTCTTCCACTTTTCCTAACATGAAGGTTTCTTCTTAAGGGTTTTTATTCCTGGGACCCTAATAGATGAGCCTAGTTAATTCACATTTCCATATTTCTGTGCATTTGTGTGTGTTGTCTTGAACAGAGAGTCAGATATGGGGTGCCCTTTGACCCAGCAAACTCCCAAAAGAGCACTTTGGCTCTATTATGGATCGAGTGAGAGTGTTAGACAAGCCCTGCCTTAGGTTCAGATATTTGGCATCAGCTTTACTCAGGTGACCCACAGCTAAATCTCTCTGGCTTGCAAGTTCTTAAGAATGGCCAATGAGGTCTATTATAAAATAGTTATTTATTGAAAAGACAGAAGTTTAAGGGATGAAAGGCCTTAAACAGAGTTACTTCCTACACAGGATAAAACAAAAGGCTACTACTAGATGACATAAAACAGTGCACAATAAAAATGTATCTATGCTATAGCTAGCAAAGGAACACTATAGATTAGGAGTCAATGTAACTGACCACGAATTGATGATCGGACAGTCCGATCACTCAGCCACCAGGGGAGTAACCATGAAAGGCATCCTGACTTCGGGGAGAAGACTCCACACATTCTGAGGAATGTGCAGAAGATTTCTGCTTTGTGAAAATATGGTGTAGCTGTTATAGTTTGTAAAGTGAACTGTTGGTCAGTCAGAAATTCCAGCTTATCTTCCCACATCTGCTTCCACAGCAAGATTTTTACTGTCAGCTGAAAGCATCAATCCTGTGGCACCAAAATAACTCAATGAAAGGCAAAACTGTCTTTCACCAAAGCTTATGTGGTTTTTAACTCAGAGCAAGATTTCCTGAGTTACAGATAAGCTTTTCAGTGGCAGGGGCAGAAGTCCTGCTACAGGCTCTTCTCATGTCCTGGTTCCTGCAGTCTATCCAGAACTGCCTGTAGCAACACTTTTCCCAATCCTACAGCACTCTGTCAATACAGATGATGTTGTGTCAAAGCATCCATACTATGGATACTAAACAAACTGCTTTGTTGGTTTACTGTGTGGCAAATTTTACAGTCATCTGTCCTTATGGAGGACAAGGGGGCTGAGTTGCTGCTCCTAGACCAGCCCACTGGAGAATAGATGTACAGGCAATTAAATGGTGTGTTAGCAGAACTTTGACCTGATCCTGACCCATTTTCCAGGGGTGAACATGACATTTACAGATGGATTATTTCTGCAAGCAGTCTCAGGCTGTGATCACCCTGGGAGCTTTTCCAGCATGCTGCATGGTCTGGCTTCCTTGGTGACAGTAACATTGAGTTCATCATCTGTACAGGCTTGAGCCTGTATGGAGACAACATGAGAACTGCTATATGGAATGGCCAACATGTGTCCCTTCCTTAGCAGAACCCACAAGTTTATAATACACAGGGAAATTCAGAGTGGCGCAAACTGGCAAATTTCCACAGGGCTGTGATTCATACCAGGAGGTGTCAGTGTTGTTTGGTTTAACCTCTCTCCCCAGATACACCTTTTCCTGGTGTCTGTGATTTCTGCTGTGGGATCTCCAAGTGTTAGGCTCCCAGAATCCATGCTGTTCCCTTTGGCAGGTGTTTAGCTGCCAGGGATAGGGATAGCTTTGGGCTCCTGGGCTGTTGCAGATGCTGATGGAAATCCTCTATCAGCCTCAGACTGTGCTCTCCCTGTGGCTGGGAGCACAGGGCACTGGGTGCAGGCTGGAGGCTGGAGAGCAGATCTAAGCTGGAGGCAGTAGTGGAAAGAAGGAAACAATCATGGGGGTGCTGATGTTTACTCTGAGGTCTGCAAAGTCGATTTGGTGTGACAAAGCTGCCTAGATGTGCCACTCAGTCTGGGCACAAGGATTTATCTCACCCTTTTGCATCAAACATGCACCTCTTCACACTGTCTGGGGTGTTACTCTTAGAGTTACTCACCCACAACTCTGTGTCTTACTCAGCTCTTTGGCCCTCTGCAGTGTTCACTGTCACCTTCAGTCCTGGTTTTGTGACATTTTAATCATGATGGCCTGCACAATAATTCATCCTCCTTGAAAGTCCACATTGCATGGTCCTCAGGCAATGCAATATCCATGATTTGGGGGCTGCTGACTCAAACAGCTTTTCTAAATGGATGGCAACATGGTTCTGCTCTGCCAAATGACTTGGTTTCATGCTTTCCAGTACATATTCTTGATCATAACATCCTTCAGCCAGTGCTGAAGTCACCTTCTTGGAGACTCAGTATTTTCTCCTCTTTTGTGCCAGTGCTGTGCTTGATGGGCCCTAACCAGGGATGTTTAGAGATACTGATCCCTCCCCATCCTGCTCACATTCACTCCATTGTCCATTACCCAAGTTTCAAATTAATTCATTAATATATTTTGCATTGTTTTAGTTTTTGTACACAGTTGGCTTATCCAAACAGACTAGCTCCCTGTACATGTGTTTTGTGTGTATGTGCATGTCTTAGAGGCTGATTACTAATGTTTGGGGAAAAAATGCTCTTGGCCACCAGAAGCTTCTTTGTACCCTTCAAAATCTCACTGAAGCTTAACAGTAAATTATTGTGTTCAAGAGAATAGCACAGGGATTAGAGGATGAATATGACATTAAGCCTCCATATAGGAGCTGGAGATGGGCCACTGGATGCAGCAGGCAGTGACAAGGGTGTTCTTGCACTGCAGTGGCAAATTTGTATGTTAACAAGACCATTGAAATCAGAAATTGGTTGAAATTGACTTTTTAACTAAAGAAGTCTGGGATGGAAAATGGAATTAAATGGCTGAATCACAGAATCACAGACTGGTTTGGTTTAGAAGTGATATTAAAGATCATCTTGTTACACCCCCCTGCCATGGGCAGGGACACCTTCAACTAGACCAGGTTGCTCTGAGCCCCATCCAGCCTGACCTTGGATGTTTCCTGGCATGGGGCAGTCACAGCTTCTCTGGGCAGCCTGTGCCAGGGCCTTGCCACCCTCACAGGGAAGAATTCCTGCCCAATATCCCATCTAACCCTGCCCTCTGTCCATGAGAAGCCATTCCCCTTGTCCTGTCACTCCAGTCCCTTGTCTTAAGTCTCTCTCCAGCTCACTTGGAGCCTCTTTAGGTACTGGCAGGGTCTCTAAGGTCTCAGAGCCTTCTCCAGGTGAAAACCCTCAGCTCCCCAGCCTGTCTCCAAAACAGAGGGATTCTAGCCCTCGCAGCATCTCTGCTGCCTCCTCCAAACTCTTTCCAACAGCTCCAGTATTTTGGGGTGCAGAGGACATGTTGTGTTGCAGTAAAATGTCAGGTGAAGCAAGAAATCACTCTGACCCAGAATTTTAGGTTTATTTCTCCGCGAGGCAAGAGCACATTGCACTGTTTACTATTGCATGGGGGACCTCAGCATGGGGCAGAATTCCTCTGGGGCTGGAAATGGGTTAGGAGGCAGGTTTTGGCTCTTGCAAAGCAGTAATCATTGAGCAGGCTTATCTTTAAAATGAGCTGTGTGTGCAGGAGAATGCACCTGTTTATGCTGAGTGCAAATGTATTTCTTTTTGTTCACCGTAGAAAAGAGAACAGCTTTAGGATCAGAACACAAGCCTGCTCCTCATCTGAGCAATCCTTTCTGAGCAGAATTTGCCTGGAACCCATTTAGGCCAGCATCTTTGGCCAATCACAGCCAGAACCAGACATACAGAGGGGGGCTGGAGGAGATTCCTGTGTCATGGAATAACTCCTGCTTTGGCTCATGGTTTTTCAGGAGCAGTTAGATGCTGAAAACAACTCTGAATACTCTTGATATGCATCTAAACAACCATGACTTAAATAAATCTCATTATATACTGAAGTTCAGTGTCCTCCTTTCGCATTGAGTTCAACCACCCATTATTATGGATTCTGGCTTTTCCACTACTTCATTTCACCAAATTCCTCTTTTCTGGTTTTAAGAGCAGGAGAATACTTAAAAGTAAGTGACACTGCAATCCAGAAAGGAAAAATAATTTGAAAATCCTGGACATATTTTCTGCTTAGTTTGGCTCAAATGTGTCTTTTTTTTTTTTTTTTTGTTGCTGTTTTGCTTAGAGAAACATTAAAGAGAAATATGATGTTCTGAAATACTCCTTGTGAAGCACTTTGCTTCATAGGAGGATTCATAGTTTTTGGCATTGTCCTGAGTAGAATAAGGGGAAAAAATAGGATGGGAAAGAATTAAAGAAACTGAAAAAGAAAATTAAAGTTTCGTTTTAGAATTAATTAAATATTTCAGGCCTAACATTTTGTAAAGTTTTCCTTTTTCTCAGTGAAAAAACAGAATATTCTTCTTTTTTCACCAAGATGTACTTCTCCAGACTAAGCTTGAAATATCCCTCCTGTGCAGGACTCCAGCATGAAGTCCCCCATCTCCTTTTTCTGCATCATTCATTATTTTGTACGTGTACATCAAGAAGAGGGAATTGGCCTGGCTCAGTGCCAGCAGAGCTGCTGTCAGCAGAATACACTGAACACCCTGTGCTATTGCTGAGCAAATGTAGCCTTTCTTTAAAGTCCTTCAAAGAAGGTGAAAGCTTGAAGTGATTAAACCTTGTCCCCTTCCTTCCTTCCTTCCTTCCTTCCTTCCTTCCTTCCTTCCTTCCTTCCTTCCTTCCTTCCTTCCTTCCTTCCTTCCTTCCTTCCTTCCTTCCTTCCTTCCTTCCTTCCTTCCTTCCTTCCTTCCTTCCTTCCTTCCTTCCTTCCTTCCTTCCTTCCTTCCTTCCTTCCTTCCTTCCTTCCTTCCTTCCTTCCTTCCTTCCTTCCTTCCTTCCTTCCTTCCTTCCTTCCTTCCTTCCTTCCTTCCTTCCTTCCTTCCTTCCTTCCTTCCTTCCTTCCTTCCTTCCTTCCTTCCTTCCTTCCTTCCTTCCTTCCTTCCTTCCTTCCTTCCTTCCTTCCTTCCTTCCTTCCTTCCTTCCTTCCTTCCTTCCTTCCTTCCTTCCTTCCTTCCTTCCTTCCTTCCTTCCTTCCTTCCTTCCTCCCTCCCTCCCTCCCTCCCTCCCTCCCTCCCTCCCTCCCTCCCCTCCTTTTGTCTTTCCTTTGACCTCCGTAGATAAAGGCAATCTATGCCTACACAGGACTTCACAAACATCTTCAGAGACAACTGGGAGCTCATTTTAACCCCAGTGTGCCCTGGCTGGGCTCAAAGAGGGTGTTCAGGTCACCTTCATCTTGCCACCAGCTTCAGCAATCCTCAGTGAAAGGGAAAATGCAATTAAAACAACCAGGGTGGACAAAGCCTCACACAAGAGCAGTGTGGTGTTCTGTGGTGCATGTGGAGACCAGGCTAGGCTTTAATGGATATGGATCAGGCCATCACCTCCCCAGGCTACTGTCATCTGATAAGATCCACTGCCTATGCATTGGTGAGGCATCTGCCCTGCCCTGGACAGCCTTATGTTCTCATCAGCTCTGTAGGTACATAAACTCTCTTTAACCTCACTGGGAAATTTTTCTGTTGAACGTGGCTTGCAAAAGGTCACCTGATACCTGATATACTCTTTTTCACTGAGGTTTATTTCAGGCCAGTGCTGGGTTCCCTGTAAATTCTAATTATTCTTTGTAAGGGTGGGACCAGAGCAAGGCAGAAAATTAGGAGACAAATTTGGCTGCTATTTCAGTTCAACCCCCCATTTCACACTAAAAGAGCAGTTATTAAAATCTTCCTCAGCAAAATTAAGAGCATTGAAAATCCCTTTGATAAAAATTTGAGAGCTGAACTAAGTACCTGTTGGTTACATCCAAACTGGAGCTGGTCCACGGTTCATACTTGCTACTTGAGCAAAGGTTTAAATGAGCTGTGAGACCAGCCTCTTTTAGAATGGGTTCTAGCACATTCCTTGAATACTCTGAGAGCTAATTTGGTGCACAGAATTCTTCAAAGGTCTAGACACCACTATGACCAGCTGTTCTGAAAATAAGGGGAAAGTAACATTTTCAGGGCTTATTTCAGATTGCAGAAGGAATTTGTAATTTTTTGGGTACCTTGCCCACAAATGTGCCTTGGAATGTTGAATAATAATGAGGGAAGTCTCAGAATGACAGGATCTTTCTCCAAACCAGCATAAGTTTTATTGCTACAGGAGCAACCAATATGGTAACTTAGAACACAGATATTTTTTACTATACCCAGCATATTTTTTTTTATTAACTCTTAAAGCTACTAATTTTCCTCTCACTTCTTCACTGAATATAAGAAGTGTTTAAATGTATAACAACTTTTCTGAGTGACATAAAGATCCTGGAGAATCAGGCCAGTTCCAGATGACAGAATCACAGAATGGTTTGGGTTTGAAAGGACCTTAAAGACCATCCAGTTCCAACTCCCTGCCATGGGCAGGGACACCTTCCACTAGACCAGGTTGCTCCAAGTCCTGTCCTACCTGACCTTGAAGACTTCCAGCACTAGGGCATTGCACAGGAAGTACAATACAACTGCCTTAAGAGAGTGCAGCTGTGCCATGCATTGTTTGGACAACATGAGGTCATGGTGACGTTGAACAGTATCAGACAGACCTCTGATTGAGAGTCATCACACTTGGAAGGGAATTTAGGTTACCTTCCTGAGACATCCCCTTCACCCTTACAAGCAATAGAGATGCAGACCCCAAGCAGGGCACCTGCCTTCTCTTTCATACCTTGCATTAGGACATTCCCTGTGCCTGACACTCAAACATGGAGATCCAGGTTGCAAAGTTGCTAGCACACTCTTGGCTGCAATTCTGGTCCATTGTAACTAATGCTTTTCCAAGCAATTGTCTGGTTGGATTCAGGAACTGGCATATTCCAAGGGCACTTCCCAGCAGATTGTTTTCCCTCATTCATCTGTGGTAGAGATGGGGGGACTTAGGAATTCTCATTAGCCATGCTGAGTTTCTGGGCACTGATGAAATCAGCAGAGTGTATCTATTCTAGTGGCTTGGTTTGAAAAGAAAGGTGTCTGCTTAAGGAAGGTAGGAGCCTCCCCTAAAATGGAAAATGTAAACCCCCTCCCTCTGAGTTATTACAGTTTTGAAATTAAAAGGCTCTCAGGCAAAGATATGGGAATAGGAATAATAGTTCTTTACTAGGAAAACTAAAAATACAAATATAATAATACAAACAAAAAAACCTACTGACAGAATCCAACCTGACACCCTGTGGGTCAGGGTATTGGTAGCAGTCCAGTTCAAAGCTGCAGTCTTCCTGGAGTGTCAGGTGTGGTTCTGTTGAAGCAGGGATCCTGTAAAAGGGTGTAGTTTTCCTCTGAAGGTCCAGTGGTGGTGTAGATGGGCCTGGTCTTCCTCAAGGAATCCAGTGGAGAAAACAGCTGCTCCTCTGGGAATCCAGTGGGAAAAGTCTGCTCTGGTGTCCCAAAATCTCAGATTATATCCAGGAAGGAATGCTTGGCTCCTCCCCCTGGGTGGAGCATCTCACAATGGGATGATGTAATTTTTTTCAGTCATGCAGTGACACTCAATGTCCCATTAACAGAAGATATCTCCCCAGAGGGAGAGATAAAGAAAAACTGCCCAATTAACAGAAGATAACTGCCCCACCTCTAACAGATGGCAAATAGAATACACACTTACCTTACAATCCAGGACATCTAGTAACACTTATTTAAAGCTTATGTGTTGCCTAAATATCCTAATAGGCTTTGAGACCAGCCTGTTGCAGGAGCTGTAGCTGTAGTAAATGGTCAGGGATTCTCTCCTCCTTCACTGTCTCTGCATGCTCTGGATGTCAGATATGGAGAGCTGGACACACTGAGTGTTTCAGTGGTCTAGTCAGAACTGTCCCTACCCATGGCAGGGCAGTTGGAATGGCATGAACTTAAAAGTGCCTTTCAAATCAAACCAGTCTGATTCTGTGGATGTGGTACAGTTGCTGGTCCGTCCCAGATGTGGTAGAGTTCCATATGAACGTGGCCCCTGCTCTCTCACATACTTGAAGGGACCAGTTGTAGTGTAATAGCTGGTGATGTTAAAAACTTTGCCTCAAAAGGATTTAGATGTGGATTTAGATTTAAAGTATAAACACAGAATGACAGAATAGTCAGGGTTGTAAAGGACCTTTAAAGGTCATCTTATTCCAAGCCCCATCCAACCTGGTCTCGAATTCTTCCAGGGATGGGGCAGTAACAGCTTCTCTGGGCAACCCATTATTTCTAGATGTGCACTGAACATATGTGACACACTGGTATTTAGAATTCCTTTGTCAACAAAGTGTGGTATTTCTAGATCATCAGCCTTCTTTGCAGAGGTTGTGGCTGAACTATTCCAGAGCTGGTAGACACAGTGCACCAATGTGCCCACACCTAAAAATGGCTGTTTCATTATCTGCCTGCAAAGGCTCATCTTGGGAGACATAAAGTAGTCAAGGGTGAAGTCCAGTCACCAAGAACAGTGGAGCTGAGTACTCACAGAATTGTTACATCTGCATTCAGACCAGCAAAGCAAGGATGGAGACAAGCAGTCTCATTTTTCACAGTCCGATGAAACTGATTGTTGCATTAAGAGCCCAGCTCTGTTGCAGAAATGCATTCCCTGACAGCCCACAGGGAATAAAAGGCTTTTCTGTGCCTTTTCTGCAGAGATCACAGGGGTTTGGGGGAAAAGCCTGTCACTTCCTACATGTTTATGTTTGCATAATAGATCTGTTAATGAAGTTGCTAGGCAATGTGGTAACAAATACAGTCATGCTGTTTCGGAGCTCGCTTCTATATAAACCAGCATTCTACGAGCAGAAGAATGAATAAATGCTGGTTTGTGTTCCACCTTTAAAATCCACTCCCTACATCCACAGTACAACAGCCTCCATCCTTTGTCTCTGGTTCTGTAGATGCAATCTGTGGTCTTGCTGGTTTACCCGGCAATCCATGGGGGCTGGTTGTTCAGCTGTCCTGAGAATGAATGAGAAACATGAACTTTACCTCTTTCCCTTAGCTGCAGAACACCATTTGGATACTCCCCATGTGCCCATTCACTGATCTTGAGGAAAGCTATTGTGATTTTCACCTTTGAGATTTCTACTTCTGCCACAAATACAACCAAAAACAACGAATGCGTTTTGAAGTTGCCAGTGTGAGAAACGACACTCACTTTTAAAATTTCAAAGGTTTATATTAAACCTTAACAAAATACAGCAAAACACTGAAAAAGGAAAAATTACAGCGCTGGGAGCATGGAACTAAACCACCATCCACAAAACGGCTGCTCCACCTTTTATACCCTGGTGTTGCATCAGGTAACCCTAGTCCCTCCCAAATCAGTAGGTCAAATCTTCACTGTCCATTAGTGGAGACTCCTTTCCTGCAATTTGATTGAAGGTCAGGTGTTGCCATGCTGTGCCCCCCCAGGAACAAGCCTGCCCTCTCCCCAAATGCCCCGACTACCAAGGCCACCCTGTGACAACAATAAAATGGGAGGGGAAAGAGGAGTATGGGAGAACACATCACAATAACATAACTATGCATCAATAAAACTTCTTAACATACACATAATATTAATCTCTTAATTGTGTCAGCCAACCGTTGCATTGCATATATTCACCTATAACACTAGGAAAGAAATCTGAGAGACATGTAGATATTGGCAGAGATAATTAGTCCACCATTTTATTTATTTCTGCATATTGAAAATATATAGTCTACTTTGGAACAAAAGTGGATCCTAGGAAGAAACCACTTCTGAGGAGTTAAGGATGAACTTTGAGTTTGTCATTCTGGCTTTATTCAAGGCAATTTAAAGGATAATGCTCTGGAATGAGCTGTCTCCCTTTATAGGTTCTAACAATCCCTTTCCACCAGTAAGAAACAGAGACTAGTAGATAACTGAAAAAATAGTTTACTAACAAGCAGCAACAGGCAAAAATAACAAATAGATTTGTGAAAAATGCCAGTCACTCGTTTTTAAAATTGTAAAAGTTTAATAGTAATAAAATTGTTATAAAAACAACAATATAATTAGAGTAATAAAAATTTGGACAATTTGGATTAGGACAATATGAGACAATAAAAACAAAGAGTTACAGACATTCCGGGTACCTTTTCCTGGGCAGCATAAGCCCAAAAAGGACACCCGTTAACAGAGGATTAACCCTTAAAAACAACAGCCTGTTGCATATTCATACACCTCATACATGATGCATAAATTCCATTCAAACAAAGGATTCTGTGTGGTCAGTGTCAACTTCTTCCTATTAATCCTAATGGCATATTCAGAGGACACCTGAGCCAAGGCAGGAAGAAGTTCGTTTCTCCTGATAATGGAGCAATAAATTCTCTTTCTCTGAAAGATTTAGGTGTCCTGTGGCTGCCATCTCGGTGGGAGCCCTCTTTTTAAAAAAAAAAGTATGTTACATACATAGTTTTTATTTTAACATTATGTTATAACCCCAAACTATATTTAACACACTACTTAAAAAAATTAATACAGCACAACTTTCTAACATAACACATATAATATTCACTTTAGTATTTGAGAAAAGCCAATCAGAAAATACGCATTTTTCACAGATTAAAAATTTCTAAATCTCATGGACTGCCCCCAGAAAGAAAAGACCGGACACACACACACACACACACACACACACACACACACAAAGGCGGTGCTCTGCAGTCAAGCGTGTGATTCGAAGGACAAAGGGAAAGGTGGTGTTACTCTTTCTCCCACCCCCCTGCTCTGCTCCCTGACAACGAGAGCTCCTACTTGGAACTCATGGATGCACTTTGCTTTCCTTGCAGCAGGAGACGACAGGGCAGGCAAGGCAAGGGTGGCCGGGCTGGGTTTTCTGTCCTCAGCCAGGACAACAGATGATCTTTCGCAGCCCTAGCATCCCTGCCTGAGCATCCTCTGATGACATGCACATGTCCATACTTAAGCTTTCCTGATCCTCTGGACTCAATACAGTGCTTATTTTCATAGAAGTAAACCCCAATATCTTCATTCCCGTTTGGCAAGTTTGGTTGAAACTGATTAAGGTGTTCAAAAGTATTACGGGAAGGGATCGACTGGCAGCCCCCTTACAGCGGTCATTTCCCTAGTGTTGGGGGTTAGGTTTTCCTTTTCTTTCTTCAGGGAATTTTCCTCCATTTGTTGTCATAGAGATGGTGAATGGACCTTGATTTGAAAGACAAAAGATGCTGCCAGGGCCTTGGCATATCATTGGAATGGCTCTGGGGGAGGGGGAGACGCAGTGTGGTGGTCGGGAGTTTCTTTATCTGGAGATGGTTCGGTGTTTGCCGGTTGTGGGTTTTGGTGCTGGTCTTCTCCTTGTTAGGAAAATCAATCCACAAAACACCAGAAGTTTGTGTCCAAAAAGGAGGCAGAGTAGTCCTTCCTGGCTTTATTCGAATAAAGGGAGAGGCCGTGGAGCATTCCTCTGTGATCTCTCCAATTTTTGGAGGATGCAGCCTCCTTTTTATCCTAATTTCCTGGGCACATTTCCCTTCTCTCTTTCCCCATTGGCTGAGGTACTGGAGAGGTACAGACTTCCCGGAACGCCTGATAGCAAAGATTCCCCTCTAATATATAACCCTCCCTTTTAATTTTAAATTCTTGCGGAATTTAGGAGTTTTTCTTCCCCATTGTTTCTTTCATCTTTCAATGTCTAATTTCATTTATGAGCAAACCTAAAGTTTATTTGTAAAAGCAAATATCTTTTTCCATTCAACAATCAGTGGAACCCTTCCCATTGTTTCTTTTATCTCCCAGTGCTAGTTTTACCTACCAGCAGACCCACAGCTTGTTTGTAAAGACAAATCCATCATTCCTCTCATCCTGCCCAAGGGACTCTCTGCTACCACTGAGCCTTCCTTGCCATTGCTCCTTGCCTTTGGTGGGCCACTGCCCTCAGGAGTGACTGCTGGACTGGGACTTTTCAGTACCTGTCATTGCTGGGAGAAAGCTCCTCACCACCTGAAATAAATAGGGCAGGAGATCTTTCTCCTTTTCAATGCCTTTATTAAAAATCAGCTTGGGTGGGCAGACTCGACAGGTCACACACACGCCGCCGCTGCTCCCGGGGTGGCACGGAGGAGGAGGAGGAGGAGGAAGAGTGCAGCTGTGTCCGCTGGTCTGCGGGCAGAGCTGGGGCTCACGAGAGCACCAGGAGATTCCTGGTTCTTCAGTTTGACATTCAAGGTCCTCGAATTCAGGGTCTTAGCAGACACTGCTAATTTTCTGTCTAACAGGTGCAATGTAGGTGGGATCATAACAATTTCTACTTACAGCCATGGCTAAGGGGTGTCCAGGACTACTGACTTTAACAGACTATGTTTCATTTGAATTTCTCATAATGTGTAAATAGGTTTTGGATGAGGTAAAAAATGAATTGTTGGGAGACAGATTTCTATGTTAATCTGATTGGATGGAGGCAAAATCCTTTCCACATAGACTTGGTTGATCAATGCAAGTACTCCATCCCCATGTTATCATTGCTCTCCTGTTGGTTTAATTCCTGAACCCTTTTCCTTTTTGATCTGTAGAAATGAGTTCAGACCCTGGATAGATGTCAAGCCCGTGAAAGCGATAAAAGCAAAGCCCCAGTACAAGCCACCAGAGGAGAAAATGATCCATGAAACCAGTTACAGTGCTCAGTTCAAGGGGGAAACCAGTAAGCCTTCTCCAGCTGATAACAAATACCTGGAGCGCAGAAGGATACGCACTCTCTACTGTGAACCCTACAAAGAACCTCCAAAGGTGAGAAACATGGCAGAAGGGACCCAGGGCCATCACTGCTCCTGGTGGGACATGTCCAGGGCAGTCAGGCTGGGCTGAACACTGCTGGCTGTCACTCCCCTTGTGTGGTATCCTCATTCCAGCCAGCATCTTGGGATCCACCTTGGAGATGGTGGTGAATAAAAAGCTAAACATGTCCCAGCCATGTGTGCTGCCAGCCCAGAAAGCCAACAGGGTCCTGGGTTGATCCCACAGCATGGACAGGGGGGTCAGGGAGGGGATTCTGCCCCAGCTCTGAGGTCCTCAGCATGGGAAGGACATGGATCTGTTGGACTGAGTCCAGAAGAGGCCATGGAGATGCTTCAAGAGAGGGAGCACTTCTGTTATGGACACAGGCTTGGGAAAGCTGAGGATGTTTATTTGGCCTGCAGAAGAGAAGGCTCTGGTGAGACTTCAGAGCCCCTATCAGTGCCAAACAGCACTCCAGGAGAGCTGGATAGGGACTTTGGACAAGGGCCTGGAGGGACAGGACAATGGAGAATGGCTTCCCACTGCCAGAGGGAAGGGCTAGAAGGGGTATTGGAAAGAAATTCTTGGCTGTGAGGGTGGTGAGGCCCTGTGGCTCCCCCATGCCTGGAAGTGTCCAGTGCCAGGTTTGAAGGGGCTTGGAGCAACCAGGTGTAGTAGAAGATGTCCCAGCCTATTCAGGGGGTAGGGAAGGAGATATTCTTTAAGGACTCTTCCAACTCCAGCTGTTCTATAATTCTATGGGGCCTGGGGCAGCTTGAGGCACTTTGGAGACAACAGTGCCCTACGTCAAGTGAGGGTAGGGCTGAGATGGAAAGGGTTTTTCTGTTGTCATTTCCTATGTAATTATCCAGGCATCTTTTTCTTCCTGCCTCCAAAACTTTAGGAGCCCCACATTACATTTTATGCTGGAAGCCAGAGATCTGGTGTTAATTCAGAGCATTATACAGATTTTGACAGTATGCACTTCTGGCTTTGACCAGATTGAGAATATATGTTGAGAAGGGCCTGAGCTGGAATGTTTTCCAGCCTTGTTTTCTAGGACCAGCAGAGGATCTGTTTATTAAAGGAGTCACTCTGTGAAATTTTAAAGAGAGGACCATAAGTTGTTCCCTAAGTTGATGAGTGCTTAGATCTGTGAGGACTGAGAGGGATTACAGGGCAAGCATGTAGAAGATGAAGGCTTCTGTTCTCCCTTAGTTTTTGTAACTGTCCTTCCTATTTTGGGGGCGTAGAAAAAAGATGCTGTGGAATTTTCCCATGTGCCAATTAGTGTTCTGCACCTCAGGTATCCCAAGGTAATATTCCTCCATTTTGAGAACCTGTTTAGGACAAACAGAGGAGTCCTCTGCTGCAAGAAAGATGGAGACTTATAGCAGCCTCTTTGCCCTGAGCATCATTTCTCTGCTTCAGAGAGACAATCCTCTGGGGGTTTGCAAAATCCCTTCTGAAGTCAGAGAAAGATGCAGAAATTGATAAAATTACTGATAATATTCCCTCTCCTGTTCTCACTCTGCTCTATCCTCATCTGGATACAATGGGCTCTGCCGGCTCCAGGGGCACTGATTTCAGGGCATCCTGAAAGGAGCTGGCCATTTGCCACTCAGCATAAGCTCAGCTGGTCCCCTGCCTTTGTGGCAGTGCAGAGATGAGCAGATAAGTAAAATTTGTGCTGCTTCAGATCTGAATCCTGTTTTCTGCTTGTCCTTGTGTCTCTCTTTCTCTCTTTCTCTCTCTCTCTCTTTTTCTCCATCCCTATGTCGTTGTTTTGCCTGTCGCTCTCCATGCAGGTGGAAAAGCCTAGCACAAAGCCTTCCAAACCAAAAAAGACCACAACAAGCCATAAACCCTTGAAAAAGGCCAAAGACAAGCAGATTGCATCTGGCCGGGCTGCCAAGAAAAAGAGCGCCGAGACCTCCAACACTGCAAAGCCAGAAGATAAGGAGAAAAGTAAAGAGATGAACAATAAACTGGCTGAGGCAAAAGAGTAAATGTCACTGCACTTTCTTTCTCATTTTTTTCCTTTTCTTTCTTTATTTCTTTCTTCCTTCCTTCCTTTTTTTATTTTTTTTCCCTTTGATTAAATAAAGGCCACAAAATTAATTAGAGGCTTCTAATCTGCTTTTTGTTCTGATTGTATTAGAAGCTTTTCTGTTTTATTTCCAAGGAGGATTAGGAAATCCTTGTTTCTGAGGTCAGGTTGTTCTGCTTTGCCTGCACGGCTCTGCACAGAGTGAGGGATGTGAGAATGTATGAGCAGGGTCCTGAGAGATGAAGGTGATGGATCAACAGTGATTACATCCAACAGCTTGTCCCTTTCCTTGGGCTTGGTTCTTAGTGCTTTGACAGCATGGAAGTGCCCATTGAGCCAAGGAGGGGCTGTGCTCTCATCCCATGAGGCCCTTTTGGGTTGGCCATGGTTGTGTCATCTCCCACTGGTGTCACCTGGCAAAGGGGTTTGGAGGCAGAGAGGATCAGGTTCATTCCTGGTGCCATGGATATGCTGTAAATGCACCAAAATCAGTGGTGTCGCCAAGAATGATTTCCCCTTTTGGCACTGATGGGAATTCTGCTCCAAGAAGCAACAGGAAAGGAGATCCCATGGAAGTAAAAGGACAAATCCTCCCCAAGGGTAGTTGGGAGTACTTCTAGCTGCGTCAAGGCAACTTCATTCATCAATACCACTTGAAGTCCTTGATCTAAAAAAAAAAGAAAAAAATTGGTGAGGGAAGGTGCAGTGAGCAGTGAAGACTTTCCAGTCATATGGCAGGTTAGACTAGGTTGTCAGCAGGTTGTTCTTCCCTATTGTTTCCCCTAAGTTATGGATCTTATTAATTATTCCTGTTTTGCTTTGAATCTTGATCTGCTTTCTTCACTTCTGGGATGCCAACAGGCAGAGCTAGGTTTCAAAAAGAGGTTTAGTTTGCAGACATGACGTTCCAAAGGGTAGAAAGAAATGTGTCACCAAGGTTGGCTAGAGCTGTCAGCCCCCGTTGTGTCTATTCTTCCAGCTGTTTATGTTCATGTTGGCTCATGGGCAACTCAAGAGGGCCATAAAAAAAGTTTCTGGGATGCCTAGACTCCCTCCAGACAAGATCTCAGGGTTTCAGTCCTATTTAATGTGCTCTTACACTAAGAAATCCCCAGGACCAGTTTGGAAGCCCGAAACACAGCAGGACCATTTGTCAGCGAGTATGAACTGGCCCGACAGAAGGGCATTGCATGCCAGAGAATCTGGGTCACTGGATCAGTGGGAGAGTTGTGGTCCCAATCCAAATTTATGTGCCTAACTTCTGGATTGGGTCCTAAATACATAAGGATTAATTTTTGTCCCACTAAACTGAGCTGTTAGACTCTCCCATAGCAGAGTGGCTTCAAATTAAGATGCAGGGTTCTCGTTCCTTATTTTTGCAGCTCCAAATTTTCTCTCCTAATGTGAAGTCCAGCTTGAAACTTCCAGTGGACAATTGGGAAGCATGAAGACGGAGATGGGAAGTAGAGTGGGGAGGTGGTGTGTTGCTGTAGAGGTGGTGGAATAAGGAAAGTCTTATTGCTAGGGGTATTTTAGAGATGTGAAGCTATCTAGCAGAAAAAGGGATGGTTTGGGAGGGCGAGGAGTCTCTTTTTTGGGGTTTCATCCCATTAGAATTAGTCTTTTGGAAACATAAATGAGTGGTGGGCTACAAGGTTGAGTGAAATGTTCTAATGAGGAGGAAAGCTCTGTGATATACAGATAGTGACATTTGCTGGCCTTAGTAATGAATAAATGCCAAGTTCAGTGTATCATGTGATGTGTCCTGTTTGCCTTGCGCTAACAGCCTAAACCTTTGAGTATCAGTAAATGTAGTGTTCTGAATTCAGTGGTGTAATCCCCAGCTTAGCTGTGTTAGAACTGTGTGCTATGAGCTAGTCAGGTTGTGTATGTGGAAAATATATATTCATATATAGAAATATATATATATTTAAACCTCTGCTGTTTAGGAGGAAACCAGGGAAAATCCTCCAGGAAGTAAAACTGTGGAAATCTTTGTGAATGTAGTGCTTTTTTTCTTTGCCTTTTTTTTTTTAATTTTTTTTTTTTTAATGTGCATGTCTCATGGAGATGCTGACCTGTCCATACTGATCATTGCTTTTCTGAGTGCTCAGAAGCCCCTGCAGCACTGCTCAGCTCCGTGTCCAGAGCAGCTTGGCACAAGGCTTGTGTTGAGCTCACGGGGAGGCATGCTGCCACGCTGCTCACAGCTCCTCCAACCTGTCACATAAGGGACAATTGGCCAGAGAAGAGCAGCTCCCAAGACTTGGTGTGATTCCTTGGCTTTTAAGATGCTTTATGTATTGTCACACTCCTCAGTAATGTCCTTTCCTACGGGATGTAGCATAAGCTGTGAGGCTGATATGTCACAGCAGGCAGAACACATCAGGAAGGCACTAGACAGTTCAAATGGCTCAACACACCAATCTTACATAAGGACAGACCATGCAAAACAATTCTTCCTATTATTTTTCAGTCCTAAGTTTCACATTTAAAGGTACACTACACTTGCTACCATTTCACCTGGAATTCAATGAGAATTTGGCCCTTGACTTCAAGGTGAAATAAAATTTTGACCAAGGAACATCAGTAAGATGATTTTGACCAAGGAACATCAGTAAGATGCTCAGACCACCTCATCCAAGCATCTCCATGGCTCTGGATGAACTGCTGATTATCCAGCTTGGGATGGTTTCTTCTTAATGAAGAGCATTTATCACAATATTTGAAACATACACAATGAGTGGTCAAAATGTAGCTTTCTGTTTCCATAACACATGAAGTCTTTTGGTGGCAGAGGGCTTGGAACTAGAAGGTCCCTTCCAACCCAAGCTATTCCATGAGCTCACTACAAAGCTAGGCATGAAGTTTTAGCCAGTGGTTTTAATTCCTTCTATAGTGAAGGAACTTTCCAAGGACCATTGAGCTGCCTGCTTTTGACACCTGTCTTTGGGTGGGATGAATGGTCCTTGAAAGGTTTTCTTTGCAGAAAGATCCAGGGAGACTGGTGAGGCCTGGACACCTTCCTCTCACATCAGCAAAACAGGAACAGAAATCCTGGCTTGTGTTCCATATGCACCACATCTGCAGCATGCATCCAAGCGCACACACATCCAAGCACATGGGCTGGCACTGCACTGAATACCAGGAACTACAGCAGAGGCAAGCCTCAGGGTGAAATCCTGCATTGCTGTACCTTCCACAGACTCTATGCCCATCCAACCCACTCAGGTTTATCAGAAAGGAGACCAAATCTCTGCCATTTCAAATTCTGTTTGGGCTCTGAACTTGTCAATCCCACTGGGAAACAGTGCTCTGCTCTTCTGTGTTTCCAGCTACCACAATGCTGATTCTGTTCCATTGCTGATTTGTAATATGTTTTACTTTTCTTGTAAAAAGGAAAAAAGAAATGTTTTGCTTTTTACCCTGTGAGAATTCCTGTGCTATTGCTTGCTTTCGCATTTTCACTGTATTGTACTGTTACTCCTTTCTGCAAAATGGTGCTAATTGCTGACTGAGCTCCTGTTTTCTGACTGCTTTGCACACTGATCACTTGCTTCTTCATCTGCAGCACAGCCGGTGCCAAAACCTGGTGCCCATGCATTCCACAACCTCTTGCCTCTCGGAGGCAGATAGGAAGTGTCTAATTAATATTTTGTGGCCTGGGTTTGGTTGCGTATCACAAATTGTCTCTTGTAAACATGTTAAGCACACCTCCTTGTGGTGCTTTTTCATTGTTGGTATTCTGATGAGAGTCTCACACACACACACACACACACACACACACACACACACACACACACACACAAACACACACACACACACACACACGTTAATGTACCGCAAATTGATTGTGATGTGCTTGTGATCTTTGCTTGCTCAAAGGGTTTTTTTCCAATGATAAATAAATGCTGAAGACAAATACCTCCTCCTTGATCTTGTTTTCTCAATCAGAAGCGCAGTTAAGTGGAAGAAATGTCTGTCCAAATGAGGTTGTGTTGCTTAGAGTTGCCACTTTGATGCCTGCTGTGGGGACAGCTGGGCTGGCACAGTCTGACTCCCTTTAGGTGGCTGCTAATCTCAGACCAGTCTGGCATGAGCTGGAAGTGTTTGCAAATGCAAAGATGGACAGTGAAGTCATGTGGATGGCCCAAGTTCTCTTGTTTTCTATACAAAATATCTTTGAGTGGAGAGTCTGTGCAGTGCCTTGCTTATGTCCACCTTGTCCTGGCTCAGGGACCAGAGACCAAATCCCATTGAGAGCTGGAGGGAGGGTGGATGATGTGTATTTACCAATGTTAATTACACTTTTTTCAACTGCCTACAGCTTTTATTTTCTCCCTAAACGAAACCTGGAAAACTTGGTCTACTGGAAGGTGTCTCTTCCCATGGTAGGGGGTTTGGAACTAGATGGTCTTCAAGGTCCCTTCCAATCCAAACTGTTCCATGATTCTATGATTTTGGAACCTCTCCTCCACCTCCTCCTCCTCTCTGTTGACATCCATGGGCCACCAAACCTTTTCTACCTTCCTGTTGCTAAGGGTGCCATTTCACATCCCTGCCTTGTTTATAAATCACTTTCTGAACTTATTCCATTTGTGACCACATGCTAGTAAGAGTGCTGCTTTCTGATGTCCTCTGTATTACCCTGCCTTCCCTTCTCCCTCCCCCACCAGTTCCATCCATTCATGAACCACACCTATCTATAGGATTTTTGGAGTGTTTCAGCTGGGATTATGTTGCAGGATTTACCATCTCACTCTGTACAGCTGGTAGTGGAGAAAATGCTCATTTCTAAAGGATTGGTTATTACTGGGGCTTATCTGTGACAATCCACGATGGGCAACAAAGTGCTTCTCCCACGACACACAGGCACAGGGTCTTTCCCATGCTGCAGTCTTCCCAGGCAATCCATCTCCTCCCTGCAGCTGCCCAAAGTGAGTGCTGGAAAACACCTTTGCTGCCCTGTTGATCTCTGAACTCACTCAGCCTTGCAAAGTCCAAATGCAGAATGGGGCGCAGGATGCATTTCAGGGGAACAGTAGGAGCCATCCCTGGGCTTTAGCCTTCACTGTCTGAACCCACTGGTACTGACTGACCCCTTAATCTTCACCAAATCACTAGTGACTGGCACTGCCCACCTCTTCCCAAGGGCTCTGCTGGAGGGCTTCACTGAAAATGAAGTGCTTTGCCTTACAAGAGCATTTAGTGTGGAGATGTTGAGGCACTGGCTGGACATTTATTTGTCACTGTTAGTGCCTGGGTGAAGTAAAAAATAAACTGAATTTTGAAAGTCGAGTCTCCCTCTCAAATACTTAATAACAGAGTATTTTAGAGGTCTTTTCCCACCTAAATAATTCTGTGATCTGAGAGTGATCAGAGGCTTGGCAGAGGTGTCGCTTTGACTGCCATGAGCAGTCCCATGAGGAGTTGCTTCCCTTCCAATTTTACTGAGCTGCTTTTAACTACATGGTGTCCACTCATCTGGGATCCTGGTGCATGGGTGGATGAAGAAGTTTTTCCTTGACACTCTCCGTCCTTCCACTCCAGCTTGGGCACAGAACTGAGCTCCCTTTGAAAAGCTCCATTATAATTTTTAAATCCTTGACTGGTAAAAGGATGTCTCACCAGCTGACATATCAGCTGTTATACAAATGCAGCCTCGTGTGTCATGATATTCTTTTGATTTAGGGCTTATTTAGAAATGTGGCAGTGCAGGAGAGAAAGAGACTTTAAGAAGATGCTTCTGACAGAGCTTGTACCTCCCAACATCCAAGGAATAAGAACCAACAGTGCCATCAGATGAAGAAGAGAAGCCACACAGGAAGGAGAAATTCCCTAGTATAAACATGATGATACGGATGTGCTCAACTCCAAGAACAGTATCTTTTACACATTTGGAAAATATTGTGGTGTTCCGACATGGGCTTCTGCTCTGCCTTGTTCCAACAGTGTCATGGTAAGTTTGATTCAGTTGGGGAATTGGCAGCTTACTTCCATTTGTCCTTATTCACCTGAGCTTTCTGGGTTGGGAATAATTCCACTAATTCCACTGGGTCTACTTCCAAGCTCAGGGGTGTGTGATAAGGGGTAACACAGCTCTGAGTACTTCAGGACTGGTGGTCTGTCATGAACTCTGAATTGCTTGTAAAGACTCTTAATTTCTGTTGCAGGGTGCCTTGGGAACAACTCCCTAATCCTGACTGCCATGGTGGAGGACATGTGAAGCAAGAATAAAACAAAATCCTACTAGTGGATTGAAGGCATCTTTATGCTTTCTAAAATGCCAGCTTGCCCTTTAGGGGAAGGAACTCTACTCCATGGAAGCCAAAAACAAGGACCAGCCGCCAGAAAAATGATGGATAGTAGTGGCAGATCTTAGTGACATGTGAGAGCCCTGACTGCCTTCAATGTGTTTCAATGTGAGAGATGGGAAGGGGAAAGCATTTCTCAACCTTCCTTGTTGTCCTCTGCCCACCCCAGCCTAGCCTGTGGCATGCAACAACCCCAGGGTCCCCAAAAAGAGCTGGTGTGTCCTCCCTAGCTCTGAAAGAGGTCTGGAGAACGGGGTCACAGCAAGGAGTGAGGAGCACCCTGCATGGCACATGGTGGGGGCAATCTCACCACACGATGGGTGGCAGATGGGTCTGCTCTTGTCAGTTAATAACACCTATAGGCACTTGATGGTTCCAGGAGCAGATGGTTCAAGGCAGGAAAATCCAGCCCCTGGCCATTGGACTGACCTGCTCCTTGGCCTGGTTCAGTATTTAGTACACAACTGAAGACAAGTTCAGCTGTGGCCACCTTGCTTGGACCCAAGAGATTTGCCCAGAGAAGCTGTGGCTGCTCCATCCCTGGAAGTGTTCAAGGCAAGTGTTGTACTGGAGCTGGAGAAACCTGGTCTAGTGGAAGGTGCCCCTGTCCATGGCAGGGGGGTTGGAACAACAAGGAGGATCTTCAAGATCCTTCCCACCCAAATAATTCTGTGATCCTGTGATTTTTCAGCAGGGACACAACCCCCCAGTGTGCCCTGAATTTAATGAGACAGATAGTGCTTTGGAGCTGCAGGACAGTGCATGTCTTTGCCCCCCTTGCCCCTGCTCTCTTCCCTCTCCCCAAGGTTCATTGCTGATCAGAGATCTCTCCCCGTTGGCTCCCTCCCTTGCAGTCTGCAATGCCCTCACCTCCCCATCTTGACCCCATTTGCTCACCACACCACCATTCCTTCTTGCCTTCAGAAGAATTTTTCCTCCATCCTCTCTGCCAGCTTTTCTATGTCTGTCCCACAGCTGCTTCTCCAATCCTTTGCTTTCTCCCACCTTTCCCCTCCACATCACCCCAAATACCCAGCTCCACCAAGGACTCTCTTCCCATCCTCCCTCAGATACTGTCTCGTGTCCTGTCTCTCTTGGACTGTAAGCCTTTTTATTTGTCTGTACTGTGTGATATCACTCACTGCTTGAATAAATGATACCTCACCTACCAACTGCCCCTTCTCTCTCTGTCCTTTCTTGGTGTGACTTCACTAGATGTGTCTGCAAATGCCTTGTGTGTCTGTCCTGGTGGCAGTCAAGCAGTCAGTCTTGCTTCTGCAGATCTGTCTGCTTTTAGGATGACCCTGCTCATGCTTTTGTCCTCTGGTACTTTTGTTTCTTTTCTTTTACAGCCACAGGGACAAGCTTTGTTGTCAGTGTAGGAGCCTGGCACATTCAGAGCTGCAGGATCTTCTGGCCCTTGCCATTCTGGTGCATCTGATAAAGAGGTTGGCCTTTCTCCAGCTTCCTGCAGAGATGCCCTGTGCTGCCAGGTGGCTCAACAAAGGCAGCAGCCGAGGAGAATGAAGGAGAAATCTTGTAGCCCAGAGCAGAAGCAGCTGATGGTAAAGGAACAACATTCCCCTGTGAGAGGACGCAGTGGGCAGAGATGTGTCAGTGGAAATCCAAGCAGATATATCTCTCAGGGGAATCAGCAAAAGCTGGCTTAGCATGTTTCAGAGATGGATGCCCAGGAGGCTTCTTGTGGCTGAGAAGGTGCCCTGGACATCTGCTTCCTTCATCCCAGGCGAGGACTAGACCTGTCCTTCTACCTGTGAGTACATCAGGACCCTATTGTCACTCAGTCTCAGATGGCTCCTTGCTGCCTCCTTGTCCCTATTTATTGCCTCCAAGTGCTAGTTTGGTTGGTGCTGGCTGGAGCTGTTAGTGTACGTGGAGATGGTGCTTCTTCCCAGGTGCTCCTTATAAACATGGAAAGTTGCAGGAGCAGCTCGGTTCCTCTACCCCCAGAGTGACCCTCACTGCCTGTGGTGTGACAGCAGCCTGCCAGAAAGCAAAGGAGCCTCCTGGTCCTACTGAGTGAGCTCAGAGCATGGTCAGCAGTCTGGTTTCAAGGGTCTGAGGACCCAAAGAGAGGCAAAACTGAAGCAGTTTGGTGGATATGGATGGGAGAGGGATCAAGCAGTGCTCAGTCCCCTGGGCTTCTTTCAGCACCTGTTCCTGTCCTGTCCTGCCTGCAAGAGCAGACGCAAGAGATTAAATGTGTGGGGACCTCAAATCCTCAGTGAGAAGCCTGGAAATGCCATCTAGGACAAGCAAGACTTGAAGCTGGGCTGTGCCTGACATCTCCAGGCTGAAGGAATTTTGGTGTAGGTGCTGGAAAGAAGCATTGGGAAAGAGGATCAAACCCTTGATGTAGGTGATATCCTGCATCCTCTCCTATGTGCCACCATGACTTCCACCTGCCTTGCTTCCACAGGGCTGCTGCCTCCTCCTGCAAGCTATAGATTCCACCAGTAAAAAAGCACTGAAAAAAATCTCAGCTGCAGTTTTAGGGTCTGAGTAGTATTTAGGACATGATTCATCCATGCTGCTCAGGTCCTCATCTCATTTGAAGGTATGGAGAAGTCTTCTAACATCTACATTTCTCCTAGCAGAGCTCTGTGAGAGCTTGCCTATCTGCTGCTGTGGTTTGAACCCTGAAGGGTTGAGTTCCTTGTTGCTCATCCCACACCTACATCAGGCCAGATTTCACAACCAGGCACTTTCTTCTTCAGACCTTGCTGGCCCCAAACACACATTTACAGGTCTCACACCTTTGCAAGGACAGCAACCCCTCTGCCTGCTGAGGTATAGAACAAGGCAAAAATTCTGCACTTCCCTGATACAATTCAGAGTGTTATATCTACTGCTTGATGTGCCTTTCCCAAAGAATGCAACTGAGGCCAATTATAAAGTACCATGTTAAGACCATTTTTCAGTACAAAAAAAGTTTGCATTTTTGTTGCTGTTTGTAAAGACAACAAGCTTCAGTGCACAAAGGTCAACACAGCATTCAGAAGACAGAAGTGACTTGTCATAACCTACTCCTAATCTTACTGGGAATTGCACTTGCCCAAAAATCAATGATTTTCTATCTTTTGAGGAACATGAACTTGCCAATGCCCTCCTGGATAAGGGCACCAACCAAAAGGTGGTTCCTCCACAGACAAGAGCTGTCTCCTTACGTGAATTCTCTGGGAAAGAAAGGACAGATTTCTCACGGTTTTTTCTTTGAAATGTTCCTTCAGCATCAAAGTTCTGTGCCTGAGGCTGTTTGCTGTTTCTGTGCCACTGATTCAGGTAGAGGATTCCTGCTGCTTCTAGGTCTCTTAAAGGCAACTTTTAATTTTCTGTGTGCCTATACTGACTCATAACAGCTCCCAAATAGCTAAACTGCTTTAAATTAAAGTAATTTTGCAGAAGACAATACAAGTCACCAGCTCATTTTGATATGAGGCCACCAAAACATCAAGATGTGAATTCATAGAGGAACAGGGATGAGATGTGAGCATGTCCTCCATATCTCTGAGGAACAGGATAATATTGCTGGAGCTGTCAGAGGCAAGTTTAGACCCCAAGTCACAAAAGCCCAGCTCCATGTGGTTATATCAGGACCAGCAAAGAGGGGATGGTGCTATGTATGCTCATAGTGGCCCATGAACACCCCTAGTTATTTCCAGACGCCTTGTGCTCACTCTGGGAAACAAACCCCTGCTGAATTTCATACTCTTTCTGCTCTCTCAGACACAACAAGAGGGGAAATCTGCCACCTCCAATTCATCTCTTCTACATTTCTCACCTTCTCACACAACAATTTGCCATCAGCAGCCCTCATGAGGGCAAAAGTCTTCAAACTCTTTCCTTGCTTGGCTTAAACAAAAATAATTTATAAATGTTACTTCATGTGTGTTGGGGATTGCTATGTTTCAGGATCAGGCTTTCCTTTCAACTGTCCTATTTGCACACTGCCAGCTCACTGTTCCCAAGGCTGGTACCTAGAGCCAGACCTCACTGTGCAGCCCTGCAGGGAACAGCCATGGTTGTTCTTTGCTGTGCCTGCTCTGTTGTCTCTGAACACCAACTCTGGGGGAAAATAACATAGTTACCTACCACTCACACTCCCTCCAGTTTAAAACAGGTTTGGATGGACAATCACACAGTTGTCTATATGCATGCAAACAAAGGGGAAGCCAGGGGGTGAGATGGGACACTCTTTCTCCTCCTCAGTCCTGAAATCCATGGCTGAAGGACGCATACAGCCATGGAAAAAGGGCCAGTAGATTAAAAGGAAGAACACACAATGCAGGCAGCATCTTTCTGACTGTCTCAACAGGGTGGGACCACCCTAGTGCTGCTGAGATGGAGGAATTTCCCTGGAGATTCTAACAAGGCCTCAGGAAAATGTTGGTGGATTGAAAACAGTTCATGTTGCTTCAGGGAGAGATGATTTTTTTACTTTCAAAGCTCTCCTCTGAAATGCAGGGTGTAGCAGCAAGAGCAGGGTTGCATACCAAGGAAGGGGTAGGATGGCTCTGGTGTTGATCCACCTGGACTGGGTTGAACAAGGATCATCATGTACACACTGGCACAGGACAACCTGAGATCATGTCCCATGGTTCCTGCATCCTCCCTCACTAAAGGAGGTGTGAAGATGTGCTTGGTACCTGCAGTAGCTACTGATGGCCTTCAAACTGCAAGAGCTGTGCTGTTGGGCACCATTTCCACTGGCAAGGATGTGCAGGCTTCTCCAGCCTTCTCCAGAGACAGACAATGGGTCCTGTCCCAGCAGATGTGCATCAGCAGTTTGGACATGTCCTACCCTGAGAGTGGGGCATCTTTCCAAAGAGAAGCTGCTCTGCATTTTCCTTTGATTTGTGGTGCTGAGTTCACCTCATTCCCAGAGGAACTACTGTGCTGAAAGAACTCAGCAGATTTCCTACCAACCTCTGCCAACAGCTTCTGGCAGCAAATGTCTCTTTGTAGGAAGCAAAAAGGGCAAGGTGAGGGTGAGTATCTGAGAGAGGTGTCCTGCCAGGGCTCTTCACATGGTCCTGCCCCACACAGAAATGGGTTTTCTCATGTCTGGGTTGGGTTGATTTCATAGACCAAGAAAATGGTAACCAGCCACTCCATGGTGTCAGCCCCTCCTTCCCTCCTCTAACCTGGAACCACTCCCTGCACAAAAATCATGCAAAACTGGGGAACAAATGGGGATCTCCACAGTCCCTTGATGCAACCACCATGTAAAGCTGCCCATTTTAAATCTTAGCAGGTTTCTCGTGCATCATCAACTGCTTTCTGCATCCTCACAGGCCCATTCCCATCCATCCATGTCTTCCTCATCCCCAGAGATCCTCCTCCTCTTTCCTAGTGAAGACTGATTCCCTTGTTCCCTACAGGTCTTTCCTTCCCCATCCCTCCCTCTGTGCTTTCAGGACCCAACCTTCCTTCCAACACATGTCCAGAGCTTCCACTGGCAGCATCCACCCTAACTCCAGGCTGCCTTTGTTATTTTGTGCTGCCATTCAAGACTATCCAGGTACAAAGGTGACCCTGCCAGTCATCCAGTGCCTTGGTGCCACCACCACATACTGGTGTCTCCTGGGGGTATCATAGAGAAAAGGGGTGCTCTCAAATTGGGACTAGGATATGTTAGCTGGGCTTACTTTCCTTTGGTTGTTTTTAACAGGTGCTTCCTGAGTGGCACAAGAGCTCAGCTCCACTGTGAGAGAGCTTTTACCACCCATCCTGAGGGAAACAAACTGCTTCTTTGAGAGACAATTTTACAGCAAGGTGTTTGTTCGATGTGTGTTATGATCAATTGGCAAGTATTTGTTGTAGCTGATGGTGGACATGATCCTGGTCACAGTTAAACCAAGGGCTGGTCAAAAAGTCCAGCCCGAGCCCTCACATGTTTTGTGGACATCCATGAGTTTTGGACCAGTTTCTTGCAGGGAGCAGGACCACTTGCCAGCCAGCCTGAGGACAAACCAAATGTGTGGTTGTTTGGTGAACACTCTGCAGAGCCATTGGTCATGGGACAATTTCCACCTCATTGGTGGCATTTTGTTTTCATGGGTCGGCTGATTGCTCTGATAGCTTTGCAATGATGCTCTTTCTTCTGCTTCCAGGACCCCTGAAAAGAACACTGGTGCTACAGAGCAAGAACCAAGTACCTTAGTGAAGGATGAATTGACATGAAGTCAGGAACCTTCGTCTGAGCATCAGCTGGAGCAAATGTATAGTTCGCATGAAATGTGTGTTGTCTGGCTGGCATAAAATAAAGCTGATTGTGAGAGCTGAATGACAACTTCTGTTGTCTCTCAAGCACTTTGAAGTTATTGTGTGATGCAGTTAGCATGTCTGTGCCTTGATTTATGTATAGCAAAGTTACAGAAAAAAATGGGTCCAATTCTCCCTTTATTTATAGATGGGAAGCAATACTGGTTTTAAAGGTCTCTCTATTTCATATGGGCAACAGAGAGACAGATTCATATGCATAGCCTGTGGAAGGATCACACTGGATTTCAGAGATTATTCCAGAATCCTAGTTGTTAGAAATAACAACTCTCTTCAAAGATCCTTGAAAGACTTAATACATTATAAATGCTTAACCACTGTCAAAAACTTGTGTTTGGATATTGCCAGGTGAGACACACCTTGTGCAACATCTGGCAGATCCCCTTGTCATTGTGCTGTGGTCACAAATATTTCAAACCTTCTTCTGAGGCTGGTAATATTCAACTGATTGCCAATTTGGGTATCACTTTAAGCAAATGATAGAATTATTTGGGTTGGAAGGGACCTTATTAGATCATCCAGTTCCACTGCCCTGCCATGGGGAAGGACATATTTCACTAGACCTGGCTGCTCCAAGCCCCATCCAACTTGGCCTTTAAGACTGCCAGGCATGTTGGGAAGGATGAAAGTTTGAAAAGAAAGTCGCACAGATATGTATGCTTGGCAGAAAGATTTTTGAATGTAGAACCTGAGAATGAAATAGAGATGGAAGCAAGTTTTGATATAGAAGGAAAGGATTGCTGAGCCAGTCTTACTGGATAACCAAAGAGGTAAAGGGTGTGTTTGTTAGAAGGGGTTTTATGACTTAGAGCAAAGAATAAAACCACCTCAAACAAAAGGATTTTTTTGCCAAGCAGAAAGATAGCACAGGCAAATAAGCCTGTCCATGTTGCAAGTAGAATAAAGGTCTCAGAATTTTCCACTACAAGAAAACTGAAACACAACTTCTAGCTTAAACTGTAATGTACTGACTTTTAGTGATTGGAGAACAGTAACATGAATATGGTAATTATAGTAGTTATGATAGGCTATAGATAAAAGTTAAGGTATAGATTGGTTCTTCTGTATTAAGATGCTCAGCAAAGAAAAGTATATAATGCAAACCAAAGGGTCTCCAGGCCTGCCTGCAGCTGGAGCTGACAGCTGTGGGCACAGGCTCTGTCACCCACGACCCTGGACTGCTGTAATGTATTGGATACAATAAACTGCATTTTAAAGAGCCACCTGGAGTCCTGCATCCCTCATTACGGCTCTTACAGAGGCAGCCACAGCTTCTCTGGGCAACCTGTGCCAGGGTCTTGCCACTCTCCCAGGGAGGAACTTCTTCCTGATATCTAACCTAAATTTCCCTTCTTTCAGTCTTAACCCTTGTCCTGTCACTAAATTTCCTGATTCAGAGTTCCTCTCTGTCTTCCTTGTAGGCTCCTTCAGATAATGGAAGATGTTCTGAGGTATCCAGGTGATGCTTAAAGTTTTAGTTTTATATTTTTCAGATTCTGTGCTGCCTAGGTGTGCCTCATATTAAGTGTTGGTAAGGTCTCTTCACAGAGTAGGGAGACAAAACAATTCCTTTTCTAGCTTGGGACCAAGGACAACCATTACAAGTTTCAGGCCCAAGAGCATAAACAGTGGTAGTCTGAATAGAGAAAACAAGAAGGATGGGACTTCATAATCTGAAGCTGTAATTGGACAATTACCCCAATATGCAAATGGACCAGAGATTATAAAATGAGAGACCTCATGACCAGCCATCCATTTCTGTGACCATTTTGGGTTCATCTTGGGTGAAGCCCTGGCTGGGCTCTTGTACTGCCCAAGGTGAATCCATTGAGGCCTTTTAATAAATCCCTACTTTATTCTTTAATTCTGTCTAGCCTCTGCTGTAGGTCAGCCTTCTCAAGGTATCAAGGCAACCTTCTGCTTTCCAGGCTGAACAGCACCGACTTTCTCAGCCTGTCTTCTTCAGGGAGGTATTCTAGAGCCCTTATCAAATGCTGGACAAGACATCAAGCTGGCAAATTAGTACTTCTTCTCAGCTTATTTTCTAAAAAATGTTTTAGCGAAAATTTGTGAGGTTGTTCACAATTGGAAATAAGGAAAAATTCGGTCAACTGAGGTTCTGTATGTTCATGAGATTGGACTTGGGTGATCTTGGAGGTCTTTTCCAACCTTTACGATCCCCACAGGATGCATGTGGCACCATGATGGGAGATGCTGTGGAAAGCGAAGGGAGACGACCCATCTTTGTTGATCAGCATCGAACTCCAATTTATTGATCCCACTTACACACTTTTATAGTGGTGTTAATTAAGCTCATGCATATTGCAAAATCCAAGCTCATCATAGGTCACAGATTACACATTAACCCCTCCTTTTGTTTTCAATACCTGTGGTTTGTTATTGAATCCAAGATTTATTTTCTCACCCTGTTATGAAAGTTCTCAAGGCCTCCATGTTTGTCAACTTTTGCTTTCCCAAAACTTATCCAAGGACAAGATATTTACTTGTTATTAAAAAACAACCTGAGAACTTCTGCTGTTTACATAAAAGTGCCTGAGAACTTTTGTTGTTTACAGAAACAGGCTGTGAGAATTTGCTCCTCACAGCTGCCTTTTACTTTTCCATCAGCTGTATATGATTATGGCATGTCTGAACAAAACTCTATAAGCCATTTCTGAGCAAAATTTTCCAACAAGATGCAATCCAGTTCTACAGCCTGTCCTGTACAGATGGCATGGAGTCCCCAGACTGCAATTCCAGTAAGGCAGTGGCTCAGCACACTGCAATAAATATTTCTGGGTTTAGGCTAAAGGGTTCTAACATTTAGAGCTGAGATTAGGTTTACTTTTCTAAAGTGGTAACTTCAGGCAAAAGGCTGCTCTTCCTTCACAAATTAGTTATGCAAAGCAGGTACTTCACTGGAGGTGGGGAGAACTCCATGGAGCATGGCAGCTCCATAGCCCTCCAGATCCAGAGGGTTTGGTTTGCTGGGTCTAGTTCATATGAAGATTGCATTGGGGTTGGAGAAGTCATTCACATATTTCAAAGTGAAAATGCAAGTCCATGATACACCTTCTCCACCTCCTCCTCCTTCTCATCCTCCTTGTCCTCATCCTTCTTCTCCTCCTCCTCATTCTCCTCCTCCTTCTCCTCCTCCTAATGTTCGCACTGCAGGGAGTTCTCTTTGGTAGTAGGAAGGTTGGAAAGAACCTCCTTGTTAAAGGGATAAAATACAGAGGAATTATTACAGCGTCCTGCATGGGGTCGCTGAGGGTGAGAGAAAGACGGTGAATCTTGTTTCTTGATCAGAAGGCTGGATTTATTGATATATGATATATAATACATTATGACTATACTAAATAGAATAAAGAGAGAGAAGTTGCAGAGGCT
Source organism: Ammospiza nelsoni (assembly GCF_027579445.1). Taxonomy (NCBI): domain Eukaryota; kingdom Metazoa; phylum Chordata; class Aves; order Passeriformes; family Passerellidae; genus Ammospiza; species Ammospiza nelsoni. Next base: position 15,195,562 of record NC_080634.1, on the reverse strand, counting down.
GCTGCTAGGCTAAGAATAGAAAAAAAGAATCTATATCAAAGTTGTGTCCAGGGACTCGGTCCCCAGCTTGTTTCTGTGATTGGCCTTTAATCATAAACATGTGCTTGTTTATAACATGAGACCAATCAGGTGCATCCTATTGCATTCCACAGCAGCTGATAACAATTGTTTACGTTCTCTTCTGAGTCCTCTGCCTTCCAGAAGACGCAGAAATCTGAAAGAAAGGATTTCTGTGAAAAAATGTCTGCGACAAGGAATATTTGTCATGACTGTGTTTCTAAACCTATTGTAGATCAAGTGAGAGCCTTTAGACCAGCTCTGCCTTAGGTTCAGATTTTTGGCAGAAGCTTTACTCAGACAGCCTGCACCTACAAAGCTCTGGCTTGCAAGTTCTCAGGAATGGCCAGTAAGGTCTATTATAAAATGAGTTACTGAATGAATAGACAGGAGATTAACAGACAGAAGGCCTTAAACAGAGTTTCTTACTACATGGGTTAAAAGAAAGAACTACTAATAGATTTCCATAAAACAGTGCACAACATAAACGTGCCTATATTATAGCTAGCAAAGAAATAGTATAGATTAGGAGTCAATGTAATTAACACCAATTGATGATGAGTCAATCACACATAGAGTCCTTTCACTCAGCCTCTGGAAGAGTAACCACAAAGTGTGGTCCTGACTTCAGAGAAAAGCCCCACACATTTCCAGGAAATGTGCAGAAGACTTCTGCTTTGTGAAAGTTTTGTGTAGCTTTTACAGCTTGTAAAGTGAAGTGTCTGCCAGTCAGAAATTCAAGCTTCTTTTCCTTCAATCTCACTCTCAGTGCAAGATGTTTGTTGTCAGCTGGGAATGCCACCTCAATGGCACAAGAAATAACTCACTACCAGACAGATGTCCACTTGAGTTATCTCACCAAATAGCAAATTCATGTGGGGGGAAGATGCCCTGAGATATCCCACCAGCTGATAGGCAGAACAGGTAAGCCATCCTGTGAGGAGTTACTCTGACAAGAGTAACTCATAGTAACTAATTAAATATTCACTACAAAGGGATGGAGATTGAATGTCTATGAATAATTGCCTTGAGTGTGTGCCTCACTCAGCAGCTCAAGGATGCTTGTAACTTATGATTAAGTAATTGAATGTTCTTGTACAAAATTACCATGATTCCACAATTGTTAGAGAGGAGACCAGTCCAAAGGTCGAGTGCCAGATGGTGGTTGCCTGCAGGAGGTTTTGCTCTAGTTCCCTGGAGCTGTTGGTGTCCAGTTAGCCAAAGGTCTTATCTCTACACAATCATGGGTGATAACCTCGATATCCATGGTGGAAAACTTGAAAAATAGGCTTGTTCTTCCATCAGTATCAGGAGTGGCTTGGAGAGGCAGAAAATCAAACCAAAACACGCACCAGAAGACATTTTGTCTGCCTCTTCGGCTCCCTGAAGGTGAGAGCAGAAAAGTGGCCACCAGCTTTCATTGCACCAGTGGGAAATGTAGGGGAATGTGTTTGAAGTAAGAATGTGAAATTTACCAGAGGTAGGTTTTGAAGCAGTAGAGTTGATTTAAATGCTGACCTAAATCAAGGCAGAAGAAAACATTTGTGTAACGTCTGTGTACATAGTGACATATTTTCCCACCAGACTGGCTACAATATTTCAGACAAACCAAAAAAAAATTAAAATTCTGATTTAATTTCATATAGTACTGCAATGTTCTGACTTATCATAGAATCACAGAATGGTTTGGGTTGGAAGGGACCTTACAGACCACCTCATTCCACCCCCCTGCCATGAACAGGGACATATTCCACTAGACCACGTTGCTCTAAGCCTTGTTCAACCTGGGTTTGAACACTTCTAGGCATGGGGTATCCACAGCTTCTCTGGCCAACCTGTGTCAGGGCTTCACCACCTTCACAGCCAAGAATTTCTCCCCAATGTCCCTTCTAACCCTGCCCTCTGGCAGTGGGAAGCCATTCCCCATTCACTCCAGACCTTTGTCCAAAGTCCCTCTGTGGCTCTCTCAGTGCCTTTAGGCACTGGCAGGGGCTCTAAGGTCTCCCCAGTGCCTTCTCTTGTCCAGTCTGAACACTGAGTTCTCTCAGCCTGTCTCCATAACAGAAGTGCTTTATTCCTTGGAGCATTTCCATGGCCTCCTCTGGACTGGTTCCAGTAGCTCCATGCCACTCTAATGCTGGACAGCAGAGCTGCAGGCAACACTGCAGGTGGGGAGATCTTGAACAGGGCAGAGTCTCCCCCCTCCTCAGCTGCCCACACTGCAGGGATGCAGGCCAGCATCACTTCCTTATCACCTTAAAATTTTAATTTTGCCACAAACTGGAATATTTACAGTTCATTAAGAAAAATCATTAATTTCTCAATTTCTAGCATTTCTCTCCCCTCCCTTCTGGTGTTAGCTGCTATCCTCAGACACCTGCTTCCTTCCACTTTCTGTTCCATTACCTTTTCTTTCCCTACATATTATGTTCTCCTCAGGTTCCTCCTACTCTCAAAAATAATCAAGTTACCAACTGCACTGCCCATCCCATGTATTATACATGATTTCCTGCCTTGGTTTTCCTTTTAGATTGCAAAGTCTTTGCAGCTGGGTGTTTCCCTAATTTTGTGACCTGCTCATCCTGATCTTATCCTGAGGGATTACTGTAATACGTGTGATAGTAGGAACTATCTTCCCACCAGCAAGCTTAATTCAATGCTGCTGAATTTTGCATGCCAGCTGTGGTGTGTGTTGCAGGTTCTTTTAGCCCGGGCTGTGATTAGTGTGAGCAGTGGTGTAAATGTGTAAGGCTGAGGGAAGAGAGAAAGTCCCCCAAGCAAAAAAAGCCAAGGCTGAAATAAGAGCAACACAAGAGACCAGAAATTAGAGCAATGGAAGAAAAGTAGTATTTCAAACTCAGACATTAAAGCAATGGACGCAGATAGAAGCAAGGGGGCAAAACTTTCAATTCCTCCATCCAGGAGCTGGGTAAGAATACTGGTCCAGGGAGTACATATCCCCTAGAGGAGCAGGTGAAGAAAGTGCTTGGGAGAGTGATTCGGACTGGAGCCCTTTGTAGGCTCCAAGCCTCACAGCTTTGTGGGCATTTGCTGATTTTTCAGGGTACAGCATTGCCCAGGGATAAGGAGATGTGTAAAGTTCACACTGGAGATGCTTTAGTCACCAGCAGCACTGGCTGCATGGGCAGGGATCAATGCTGCGAAGCTCCTTATTAATGGGCTAGTTCTTTTTAATGAGGCAGTGACTGAAGTTGTTCAGGGGCTAAGGAGAGCTCCAGACAGATCCATCAAAGACCAGGGCAGAAGTGAGGGAGGATTCAATTAGGCTTTGAGGCCAACAGCATCTGTGGTGTGAAGTGACCAAAACTGTTGGGATTGTTCAATCTGTCCTGATTTATGGATTATGTCCTTGTTGTGTTCTGCTGTAAGGGAAGCCATGGGGTGTTAAATACCAGACTTCTCAGATGAAATCAAGCACAAACGAGCCAAATATTGCATGTGAGAACTATTGATTAAGATGTGTATGTGTCCCTCTCGGGGTCTTTCGGGTCACTGCGACCCTGAGAATGTTAACAAGTCTCTTTTCCCAGTCTGAGCGCTTGAAGAAGGAGTCAGAGCTCTTCATTTCTCGGTCTCAAGGTCGTTTATTGCATCTTATCTATAAAAAATTTTCTCCTGCCCTGCGGAGGTCCATCCAGCAGGACAGTTCCAGGCACTCTGCCTGCTCCCAGGGCAGTGTTATGTCTTTATACTAAAAACTACGTATACAATGTTTACAATTACTTTCCAATGCCTATCACCTGTGTTAGACAGTGAGCTTCTACTCTAAACCAATCTAAAAGTGCCAACATCACAGCAGAAGATGGAGGCCAAGAAGAAGAAGAAGGAGAAAAGCTGGACACACCCAGTTCCCGCCATCTTACCTCCTGAACCCCCATACCAAAAAACCCAAAATCTACTTTTCCACCCCGTGATAACTTCACTACTATTCTACGTAAACTGTTGTGGCTTGCAATCTTGATGTAAGGTTGGTAATTTGCTCCATGGGTCATAATCAAAACCACAGGTGCTTTGGGCTCTGTGCCAGGGCTTCTGAGCCCCCTGGCGGGGGTGTTGGCCGTCCTGGACAGCCAGAGGGATGTTATGGGTTCCCACATGTCCCGACCAGAGAAGGACAGAAAGTCAAGCAGAGACGGGAAAAGAACGACACAAAGAGAGAGAATGGAGGACAGGGACAGAACCACCAGGATTCTGGGATGCACCGTCGGCATTCGATCGGCAGCCGGCGTCTCTGCACTCCCTGCCGGGGGGAGTTCGTGCAGCGCTCCCGGGAGCCGCGGCTCCGGTGGTCGCAGACAGCGGGTCTGCCGCACGGACCGACGGACGGCGGGACACCCGGGGAATCGCCGCTCGGACTGGGTGCCGGGCAGGACAAGCCGCAGCACCGCAGCAGCCGTCAGAACCCCCGACAGCATCGCGACAGGCTGCGGCGGGGTCGTGGCGGCGATCAGAACCACGAACAGCGTCACAAGGGGATGGCGGGCAGCGATGGGCTGCGGCGGGAGCGGCTGCGGCGGGAGAGGCTCGGGGAGCGGCGGGAGAGGCTCGGGGAGCGGCGGGAGAGGCTCGGGGAGCGGCGGGATGTTCCCAGGGATGGCGGGAGAGGCTCGGGGAGCGGCGGGATGTTCCCAGGGATGGCGGGAGAGGCTCGGGAAGCGGCGGGATGTTCCCAGAGATGGCGGGAGAGGCTCGGGGAGCGGCGGGATGTTCCCAGGGATGGCGGGAGAGGCTCGGGAAGCGGCGGGATGTTCCCAGGGATGGCGGGAGAGGCTCGGGGAGCGGCGGGATGTTCCCAGGGATGGCGGGAGAGGCTCGGGGAGCGGCGGGATGTTCCCAGGGATGGCGGGATGTTCCCAAGGGTGGCGGGCAGGTTCCGGGTGCGGCTGCTGCGGGGAAGCAGCGAAGCGAGGGCAGACGGAACAGGGGAGACGGGCGGGCAAGCAGCAGGACAGCAAGGAGAAGGTGAGCACAGGTCAAACGAGCCAACCTCCCCACCAAGAAACGGAGATGGAGGGAACTAATTATGGCGCGGTTAACAGCTTTTATGTGCTAAGGGTCCTCCTATAGTCCGGTCCTTTGAAGATGACCATTGGCTAGTCAGGGAAATTTTTGCTGGACAGCGGGGTTTTGCCTGCAGGGAAAATGGCTTGCAGGCCGGTGGTGGGAGCTTTCTCTCCCCTGATGGCACCCCAGAGACAGAACTTCCCTCCACATTGTAAACGGGCTGCCTGCACAGGGACTGTAATGTTGGCAGTCTCCACCCCGATCACACGTGTTGGACACCTTCTACACATGCCACGTGTTGGGGCTCAGCCCATGCAGTAATCTCCCACCTGATGTCAGAAAATAGGTTTGTAACATAAAATCCCGAAAATGTCGAGGCATAAATAAAAATTAAATGTGACCCTGTTCGCAGGGGTCTTAGGATGAGGGGAGGGACGAGGATCTGACTCCATGTTTCAGAAGGCTTGATTTATTATTTTATGATATATATTATATTAAAACTATACTAAAACAATAGAAGAAAAGATTTCATTAGAAAGCTAGCTAAGAATAGAAAAAGAAAGAATGAATAACAAAGGCTTGTGTCTCGGACAGAGAGTCCGAGCCAGCTGACTGTGATTGGCCATTAATTAAAACCAACCGCATGAAACCAATCACAGATCTACTTGTTGCGTTCTACAGCAGTGGATAACCATTGTTTATATTTTGTTCCTGAGGCCTCTCAGCTTCTCAGGAGAAAAAATCCTAAAAAAAGGATTTTTCAGAAAATTGTTTCCTCACAGTCCTGATAAGGTGTAAATACTCAGAACTACACGGACTCCATGCTGATTTACCCGAGTCAAAGTCTGTCCAAATGGTGATTCAGGGGAATTGACAGACAAATGGATAGCCTGCAAAAGCATTTTACTTTAGTTATTGAGAGAGCAGGGGTCCACACCCCACCAAACACTTCTCCAACACTTAAAAACTTCAGTAGGATTATCGAAAAATGTTATCAAAATACCATACACATCTAAGGTTAGTATTTGATAAGCAAGCTATTAAAAATACATTGCATCAGATTCCTATACTTTAAGTGAGTGTCCACATGCTGTCCATGCACAATCTACATAGCCTAAAGCAGCCAGTCTTCCTCATTGCTTCCTTGCACACGGGTGATTCCCTACTTGCCTGTCAGCTACTCTGGTATACTAAGTCTAAAACTTGTTGTCAAGTCACAGCCACGTCAAGCTAGGTCTGCCAGGCTTTCTTATGCTAACTTATGCTAAGCACTTATGTATACTTGTGCTAAGTACTCACTGTGAAAAACACCAATCACTTGTTTTTAAAAATATCAAAGTTTAATTATAATAACATGGCTATAAAAATGGCAATATAATTAGAGTAATAATAATTTGAACAATTTGGATTAGGACAATATGAGACAATAAAAACAAAGACTTATGGACAGTCTGGGTACCTCTTTCTGGGCAACATAAGCCAAAAAAAGGACACCCGTTAACAGAGGATTAACCCTTAAAAACAACAGCCTGTTGCATATTCATATAGCTCATACATGATGCATAAATTCCATTCAAACAAAGGATTCTGTCTGGTCAGTGTCAGCTTCTTCCTCTGTATCTTGGCGGTGTCTTCATGGCTGAGTGAGGTGGAAAGAAGTTCATTTCTTCTGATAATGGAGCAATAAATTATCTTTCTCTGAAAGATTTAGGTGCTCTGTGTCTGCTATCTTGGTGTAAATTCTTTCTTTACAAAAAGTATCTTACATAGCATAGTTTCTATTTTTTAACATGATGTTATAATCTAAAACTATATTTAACCCACTACTTAAGAAAATTAATACAGCATAACTTTCTAACATAACACACAATATTAATTTTAATATTTGTGAAAAGCCAATAATAAAATATGCATTTTTCACACTTACTCATGCTAATTTCTTCTGCTTGTTAATGTAAAACAAATTCCTTATTTTTAAAGGGTTAAGGCATTGTGCCTAGGCATTCTTGGGCAAGAATAAGATATGCTGTAACCAATATAGAAGCTAGATGAAACTTGATAGAAACAGGGAACAACACTTGAAAAAAATGGAGGGCAAAGCTTGCTAAAACCAGTGAGGAAATCACTGAAACAGCTAACAGATGGAGCACACCTACAGGAGAAGGGTAAAAAGGGCATGGCAAGGAAGACGTCCAGCCTTCATCAAAGGACCACTGAGGAAGATGTGGATCCTCCCTCAGTGCGACCACCAGGGTGTCCTATGCCTGCTAACAAAATGATGAGTTCTAAGGAATAGTTTGCCTAACCACACCTTTTCTAAGGAAAACAATGAATATGCATGAGTTATAGCCATATATTGTAGCAAATACTCCCTTCTTGGATTTCATCTTGGAAATGTCTCTTGGCCCTGTTTGGGGCAATTCAATTTCAAGGCACAAAATATCCAACAGCCCTTTTTAATGCCATGAATATCACATTGAGTCTGGTTGGTTCCCTCCCCTCCTCCAGTGATTCCTGGATGACTTATGGTCCCTTGTTTCCTCAAGACTCTTATAAATCCTAACTTGAATTATTTAACCCCCATTCACTCCCCCTTTCCTCCACTGACTTTTATCTTTTGTTTCCTTTACCCTGCTGTGTTTATTTTCTGCTCTGTCATTCCAGTCACTTCATTTCTCCTTCTGTCCTTATGCATCTTTCATAATTTGCCCCACTTTTCTCTGGCAAGGGGCAGGTTTTCCTACTGATGGCATCAATTTTTGTGGCATATCTAGGTTACTGTCAGGACTTCTTTCCTGTGTAAAATGTCTTTCATTTTGTATGAATCTGCTTTAATATTTTATCCCACATCAAAGAAGTATAATGAAATCATTGTCCTGAAATGGCTTTTCTGTGTTGAGGAAAAGGAGCAGAGATAGGCTGGAAGGTATTATCCCCAGCTAGTATTTTGGTGCAAAATAAGCCACAAGATTCAGGGGAAGGAGGAGACTGGAACAGCTGAGAAGATCCTCATGTTTGGAGTCTGGATTAGAAGAGAATGGAATGGATCCATCTGTACTTTGCCTTATAGTAGAGAACACTGAAAGCCTAAGAACAAAATTATCCCTATCCCAGCCAAAAGCAGGACAGACATGAACCATTGAAATACTCTCCCTCATGGCCTTTGTCTCAGAGCTAAGCAGCACAGAGATGAACTACTTTAAAGAGAAAGACCCAAAACTTATATAAAAAATCCAAAACTATATCTTTGCCATAAAATCTTATTCACAACATCTCAGGATTCCAAAACCACTCAGGGCTCCATTACTTACCTTTTCTGAGCTGCACATTTTCCCAAGCTGGTCCAAAATGGATCACAAGGTGTAAATGAGGCTTATGACCCTCATTCATAGTGGTGGGAGATCTGCTGCAGTCCTGGTGATCTAGGGATACCTGTGAGGCAAGGTTGGTAGTTGTTTTATCTTTTTTTGGAAAAGTGTATTTGATCTGACAAAGATTAGGTTCATTTTTCCAGTTCATTAAGTTCATTTAAGTTAATTTTGCAGCCTTCACAGTGCTGCATTTTGCATTGGTAGATAGAAAGGTGTTGATAACACACAAGTGTTTTGGCTACTTCTGAGCAGTGCTCTCTAACATTGCCCTTCCCCATCAAGGGCTAAGAGTGGGCAAGATCCTGGAAGGAGGCAGAACCAGGCCAGCTGATCCAAATTACCCAAAGGGATATTCCACACTGTATGCTGTTAGGTCAGATATAAAAGCTAAGGAAGGGAGGAAGAACAGTGGGCATTCATTATCCTACAGTGTTTGCCTTTCAGAGCAAATGCTATGCATGCTAAAATCCTACTTCTGGGGAAGTGACTGACCATTGGAAGTAGATGTTAAACTTTCTTCCCTTTTGCTTACGCGTGCAAAAGAATTTGCTTTCTTTTTGCTTTAGTAAACTGCCTTATCTCAACCTAGTAGTTGTCTTTTTGTCTTATTTTCCCTCTCCTGCCCGCTGGGAAGGGGAGTGATCGAGCAGCTTGCTGAGCACCTGGCATCCAGCCAAAGTCACCCACTACAAAGAAGAACTAGGGTTTGAGAGGACATTTTTTCAGGATCAGAACTGCTGCACCAAACTGAATTGAGGATGTTGGTCCAGTGTCCCTTCCAGTGTCCCTTCCAGTGTCCTTGGAAGGGTTGATTAAGACGTCAAATGCACATATGCAATATTTTAATAGGCACAACCAATTATAAGGCACAAGCAAAATACTCTTAATTTTCAGGATGGTGAGGCCCAGGCCCAGGCTGCCCACAGAAGCTGTGGTTTCCCCATCCCTGGAAGTGTTCAAGACTAGGTTGGATGGGGCTTGGAGCACACTGGTCTGGTGGAAGCATCCCTGCTCATGGCAGGGGTTGGAAGAGGATGATCTTTTAAGGCCTCTGCCAACCCAAACAATTATGCTATTCTATGGTTCTATAGTTGTTTCTATGGTTCTCTATTTGTATACATGAGTAAAGGCAACCGGGAGCTGAAAGCATCACCAGAGCCATATTTTATCCAGATTTGTCTAGGTTCACTCCAGCTTTCTTCACAGCCAAAGGAGAGAAACAAGTACTTCCAGGAAACAACACAACTCATCCTAAGGAAAACAGTAAAAATAGCTTACATGAATCATATCCCGGAACTGATCCAGAGATGATAATCTCAAATATTTAAATTTATATTTACATGTCTGATGTCCAGGGAATTGAACTCCCTAGTGTTGGCATCCTGTGGCCCAGAGAAGCACACACAGAAGTCTGGAAGCATGTTACATGAAGTATGCATTGCATGAAGGATTGCACAAAAAACAGAGGACAAAGCCTTGCTACAATAGCAAAATATGAATTCTTTGCATCTAAATTTAATACATCCACACACCAATCCCAAACAATGCCAGGGCTCCATCTGTTAACACAACATCATCTACTCTGATGCTGTAAAAAAGCAAGACACCTGGTGGTTTTTTTGCTTGTTTACAAATAGAAAACCAAATCACAAAGAATGTAATTACTTTCATGCATTTGTAGAGTATAGCTATGGCACATTCCCAACCTTAGAAATGAGTGAGTAATGGACTTCCTGCTTAAGTCTAGGTACACACCTGCACACCTTACAAGAGGCTCCAAACCAACAAGGCTCCCTTGCAAGCCTTATGGGGGACCCCATCCCCCTGAACAATTTACAAGAGACCCCAAAGCCCTGCCTGCCTTACTGGGGGATCCAAGGCCCTGTAGGCCTTGGGAGGGCTCCTGTCTGCTTTACACTGATCAGGCTGCACACTCATACTCAACCCACTCCAGCTACTTCACCCTCTGCACCAACAGAGAGACTAAAATCACCCGACAAACATAGCAGCAGACATTTGGAATTCAGATGGAACCTGCTCAGGGTATTTTAACATGGATCCTTTGGCTCCTTCATGCTTCAGAGTTCCAAGGTGAACTCATGTGGTGCTGGGAGTCAGGTGTTTAGAGAAGAGACTCCAAAGGTAATGGCCTAGGGTCTTATATGAGTCAGCAGATTGTTGAGGATTGTTGTTCCATGTTGTTCCATTGTGGGGGATTGTTGTTCCATGTGGGACCATCCAGGACCCACTGTGGCAGTTACACTTGCACCACCTGAGCTGGGACCGAGGCCCCTTGGCAGCTCCACCTTCTACACTCACACAGTCAGACTGGGTTTCCTTACTGGCTCAACCCCTGGTTTCCCACAGCACAGTCTCAGACATATGGATCCTTCAGCTAATTTAATTGTGCAAGAAAAAAATAACAGCTTGGGGTGAGAGTCTCCAAGAGCAAGGAGGAATCCCCAGGAGAAGAAACCTGCATCAATGGGGACTGTGAGGCCCATAAGGGCTCTGATGGCTAAGGGGGATGTTCTCACCAAGCACAAGAAAACCCTAATCCTAACAGGACAGTTGGATGCAGGGGGATACATTGTCCCTAAGGATGATGAAAAGGCTGAAATAACTGAGTGTTTCCCCAGGACATGGCTGTTCACAGCATCTGCCTTATGGTCCACTAGAGGGACTGGGCTAAAGCATCTTGTCTTTGGGTGGTGATGTACCTGTGGTAGTGTGTTTTCATAAGTTTTCCAGTTGTTTTATTGTAAAATTTAGTTATTCAATGTTAGTTAAGTACAATGGTTTGGTCCATGTACCCCCATTTTATCCCCTCATGATGGTTTCTGCCCAGTTGTTTATTCCCAAGTTTTCCCGCCACTTGGCTGTGACTCAGTGTATCCATCTCCCTGTTCCTCCCCTCCTTTCCTTGTATGGCCCTGTCAATCCAAGTTGTGCTAACCCTCTCTCCTGTCTGTCAACCCAGATCCACCCATTATATCCTGAATATATATATATTCTGAATATATATAATTCCAGGATGTTCTATGTCAATCACCCTGGTTCTAATGGGCTTTCCCTTTATCTAGTCTTAGTGGTTTAACTAACAGGTCAAAATGCCCATCAGATATCGTCAGGGAGGTTTCTTTGGTTCTAGCTTCTTTATAGAGGTTTTGTTACAATGGGCAAAACTTTATATCAATGTTTGAGGCCTGAACAATTTTAGTCTCTGACATCAGTGAAATCTCTACAAAGAAATTAGTCACACTGTCATCCCTCAGAAAAACCCTTTTTCCTGCAAATTCTGCTGCTGAGGTAGAAGCAGGGTTTGCCTGGAAATGCCCAGTGGACCTTCCTTGGGCACAGGTCCACTGCCAGTAGCAAGGCCAGAAGGAGCAGAACACACATGGGATGTGTGAGCAGGTGTGAACAACTGCCTGTAGTCACCTGGTAACAGAGGAGGCAGAGCTGGGACATGGCTGTGGCAGTGCTCATGTGTCACAGCTTGGAGCAGGACTGGGGCTCTGGCCATGGAATGTCCATCACCAAGACAGACTATTTCATACTCATAGAACCATAGCATAGGATCCTACAGTGGTCTAGCTTAAGAAGAATTGTCCAGTTCCACCCCCCTGCTTGGGAAGGAACGCCTTCCACCAGACCAGGTTGCTCCAAGCCCCATCCAATCTGGCTGTGAACACTTCCAGGGATGGGGCAGTCACAGCTTCTCTGAGTACCTTTGACAGGTCTTCATCACCTTCATACTGAAAAGTAAAGATAAAACACAGCAGGACCTTTTCCCAGAACCTTTTCCAAACAAATGTCTGGAAAGTCTTCTTTGGGGATACAAGCCTATTCCACCTTCTCTTGAACTTTATTCTTTATTGCACTCTGTTCCTTCAAGCCCTAAATCCAGCCATCAGTACCAGCTTCACATGTTTTGGAGCAACTTCATCCCTTCCAACCCAAAACCCACCTCCTCAAATCTATCCTCAGCACCAAATCCATACCCCAGCTCAAAATCTGCACCCCTAGTTCCAAATCCACCCTCCTCAGACTCAAATCCACACTTCAGCCCCAAATCTACTCCCAAATTCCTCCCCAGCTCCAAACCTACCCACAGTCCCAAACCTACTCCCCAGTACAAAGCTATCCCTAAATCTGCTTCCCCTATCCCCCCAAGCTCCAAATACACTTCTTTAATCCCAAATACACATTGTAATTTACAAATCCACCCTGTCCCATTGGCCACTCCTCCCTCCCAGCCCCTCACAGAAGCCTGTCCCACCCCAAGAAGCAGACATGTTGGCAGTATGGGGTAGCAGGTTTATTCTCCAGTTTTCTTTCAGAGAAGTAGGGCAGCCATGGTCAGCAAGGGGCTGGAGCAGGAAGGGAGCTCAAAAGGTGCAGTTCCCCTCTCCATAGCGCCGGCACTTCATCACCTTCAGGTAGGTCTCCACTTTGTGCAGGTCCTTCTTGAAGCAGGAGAGCAAGCCATAGTTCTGCAGTAGCGCGTCCTCGCTGCGCAGGTGGATGTCAAATTTCTCGTATGTGGCTTTGAGGATCTGGGGACCCCGGGGCCCTCGGTCCTGCAGCTCCTGCAAGAGGATTTGGAGGTGCTGGGGGAGGTGCTGGGGGCCTGGGAAGGACATGGGCCACAATAACCTCATGCAGTGCCCCAGGCTGGGAATGGCCATGAGAGTGCTGGTTGCCAGTGGCTGAACATGAGCCCGGGTGTGCCCAGGTGGGCAAGGAGCCAGTGGCACCTGGCTGGTGTTAGCCATGGTGTGTTCAGCAGGGCCAGGGCAGTAACAGCCCCCTGGCCCTGGCACTGCTGGGGTACCTCCAGTCCCAGGGGCAGGTATGGGCCCCTCCTGGCAAGAGAGACATTGAGGTGCTTGAGCATGTCCAGAGAAGGGAATGGAGCTGGGGAAGGGTCTGGAGCACCAGGAGCAGCTGAAGTAGCTGGGGAGGCTCAGACTGGAAAAAGAAGGCTCTGGGTGGACCTTCTCACTCTCTATAACTCCCTGATAGGAGCGTGGAGTCAGGTAGGGGTCAGGCTCTTCTCCCAGAGAACAAGTGACAGGACAACAGGACACAACCTCAAGCTGTGCCAGAAGTGTTTCAGGTTGAACATCAGAAAGAATTTCTTGGCAGAAAGGATTGTTAAACATTGGAAGGGACTGCACAGGGAGGTGGTGAAGTCACTGTCGCTGGAAGAATTCAGGGAATGGCTGGACATGGCACTCAGTCCTCTAGTCTGGTTGACAAGGCAGTGGTCAGTTTTGGACTTGGTGATCTTGGAGGTCTTTTCCAACCTCAGTGATTCTATGATCTTCCACAGGCCCCGTGCCACAGTTCCCACTGAACTTTAAATGAGGTCAGGGGTTTCTCCCTCCAGTCTTAAAGAATATTTCAAACATATTTTTGAGTGTATGTGTTTGCAGGAAGAGCAGTGATGCTGGGGTGATGCTACAGTGAGAAGGGAGTGGGCACAGGGCTGCAGGGAGGGAGGAGTGTGTCTTTGGGGTTTTAAAATAAAGAGTAAGTTGCAGGGTCACTCTGTACCTCCTCCAGTCAAGGAGATGGAACCAGGCAAATAATTATCTCTGTTCTCCCCCTTTGCCAGAAAACAAAGCTCTAACCCAGACCCAAGCCATGTACATCTGGAGCTGAGAGCTGCACTCCTCCTGCCCTGCTGTGGTCACCAGCTGCCACAAACAGGAAAGTTTTGGTTAAGGAAAAGGAGCTATAAATGGGTGAAATATGACAGTTTGGCTGGTTTCTGTGTACCATCTCCTAATGCCCAAGCACATCCCAAACAGGGACCAAAATCATAGAATCATGAAGTCACAACCTGGTTTGGGTTGGAAGGGACCTTAAAGACCATCTCATTTGAGCCTCCCTGCATGGGCCAAGACACCTTCCACTAGACCAGGTTGCTCCAAGCCCCCTTTAACCTGGTCTTGAACACTTTTAGGGATGGACAGCCACAGCTTCTCAGGGCAACCTGTGCCAGGGCCTCACTACCCTCACAGTAAAGAATTTCTCACCCACACAAAAATCTGGATGTGGTACTGATACCTATCCCTACCTCCTCCTGCTGAAGTGCCAGGACAGAAGTCTCTGTTTACTCTCTGAGTCTGACTTTCAGAATCATTTTAATGCTGGAAGATGTAAACAGTATTCCAGACTCATTTCTCACAGCTGCAGGTCACAGAGCTCCAGCTACAGGGTGAGTCTGCCAGATAAACTTAATTACAGAATAAACATAACTGAAAAGGTGTCCTGGCAGATAATACATTAAAATCATTTAAAGCAACAAAGCAAAAATGAAGTCGATTATAAAGGGGACTTAGAGCAAAGGTAGAGAGTGACTTTTTTACATGTACAGATAGAGACAGGACAAGGGGGAATGGTTTTACAAAAATAGGAGAGAGTTAGATTAAGTATTAGGAAGAAATTCTTCCCTATGAGCATGGTGAGGCCCTGGCACAGGTTGTCCAGAGAAGCTGTGGCTGCCCCATCCCTGAAAGTGTTCAAAGCCAGGCTGGATGGGGCTTGGAGCAACCTGGTCCAATGCAAGGTGTCCCTGCCCATGGTGTGGGGTTGGAAGGAGATAAGCTTTAAGATGCCTTCCAACCCAGACCATTATGTGAATCTGTGATTAGTTCCTCCTTGAAGAGGATCACCCCACAGCTTTCAGCTCTCTGGATGCTGTATTGGTGTATGAGAGAAACACCAGAGTGCAGGTTTCCATCTGTACACAGATGTTGTTATATTTGCCACATTTTGAAGTATTTTGCATGGAGATGGTAGCAAATATTATTTTACTGTTAGCACAACTGAATATTTTTTTGTTGCTGGGTTTGGAAAGACTTTGCGGGTGAATTGTTCTGATTCCTGAGCAGTATCCCTTTGCAATGGGTGTTAACATCTGTTCTGTGTTTTCTTATTATCCTCCCTAGTGATGAAACCCAATGTACAGTATCAGGATTTCATTATCTAAAGGTAAACAAAGTCCTAAAGCTATCACTGATCTTCAGAGCGTGGTGAGATATCTCAAGGATCCGTGAGAGCTGAGGCCCTCTGTGTGGGAGATCTCTATTTAATCTAATTCTGTCTAATTCTATAGTCATGCTACATGCTGCAACTTACCCTCATCAGAGCTTGGATTCCTTCTTCCAGGTCCTTTAGTTTTTCATACACTCTGTCTGAGGTGCCAAAAACCAGATTGTTTGTGAACATCTTGCTTAGGTACTGCACCGGGGTCAGCCAGGACTGGATGAGAATCAGGGAGAACTGAAGAAGCTCCATGTCCTGAAATTAGGATAAGAAAGGATCAAAGCTGTGCAGGGGTATTTGATAGCAAGTCCTGCTCCCTCTGGAAAACCTGGAGATGCTAGCACTCCTACAGCTTCAGCAGACACAAAGTTTTCAGTCTGAAGAGCACCACCCAGACCTGTGCAGACAATAGTTTTTCTCATGCTTGGGACGGGAATGTGATTTACAGTGTAGCCCAGAAAAGTATTTCTTTCTTTATGCAGGATTCAAGTAATCAAAAAGGGAGGAGAGGGATGAAGCACTCAAGTGTTCACAGATGAAAACACTGTTCCTGCAGTGAAGCACAGCTGGGCTCTTCAGGCAGGTCTGTGCTTGCCCTGAGGGTGAAAAAACTTACTGATTTCTGCTGAGCATCATCCTTCTTCACGGGAGCAGGGATGGTTTCCGAGTAACAAAACGCTACCTGGGAGTTCTTGTTTGTGTGTCTTTGGTCCTCTGGAATATAGGTGCGTTCCTATGGAGACATCCCAAACACACACAGATCTATTGCCCATATTCTGGAGGTCTCAGACACTTCCCAATCTGTTCTGAATGGTTACTCTTTGCAAGAAAAAAATTATGAGGTGCCTTTGGACAGGGTTGGCAGGTAGGAATATTGTGTTGGCACAATAGCTACTGGGCCTAAAGGTCATCCTAAGCCAAGGTGTTGAGGTGAACAGAAACCACATCTAAATTAGGTTCTCCCAAGGAGTAATGACCCCAAAGGACAGCTCATGCCAGCTCCTGTCAGCAGAAGAAACTAGATAGTTTTAAGCACTCAGACTCTCCCAGGGCCAGAGGTGACCAAGACAGGAAATTCTTGTCAGATATCTGTGCCATGTCCCAGCTGATCCTGGGAAGCCAAAGTCCTGGGAAGGGGGAAAGAGCAGGATCAGAGTAGGGGGGCAGAGGGCTAAGAGGAGGAAACAGGGTCCAGTCTGATTGGGACATAACCTGTGCTATCCCGTTTACACCCTCTCTCCTCATCAAAAGAGGACAAAGCAGATACCAATAGTTGAAAGGTGTCTGTTACACAGTCCTGAAGCCATCAAACCAAAGCAGAGGAGATTACTAGAGACCAAAGCACTTACAAACTCCTTGTATGTCTCGGCAGCCAGGAGGTGAAGGTGCTGAGCCCTCAGCACAGCGTTGGCAAACAGGCTGGAAAGAGGCACGGTGGGAAAGGCAGCCGCTTGCTGTGGCCACTGCAGTCCCAGAGTGATCACAGCAATGGTGAGAGGAGAGAACCATGACCCTGCAGCAAGGCACAGCAAAAGGTGTTAGCCATCCTCAGGAAATCGGGTTGAGGAGGGAGTGGCACCTGGGAATTAATTTCCAGGTCTCTTCTGTCCATGCTGTCTGAAGGCTCGTCTTCCTTGGTGCCTCTTGGCACCAAGAGTAAGCTTACCCTTCTCCAAAATTCTTTGAAACTCTTTCACCAAGACCTGCCCCCACCAATAGTTTGTGCTTCTCCTAGTGTTACCAGCACTTTATTCCTGCGTGGAGTCATGGCTGCTCCATGAAAACTAGTATGTGTCCCAATGTTTTTCCCTGATACACTCATGGTTTTCCTTTTCTCATGAGTCCTTGCCCATGTGAAAAGAGCATGGTGCACTCTGGTTACATGAGCAAGCGGGGGATGATGAGTGCCAGATGAAGGCACCGCACTGTAGCCATGGTTTAGGCTGTACTGCTGATGTGATGCTGGCTGTCTGCCTCACTGGGTCAGAGATGGTGGCATTACCTGTGCTCTGACTGGCTCTCTGGGATATGACTGCAGAATTTGGTGATCTTTGTCAGCCTTAAATGTTTTCAGCCTTTGACACCTGACTCACACTAGTGTCTGCTGTGAAGACCACAAACTTAATCTCAGACAATACCCCTTGGAGGAGAAATGCCCTGGAGCCTGTAGGATTTGGCCTATTTAGACTAAAGATTAATTCATGAATTAAAGTCACATTGCAGGGAAAGGTATTCTTTTTCATTGGTTTATAAAGTGCAATAGTTTAAGTTAGGGCTGTCACAGAGCATGTGTATCCCACCACATACCACCCCATCATCATCTCCTCTCACCCTACACACATGGCAGCACTGACAAATCCTTTAAAACTGTAATAAAAAGTACCTGGAGCCATTTCTGCCTGTTGAGTTGCTCAGGTGTTGCTTGACAGCGAATATTTTCTCCTTTCATCTGTCAAGGGGAACTGTTGAGCCACCCTTTATATAGCAGGGAGTCTGTTTAAAATGGATCTGTGTGTCTACGACCACAACAACTGCATCTTCTCCGTGCATAAATGCACAGCTGTTCACAGTGGTGTTGCCTCATTGCAGTAATTTATACACAAATGTACAAGTTGTGAAGGTTGTTTGCCTCAGGATAAAGTCAGTGCTCAATGATTTTGCCATATCCTGCTGTTTATCGCAAATAGAAGTTTTCTGGTCATTGGAATACCCATCCCAAGTCACATCAATGCTTTTACATGGTGGAATTTGTTTTGTCGACCTGCTTTTTCCTGTCTGGCTCTGCAGCCTTGGCTCACAGTTCACAGGCCTGACTGACCATTTTGGGAGATTTCTGACTTAAAGCAAATGGCAGATTATGCCACGGGACGTTCACGTTGGATATGAGGGAAAATTATCTCCTCAAAAGGGTTGTACAGCCCTGGCACAGGCTGTCGTGGGCAGTGGTGGAGTCCCCATTCCTGGAGGGATTCAGAAGCTTTGTGGATGTGGATCTTGGGGACACAGGTTAGTGGTGGGCTTGGCAGTGCTGGGGGAACAGTTTGACTCAGTGATCTCAGAGAGCTTTTCCAACCTAAACAATTCTGTGATCCTATGTTTTCCCTTGTATTGTTAGTGGGGATAGAGCTGGATGGATGTTGTCAGATTAATCCTATTTCTTTCAATTTCTACAAAAATATCAAATATTCAGCAAATAGTATTGCTGAGCTGGTTTGCTGTGGGTGTGACAAAGAGCTATCATGCCTAGGTGCTTGTTTGGGTTCCAGCCTACCCACTGCAAATCCAACTGCCAGAGTTCTGGGAGGTTTCTCTTATTCTCAGTCTGTGAGGAGATCTGGTTATGAACATCTTCCTGCTCCTGAACAGACTAAGCAGAGGGTTGCTGTCGAAAGGAGGTAGAAGAGATAGAGAAGAAAAGGTGGGGAAGACGATCATAGAATCATGGGATAGTTTGGGTTGGAAGAGACCTTAAAGCTCATCTCATTCCAAGCCCCTGCCATGGCACACCCTTCACTAGACCAGGTTGCTCCAAGCCAGCCTGGCTCCACAGCGCAGCTACACTTTCTTTTGAGCAAAATGAAACAGAACCTCAGATGGGCAACTACAGGGCAGGGGGATCTTAAAGGTCTTTTACTCCTCATAAGGCACTGATTACCCCAAACCACACTGATTTGAACTTTTGTTGGCAGTTCGGGGTCTATTTCTTTCTGGTCAAGTGGTGATTTGTTTTCTCCAGGCCCTGTGTTTGCCATGCCTCCCCCAGACCCTGTGTTTGCCATGCCTCCCACTGCGGGTCCAGTTTCCAAGAGGCAGTGTCATCCCTGGTGCAGCTGGAGCATAGGGTGGAGAGGTGGTTAATAAACATGCTGTGGAGAGCATGATCTGTTCTGAAAGGCCCCTGGGGTGGAGGTGTGGTGGTGTCACAAGGTAAATGTCAGTCCTTGCACAAGTGGGAATGACTATCAGGTATCCCATCACCCAAGAGCCAGCAACATCTGGTTTTGTTTTTCTAGTCCAGATTATGTTTAAATATATCAATATTTGTCAGAGATGAGCAGAGCAGCAGCACCTCAGCACAACCCACGCCCTGCTGCCTGTGAATGATGATAATGTACCACTGCAGCACCTTGCACCCATGTTCTGCTGCCTCTCGCTGTCACTGGCTGGCTCTCTAGTTCTGTTAGGGAAAGCTTGGTGCTAAGTATACATTTTTTATGTTGTAGCCAAGCATGGAGATGCTGGGATGATCAGCCTGTGCAACTCCTCTGAGCCTTGGGTTGTCCCCAATAATTTCTGGGCATTAAATGAGAAAGAAGCATTGTGGGGAAGGCAGTGTGACTGAAGTGTTGGGCTGGGCACACCACTGACAAAACTATAGTTGCATTAGCTCTTAAATCTCAACTTAGCATTTTTCTAGATTTCAGACACAGGCATTTGCAACCTATAGCAGTATCTCTTAAAATCACTTGTCATTTCCAAGTTCCTTTTCTTTTTTGAAAGAGAGAAAAACCTCACTTCTCTTCAGCATGTTCACACATCCACCCACCTTACCCTGAGCATCACCTACTCTAACTAGTTTCACTAAAGAAGTGAAACAATTCTCCTTGCAGGTTAATGTGCTCCCTGATTCCTAGAAACCCCCTATCTTGGGGTGGCTGTGTGGAGAGGACCTTCCCAGCCTGTCATTACCTTCCTACCCCAACCTTCCTAACCTGGACCTCCCTGGGTAAGCACAGCTGGTAAGTCCTGACCATGGAGACACGGCCAGCCACAGCCTGGCTCTGTGCATTGGAGAGCAATGACATGACTGACAGAGGATTGAAGTGGCAGTTGATACCTCTTCCAGCTCACTGCTCAGAAGGTAAATTCCTTCTGGAATTTATGGATTTTGCTTACTGGAGGCAGGACTGCACAATTTCCCGGAACCCATTTGGAAAGATTTTAGAAACATAAATTCATAGAATGACCAGGATTGAAGGGGACCTTAAAAATTATCTTGTTACAACTCTTTCCACTAGACCAGGTGGCTCCAAGCCCCATCCATTTTGGCCTGGAACACTTCCAAGCAGCAGCTTCTCTGGGAAACCTCTGCCAGGGCCTCACAACGCTCACAGCCAAGAATTTCTTCCCAATATGGCATCCAACTCAGCCCTCTGTCAGTGTGAAGCCATTTCCCCTTGTCCTGTCACTACACTGCCTTGTAGATAGTCTCTCTCCATCTTTCTTGTAGTCTTTTTATGCTAAAGAGGTACAGGACTGCAAAACCAGCCACCCTTGTTCAAGCAGCTCTGATTCCAGTTTCCAACATGTGGAAATGTATTTTATGATTATTTTTTCTGAAAACTCTCCTGTTTTCTGCATCCATAAATGTTGGTTGGAGTTTTTTTAGCCTGCTTCCTTACTAAACCAATCTAAACCACGCTATTTTTCTGCTTTACCAGTCAGCCTGGAGGTCTGCTGCTCATGCTCATTTGCCACATGGACCATGGCCTCTCTCCCCTGCTTCTGCAACTGTTTTTCCATAATAATTACCCATAAGAAAAATCATATACAGAGAAGTGTGCAAAAGCAGTCAGTAAGATTGCTATCTATAAAGTGCAATTTCCATGTGACTGGCTCGGGGCTGCAGCACAGGAACCACATAAAGGGGTTTCAGATCCCAGGAATAATCCCTACCCATGTCCTGGGGAATGTCACGGTCACTGCCCATGCCTCAGTTTCTCCATTAGTAAAATGATGGTCCTGACACTCATTAGCAACACAGCTGGAAAGCAGGTAATGATTGCAGAGACACAGGTAGATTAAAAATAAATCTCATCTCTTCTGCTGGAAACAAGGCAAAGTCAGCCAATTTTGCCCCTTTCCAGTGATTTTTAAAATAAGTCTTAAATTGAAATGCAGCAATAGCAAGTTGTCCAGAAACAGGCAGCAGCAGGGAATAAAAACAGACTGTGGGAAGAGTAATTCATTCCCATTTTTTTATTCTCTCTCTCCACCAGTGGATCTGACATCATGTGTCTCTCAGCATGAGCTGCCACTCAGGAACCATCAGCCTTAACCCTCCTGGGCTGAATTGCTTGGTCAGCGCCTCTCCAAATGAATGCACTGTCCTTGGGGATGCCAGTGGGGTGGAGAGGAAAGGTGCTGAGCTCAAATCCCAGCTCTAGCAGTGCCACAGTCCCATGGAAATTCCCAAAATAGCTTCTGCTGGAGGGTTTTCTGTAGAGTGTGGAGAGGAGCCATCCCAAGGCGCACAGTATGAGGAGGACCAGACCCTCTCTACTCTGGGGATAGACTGAGAGAGGTGGAATTGTTCAGCCTGGAGAAGAGAAGGCTCTGGAGCCAATTTAGAGCCCCTTCCAGGGTCTAAAGGGGCTCCAAGAGACCTGGAGAAGCACTTTGGACAAGGGCATGGGGGGCCAAGACAAGGGGGAATAGCTTCCCATTGAGAGAGGGCAGGGTTAGATGGGATGCTGGGAAGAAATTCCTATCTGTCATGGTGGTGAGGCCCTGGCACAGATTTCCCAGAGGAACTGTGGCTGCCCCATCTCTGGAAGTGTTCCAGGCCAAACTGGATGGGGCTTGAAGTAGTCTCCAATAGTGAAAGGTGTCCCTGCCCAGGCAGGGGTGTGGAAGATGATGCTTTTTAAGGTCCCTTCCAACCCAAATCATTCGGTGATTCTATGGCTTAGGGTGTTCAGCACAAGATGTCACAAATCTGCTGATTAATCACTTTTGGCTTGATCTTGGTGGCTTCCATTCCAAAAAAGGCACTTTCTAATCCAGTGGTGCTACTGGAGGTGGTCAGCAAATACAGAGACTGCCAGCATGGTTGAACTGCAATTTTATAAGTCTGCAAAAGGGCTTACTCAGTTTGTAATTTAATTTTGGAAAAGTCATCTTACTGCCTGCCTCAGTTTCCCCATGTATGAAAAGGGGTTTTGAAGAGGAGTCACTTTCAGAAACATTCCCCACTGCTTCAGCTCCCAGCTGGCAGAGTTAGGAAAAACCCTTTTCCTAGGATGCTCAAGAGATGAATTGGACCAGCCCTGAGATGGAAAGTGTATTCTGTGACCACGTACCTGATGTCTGTGCATTTCTTAATTCATTTACAACAACAAGCTCAGAGGTAGTCATATATTACCCATTTATTAAAATGTACATTTTTTGGGAAAACCCACAAAAGTCAAAGATTTGGTCCTTCAAACTGTTCTGGGTAGACTGCTTCTCAGGGCATTAGGGTTGTGACTCCTTTCCTTTTTGTTGTTATGGTTCACTAATGCATATGGTCTAATATCTGCTTGGTTTTATGTTCTGATTTTCTTCCTGCTTCCCTGCATCTCTGTTTTCAATCTGACTCCATCTCATCAGACAAATTAAATCTGAAATGCTGGAAAATGTTTTCAAGTGAATTAAAAATTTGATTTATTTGGTGTTTCTGCTGCCTCAAGAAAGGCCATATATTCTCCTGATATTATGGGGAAATTGCTTTGAATTTATGAGAAAGCCAAGCTCAAATTATGGTTATTGAATATTTCCATTAGCAAGGCTCCCTGCGACTATGACATTTTTCTTCTTCTTTGCTTAGGGAGAAGCTTGAATGAAACCCTGGGCTGTTTAAAACTTGGCATACTCAAAATTTGGCCCTTCCTGACTCCTCAGGGTTGTTATGCACCCAGTCAAGAACTCTCAGTTACTCCTCTCTTAAGGCATTATTTATTTATTACCTTTAAATCCTTAGCTGAGATTTCCAGGACCTTTAATTGTCTTTATTTTTGCTGTGAGTTTCAATCCAGTGTTTAACCCATTCCCCAGGAAGAGGCAAGGAAAACACCCTGTTTTACTGCCTTACACTTCAACCACCATTTTTTGAGCTGCTTTCCTCTCTCTTCCTTGCACATCAATATTTCAGTGTGCAGCTCTAATTTCAGTACTAAAATCCTGCAACTACAATCACTAGTCTCCACAGGGAAAAGCTATCATGGCAAATTCTTGGGGCAAACCCACAAGATTGCAACATTCAGTGGGGAAACCTGGCTGCTAAATTCTTCCAAGATGCCATCTTTGAAGGAACCAAGGAATCACAGAATGGTTTGGGTGAGAAGGGACAAGACAGTTCATCTCATTCCAATCCCTGCCATGGACTGGAGCACCTTCCATTGGACCAGGTTGCTCCAGGCCCTGACCAACCTGGTCTTGAATACTTCCAGAGATGGGGCATCTGCCATGGACATGTCCTGCTCCCACTGTGAATCCCAAATGCGTGGCTTATTTCCTCTGGACACGACAACTAAATTGCTTGGGGACTTTGTGCCACTGGCTTCTCTTACCAATTGATCCATCTTTTAAGTCCTGAGTGTGACACTCAGGCTGGGTGGAAGAAGGTGCTTCATTCAATATTTTCTGTAAGGGCATTAGAGATTTCCCAGATGTTTTTCAATCTTAAGAGCATCCAAGCAATTTGGAGATACACTGCACTTTGTATCTGCTGTTTGGCAATGAATGAAATAGTCTGGATGGATTTGGGGAGAATAAACAGAATATTCCCCCTTGGTGGAAATAAGCTTATTGCTCTAGAAAAGCACAATTATACAGTGATCACTATTAAAAAATAATTAAATAAGGATAATTGGTACAATCCTACATTAGCTTTCAGATACTGATGATAGTCAGGACCAGCTGTTGATGATGTCTCCAGACCTCAGCAATGTATTAATACACAACTCACGTGTTTTCTGTTCTGTGAAACACCTCATGGTTTTATAGCTCACTAGTGGTCTATTGACCACAGGTTAACACTGGATCAGTGCAGCAGAGCCTGTGCTTTACCACATGAGACACTTCTGCTCACATCTGCTTATTTCTAGGGTAATTTCACTGATGATGTGTCAGAACAGAGTAATAAAGCCATCCAAATACGATTAAGCACAGCTGACACCTTTATGATGCCTTTTGCAAGTTAATCACTCACAGCTTTAATGATGGAAATGGTCATTGCTTTTATAGTCAGGATTTCCTCTCCCTTTGAAGGAGAGTCTGAGTTGCTTCTACCACCACAAGAGAAGGCAAAAGGGAAGCATTGACCCAGCAGAGGAAAAACCAAGAGTCTAATACCTAAATTTTTCCAGAAGAAACATATTTATTACATGACAAAGCAGGGCAGGATTTTCCCAAAAGTGAACTTGGCCATTGGGGCTAATGTTGGGAGCTGCTGGTGACTTGTTTGTGCATCCAACATCTTGTAAATGTCAGACAGTGAGCAAATGGAATGGGAATGCCCACACAGGCCCAGTGGCTGGAAAGTCAGGGTGAAACTGGACTGTGCTGTATAAACATTTCCCCAGAGAGTCTGTATTTACAAGATTTGTCTTTTTACAGCAACAGCCGTGAATAATCCTGTTCATTTGGAGTGGAAATTCATGTAACAAGTCCACTGGTTTGGTTGTGGACCACATGGCCTTTCCATCCCCATCTCCTAATAGAAATCTATTCAGATTGTGTCAGCTGCTTAAGTATTTGGTCAATTCTGCTGACATAACTGTCTAATTGTCCCCATTTATCATGGCTCTTCTGGACAGGATTGCAATGTGAATTTGTAATTCAATGCATCTGTCAGAGGCTGGGGGAGATGAGTGTCAGATGGGGAATGGACAGACCCATAACTGGCTGAAAAGGAAGTCGTAATTCATTCCCATTACAGCTTCTTGGCTCCAGCTAGGCTGGGAGTCTAGGCAGGGAAAAGATCTAGAAAGATCCGCCTTCTAGTAAAACCTGCCAATCCTCATCAAACAAATTACCTTGTTGGATTTAGCAATTTAAGCTTCATCTTAAATTGGATAGGTTTTTCTAAAGGGTAACACCAGAGTTGCAGAAAGTATCTTTTTCAGGTCCAAAGAAATCCCTTCAAAACAGGATACACAACTCCTATGATACAGTTATTAAAGTTATTAGAAATGCCTTTGCCCAAATGAAGGTGCAAATGAGACCATATGGCAAAGTCAATAATATAGGTTTATTTGATAATAAATATGAGAGGACACGTGTCTGCACCTCTAGGGATGCAGCTATAGAGACTGGGGAGAAGCAGGCTGGCACAGCACTGATCAGGATGGGCTGCAACAGCACAGCACGTTCCCCTTGGCATTCCCTGGTAAAACACACCTTCCTGCAAATTTGGATCCTCTATTTAGTCCAGAAATCACCTCCTGGCTGCAAGAAACCAACATCTGCTTGCTTTCCTTGCCAGCTCCACCACATCCTGCCAGGGCATCTTGGTTAGCGAAAGGAAAGGCTTGGGCATCACCATTGAAGAACATGTGGGTTGCAAGGCTCCTGAGATTTTGTGTAGATGGAAGGTCTGTCAGTGCCCAAGATCTGCAGCTTTGTGTCCTTGTGAGGCAGATATCTGCTCAAACATGGTCTGAGCCAGCTCACAAGGGAAACAAAACACAGTACAGCTTTTTTCCCCAGAGGGGAAGGATCCCTGTTGCATTTTTCCATTCAAGGACAAGGACATGCTTTTGTCCAAACCCAGCTGTGTCGTTTACTCTTTGCCCAGAGTTTGCTCTGTCATTAGCTTTAAGAGAGGACCAGGCAAAAAAAAAAACTGTTGTGGAGGAGGCTGGTCACTCAGATACAACAGGCACAAGGACAAGGTGTGCAGCCTTTTCACAGTGCAAATATCCTCATTAATCATCATTATGAAATCCAGGCAGTCATGGAGACCATTGAATGTGACAGAATAAGAGAAGGAAGGGGAGGGAAAGCAGAAAGTCAAGGAGGATCCTTGCTTCAAGGCTTCCAAACATCCTTGGGCTGACCTAGTGCTTTTCAGTAATACCTGGGATTTTGAGGTAATACATCCACTGATCTTCCTGTTTCATCTTCCTGTTTCATTTTTCCTTTTTCTGATCACTGTTTCTAGGTAGATGTGCTCAGGGTATCCCCTCTATTTGAGGGATAGCACTGGAAAATCTACATTCTGCTATGGAGCACTTCTAAGCTTTCCTTGAAAGCCAAAGTGTCAAAGAAATAGAGAAGTGTTGTATTTTTTTTTCTTTATTTTTCCCAGGAGAGGGAGAAAAAAATAAACTGTATATGTATTTGAGTATTTCCAACCATCTGCTCCTTACCAGGCACAGCAGCCCAACACACACCCAGCTGCCCAGCATGCACTGCCTCACCTGCCTGCTCAGGGTCCTGGTTCAGCTGTTTCCATGACAAGAAACAGTGAGATGTAATTAGAGGCTCTTCCTTCCACATTCAGTGGGATGCTGACAAAAACAGATGCAGATGCCATGTCCTGAGATACCTCCCTGCCTCTCTCTCTGTCCTGTGACCCCTCCCACCTCAACTGTCAGGGGATTTATTATCACGAAACCTCTATCATAAACAAACTAGAGGCTTTTTCAAGGAAAGAGGCTCTGTTGAGCTATAGATCCTCTTCTCTGTGAGATGCCTACATGCTGCTGTGACAGTCTCTTTTTTGCAGGTGAGGACCCATCTGTAACAAGGCTGAGAGTTTTGAACAGGGTGAGATTTGTAGTGGAGCTGGGTGATGAGTTCAGTGCTTCTCCTAGGGGCCCAAAAGCCACCCTTCCTCCCCTCCATGTACCCCTCACGTTCACTTCTATGTATCTTTAGACAGATGTAACCAGAGGTGAACTTGATTTGGTTTTGGGAGGGAATCTGGACCCGTGTTCAATATTTGGGCTGTAATCAAACACCAGCATTGACCCCTCTGTTTTCCCACATTACATCCATGCTCTCATTGCATCCATCTGCTACAAAGCAAGGACATAACTCTGCTTCAAACTTTTCTTCTCAAGGCGCTAAAATGCTACACAGAGAATTCTGTACAGAGAATTCTGTACAGACAGCACAGGGCACCCATGAAGGGTTTTTACATTCACGTGTAGACTGTTTTCAACCACCCAGTAATCTGGATTAAAACAGACTCCAGTGTCCTGGCCCCGCTACTGGTTCTACTTCAGGAAAGCCACCTCTGACCTAAGTTTGCTTAAAACAAACCTCATCTGGGATTATTAAAAACCAAAAACCAAAAACCAAAAAAACAATAAAAACCAAACAAACAAACAAAAAAACCCCCCCAAAACCAAAAAAACCCAAACACACTCTTTTCCTCAGCAGCCATTTCCAGACTTTTGTTGCCATTAGTGTGAGTTTCATCAAATCACAGAATGGTTTGGGTTGAAAGGCACTTTTAAATATCCCCCAGTTCCAGCCCCCCTGAAATGAGCAGGGACACCTTTAACAAGTTCAGATTGCTCAGAGCCGCAGCCAACTTGACCTGGAATGTTTCCAGGGATGGGACAGCCACAGATTCTCTGGGCAAATTGTGCCAATGCCTCACCACCTTTAGAATGAAAAAAATTCTTCCTCATATCTAGTCTGGACGTATCCTTTTGCAGTTGAAAACCATTCACGCTTGTTCTATTACTGCAGGTACAATAAAATCTCTGCCCCCATTTCATACAAGCCTCCTTATTCCTCCATGCTGCACAAACCCAGACTGCTGGACCTCTGCCTGCATTTGCAATTTTAAGGATACTCATAGCAGTAGGGAAAAGAGGACAGCACCTTTTCAAGAAATTCCTATTGGAAAGCACAGCAAGAATAGACTGAAATACAGCCTGGATAAAGCTACAGAGTCCAGGACTGGTGGTTTTAAGATGACACCCAATGGTGTGGAGCAAGACTGCAGCTAAGGTGTTCTGGCCACCAGGCCAGGAATAACCTTAAGTGTGCAAACAGTCCTTAAAAGATACCAGATTTAACTGGAACATCAAAATAAATTTTTTTAAAAAGTGAATGCAGGTGAAATTTCAGCCTGTGGCTGGTCTGGAACTGCCTATCCCTTCCATCTTCAGAGATGTTCATGGTGGTTTTGTAGTGATTTTTATTTTATTTTATTTTATTTTATTTTATTTTATTTTATTTTATTTTATTTTATTTTATTTTATTTTATTTTATTTTATTTTATTTTATTTTATTTTATTTTATTTTATTTTAATCAGCAGAACATTTAAAAGACCTCGGCAGGAACCATGGTCCTCACACTGTCCAATGGGGATAGATGGTCACCCTCTGGTACGAAATAGGGATGTGCTTTCCACTCCTCAGAGGTGATCTTCTGGAATTCTGGCAGTGCCCTTACTTTGGACAAGGTAAGCACTCTCCATGCTCGGTCTTGGTATGCAGCTGATATAGTCCTAGGGGCAGAGAATACTTGGTAACAAGTGTTCTGGCACCTCTGTGTGGGGTCAGTCCCTGGAGGCTGACTGTTTAGGAGGAGGGTATGCCATTTCTTTAGAGAAGAGCTTTTGAGAAGTTCTTCTCTTCGATGGATGCAGTTGGATGGGTTTGGTTGAAGTTTTAGGTGGCAAGAGCTTTTTCAGCTGACATATTCGTGAGCTGCTTTTTCGCCTGATATGTTCAAGTTTGTAACTGACTCTGTGAGAGTGAAAAGATTTATTAGCGCAAAGGAGTTCGTGTTGCCTTTGGAGCGTGGTGCAAATACGAGTCTGCACTTGGAAGGGGAAGATCATCGAACTCTTTTTGTCCTGACATAGCTGATTGGAGAGGAGCAACGTTTTCAACTTGGATCTGCACTTGGCATGGATTAGAGCTAGGCGAGGTGCACATCCTATTTTCCATCTCCTTTCTTTTCAAGTTGACAGCGTCATCGTGTGGTTGTTTTTAGGAGTGCTCACGGCGCCCAGGAAAAAGGCAAGTGTTTTTCTGTCGTGTTAGTGTGGGAGCAGTTAAGGTAAGATCTCTGTTGTGGATCCTGGCTCTTTGAGACCAAAAAAACATGGGCATGTATAGCGCTGGGAAAGAAAACAATTTTATTGTTGGCTGTGCATCTGGTAGGCTGCAAAAAAAAAAAGGGAATTCTAGCTTGGCTCATTTTCTTCTAGCACTTTTTTCAGTGGGACCAGCTGCTGAATATTTCTACTTTTGTAACTGCTGTTCAGCCTGAGATTTGGATTGTTTGTCCTTAGTCCCCAGCTAGAGAAGGAATTGTTTTGTCTACCTTCAATATGAAGAGAGCTTACTATCCCCTAATATGAAGCTCAGAACTACACACTAAAGCAGTACAGAATCTGAAAAATATAAAAGCTAAACCCCAAGGCATCAGGCCTACCAACAGAATTCACCGTGGCAGTCATAAGGATTAAAATTCAGCGAGAGCTACTTGTGCTGCTACCTATGCTTCTTCCAAACCCTCTGTGGAAACAACTGTGCCTGCCTTTAGGCTCCAAGATCCAGAGAACACAATAGTAGATGCAGTGGAGAAGGGAAGGACAGGTGATTTTGGTGGGGCAGCCCTGCACTGGCTTTTACTTCTAGAGCTTTTTTCTATTAGAGTAGCTGCTGGATGCTTGCAACAAAGACATGGGAGTGAAAAAACCTGATGGCAGGTCTGTCTGGAAAAGAAGATTCATTGTATGTTTCTGTGTCAGCCTTCCCCTCAGAGCAGCCAACAGCAGGAAACCTTTTATGAGCGAAAAAACCTGTGGATGTTTTTCATTTTTGTGTGCATATTTCAGCCTTCCAAAGCACATTCTTCAACTTGCAGCTCTTCATGCAAAGTCAGAGCTAACCCATCTGATTTGTGAGATCACAAAGCAAATATTTTGGCCCCTGGGCCCGATCTGTGGAAATTTTGACAGGGGGATGAGTTTTGGAAGCATTTAAATAGTTATCAAAAATCACTCCTGAAGTGCACTTAGGAGCATTGTTCTGCCCTGGTCACGGAACATATTCATTGCTGGGCAGTACAGACGAGCCCATCTGAGGTTTGGGAACACGCTGCGGCCCCATGGCACAAACAGGCCATGCCTCTGATCCCAGGCCACAAACAAACTGTGAAAAGTGCATATTATATGGCTCTACACAGATATTTACTGTATGTATTTTGCTGTATTGTGGGAAAAATGAATGTATTTTATGATGGGCTTTTTGCAAATATTAAAATGAATATTATATATGTTGTGTTAGAAAGTAATGCTGTATTAATTCTCTTAAGTACTGTGTTAAATATAGTTTTAAGTTATTAAAAAAATGTTAAAAT
Source organism: Ammospiza nelsoni (assembly GCF_027579445.1). NCBI lineage: Eukaryota > Metazoa > Chordata > Aves > Passeriformes > Passerellidae > Ammospiza > Ammospiza nelsoni. Next base: position 15,164,953 of record NC_080634.1, on the reverse strand, counting down.
AGAAACTATGCTATGTAGGACACTTTTTCTAAAGAAAGGACTCACAGCAAGACAGCAGCCACAGGACACCTAAATCTTTCAGAGAAAAGAATTTATTGCTCTCTTATCAGAAGGTACTTCTTGCCTTGAAGGCACAGTTAGGATTCAGAGGAAGAAGTTGACACTGACGAGACAGAATCCTGTGTTTGAATGGAATTTATGCATCATGTATGAAGTGTATGAATATGCAACAGGTTGTTGTTTTTAAGGGTTAATCCTCTGTTAAGAGGTGTCCTTTTTCGGGCTTATTTTGCCCAGAAAGAGGTACCCGGACGTCTGTAACTCTTTGTATTTATTGTCTCATATTGTCCTAATTCACTTTGGCCAAATTGTTATTACTCTAATTGTATTACCATTTTTTATAACCATTTTATTACCATTAAACTTTTAAAATTTTAAAAACAAGTGATTGGCGTTTTTCACATATTGATTAGTAGTGCTGTATTAACATTTTAATAGTATGATAAATGTAGTTTTGTAGTTAAAAGGTAACTTTAGTAGTTAAAATAGGAACTATGTAAGTGGGATATTTTTTAAAGAAAGGAATGAGGTACTCGCAACAGATAGCAGCCACAGGACACCTAAATCTTTCAGAGAAAAAGAATTTATTGTTCTCTTATCAGAAGAAGCTGACTTCTTCCTGCCTCACTCAGGATCCAGGACGCCGTTAGGATTAAGAAGTTGACACTGACCAGACAGAATCCTTTGTTTGAATGGAATTTATGCATCATGTATGAAGTGTATGGATATACAACAGGCTATTGTTTTTAAGGGTCAATCCTCTGCTAACGGGCGTCCTTTTCCGGGCTTATTTTGCCCAGAGAAAGGTACCCAGACATCCGTAACTCTTTGTTTCTGTTGTCTCGTATTGTCCTAATCCAAATTGTCCAAATTATTATTACTCTAACAGTATTAGCATTTTTATAACCATTTTATTACTATTAAACTTTTAAAATTTTAAAAACAAGTGACTGGCGTTTTTCACACAACCAGAGTTTCAATCCCACTTTAAAGACAATCTCCATTTAAACCACGGCAGGAGCCCCCTCGAACACCGCATGATCAAAGCGGCGCAAACACCGGCGCCGCCTTTCACATCCCTCCGGTGAGACACCGGTACCGGGTCACCCACGGCTGCCGAGCGGGACAAAGGCAGCGGGAAGGCAGAAAAGAGAACACCGGAGTCACACACAGGCCGCCAACACTCCAAGACCCGCCAGCCCCGCTCGGGGGCGGCCGCGGGGTACGAGGAGCCCTCCCGGCTCCGCCCGCCCTCCTCCCCCGCCATGAGGCCGGCCCGCCCCCGCCATGAGGCGGCGGCTCCGTGCGGCAGCCGGCATGGAGCGGCGCGGCCGGACGGAGAGGTACCCGGCCTGCGGGGTGTTGTTTCCCCCTTTCCTCCTCCTCCTCCTCCTCCTTCTGGCAGGTCAGCGGGACCGGCGTGGGGCAGGGGACGTGCGCGGAGCTGCGGGCGGCGGGTGTGAGCGGGGCCGGCCAGGTTTTGGTCAGATGTGGCAGCTTTTCCGATTGAATTGGTATACGGAGTTGGAAGGGGGTCCCCGGGGTGTCCCAGCAGAGCGGGAGCCCCTCTCTGGCTGCAGGGAGAGTAAACCTCGAGGAGACAGGGCTGAAAGAGGACCTTATTCACGTATATAAATATCTGTAAATATCTGTAAATATCTGAAGGGGGTGTGCCAGGAGGATGGAGCAGAGGCTCGGTGGTATTGAGCAGAGGAGCGGGGAGGGCAACGTGCAGAAGTTGATGCACAGAAAGTTACGCCTGATCACGAGGAGGAACTTTACTGTGAGGGTGTCCACACATCTGGAACAGATGGCCCAGAGTGGTTGTGGAGTCTCCCTGAACAGAGATAGTCAGGAACTGTCTGGATGCAATCCCGTGCCATATGTGCTCTAGGATGATTCAGGCTGGACCAGATGATCCACCGTGGTCCCTTCCCACCTGACCCGTTCTGTGATTCTGTGAACCCACCCCCTAGGATAGACCTGTGATGTGCAGGGTGAAGGCACCTTGGTGCTCTCCCACCAGGGCAGAGCCTGGAGGTGTCCTGGCATGGCACAGCTGGAGCCGTGAGTACCCATGCCAGAAAAGAGGTGACACTGCAAAAGCCTGGAGCTGCTGGCACAGGGGTGTGCCAAAGCCTTGGTATGGGGTGCCCTGTGTGGCAGTCCTGCATTGCTGCTTCCTACAGAAGTGCCTGTGCTACCCCTGGCCGGCTGTTCTCCCTCTGGAGATGGGTGTCCTGCTGGCTGCCTTAATTCACTTGTTGGCAGGCCTGGTTGGCAGAATGATGGGTTGATTGTTCTGGGTTTTTTTTATGTGTTTGTTTAATCCAGAGGTCATCTCAGGGTTAGGGTGTGTCTGCCTGGGCTGACCAATGTGCTGTGTTGCGCAGCACTCTCCAGCCCGTGCTTGGTGATCATTTTCAAACAGAGACCAAGTGTGAGCAGGTTCAGAGAGCTGACCTGCTAAAATGCTGTGAGCAGTCAGGCTGTGAGATGGGTCAGCCGCAAAGGAGATGAGTCAGTGAGCCAAGGAGTCTCAAGACAAGGTGGGAACTTTCACCTGCTTGGGGCAGGAGTGGGAGCGTGGCAGAAGCTGAGAGGAGGAAGAGTTGCCCGGATCCCAGCACACCAACCAAAAGGGTCAGCACAGATGAAAGGCAGTAATGGCAGTGGGAGAATTAGAACCTCTCAGAGGAGTTGCAGCCTGGGAAGGGGGAGCTACAGTGCGTTGGGAATGCAGAAGCATGGTTTGCCATCGCTGATTTCGAGTCTCTGCCACTTCAGTATGTGACCAAATAGGTCACCAAGGGTGATGGTGTGTGGGGCACAGAGTCCCTCTGAATTTATCCAGGCTGCAGCTGAAGCCTTGACTGTGGGAACGGTGATCCCCAAGAATGTTTTTACAGTGCAGTGGCAGTACAGTGTCATCTTCTTGGGGGAACCTGACTTAGGGCTTTGAAGCCACTAAATGTCATGACAGCACAAGAGATAGATACTGTTAAAATAGCTTCTCATAGGAATAAAAAGATAGATGCTCTCCTGTGTTTCTTAATTGTAAAGAGCTCTCTTATTGTTTCACAGATTGCTTTGTCCAGCAGAGCATTGTGGCTGGGACCACTTGTGGCCTCAAGTGTGCTCAGTGGGGCAGAGAGGGCACTGCCCTACCACACTGGCCATGGCCCTGGTGTTGGAGCACAGTGAGGGGAGCTGCTGCCAGATGGCAAGGGATGAGGGAGCCCTAGGCTGGGAGAAATAGCCTGTTCTCAGAGAGCTTCCTTCTCTCTTGCCACCCTCCAGATCAACAAGACAGGCAGCCCAGACTCAGTTTTCTTCTGGACTCCTTGCTGAGATGGAAAAGTTGGTCTGCGGTTTCTTGGCATTTCCAAACGTTCCTTTTCACTTTAAAGGATTAAGTGTAAGGTGGAGCTGATATGGCCAGCTATAGAATACTCATAGGGAAAGCACCTAAGTCTGAAATGCAGAATGAGTGGGCATGGGCTGCCATTAGGATTACAGAGTCAGATCACACCTCAAGGGCAGGGCTGTGGTTGTATGAAACTGTTAGACTGCATTTTCTTCAAAGCTGTGCTGTGCAAGATTTTGATGTTTGACATCATGAGTGTTATTTTTATTCAACAGAAGATTGTTTGGCTCAGTGTGATAATGGCTGCAAGGCTTACTGCTGTGATGGGACTGCTCCCTACTGCTGTTCATATTATGCCTACATTGGGAATGTCTTTTCGTGAGTATATTTGCACTTAAAAAAAAAGGTGTGCTGTGTTCATGAAGTCAGTGTAAATTTGCTGTGGCAAAACTATGTTTTGGCAATAAACTGAGGCAGTGTTTGGGTTTGTTGCTTTCAGTTTGGTTTGGTTTTTTTTCCTTGCTGGTTACAATCTTTGGTATTCCTTTGAGGTCTCATGTTACATGAATTTTTGAAACATACCAGAAAGCTTGCTAAAATTATGGGTTCTGTCCTTAGTTTGTGTACAATAATATGATTTCTGGAGCTAAGCTTTAGAGATAGTGAGAACTTCGTTTCAAGCTTGAGCCGAAGAGATCTGTGAATAGAAATCTTGTATGTTTTGTTGAAGTGGTTTCTCACACTGAGTTGATAGTGATTGAGTAGTAATTCAAATTACTTGGATTTGAAATTCATATTGCTTTGAGTACTGTTTTTTCATTTTCACATTTATTCACTTGTTTGTTTTTGTTAAATAATGTTTTGGCTGTTGGTGGAATTTATTGAACAGATTCTAGGTGAGAATAGTCTGACCCTTTAACAATGTTGTATGAATAGCATGTTTCACAGTGCTTTAAAAATCACGGCAGATGAAATTAAGTGGTTACAAATATTTTCTATCTAGAGAAAAATACAGGAATAAACTTTTGATTAAAAAACGTAGGCTCTAGTGCTGCTGTTTGTCTTTGCATTGGTGAGGGAGAAGCTTGCCTGCTAATGGACCTAACTCTGGCCTTAACTAAAGTCACATGTGAAAAACGCCAATCAATTGTTTTTAAAATTTAAAAAAAATAATAGTAATAAAATGGTTATAAAAATGGTAATACAATTAGAGTAATAATAATTTGGACAATTTTAATTAGGACAATATGAGACAATAAATACAAAGAGTTACAGACGTCTGGGTACCTCTTTCTGGGCAGCATGAGTTAACAGAGGATTAACCCTTAAAAACAACAGCCTATTGCATATTCATACACCTCATACATGATGCATAAATTCCATTCAAATACAGGATTCTGTCTGGTCAGTGTCAGCTTCTTCTTCATAGGCTTAACCCCAAGTGAGGCAGGAAGAAGTTTTTTTCTTCTGATAAGAGGGCAATAAATTCTCTTTCTCTGAAAGATTGAGGTGTCCTGTGGCTGCTATCTCGCTGCGAGTTCTTTCTTTAGAAAAAAGTATACTACATAGCATAGTTTCTATTTTAACATTATGTTATAACTTAAAACTATATTTAACCCACTACTTAAGAGAATTAATACAGCATTACTTTCTAACACAAGACATATAATATGTGTTTTAATATTTGTGAAAAGCCAATCATAACATAGGCATTTTTCACATCACATCTCACAAGTTGTACATTCATGTGCAAGGGCAAAACTAAATGAAACATAAAATGTGGTTCTTCATGATAGGGCATCTTATTTTCTGTTCCATCAATTACACTAGTAATTTCCTTAGCCTTTAGCATGCAGTATGTGACTTATTTTGGTTTGTGAGAAATGGCTACTCACTTCTAATAATTTTAGAAAGGTTTATTAAACCTTATAAAAAGTACAACAGAAGACTGAATAGAGAAAATGTTATGGTGCTGGGAGCAGAGGATTTTCCCACCATGTGCTCACCCACACAATGGATGTTTTGCCTTTTAACCCTTTAACCCCTCCCAAGGTTCTGTCCATCAGCCCCTTCTTTGCTGTCCAGTGGTGGAGTTCACTTCCTCAGACCCTGATTGGAGGTCAGATGTCACCATGGTGACAAGCCAGCCCTCCCAGATGTCCCAACCCGGCTGTCCCTTGATAACCACGCTAGGGGGTAAAATGTAACTATAAATCTATAAAACTGTTCTTAACCTATATACATGATACTTGTCTGTTAATTGTGAGAGTCAACCATTGCATTACTCATCTATCACAGGTTTATATCCTTGACTAAAACCAGAGAGGATAAAAATGACATGGCATATGGACTGCCTGGTACTTGGGGAAGACTGAGTGGGAAGGTGGTAGTTTATTTTTTTTTTTTAGAATGACTCCTCTGATGCAAGTTTTATTTCAGCCATGATACCTGGGGAATGTTCCAGTGTTCCCATCAGTTTATTTTATGGCACTTGGAAGGAGTAGGCAGAGTGATGGTATTTTAATACAGAATTGATCCACAGTTTTTGAAGCAGATCACATGCTTCCTGGGCTTAAGTAAGTAAAATTATGGTAGAACACCAGAATCCTTCATTCATCTGGAAATGACAAAGCATGTATTTAAGATGGATGTTGTAGAATGACAAGTGATTTTTTTCCTGATTACCGAGTGAATGTTTGCTTTGTTTTTCTGTTTTTTCATTTCAAAATTGTTTTTTCCATTTGCAATCATCAAAGGAGTTTCTCATTCTGAATAGCTTGTTCCAGACCATGTGTGGTTGGGAATGATGGACACACGAGCATAGGACAGCACATTATAAGAAGGAGGGTTCCTGTAGAACAAGTGGATTCAATCTCTCACTTCTGTGAGTGCATAGCTCACTAGCATTTGTCCAGCCTGATGTAGAGCTGTGCTGTGTGAAGGCCTTAACCAGGGGGTTCTTTAGAGTGGCTGCTGAAATGCTGAAACCATGCCTTCAGCACCAAGTTGGCACCTTGTCTTTGGTGTGTTTCTTCAACAAATATAAATAGGTATTGAATTAGAGCTGAGTGTGAGTGGCTCTGACACATTTGGAAGGGTTTGTGTATATCTGGGTGGATTTGAATACTAGAGGAGGCTCTTGCAAGTGCTGTTTGCCACAACACATCTCGAAGAAGACATTTGATAATTCTAATTTTTTAAGGCTAAGTACTCCAATGCCTAAACTTGAAGATCAGTCAGCAGTTGTTATACTCCTTTGACCTGAAATTTTGCATGATTAAGTCACAGATTTATTTTTTTTTCCTAAAAGCAGGTCAGGACATGTCTTCTTTAAACATGTAATCTCATTTTGAGAACTTTCCCCTTCCCTCCCCTCCTCCCTCAGGCTTTATCCCAGGCTCAATTTCACTCCTCCATCCCCAGCTGCTCTTCTTCCCCACTCTGAGTGGCACAAGGAGTGGGGAATGTGGCTATGGTCAGCCCATCACAGCCCATCTGCACTGCTTCTCACACTTTTCCTTGATTCAGCCTGTGCTGGGTTGCAGTGTGGTTATCTGCTTGGTACAGGAGTTGGAGAAATTATATCTTCTCTGATTTACCATAGTTTTACACGAACAAAGTAGAGTAAGGGTCATTTGAATGCTATGGAGAGGAGAAATTATTTTGAAACTCTCTAAAGGAGATCCTTGGCTGGCAAATACCTGGGTTAATAATTGTCAGCTTTCATAGACTTATATTCTCTCAAGCCAGCTGGGAATCCAAAACAACTTTTTGTCCTCTGGGAAGAAAGAAGAGCTGTTTTCTGTATTGTGAATGTTGTCACACATGTGTGGTGTTGATTAATTAAAAAGATGTGAAGCTCTTTAGCAATCTGGGAAAGAGATCATCTCTTTCTCTGCCTGTGTCCAGTGAGGCTGAGCACGAGCACAGTGCAGAATGCCAGTCAAAAGGCAATCCAAAATGCAGCCTTGGTGTTCCTCTGTGGAAATCCAGCACAGCTATAAGGCCCGGAAAAGCAGATTATGTGATCATGACTTCTGTGTTGGATATGCATTTAAACTCAGACTTAACTGCTTGCCAGTAGTCTGAGCTGTCACAGCTCGGGCAGGATTTACATTTTGATTTTGTTTGGTTTGATTCTGTGAGAAATTAAATATGCTAAATGAAACAGCTCTCTGTGCAATTAATAAATGAGGAAAAGGCAGAACTAAAACACTGTTGTTTCCTTTGACAATTAAATAGGAACAAAGGACCTCTGTGCTTTAAATCTATGAGCTTTCTGCTAAGATGCTCATTACCAATGAAAACCTTTTCCTCTGAAATCTCCTGAACCTTGTTTTTGAAGGGAGAAAAATAGGAAAAAGAACTTCATTAAATTGCTCTTTTGAAATGGAAGGTTTTCATTTATCTGTTTCTGTGCATCTCAGAAGCTGTTGTTTACAACAGGGTCTTTCTTCATACCACATAATCTGGTAATGAGTCTAGCATAACCTTCAATTTCTAAACAGATGTTTGTTGTTTGAAATTAAGGGCTTAGAAAACATGAAGGCATGTATGTTACTTTATCCAAATGAGTTTTCTGATCAGAAAAAGAGAAGCAGTAAATCTCTTTCTTTTTAATCATCTATGTGATAAAGGAGGGTAGAAATAGAATGTGAAAGAAAGGATTATTAAATAACTCCTAAGCAAAACCCAATCATAGAAACATTACAACAATTAAGTAGCTAGAAGATCACATACTTCATTACTCACAAGCTGGCAAGTCGTAAGAAATGTGCAAGAGCCTTTTTATGACAGGAAATACATCCATTGAATTACTCCATTACTCCATCTACACCAGTCATTGTATTCTCTTTCTCTATGGGTTTTGTATTGACTTTACCTTTTATTCAGTGCTGTAGACAAGGGGGTTCCATTGGAAACAGGTAAAAATGCCTTTCCATGACTGATAAATCATGGGGTTTCTTTGTTCAGACAGACAAATGTAGCTGAAGTATGTAATAGCAAAACTGCAAAAAAAGCCACTCAGTGTGTAGGCTGTCCATTCGATCCAATTATACAAGAAATTTAAAAATCGAACTGTATGATGAAACACCACCATAGTTTTCCCTGTTTTCTCTAGTTTCTTCATTATACACAGTAATGTTTTGCTTTCCTCCATTCTTTTGAAGTCTTAATTTTTTTTGTGTTACTTTGTGTTTTTTTGGTGGTACTTTGCTCTTGTGCAATGATTATAATTCCTCATATATGCAAGTGACTTATTTGCTAATTAATACAGCTGGCACCTTAGTCAGCTGGTGTTCCTGTTCTCCATCAGTCTTTTTTCAGTCTGTGCCTGGATGTGTCTTTGTCATGTGGCCAAAATATAGTGGCTTTCCATAGTGTGATCTCATTCTGTGGTGGGAATATATGTGTGTGCCAGGTGATGAAACCATGGCATCATTCTGCATGCTCTTGTGTCAGCTGTCTGGAACTGACTCCTATCACCCTCACATTGCTGTCCTATTCCTAAACTGGGCCTGTCCGAAATTTCCACTCTGTTTGGAATGTTCACGTTTGTCCTAGGGTGATTTTATGCTCACATCCCCATTTGTCTGCCCAGAAATAAATTTTGCACTTTTGTCTGTTTAGCCCCGAAATAAGTTTTGCATGGTTCCGAGAGCCAAGGGAGGGAGAGAAGAAGCGCAGTTTGTTATCAGAAGCTGCACTTGCTCCCCTGCATCCTTCTCCTGGACTGTGATGTCTGCAGCACAGACAGTGAGAGAGAGCTCTCCTTTGCTTTTAGTTAGTTTTAGCTGAGGCAGAGAAGTTCCCTGCACTGTGGTTTTTTTCTTGGAACTGTTTAAACCTGCTCTGCACTGAACACCCATGTAAGAGACAGTTCAAAATTTCCCTAATTTGCCTCACGACCGTCATCAAGGACAGAGATTGAAGCCCCCTCCCAAGGGCTGAGACTGAGACCCTTAAAATTGTAACACAGGGACTCTGGGCTGGCTGCAGTGGGATGTCTGCCAAGTGTTACCTGCAGATGTGTTCGCTGGACCAAGACTGGTTTCCCACAGAAACCAGTGCTGAAACAATGGATCCTGCTCACTGCTGGGACTGGTTTGTCCTGTTTCAGAACTCGACTGTCTGTACTTGTTCTCAATGGACTTATTCTCCACTGTCCTGTACCTGTTCCCCTCCCCTGGAGGACTATAACAGACCCCTGAGTTAACCAAAGACTTTCAGATTCTCCCTGATGTGACAGGATGGATCTGTTGGCTGGACCATGAGGATTTCATCTCTCCATTGGTAGCTACATCCCCCTGCTCTTTCTCTCTCTCTCTATCCTTTATCTCCTTTCTAATCCTTCTATCACATTTGCTGTGGGCACTCAATAAAAGGTGCATTTACTTTGATTAATGCTGAAATCCCCACTGTGTTGTTTTTGCACTCTGAGATCAGTTAATAAACCATCATGACTCCTGCTTGTACGAGCGGATGGTGACATTACAACCCAGCAGAGTACTGTCAGCTCACAGGCCTGGGCTGCATTTCCAGCACCAGAGGGACTGATAAGAGACTGAGTGAGCTGAGCTACAGCCCACAAAAGGACTTTCTGAGTTTGTCATCTCTTTTGGAGCAGCAAGAGGTTTTACTGCTTAATGTTCATTTTTTATGCTGGTGAATGCTTTGCCTGTTAAATAAACAGTTTTTTCCATTTTTCTCCAAGGAAATCTTTTTCCCAAACCAGCTGGGAGAGGGACCACTTGAATTTGGTTTTTAGAGGAAACCCTTTTAGAGGTTTTCCCCCAAATTTGCCTTAAACCAGGACAACTATTCATATAAAGGATGAGAAACAGTGAGGCTATTGCTTGGAAATTGAGACACAATGAAGAGGTGTGTTGCTACAGAGTGTGACAGAGGACATGCACCAAGACTCAAATAAGAAGGCTGTATAGGGCTATTTATTAAAGCAACATGTTGCCTTTATAGTTTTACAGGATATTTACATTTGCTTAACAAACATATACACTGCCCATTGGTCATGAAAAAGAAACAAAACCGTCAATAGGTGAAAAGGAGCCACATCACTCTGTGAGCCAACCAAAGTCCGTGTCTTTTAACTTTCTCTCTTCACATTGTCATGGTGATAGCCTTGTTACTTTGAGAGAGATACAGGATGTTCCTTATCTTCAGAAAGCCTTTGCTGGCTCACAAGAACAGCACAAAAATGTCTTTCCTACAGAGGTGGGGCACCACTGCTTATAAAATTCTGATTGCTATAGAGATGTCAGTGAGCCTCATTAGCTTGACATCAGGATTAGACCTGATAGTGTCATCTCCCTAAAATCCTGTTAATTCTTGCCTCTCTCCCCAGCTCCTTCTATTTCAGCTTATGTCACATGCTAGACTCAAGGTGTTCTGCTGCTTCTACCAGGTCCAACATACTATCACCAATTTTTCCTTTCCTGCTTTTCTTGTTCCCCTTAAGTGCTTGTCTCAGTTTGGAGACAAGTTTAGGAGAAAATCACTTTAGAATGAGTGTTTCCTCTTATATTGGTTTTGCACGGCCTGGTTTTTGGTAGTGGAACGGCCACAGAGGTGACTTCGGTGAGAAGATGTTGAACACTTCTGCCATGTCCAGCAGAGGCAACCCCTGATGGCTCTGAAGGTGGACATGCTGCTGGCCAAAACTGGGCCAGTTAGAGAGGTTGCTGATGCCTCTGTGATAGCATATATAAGAAGAAAATCAAAACAAAGTTATAGTTGATAGTTCCCTCTGGCCTTTGACCAAACCAGACCGAACAGACCAGGAAAAAATGAGGCCACAGAATGATTGCTGCCATAGTCTCCAAGGCCTGGGAAAGGGAGGAAAACCCAACTTCTTCTCTAAGTTAACAAAAACCCAAGCTAGCTAAGCAGCAAAGTAACCACTGTCCTCACTTTACCACAGAGGCCTGGGGAGTGAGGCTTTGAAAAAGCCTGCATAAGAGCCCCAAAGCTCCCTTCTTCCCCCAGACCAACCTTAAAGCTACAGCAACCATGGAGCAGATGGTAAGGGAATAGAAAAGCACCCCAAGACAGTGCTGGAGACCCCATGCCACATTTAAACATGTTCCACTCTTAGTGATGAAGTGTTTTGTTGAATCAGGACATTTGCATTCAGCTTGGCTTTTGAGTGTGACTGGCTTTGAAGTTTGAGAAGCGCAAGGAGAAATCTTCAGCAGCACAGACAGGCCCAATTAATTCTTTCTTATATTAGCCTCTTTGGTTCTTCAATGTACTTGAAGAACCTTAGATTAGAACTCTTAGATTCCCCTTTTTTACTTTCTTTGCCTTATTGTACCATTTGCCTTTTTGCTTCACATCACTCTATTCTTTCATTTACCACTTGCCTTCCCCAAAGTGGGAAAGCGTAATTCTACTTCGTACCTCAGAAAATTTGCTGTGCAGTCAAATTAATCTCGCTGAGTTGGCAGTTCAGACTGCCTGATCTGTGACACGCTTCTGGTACCACCAAGGATGCCACTCTTATGCCATGAGACAGGTCTAAGGGTGCTATCTCATCTCCCTTGGTCCTGATGGAACAAAAATACCTGTACTGGAGTAAATATTTGCTTAAGAGTGTTCCTGTGTTTTCTGTGGGACTAGTTGATTAATGCAGTTGCTTTGAAAAAAAAAAAGAAAAAAAATTAAATTTAGAGAAGTTTGGAATGGAGGCTGTTAATCCCTCTCTCAATCTATGAGCCCAGATGCAACATGTGAGGCACAGTCCCCAGATGTGGTGTGTCTGGAAACATTTATTAAAAGTGTGCATAGCTTTTATAATATTTTTACTCTCAGGCTGGAATAGCATGAGTCTGGATAGCCAATAGTATAAATATTCTGATGACTAACCAATAATACACATGGTTGATTCCCTAAAGAGCAACATCAGCTTTGTTTCTCTAAGACAAGCACTTGTATAAAAATTTCTTCTGCAAAACTACTATGCTTCTGCTACTTGTTACACACCGTGTTACATCTCTCCTGCCTTGACTGCATAGTCCTTTCTTTTCTTATTAGAAGCTCTTTGTTTCCTTTCCCTACACCCAGAGCTTTCCCAGAGCTTTGGTGACTTAGCACTGACTCAGAGAGACGCGAGTCCTTTTGATATCTGTATATTTTTTTCATACCTACTGCAGCTTAGCTCTGAATGCAGGGCTTTTGCTTGCCTTGCACTGCTAGGTCAGTGCAACCAGGCTCCCACTATCACAGGCAGCCCATAAGTGTGCCAAGCTCAATGTTCACAGTAGCTCACCCCTGCTGCATCTACTGGAAAGCTCTTCCAGAGCCATATTTTTTTTTGCCATCGAGAATCTTTTCTTTCACAAGCTTTTTCTACATGTCTGCTAATTCTTGTGATATTTTTTAAATTGACCCATCATTTTGATATGAAATTGTGAAACAACTTTTTTCATCCCTTCTCTAAGTGATGGATTGTGGACCGGGTTTGTTTTGGGGAGCTTTTACATGGCATAGTAGACATCCATTGTGTGTATCACATGTGATTCTTGGGGTGTCCTGTGCAGGGCCAGGAGTTGGACTTGATAATCCTGATGGGTCCCTTCCAACTTATCGCATTCACTGTATTAGTTAACTGTGTACATTTAAGTATATTTCTTGATTCAAAAGTATAACTCTTGTTTAGTCAGTGGGCTGTGTGGTTTGCAATATATAGAAAGAAAATAATTACCTGCTTTCTTGGGTAAAAATTTCTTTGTGTTATTTGACTGTGCTGTTGACCAACCTGTCTGCTCTTTTCAGCAGTTGCACATTTTTCTGAAGTCACTATAATGGACTGTGATCCTTGGGGGGAAAAATTGGACATATTGAGCATATATCCTAATGAAAACAGTATTAATATCTTGTTTAGTGGTTGTGGAGGTTTTTGATGTTTTCAATATCTTGCAAGCCATGTAACGGCATTCAGTCACCTCCTTCATGCTGTTGCAAAATGGTGTCAAGTTTAGATTAGTAACACGTTGTGACATAACAGCAGGATTTACCTCAAGGGAACCTTCACAAAATGTTGTGTTTATAGATCATTCTGTCAAAATGGCTCAGATTGTCACTCCATCTGGTTTTGCTACCAGTCTTCTGGCTTGTGTTTATAATCCTGATGTTATTTCCCATGAATAACACCAGCTCTGGCAAAGTGCATGGACTTACTAGAGCACACAGGATGGCAAAGGGCAGCTGAAGGTTGGTTGCACTTTGGTGTTCCTGGTTGTGTTTAACTACTCTCAGATATGATAAGAGCCTTCTGCCAAGCTTCCTTTTGCTTCAAAGAGGAGGGAGCAAAGTGTTTCTTTTTTGCTTTATCTCATCAGCATAAAAAGCAAGGTAACGTCACCAAAACTGTGAGGAAGGAACCAGGTGCAGGGGGTGTCTCTTCTGCACAGCTCTGCAGGAGTAAGAAGTGTCCCATCTCCTGGGAAAGGGGATGAAGGGACTGGATCCTCTGTTCGTGTTACCCCACTGCTGGGGTTTCTCTGTCCTCCACCTGGGCCACGCAGGTAGCTGAGCCAGGATTCCATGGATTTGCAAGGGAAGTTATTGCTGGCTCATCAGTAACTGGCTCTTCTCCAGGCCCCAGTGATTGCTGAGGTGGAGGAGGTCAAGCCTAGCTCAACATTACTTAATGTGTGTGTGCATGTCTTTACCGTGTGGTGACTTCTGCAGCCTCAGCATAGCTGCATCCAGATAAAGCAACTTCCATCATTTTATGGAACCTGCAGGAGCCACAGCATGTTTTTCTAAGTATAGTTTAATTTTCAGGATTTTTTTCATTTTCTGACTCATAGTCCTCTTCTCCAGAAGCATAAAATGATTCATATATCCAAGCACTTAACACCTTTTCCATTTGTAAATGGCATTTCATGCAAGCTTAATGAGGATATTCCAAACCACTAAAACCATAATTTGCTTATGCTTCGTAATAAGGTTTGAATCCTGCAAAGAGTTTATGTTAATACTCTCAAGTTCATTGTAGGTTTTTGCAAATGGTGATTTAGAATCAGAATGTCCTCTGGCTTAGTCTCACTGGGTTTTTGTGCCCCTTATAAGCTCTGACACAGCACCTGGGAAGAGAGAATGGGGAAGAAAAATTGAATTGGTGCTGTAAATCTGACAGAAAGAAAAAAATGAAGGAGAGGTTCTTTTATTGCTTTCACAGGAGTAAGATTTGAGTATTAAAGTACATTAGAAAAAGATGAAAACCATTTTTTTTATTTAATCTGCTTTAGAATTTCTAAAATTAAACTCTCAGTGTCTTATTATTTTCATATGAAGATATGAGGGAAAAATCCCTTTGCTGGGTAATTCAAAGCTCAGAAAGATTTATTTAGACTCAAAATGTACGTTTCTAGCTAGCACTGCAGTTTTAAAAAGCTATTGCATGGTTGCTCAAGCAATGCACATATTTTATGATTTTAACATGGAATAAAATAATTTATGATGTTAGGTTTTTAATGTCCTAATTCACACTTTTTCTGCCAGATCATCCTAGAACCACTCCAGATTATTCAATGTCAAAAAACCCCTAAATAATTTTCATTTGTCCAACACATAGAATTCTAAAAGCAGTAAAATCTTCTAATCTGAGCTGAAATTTAATAAATGCATTTATTTAATGTATTTTTGAGAAGAAGTTAATATTCTCAGAATCAGATTTATGAAACGGTCAAAAGGCATTTTTTCTGGTTCTTAAGGTAGTGTTATTTGTTTGTATTCAGATATTTTATTACTATGTTTTATTCAATGTTATTTTCACTTTATTGTTGTGAAAAGGATTTTTGGTTACAATTTTCCTCTCCTTTGTTACATTAAATGGCAAAATTCTCTCCTCTATCTTCCCTCATTCTCCAATAACTTCAAAAAAAAAAAAGGAAGAAAAGTCAATAAGCTTCTGCTTCAGGAGTGATTTATCACTCATTAAAATGTCAATGAAAGAGTCCAACTGAAGTAATGCTAAGAGTTGGGAAAGGACCATGAATTCCAGTGCCTGCAAAGCTCAATGCATGCCATGTGTGTTTAGCTTTGTAGAATCGAAAATGGCCTGGCTCCTTGCGATCAAAGCTGTTTTCCACGTGCAGGTGTTGCCACCAGGGAACTGGAAACAGCCCTGACACTACTTCAGCAGGTGGGTCCCTTTGTTCCCTCCCTCACCATGCTGGTCTCTGCACAAATTCCATTAAAATGAACAGGAACATTGCTGGTCTTTCCAGAAGGTGCAAGATGAGCTAAAGCCTCCATTTTGGTTATGCTCCTTGAATGCTTTTCCAGTGATGTGGGCAGTGCAGAAGCCTCTCAGAGGCTATGATATAGATGTATATAGAATAATAATGTGGTGGTGTGCACAGGGGTCCCAGGGCGAGGGAAGAGATGAGAATCTTAACTCCATACTTCAGAAGGCTGATTTATTATTTTATGATATTTATTATATTAAAAGAAAATTATATACTAAAACTACACTAAAAGAATAGAAGAAGAGATTTCATCAGAAAGCTAGCAAAGTAAAGGAATGGAAAGGAATAAATAATAAAATCTTGTGACTGCTCACAGCCTTGACACAGGTGGCTGTCATTGGTCATCAAGTAAAAACAATTTCACGTGCTGGGTAAACAGTTCTCCAAATCATATTCCAAAGCTGCAAAACATGGAGGAGCTGAAGCTTCTCAGCTTCTCAGGAGAAAAGATCCTGCAAAAGGATTTTTCATAGAATATGTCTGTGACAGTATATACAAAATCACGAATGGGACAGGACTGCTGTGGAACACGTCTCAAGCTGGTTTATTTTCCAGCATCAGTGTCATTACATGGTTGGGACAGTGGGAAGATGCCAGGAGCTCACGTCCTCAGCAGCAGCTACAGAACTCCATGTTACAACTCACTTTTAAAGTCTTTTAACCAATCACACAAAGCAAAAGCATACTGACAGTAGATTTATCGAACCACTATAAGTACACATACCTTTGATTAAAACAATGCTTGCTTATTTTGAATACAATACCTGCTTGTAAGCCTTAAAATACTATTTTACCTCTAATTTTAAGGATTCCCACAACCTACACCCAATATGGATGACAGTCATGAGATTTTCAGGCAGATATAAGTTTGGTCTGTTTTCATATCAGGGGTTAATTGTACAGCTTCAGGTCGTTAAGTCACATTCCTCCAGTTTGCTCTCCCCAGTTTACTTTTGTTTATACTTTTGAAGCCTGAAGCTGTGATGATAACCTTGGTTCTCAGGCCTGGAAGGGTTGTTTTGTCTGACCAAACTATGATGAGAGCTTGCTGACTGTGACAGCTACAGCCGGTCTGTGGCTGCACACATAAATTGGCCATAACAGACACCAACTCGATCAGCCTAGCTCATTAAAGAATAGAAGTAAACAAGCCCCTGGGTATGATAATTAATGTTAATAAACTCAAACAGGGGACCTCAGCCAATCCCATTGAATCCTGAACGCAGATGCATCATTGGCCAGTGAGGTGGGCGGTGCTAAGACTCCAACCAATCAAATGTTTAAGAGCAGGAAATTTGAAGCCTATAAAAGAACACCCAACAATAAACCTCAGCTGTTGCTTCATGGACTCACCGTGTTCTTATTGCATGCTTGTCACCAAAACTGTGACAACTAACACTCTGTATGAAGTTCAGAGTTAGACACTAATGTAGTACAGCATCTGAAAAATATAAAATCTAAAAACGTAAGGCTTCACTGTGCTTTGAGCCACCTGGCCTCTGCTGTGCTAACACAGGCCCTTCTGTGAAATGCCTGGAGGATGCCCTGTCTGGGGATTAGGTCCCAGCTCTAAATAAACAGATGAGTAAAGTCTAAATTTTTTCACACTCTGCCCCCTAAATGAAATGAAGAGTCCTGCTGCTATTTTTTTTTTTTTTACAGAAACTGCAATAAATAGGTATGGTTTTATCATGTTAGGAGCTGTAGGATTTTCTGCAAATTACCATTTAATTCCCTTTCATTGGCTAAGGAACCAATGAAACAAAGATATTCCAGGTGAAGGAAATATGACAGCAGAGGATGGTTAACTCTCAGCTCTGCCAGTGATGACTTAAACCTAGAAATAAAACAACACCACTTTCAAGATAATATCAGTATAGGAGTTGATACAAAGGTTGGTCTTTATTAGAGGCCTCCAGAGGCAGATAGGGAAAGTTTCCACAAAATGCCCTCGCCCACATGGGGTGAATACAGTTTTGTAAGTTTAGCAAATCAGCATAATTGACAAAAATCACCAATTGGAGACATAAGTGCTGATGCAATTTTCCCCAGTTCAGCCTTCTCTGAATCCTCTCCCCTCCAATGGAAACTAAACTTTGTTCATGAAAATGTGTCTTGAAGAGCTGGTTTTCAGCCTTAGTTCCCAGAAAGAACCAAGATAGAATATGGAGCCTTGTACCCCCAGGGGCTTGGAGCTCTGAAATATGTTTTGTCTTTCTGCCTAGGGAAAAGGCAGGGAAAAGTACTGGGAAAACTAGCCACAGATACAACGATAGAATACAGAGCTAGAAATACATGTGTAAAGAATACAGAGAATATATAAAAGGAAAAGACAAAAAGTATGTGGCATCATCTGCACCAACAGCTCATGCTGCAATGCTTGCAGTAGTGGCTGGATGGCAAAGGGCTGTCAAGGAAATGGTTTTATGTAGAGAAATACAAGAAGGACCAGCCTTTGTTATGCAAAACTCTGCAACTGAAGTTGATTAGAACAGATAGAGAGCTGAGAAACAATGAAGACAAGATAGCTTGCTTGTTGAAACAGCAAGATAATGAAGGGCATCTCTGAAAATGCCTTGAAGCATGGCAGAGTTCTCTGTTGGTTTCCATGTCTAGCGTTGACTTCTCTTGTATAGCGCATTGACCTGTAAATATTGAAGAATTGCTACTTTTTATTACAGCAATTGCAGTCCTTCCTTCTTAAAAAATCAGTTAATCTTTGTGTCATTTGCATCCTGCCTTGGTAAAAGTGTTAAAAGCTCCATCTCCTGACCCTTTCCCTCAGTGTCTGCACAGTTGTCTCGCTGACCACTGTCTCACTGTGTCTTTGTGCAGAATGTTCCTTGGCACACCAAAATTATGTCATCTGTGGCTGTTTTGGGGATTTGTTACAGGCATTAGGCAGGCAGCAGATATGCCAAAAGGTGCTGAACTATCATTCTTTCTGGCAACTGTGACTCTACAGGTTTGGTTTCAGGCTGGGCAGAAATACTGTGAAAAACACCAATCACTTTTTAAAAAAAAATTAAATGTTTAATAGTAATAAAATGGTTATAAAAATAGCAATATAATTAGAGTAATAATAATTTGGACAGTTTGGATTAGGACAATATGAGACAATAGAAACAAAGAGTTAGAGATGTCCAGGTACCTTTTTCTGGGCAGCATAAGCCTGAAAAAGGACACACGTAAACAGAGGATTAACCCTTAAAAACAATAACCTGTGGCATATTCATACACCTCATACATGATGCATAAATTCCATTTGAACAAAGGATTCTGTCTGGTCAGTGTCAACTTCTTCCTTATAGTCCTAACCGGGGTCTTCAGGGCTGAGCGAGGCAGGAAGAAGTTTGTTTCTCCTGATAATGGAGCAATAAATTCTCTTTCTCTGAAAGATTTAGGTGTCCTGTGGCTGCTATCTCAGTGCGAGTCCTTTGTTTAAAAAAAGTATCTTATATAGCATAGTTTCTATTTCAACTTTATGTTATAGCCTAAAACTATATTCAACACATTACTTAAAAAATTAATACAGCATAACTTTCTAACATAACACATATAATATTCATTTTAATATTTTCAAAAAGCCAATCATAAAATATGCGTTTTTCACAAATACCATCTAAGATACACTCCTGGGTAAAGCAATGCAGGTTTGACTGTCCATAAGTCAGAGATTTCAGGATCTAACTGGTAAGATGTCCAGAAGTCAGAATAGTGACTTAGGCACCTGCATTGAGCTCATGGAGTTTGTAGAAGCTACTATAATTAAAATCAGTGTTAGAAAGGATATGTTAAGAATTACTAGAAATACCATTACCCTGTGATTCTCCTAGATGTCTATACTCAGCAACCCAGCTGCCAAAAGTGATCCATAACTGGGGTTTAATAACTTTTTGGAAGCTCACTTTGTCATCCTGACTTCTCTTGTGCTTTGATTCTTAGAGAGGTGAAAGTTGAGCAGTGCTGCTGCTGCAGTTGTAATTAGTCCAAGTAACCAAGGGGTTTGCCAACCAAATTGGATAAATAGTCCAACACTGCCTCCCTCTGAATCACACTGAGTCTGAGTCCAAATAGTAATTTTTTCCAAACAAGAATATCTGGATCAGAGTATGAAAGATCATTGATTTTTTTTGTTTTATTTTATCTCAGAGAGTGAGTTTTAAAAAAACAGTTAGCTTTGTTGCAGTTTGACACTGGCACAATGCTTCTTTTCAAATGCCTTGAAGAGTGAGAAATTAAAGGCATTTATTAATATTAGCAGTAGTTTTTCAAAGTGTATTGCATGCATTGTTACTAATATTATTCTAGAGGTACAGTGCCAACAAATAAATACAGAGAGTTGGCAATAAATTAATTGGGGAATTAATAAAGAACTGGAATTAGGAAAGATGGTGAGATAAAAGAGATGAGCTGAGCGAAGTCTGAGAATGGCACATCTTTCTTGCAGTAACATGGTAATGAATATTGTGAAGACAGTGGGAATACTGATCCTCACATGTTTCTAACAACATGCCATACTTGGTCAAATTGTTGTAAAATTGCTAACATTAGCAATTTCGGGCTGAAAATACCTTTATGCCAGTATAAATGCATCTCTGGTGCAGAGCACTGTCCCTTCTACAATGAGAGTTCCTAAATTGATACAGTATTATAAAGTGAGCTGGGCTCCCAGAGAACTTCATGGGCTCTAGACTGACATTACTCTCAGAAATGAGACTTGGTACTATGGTAAATAGTGCCAAAAAACCTTCTTTCCCAACTGTTTGACAGTCAAGAAAAACAAATCTAATACCACGCTCTCAGGAAACAGCAAAAGAGGTTGAGAAAAAAATGCAGTGACGAGTGGCCAGGGCTTCAAGGCATGAAGGAATCTGTAGGCAGAGCAGCCAAGAGGGACCAGGTTTCTGCAGGGGAAGAGTTGGCTGGCAGGCATGATTCTAAATGTCTGTAAAATCACATGCAGTGCAGAAGGAAGGGGTAGCTGGTATGTGATGAGCTGAGGGCTGGGATCCCCAGAGAAAACTATTGGGTATTTAATTAAGAATAGTCACAGAGGGGAGAGTTTGTCAGACACATAGTGGTTTTAAACTGACAGAAGGAAGTTTGAATTAGATGCTAAGGAAAAATTCTTTACTGAGAAGATGGCAAAGTAATAGAATAAGTTGTCCAGAGAAGTCCTATCCCTGGAGGTGTTCAAGGCCAGTTTGGATGGGCTTGGAGCTATCTGGTCTGGTAAAAGACATCCCTACCAATGGCAGGGAGGTTGGAACTAGATGGTGTTTGAGGTCCCTTCCAACATAAATCATTCTGTGACTATATGACTCTTTTCCATTAAGTCAGGAAATTCTTTGCCACTTGAGGCTGTGGGTCCTAAAATTTACCTGAGCTTAGGTCAAGACTGGACGGGTTTGCAGAAAAGAAATCCATCAAGTGATACAATAAAAAATTAACCAATCTGTCTGGGCCAGAAATGTTAAGCTGGGAATGAGATTTATATTCTTTCCAGTGGGATGTTGCTAAAAACAGGAGAAAAGCTGCTTCTTTAAATAGCTGATTTTTATCTTGACAGTGTCTCTTGACATTTCTACAGCTTTAAAATTACTTTTCCCCTCAGTCTTTACTTTCCCATGTATTATTTTTCTGTGGCAGTCCTCTCCTCTTTATTGGCTTTGTTTCTGTGAAGGACTTTGCAGGCACACAGTTTGTGGAAATTGGGAGTGGGGCTGCAGCTGAGCCTCATCCCTGATGGGCTACAGGTGTGCAGGACAGGTGAACAGTATTGAAGGTAATGAGCCATGGAGTGCCAGGGTGCACTGACCAACCACCAAAGGGTACAGGGGGCACACAGGTATAAGGCATGTAGGATGAAGGGTATAAAAGGTTGTACTGAAGAGCAATAAGGAGCTGATGCTTGAAGCCTTCTTCAGAGTAAGTTATACCTCCCCTGTCAGGACTTCGCATAATGTTTTCCTTCAAACTGTTCAACTTCAAAATGTTCCCTTTTTTAAAAAACTTCCTAGTTGCTCTGTGTTTCTGCTGTGTAGTTTCCAAGTCTTCTTTAGCTTTAGTCTTCTACAAGAAGCGACACTTTTTCTCTTGGGCACTTTCCCTTGAACAGCTTTAAACCCCACTGTATTCCTCTGTGTCTCTGTAAAGAAATCTAAAATATCAGTGTGTGAAAGAGGGACAAAGCAAGCAGGCTTTAATAAAAAGGCATATTTGCTTTTAGGATATTTATTTTCAAAAATTTTGTAACAGGGCAAAGAGAAACCTTAACATGTTAGAAAAAAATACATGCTTATTTTTCTTCACATATATGAGAAATGGAGTTGTAAAGAATTCTCAAAACCTGACTGAAAGCTCACAAAGCTTTTGTATATTTTGTACATTTTTTTGTACATTTGTATGCAAACTCTGAGATAAGGTGTGCTGACTTAGAAAGGCCATAGAATAGAGATGGCATTGTTGAGAGAGAGATTGAACTTGAAACAAGTTTCAAATGATGGCCTTGCAAAAAGACCAGATATTTTGGAGAATTAAAACTGTGCAAGTTGCATTGTAGCAAGACCACATGGGGTAAATAATAGGTGATTGGTGTTAGAAGTATTAGTAGCATTGTGTGGCAAAGGCTAATAGGCTGAAAATTATTTATAAGGTATTGTAACCAGGAAATAGGTTGGGTTCTGATAGAACAGCAATTAATTTTACATCTCTTATGTCTCACCCTTCAATGAGACTGATACTGGAATAAAATCTTTTTAAATGCCTCTCCATTGCCCCGTCTCTTTAAAGCTGGGATTTTCCAACTCATATATTCTAGTTATAGGCTTTCCACAAAAAGAACAAACGTTTCTTTTTGTGCTGTGTGCCCAGAAAAGCTGCTACATGACCACTGTCCTGCCAGGATTTGATGCTGAGGAGATGCAGCCAAGTGGAGGCAATGAGCTCCTGGTTTCACTGGGGCCATTGTGAGGGGCTTCAAGGGCAGGTCTGTGAGTCAGAGTGAGTTTGCATTCTGACTCACCATTAGCTGTGGTATGGAGTTAGATGTATTCTGTTATGTACATTTGAAAGAGTACATCTCCTTGAGTCCTCTCACTCAGTATAGTTGTGCTTAGGCTCAGAGGCCTTTTCTAACAGTGGACCTCAGTCCTTGTTGAGTTTCAGGTGGAGGCAGATGCAGAGGGGCTTTCTACAGCTGTGTCATGCCAATGAAGAGTGCAGCCCATTTCTCAGCACAAATGGGGTATGGAATCTGGCTGAACACTTCTGGAGTAAATGGGATGCCTTTGCCTTTGAAAATAGTGAAGGCAAACTATTTAAACTGTTACACAATGGGCTTTATTAATACAGGAATTTAATTTAGCATGGGAATGTAATATGTGCTGTGTGTTACATGCTTCTGGGTTGGAGGTTGAGTTTTCCTCAGGGTGCAGCTGGTTGGAAGCACAAGGAGCTGTTTCTGTGGTTTCTGGGGTTTAGCAGATCAGCCAGGCAGAGTGTACCAGGGATGTGGGAGCTGGGCAGCAGTGGACCATGAACAGAGCAGTGCAGGACTGGAGGGCAGTGGTCAGTGAACTGACTGATTCTGCTGCTGGGAATCCAGCTGGGAGAGGGATTATTTCTGCATAAAGGAGTTCCCTGCAACTCTGATGCAGTGCTTCACCCACCAAGTGAATGTAGCGAAAGCAGTAGCAAATCACTTGTTTGTAAAAGGGGTACCATAGTTTTTAATTGTGATATTATTAGAGAATCTTCTAGCATGAAGAGAGTCAAGTTTTAAAGCATCTTCTGAATCAAACTATTGTCTCCTATGGCATTTTCCCTCAAGACAGTGATATTGTTGCCTTGATTTTCTTACAAGAGCATCTCTGAAAGGAAAAGACTTCTTTTTTCTTAGATGCCAGTTATTCTAAGTGTGTTTCTCAGTTACTCATGGTGGTTAATGCAAAGCGCTTGATCTCCTGGGCATTTTGAGCTACTGGTTTTACAGCCAGGTGTTTGCTGTCATGAGTTAGGCTTGTGTTAATTAGGGCTTCATATATTCTGCAAAACATTACCAGGTTTGTTCTCCCTGCACACTCTTCATTCATTGCTGCAGAACAGCAGAAAACGATTTAGCTCTCTGGCAGTGTATTTATTACAACACCATATGTTCTGTGTTTACTTATAGTGTACAATTAAGTGATTGTACTGCAAATCATGGCCAAGTTCCTGAATAGCTGGGGCCTAAAAACAAGCTCTAAAATTCATATTTAGATTCCCAAATAGAAGATCTTATTTTCAAGTATTGAGTCCATCCTGATTCTTGCTCAGTTTTTTGAAGTGAGCAGACGATCAGCATTTTGAAAAACAGACCTGCTATGTTTTCCCATGCTTCTGTGGGGAATCTAAACTATGGTTTAGACTCCTCTTAATATTTGTGGTATTGCAGTGCCTGTTGTATTCTCTACATTGCAGTAATTCCTAGTGAGGCTTGTTCATGCTGACAAACTATCAATTTGGATTGCTTAAAATATTCAGTAGAAAGGTTGCCAGCAAGGTTGCAATTTGGAGTCTTTGCTGGAAGATGAAGAGAGGCACAAAGTAAGAATATTTCTGCCAAGTCACTGGGCTTTTTCCATGAAAGGGTAGGCTTTAAATAGCATCTTTCATATAACATGCTTAACTGCCTGTAGCTGGCAACTAACCTGAGTGAAGCAGGGTTCATCAAAAAGTCTGATTTTGCTCTCAGTATTATTGGAAGCTCTTCAGTGTCTCTTAGTGAGGTTCTTTTTTTTGAGGTTTTCCAAGGTTTTTCTCCAATGTGTGAGTACAATAAAGCTTTCTTTCCTTTCTCTATATTAAAATTTCAAGGAAATTCTGATTCATTATTTCAGGAGCTGAGTTAAATTCTTTCCTCTGGATCATTTTAAAAGAAATTTTGTAAGCCTCGGATATGTGTGCTGGCTGAAGCAGCAAATGTGTGAAAGGGTGGTGTTGCTTTGCTTTATGCTGCTCATCCTTGAGAAGAGGATGCTATCCTTAATCTGTGGGCTCAGAAGCACAGCAGGAGGACTTTTTGACCTAGAATAAAACAATGACAATATTCTGTGAAAGTATATCATGCACATGGATGCTTCTGAAATATATTGCTGGGGTAACTTGGTCTTTCTTTTCAAAAGAAAATCATACCAATAAGTCACCATGATATTTGCTGAAAAATCCCTTTGCCAGGATTTTTCTCCTGAGAAGCTGAGATGCCTCAGAAAAGAAATGAAAACAGTGATCATCTCATTGCTTTGGAATGGGGTCTGGAGATTGTTTACCAACAGGTGCATTTTTGATTCCTTCTGTATGGGTTGTTTTTAATTAATGACCAATCATCATCAGCTGTGTTAGACTCTGAGGAGTCAGTCACGAGCTCTCATTATCATTCTTTTCTAGCTTTCTGATGTATCCTTTCTCTTTCTTTACATAGTTTTAGTATATAATTTCTTTTAATATATCATAAAATAATAAGTCAGCCTTCTGAGAACATGGAGTCAAATTCTCATCTCTCACCTTGTCTTGAGGACCTTACAACACCACACCAAAGCCTTTCAGAAAAAAAGAGATCCTACATGACAAGGGGAAAAGGAAGGAATTATTCCTCATAATGTAAGTAAAAGTAGATAAATTTAGATGGTCCTAAAACAGGAGGATTTAATGTATGATAAATCAGCAGAGTGATCTGACACAATTGCAAAGGTGACTTTGAAAGAATTTCTCGTTTTCTTTTCAGATGTCTTTCATTTTTCATATTCACATGCCTTGATGGATCATGCCTTTTGTTGGATCAAGATTTGAGGCCTTTTCAGTAATTAAAATGCAGTTTTTGTCACATAGAGGCTGCTCTTGAGAAAATAATTTTGCTTTATAACATGATTTGTCTGAGTCTGACTGCATGTCTGTGTTCCCCTTGCAGAGGCACAGCAATAGCTGGAATTGTTTTTGGCATAGTATTTATGATGGGAGTGCTTGCTGGGATTGCCATCTGTATCTGCATGTGCGTGAAAAGCACCCGTGAGACTCGGGTTGGGGTCATCCGAGCAACGCACATCAGCACCATCAACACGTACCCAGGTAAGGAACCAAAGGTTCAGCCCTGCCAGAGTGCCTGTGGTCATGGCAGGAGTGTTATCCTTGGAGAGTTACAGCTCCACACTCATGATCTGGTTATTAAAATTGTTAGAAATGCCTCTGCCCAAATTAAGATGCAAACGAGACCATATGCCAGTGACAATAGTATGGGTTTGGTCTGACATGAGAGAGAGAAAGAAATAGAAAATATGTGGGGGGCAGAAAGGTAGGTGACAGAGACAGAATAAGGAAAGTATCACCACTCCATGGATCCCAGTGAGTTCCATTGATCCTCTCCAGCTGGGCTTCTTGGTGGTGATGGTTCCCCCAAAAAAGTATAGAATCCAATGAGATGATATGGCTCAGCCCAGGTAGGAAAACCCAGGCACCTCCCTGGGGCAGGGGGACTTTGCCATTGTCCCTTACAACAGACTCTGGGTTCATTGCATCACGTGCAGTCCTGTGGTGCAAGGCTCTGGGGGGCACTTTGGTGGGGAGGGGGTCTTTGATGGATTATGGCACTCCCTCAGCTGCCTCTCCCATGAATGTCCCATACATGTCATCTGTGGGGTTGGGGCTTCCACAGCTGGGCTGGTTTGTGTGAGGGAGGATCGGTGTTCACTGCCTCAGACCAGAGGTTACGCACAAAAACTCCTGCCCCTCCTCATTTTTGGGGAGAGGAAACCTGGCTGCTGTGGGCTGTGGTCTCCCCAACACCAAACACAGCCAGGGAAGAATCTGTGCTGGGTTTGGCTTTCTTGTGGATACATTCCCTCAGCCTTCTTTGTTTTTCCCTAGGCCTGAGATGACTGAACAATAGCATCTTATCTAGGTGGTTTAACTTACAGTCCAAAGTCCCTGTCAGGGATCTTCAGGGAAGCTTCTTTGGTTATAGCTTCTTTATACAGTTTTTGTTATAATGTGCAAAACTCTTTTATATCAGTGTTTGAGGCATGAACTATTTCAGTCTCTGGCACAAAGTAAATGGGGAATGTAACTACAGCAGGAGGCTCTTCTCAGTCTGGAGGGGAACAGCACAGCTCCTGCAGAGAAAGGCAGGGCAGCTCAGCATGCAGTGTCTGGCAGCACAGCTCTGTCTGGGAGAGCTTGTTCAGCTGCTGGGTGGGCTAAGGAGATCTGGCCAGGGGACACACTTCACAGCTGGGTGGCTCATGGAGCCTGCAGGAGTGTGTCAAGTCCTTGCTCAGGGCAGTGCTGCATTTTACAGGACAAATAAGCCTCCATCTCCCAGTGCTGGAGGCTCTCTGGCTATAGATCACTTTTTCTTCTGTAATGTTCTGGTTTTTGTATTTGTTCTTCATGTGCAGCTGGCTCCTTTGCATTGTCCAATATAGTGGAGGCCAGGCATATCATAGAAGGGGGAAAACCTGCACAATAAGGTCTGTGGACCATAGTGCAAAGGCTTTGAGTAGTGATGTGGAGTCTGATGCCACCTGAGCTGACTGGTTTTTGCCCAGAGCTCACGAGCACTGCTGGGTGCTGCAGGATCTCAGCTGGGTTCTACAAAAGCCCATGGGCATCTCTGCAGGGTGTTCTGTACTGCATGTCCCAGCAGGAGGGACTGCTGGCTAGGATGCAGTGCTCAATCTCTGCATCCATCTGGCATCATGCCTGAACTGCAATTTGGAGTACAAATTTAGACAATGGTTATAAAATCATAGAATGCACTGGGTTAGGGTGGACCTTAAGAGATCACCTAGTTCTACCCCCTTCCCCCAGGCCCAGGTGGGGACATGGTGCTGAGGTACCTGTTTGTGCCTTAGTCAAAGTTAGCTGAGGTTTGGACCTGCTCAGTGCAAGCTTCTCTGTGAGTTAGAATTGTTGTGATGTCATTTTTTGAGGTGCAGGCAGCAGCAGGAAGGCACAGGGTCTAAGCCAGAGGTGTCACAGGGTGTGCAGCATCCCAGGGGACAGTAGGGACCCCTCGTGCCTCTGGGGCAGTGCAGCTGTGTCCAGAGTGAGTGTGAGCTGGTACATATGGCTGTGTATGAGCCAGCTTGGTGTAGAGTCACTCACTGCACCACACTCGTCAACTTGCACCACTCTGGGAGCACCAAAGGGGGTGGCACCAAGCCAGCTGGGGTCTGCAAGGCACATTTGCCTCAATTCCACATCTACCATATGGAAATGGCCACATTGTTGAAGAGAAAAGCAGGCCCTGGATGCAGCATAATGGTGTTTATGCAATTCAGTGACATTGTTAATTACAAATTCAGGAGCAATTGCCTTGGGATAACTTTGGGAGTTCATTGTGATAAAACACAGAGGTGTTCCATGCATGAAGTCTTGTCATCCCACTCCTAGAGATCCCTACTTTTATATTCCCTCCTGTTGCAGAGTTTGCAGAGAACCTCAGGTGCATTATATATACTTATCAACAAGCTATGCAATACTTTTTATGTATTTCTTTATTATACCAGCTCTAATGTCTGTTTTCTCCCTCACAGTATTAGTTTCCAGTTAGATTGAAAGCATCTGTGATCATCCTTATAATTTCAACATTTTTTTGTGTACAGTGATGAGTATGAAAGGAAATGGCAATATTCTCAACCATGAAGAGCTACTTCAAAAATAAATAGTTGCTGCAAGCTGTAAAAAGCAGAACAAAATGAAAACTCCAGGGCTGTAACCTTTTCCTCCCCAAGTCTGTTTCTGCAATGACACACCCTTATCTCTCAATCTCTAGGCAGTTTGACTCCACCTCAAGGCCTCTAGTTCAAGCATCAGTTTGAGCAGCTCTTCCTCTCAGCAGCAGATTTTGGAGGGTGGGGAAGCTTGGAAATGTTTTCTGTGTTCCTGCTGTCTTGAGCGCTTCTGGAATAATGACTGACCTGGTTTGGCTGCATGGCTTGTGGCCAACACTGCCCCTGCCATTACCTGCTTTGGACAGGAACAGCAAGTGTGAGGATGCTCTTGCTTCTGCCTCAGCCACAGCAGCAGTGCAGTGTTCAAGAGAGCAGAGCATGCTTTTCATGGCACAGTGGGATTTGAGTCTCTTCCCCCATGACAAACATCCTTGGTTTCTGTTTCCACTCTTTGCTAGTACAGTTTTGTTGCCAGTCTGCCTGAGACATGTATGGAGGGGACAGGAGAGCATCTGTGGTGACATAAATGGACATATGAGGAGACTCTGGACCTTAAAATTTGTAGAGAATACTCTATTTGTATGCTGATAAAGAGCCTTTAGTTCTTACCTGCTATCATTCGGCAGCATTCGCTGTCTTTTTTGTCAGTGAATTAATCCTTTTTCTTTAATGTTATTAGAAGTAATTGAGAAAAAGTTTTCAGCTACTTCTGATTATTTTTGTTGCCTCCTAAATGCCTAATCCAGTTTATGAATGCTGGGCCCTCCTGAGATGTCCCCATTGGTGTGAGCAAGGTGAAAGCTTTGTTCTTCCTCAGCCCAAGCCATGCTAAGATGTCTTGCCCTGGGAGTGTGATGCTGATGTGCTTGCCACAGTGTGGCACCTGGAGATCCAGAGGGTGTTTGAGGTGTCTGTGGAGATCAAGAACCCTGACTGCCATCATTTTGACATTACATAAATCCCTGTTGCTGCTGAAGGAGGTGGAAGGGAATGGATCTGATAAACTCAGCCTTTGTCCCCCAAAAATGTTTAGCTCTACCACATTCTCCTGGTGTCATGTGCCATACAGGCACTCAGACACTGTTACAGGCACAGCCTGTTGGTAGGCACACAGCTAAGGAGGGAAGTAAAGGGCAATAAACAATGACTCACATTGATATAAATTGACTGTATAATGGCAGTCTGGGAAAAAATGAATGAATTGCCAGGTTTTTTATCAGTTGCATGCAAGTCTGGATATCAGCAAGAAAATACTTGAAGGCTGCATCTGAAAAACAGTTTTTTAACTCTGTGTTCTTTTTTCTCCCATTTCAGTGGCTCCACCACCATACAGTTATGAACATGAGATGGAGCACCCAGCTGACCTACCTCCACGTTATACTGCAGCCCCACAGACTGTGATACAGTATCCCCCACCCCCTCCATACCCTGGGTATTCAGGGAAATGATTAACATGGCTTCACATGGGTATTGACTGCCTCTTGAAACAGCCAGCACTGCTGGGACAATGCTGTTGGCTCAGGGACAGATAGGATTGGGTTCTGCATCAACACATGTGGCCAGGTGTTGCAATAAACTGGAAAGGTTGCCAATGCTCAGGATGAATGAAAATACTGTCCACTGTGGACCAGCATGTTTCATAATTAAACAACATGTGACCAAAGAAACAGGTCCTAAAAGTTAGTGTCAGATGAGAGTGCTTAACACCAGTTCTTAGCTTCACCTGCAGCAGGAGTGGGGGTTTTCCCCACATAGGTATGTGCAAATGGTGCAAACAGTTCAACAAATTGTTTCAAAAGCACAAGAGGGTGCTGGGGCTTATTCTGGAGGAAAGCATCAACTGTTGCCTTGAGGTAACCACTGTGCCTTTCCTTGAAATGAGGGGAATAAGCAACAAGAGAGATTGAAACTGTTTTCTACTTCCAGCTGATAATACCAAGTGATCACTGTGCCTGTTGGTCTGATAACCATGTTACAAGGAGAAGGCCTGGTAGACTTTTCTAGTAATTAAAATTTATGGCTATTGGTTTTGGCCAAGTGCAGATTTTTTTAAGTGCCTCTTTTTAAGCAGTTTGTGACTAGTTTATGAACTGAGATGTTAACACAAGGATAATTTTTGTATGTGAAATACACTAATTTATAGCTGGTCTATTTTTACCTGGACTGAAAACCTCTATACATTGAAAATATACTAAAATGCCTTTTATACCAGCAAATGATGTTTTGATTTTTGTATAAAAATACTGAATCAGCAGAACTCACAAATGGGAGAAAAATACAAAACAAATATTAAAATGCCCTAGATTTGACATCAGTTTAATTGCATAAAGCCAGAGATTTAAAATTTTATTTACCAGTAATGAGGATATCCAGACTTAGCAAAGAGATGAGAGTGGAAACTGAGCATCTGATTACTTTTGAATGTGTCTTGGGCAATTTAAAACTGTAGGTCATCAAGTAATATTTTTACATTTGCCATGCATGTTGTTCAAACTTACTTATTCTCCACTATATGCAGTCCAGATCTTAATGATTTAAAATATTCCATGTACTTATGCAGGTAACTGTAATTCTGCAGCAGCTATTTGACTTCAGAATATCATATTCCATTACCTAAAGCATCATCTTTCAGTGTTAAGAGTATTATTTTTCTCAGGTTTATATGCAAACCACAAAGAGTGGGTCTCCAAGAATTTAAAAGTGCTGAATGCTCTTGGTTTGATTTGGGTGTCTGAGCAGTTTGAGAATGCTACAGCTGTGGCATCAGCTGCAGTTACTGCTGGTTCACAGAGATCAGAATGCATTTAAATGTTTTCCAGTGTGGCCTTTCTCTTCTTTTCAGGTGTATTGATGTTGTAACAAATAAAAAAGCAACTTGCAAAAAAGGAGATACTGTATCCCAGTGAAATCAACCTCTCATAATCCCTGAAGTCTGGTGGTTCTGGCATTCAGTCCTGATTCAGGGAAGAACTGAAGCAACATTTAACTTAGCATAAAATTTATTCAGAGGCGTTCTTGAAACAAGACCTTACTGACTGTTCTTGCTCAGATTTTGCAGCTGCATTTGTCCTTTCCAGGCTGACTAAACTTACCCCCTTGAAACTCCACTTAAAAGTGCAAATGGGCTCAGTCCCCGTCAGTGTAAGTTCAGAAGATCTGTGTTGTGGCCACTGGCCACACTGAGTCCCCAAGGTACCAAGGCAATTGTGACCTAGCTAGAGGAAAACTGAGCTGTGTCTCAGGTGTTTGGTTGCTGTTTGGTTACTCCTTGGAGTCTTCTCTGAGAAAGGAGAGTTGCATTCTCACTTCTATTTTGCTGTTCAGAGGTGACAAGTCCTGAACTGGCTTATCCTTACGATTACTTCTGCTCTGGGTATGTCCTGTGGCATTTCAGCTGTTACCCTGACCTCCTAAGAGATCCCAATTGAACTCCTCCCATGAAGAGCAACCCTCTGTGTGTGGTGTTCTGGCAGTCTCTACTCAAAACCATATGCTGGGGTGTTGATGTGCCTGCCAACATGGTGACCAGCATGAAGAACAGAACAAAAATAGCTTTTCCTGCAGAGAACCCTGTTTCTGCTGCATCATTCTATGCTAGTGCCTCAGCACTTTCTAGTTTTTAATAATATTTTGGTGCCAAAAAGTTACCCACAGATAATGAGTGTTGTAGCTTTCCCTTTCCTGATTTCATTTCTTTGTGCTGAACATGGAGACACACAAATCAAAGAGCGGTTTGTATTTGAGTAATTCAGTCTCCTGGAAAATACAGAGAAAGAAAACTATCCTATAGATCATAAATCTTCCCTTAGAGAGTTTTTCCACCCGTGACATTTGTCAGAACAAGTTAGGAAACAGATTTCTTGCATAACAAGGAATTTTTCAGACTAAAAGGCTTAAAGAAAGTCATAAGACTAAAAATCTTTTAGTCATAAGACGAAAAGTCTTCAATCACAGAGTTTTCTGTTTTTCAGCTTTGTGATTGCATGTTTCCTCTGATGATGTTGCATAAAGGACATAGTGACCAAAGTATCTACAAGGTTTACATGACTTATTCCACGGAATATTATGGAAATTGGAAGTTGAGAATTTAGTAGTAATTAAGAGCTATTTGTTTGTGGTTAAAACAGCAGTGGGAATGTTCGTTTTTGTATGTTAGTTAATGCTGTGCAGTTCCACATATACTGGGGCATACCAGAGTGATTTTAATCTCAAAGGACAACACATCTCTTTTCCTTGCTAATGGCATAAAACATAAAGGTATTGCCCTTTCAGCAAACCAGACAAAGTTAGCATAGAGTGGCCTAAAAGATGTGATGATTGCATTGAAAATAAGTAAAACTGAGAGAAATTGAGAGCAGGATGGAGCCTAACAGATTTATAAAACTGAAGGAATAGAACAAAAACGTTGCTGTGTAACAACTGGAAGCCTTTGACAATAGTAAAGTTCTATTATTTGGGTTTAGTTGAAAAAATTGAAGCGTTCCAGTGCCTGAAAGGTGCTGCAAGAAGGCTGGAGTGGCACTTGTATTTTCAAGAGCATGTAGGGGAAAGTGGGGAAGTTTTGCTATAATACACAGAAATCTTTCATGGAGATGTTTAAGCCATAAATTAAAACATTTCAGTCTCTGACACGTGGGAATTCTCCAAATGTTTTAGTAACTCTAAAAATAATTTTTTAGACACCATAGAATAAAACACAACAGGTTCTTAACAGCACGCAGTAGTAGCATCTAACACCCTGAGGCAAAAATTGCACCAAAGAATTAATGGAAGTTTAATTTATTTCTTGTGCTTCCCTAAGACATCAATGTTTGGACAAAAAACCTTGACAAAATAATGAGCAGGACTTCATATCAAGTGGCTTCTGTGATTACACCCAGAAAAGTGGTTGTAGCTTTTATATTGCAGCAATGTATGAGATCCAAAAAGCAGAGCCCCTGCCCAAGCCTGACTTGTGCTACACCCATTGTAAATCCTGTTCCCACCCTGTTGAGACATTGGTGTACAGCAAGCAGAGGACTGAAAAAAAGAGATGTGATGGTCCATCACTTCAAAAAGAGAAAAAGAGATGCAGAAAAATAAAATGGTCAAGACTTTTTGTTCTGTATGGACTTAATAAGACAGCTCACTGTTAGGAAATAGCCAAGAGAAGGATCTGGGGAGCTCCAGCTTTGGGACCATGTCACTTAAGGTTCTGGAGGCAATAACTAAAGCAGAAACATTTATCTGTCTGGTCTGCTGTGAAGATTAGACAGTCAATATTCACACAGCTCTGGAAATGGAAAACATTAATTATTTTTGTTGCCATACTATGCATCATTAGTATTTACATCCTTAGTGAAGAGTAGAAGAGAGCAGGCTTTGGATGCCATTGCTACCACAATGATGACTAAGAGGGTCACCATTGACCCAATGAAGCCAACAGAAACAAAAGGAAAGCCAAAGACAAGAAATTCTGAAGAAAGTGTCTTTTTTTGTCAAACTTGCTCCTTCAGAGAGGTGAGTTGGCCTGCTGCCAGAAAAGGCAGCTAGTTTTGGACAGCTATGGCTGTGGATGATGAACACTGCTGAATTCCAGGGACTGTTTGTGGGTGTGATGTGACCTTGCTGTAATTGCCCCTTTACCAATCTTTTAAGGATATTTCATTTATTCACTGTTGAAGCCCATGGATCAATCCATACAGAATGATCAGTTTTGCAGTTCAGCTTTAAAGTGGTAGGTTTTTGATGTGGTTTCCATTACAGGCCCACTTCCAGTTTTGCTCCCCATTGGGACAGGATGTCTCTCCCCCAGACGGTGAGAGGCTTCTGAACAACAAAAGGATGTACCATTGCTGTCCTTCCTTCAGGACCTGTAATGTTAATCATGGATGCACTTTGCAAACACACAGTAGCACCTCCAATCCTTATGAGTGAACCTGCAGGAGCTACTAAATCCCAATCACTGGGCCAAAACATGTAAGAAATTAGTGTGACATCTACACCAGTGTCCGGCATGCCTGTAATGTAAATTGTTTTACCACAATGAGTCAGGCTGCAGGTCAATTTTGGTTGGTTGCGGTCTAAAAATTGCACCCAAAAGACCTCAGGACCTGAGGTTCCAAATGGCACAGACTTAATTGAATTAGCTGGAAAGTTGTTTTGCTTGGGTGTATCATGGTGATGAGAAAGAGTTTCATATCGTGGATTTACATCATCATGACCATATCATACAGGTAAGGCAAGGAATTGTTCATTTGAATCCAAATTTTTTTCTAAATCTTGATCAATATTAGAGCAATTAGTTAGTGGAAACGGAGGATTTACCTCTGCTTTAGACTGTGTTTTGCTTTTCTCTCTCATCACTGCTGCATCTGACCCAGAGGAAAAAGGAGTGAGGTCGCAGCAACCCGGGAGCCCTGCCAAGAAGGGTGGGAAAGCAGAGCTCCACATTCCTCATAGCCCCCCTTGCTGGAGGGAGCACCTGAGGAATGTGTTGCCTTGGAAACAGGGAGAAAGCCAGAACTTGCTAATTTGTGTCTCAGTTTGCTACACTGGACCTTTTTGGGATCAACTTTTCCCCCTCACAATCTGCCCAGTTCGGGCTGCCCGTGCACCACAAATCCCGAATCTGTGGCACTTTCCAATGGACTGTTACAGGTTCCTCACCGTGCCCCTGCCTGTGGGGACTCAGCTGGAAAACTCTCAGCTCCAAGCTGCCATCTCAGCATGCTTTTCTCCCCCCTAGCAGTGAATGAGACAGGCTTCAAGGCTTCTAAATGAATTGTCTGTGTTGCCACAGAAGCTCCTGAGTTCTCCTGCTGCACCCTATCCAACTCTCTGGGCAGAGCCATCTCGGCCCTTCTTGAACATCACTGAAACATAACAGAAAGGACACCTAAGAGAACTTAAAGTTAGTATTACTGAAACTGAACAGGAATTAACATTGCTTAAACTTAACAACACTGAAACTTGACAGAACCTAAACTTAACAGAACTTGACAGAACCTAAACTTAACAGAATTTAAATGTAACAGAAACTCAAATTAACAGAGCTTACACCTAACATCACTTGAAATTAACAACACTTAACATTACTTAAAGTTTACAGAACTTACAGAACAGCACTGAAAATTGACATAATTTAAATTTAACAAAACTAAAGTCAGAGTTGGGAGTGTTCCTTTAAAAGTTTCAGATACAACAGAATTTATTTTGACTCTACTGTTATAAAAAGCTACTGAAAATTTGTCATGCAGCAGTTAAACATCAGTGAACCATATGCAAGCAAATAACTGAATTGTAACTGACGTAGCAGCAAAATGGATTTACTGGAGAGATAAAGGTGTGGAAAATGTGATTTTATTTAATTTAGTTTTGAGAATAGCTCATGGTAAGTGCAAATATTATTGAAGTGCTTTGTGACAGCTAACAGCTGATCTGAAAGCTTCACAGACACAAGTGACTTTGACTTGATCAGCTTATATCCGTGAGAATCAGCATGGCCATCAGCCTGTCCCCTGGGAACCAACTCACATCTGCAAAAAGAGGGACTGGTACCTGTCTTCTACCCAGGAGAAAAGAATGTAAACATCTTTAGAGAAGAAAGTCTTTGGCAAGCACGTATACTAACAATTACTAACCAATGAATTGAGTAGCAACAAGCTACTAACCATTTTAAATTAATTGGTTACATTAACTATGCTTTCAGAATGCCATATAAATATGAGCTGTGAACAGTAAGGTTTCAGCTATTAGCACACAAAGAAAAAGGTGTCTTGTCCATCTCAAACTGCAAACAGTACTTTTCTGGTGTAAGCATAACTTTGCCAGGGTATTTTAAAGTGCAGCTTTACTCTGAAAAATGACAACTGTATATCTTGGCAAATTGCACTTCAAACCTGCTCAGTTTGCAGATGGTAAGACAGCTTTTTGAGATTGCTTGTACAATAGATTTGAGCTTGGACTATGAAATGTAATGGGATATAAATATTTAGGGATAAAACATCAGGGACATATTTATGTAATATTACTATGAGTTTTGCTCGTGTAACTCCATTAGGTCAGCGTGTGTGTAAGACTGACCTATTTATATAAACAGCTACAAAGTCATGGTTTCAGTGGCTTTTAAAGGAATGTGTTACTATTTACTCCATTTGTAGTCCATCACTGTACTTAAATTGTTTTGATATCGAGTCCAATTTTAATTTATAAGTGGTAACGAAGAACAGTTAGACTTGAATCACTGAACAGCTATACCCGTTTGAAATGCTGTCACATGTGTTTTTATGGTAAAATATTCACATTTGAATTATCTTACTAAAGCTGTTCAGTAAAAAGCAAGTAAACTGGTGAAGTTGGCACAATTTTGTCTGTTTTTGCAGTGGAGATTCATGAGTTAATTATGTCTAATTTTCGAATAGCTGCTGCAGATAAAGCTCAGGGTTTTCCTTCAAGTGAGCAAAGGAATGCCTGATTTATGAATGGCATAGGTCTCCCTTAGTTAATTGCTCTCTGCAGGTAAATCATGCAATGTTTTGACATTGGGCTTGAAAGTTAGTTGCTGTGGTGTAACAGTTTGTTTCGTTAATATCTACCTGAAATATTTTCAAGGAGGGATCTACTGAATTTTTTAAGGGGCCACATTACGATAAGTAATGCTCTGAGGGGCAAATCTTTTTCCAGCTATACAAGTTTTTAATTTGTGTGGTAAGAACTAACATCATTATAACTGAGTAAAGAATTGGTATTAATTCAGTCCAATCAGACTTTCAAATCAAAATTCTTGAAAAGGCAGTGTACATTTTATATGACAAGTTTTACTAATCATGCCATCAGCACTTCTTTTGAAAAGTTTAAATCTTGCTACATAGTGTAAAAGGAAGCAATTATGTAATACTATCTGCAGTCAGAAATGTACTACATCCACACAGCTAAACTTATATTTCTCTAATAAGCAGTCATGTAAAAATCTACAGTTTACTGAAAATACAAAGCTAGTTATAACAAAAGCAAAAAATTTACGTGATTCAGTAAAATCTGTTACCTAATATTAATAGTTCATAAAGACACTGAGGTTGGGACAAATTAAGTATTCCCTAGAGGCTCAAAATGAGACAAAGTTTGCTAGCTATGAAATGGCATGCAAACATACTGATTCATTGTCGGTTATTCCTTCACTTACAAAATGTCACATGCTGAAAACTTTTTCAGCTGTCTTTTACACAAAAGCTGCTTCTGTAAATTTGAATATTATGCCATTCAGACCTTCATGACCAGCACCACAAGTTAACAGTTTTCAGAGAGCTTAACAGTACCTAAATTTGCCAAATTTTTTTACAGAATGTATATACAGGTTTCTAAATTAAAGGCAGGGGCATTACTATTATATTAACATCAACTCATTAACTGGATTCAATCTGTGAAAACTCCATGGCTGCTGCTGTCTGCAGGCTCGCTGCCAGGACCCTGGACAGAGCTGTTCCAGCTTCTGGAGAAGTGGGCAGGCTCACAGAGGGCTGAGGAGCAGGGAAGTGCTGCTGGAGCTGCCCTGACCCATCAGACAGCCCCAGGACAAGGCTTCTGATGAGGGTACATGGGGTGCAGACATTTCATTGCTAAATACCTGAGGTCGAGCATCAGAGATTGTACATACTGAGGGGGTTTCTTAGGCTGATAATTAACAGGCATGGCCAATAACATGGGAATATCTCCCCTTTTTAGGGTTTCTTGTCTACATTTCTTTAATAGTGTTGGAGGTTAATGATTTGCAGTGGTAAATCAGGTAAAGGAATCATAGGGTGAGGAGGATAAAAATTAGCTAACACTTGAGCAGTGTTGGGAAATGCAGCAGCTGAATCTTTTACAGGAGTTAAAGGAAGATAAAAATCAGGCTTTTTTCCTCAGGATTGGTAGAGCCAGGATTACAAGGATTGCCAAGCCCCTGAGAGTAACCGTCTCCCAGTTTAGTGGGCACTTCTGCATAACTATTGCTAACACTCCAAACAGTCTCCAAATTTAAAATATCTGTGACAGTGTCATGGTTTAATGAAAGTTTTCATTTGGGGGGAGGGTGGTTCCCTGTGGGGACCTGTTGGAGCCAGTGAACTGGCTAGCTGTGAAAGACCAATTGTATAGTATTTGCAGGGACCCCATGGCAGGGAGGAATGATGCATCCGATTCCATCTTTTCAGAAGGCTAATTAATTACCTTATTATACTATATTATTATATTATATTACATTACATCTAAACTGAATCTGCCAAGCACTCCACCCTGCACCCCTGCACAGAATCTCGTGACTGTCAGCCGTCAGTCCCGACAAACACACGCTTGGCCCTGATAGGCCAAGGAAACAAAACACCATCACTTTGGGTAAACAACCTCCATATTGCATTCTACTTTGGCACAACACAGGCACAGCAAATAAGAATTGTTTTTCCTTTCTCTGAGGTTCAGAGAATGTGAATCTCACAAATATTCTTGGGAAGAACTGTGCCTTACTTTTCTCTGTGAAGTGAGAGGTGGGGACACCAATCAGCTGGCTAAGCTTGAAGATTGACCCAGTTAGACCACTTGAAAGAGTTAAACACACCCCTGTGGAAAAGCACATTTCAAAACAAAGGAAGCCTGGGAAAAGGCTGTCTTGGCTTCTGGCCTTTAAACAGGCTGAGCCTGGGCCCAGGCCGGGCTGTGCCAGGCTCTGTTGCAGTGCTGGCCCCTTCCTGGGCCACCCTCAGGGCCCCATTTTGGTGGAGCTGGGAGAGGATGCCGGTTCCATGCTGGCCAGGGGGATATGTTGGTGCTGGGAGAAATCATGCAGCCAGGACCAGTGCTGAAAATGGCCCCAACACCCAGTACAGGGACAGCCCTGAGGCCAGGAGCAGCCAGGGCTGGGAGTGAGCGCTGCCAGCCCGGGCCAGGAGGGCCACATAGCCAAGACTGAGCAGCCAGGGCCGCACCATGTAGCCACAGCTATGTTGGCATGACTCGCAATGGACTTTGTTTGCTTAGACATTTTTAGTGAGCTATGTTGCAGACAGAAAGACAAAAGCAGTGACAGCAGATTTGTTTCTTTTTTTCAGTGCTCCACATGAAGGAAAGGCACAGGGGTGGTGTGACGGTGTTCACAGGGGTCTTATATTGAAGGAAGAGACGAGGATCTGACTCCATATTTCAGAAGGCTTGATTTATTATTTTATGATATATATTACATTAAAACTATACTAAAACAATAGAAGAAAAGGTTTCATCTCAGAAGGCTGGCTAAGCTAAGAATAGAAAGGACAAGAATGATAACAAAGGCAGTTGTCCCAGACTCTCTGTCCGAGCCAGCTGTGCTGTGATTGGCCATTAATTACAAACAAGCCCATGAGACCAATCACAGATACACCTGTTGCATTCCACAGTAGCAGATAATCATTGTTTCCATTTGTTCCTGAGGCCTCACAGCTTCTCAGGAGGAAAAAATCCTAAGGAAAGGATTTTCATAGAAAGATGTCTGTGACAGGGTGGTGCCAACAGTCAGCAAAGGTTGCACAGTGTCAGCAGGGACCACGTGATCATCAGGGAGAGACACGGAAATTCCTTGATTATAAAGCTTAGACAAAATCAACCTTTCAACAATACAGAACTCTATAAAAACTGTTTCAGTTAAGTTTAATTAAAACTGTTCCAATAAAACCTGAAAACAATTGAACATAAGAACACGAATTCTCTCCCAAATAACGAAAGAGTGATGACACATAGAGACAACAACATAGGACTCTGAGGTCAGTGAAGAGTCAAATTCTAAATGGAAGGCAATTAAGGAGATGCCTTATTCTTACACTGAAATCCTCTTTTACGGCTATAGAGAAGATATAATTGATACACCAGACTCTTCTTTTTTTTTGCCCTGCAACTCATAGAAATGCATTAGTGTTCTAACACAAATGTAAGCCAAAGCACCAGCACTGAAGCAAGTAGATGTTACTGTAATCCAATAAGAAATTTGAACAGAGACAGATGAGGGAGATGAGAAACTTTGTCCCAGAAATAGTAATAGGAAACCTCTGTTCCCAGAGATGGATTAAAAGAACTATTTCTTCCTTTCCTGGGTGGCTGATTTGCTGTGCAATTAAAGCCACAAGAGAACTGTTTCTTGGGAAGTCTTCATAGCATAACAAGAGAGACTCCTCTCCCTAAGCAGACTGAAAAAAACTATTCTGGAGGTGATAACCTGACTGAAAGTCCCAAGTTTCTTACATTGTCAATGGGAAAGGAAGAACAAGAGTGTGGGGGAAGGAAAAGTGTTCTATTCTGAGGAAAGGTTTTATTCTGAAAAGGAAAAGGTTTTATTCTGATTCTTATTATTCTTTAATTTCTGTTAATAAACTTTGCTTTATACCCTTTAAATTTTGTGCCTGTTTTGCCTTCCTTCTCCTAATGCTCATCTCACAGAAAGAAAATGAGTAAATATGTTCTAGTAAGTGCACTGGTGCCTAGCCAGCACTAGAGCCACTACATAATTAGTGCGTTGTCCAGGAAATCAAACAATTTGGAAACTGAAAACTCTACAGACAGGGCACTCACAAACTTGCTCAGCAGGCTGCAAAGTTTTTAAAGCAGTATACAGTTTTCCATGTAATTAACATGACATCAGCGATTAGTTGCCCTTGTCTTTTCTGTGCCTCCTACTGCTTCCCACGCTTTAGTGTTGTTGGAACCATGGTGGGGGGAATGCATTGCAACTGTAATTCAACCATACTAATAAAACAGCTAACTTAGCTGGCAGGGTGTTAAATCCCTGTTCTTTGAAAAATCTCTAAATAAAGCTTCTGCTTGTGGGACCTAGCTTGTCCCATAGTTCTGCATTTGTGTCTTACCTGTCCAGCAAGTGAAAACAAAAGGCTGGGGATCCCCTTTGTGCACAGCTCTGTTTGAATATGGCAGCTGCTGTGAAAGATTCAGTGATCACGTCCCTGTTTGGGCACCATAATGCAGGAGCTTGTTTAAAAAGAGACCATTGTTTCTTCCAGCAGGATCCACTTTTATTACACACACTCCTGTATTTATATGTTTCTATTATGGGAAAGTTTGAAGTCTTGGGAACAAGGAGGAAAGAGAAAACAACCATACCACCAAGCACGCATTAGAGCAGACATTTCTGTCCTTATTGGCCATTTACTTAAACATGCTGCCTCCCAGCGTCCTGGGAAGTAAAGGGAAAACATTCACACATGGCGTTTATGGCTGTAGTCATTCCTCTGGTATGCACCTTTCCCAACAGAACAGAAAGCCTTAACAAAGTCAAGACAAACAGTGACAGGCCTGAGCCATGATTTTACATGGGTAGCAAGGCCCTTATTTTATAAGGCTTTACCTACATGCAACAAGAAGTTCTCCATTACAGGAACTAATCTGGCTACCACCTTTCCCCAATTTATTCCAATTGTCCCATCTTTATTATATTACAGCACATTTACCAGTGCCTCATCTCATTGCCCTCATTATTTTCATCATTATTTCTGTGTACAAAAGCATGTCACAGTTCTTACATGCCATCTTGGTTTGAAAGACAGGTGTCTGCAAAGGAAGGTAGGAGCCTCCCTTGGAATGGAAAATATGACCCCTCTCCCCTCCGAATTATTATAATTTTGGAAGTACAGGGCCTTCAAGTAAACATAAGAGAAAAGGAATAACAGTTCTTTATTTCTGATGGTTAGGGGTACAAAGGACACAGGGTACCAGGTAGGGTCAGAGTACAGGTGCAGCCCTAATGGTGGGACAGCCCCAGAACCCTCCCAGCAGCTGCAGGCAATTATTCCAATTAAAAGGTAGGGATGATGTTTGTCAGCTAGAGAGTTACAGGTAGGGTCTGAGCACGTTTTTAGGAGTCTTTTAGGTTTTTTTTTTTCAGAGCTTTAAAAGGGTATTTTGGGTGGGTTTTTTTTGTTTTTGTTTTTTTGGTTTTTTGGTTTTTTTTGCAGGAGTTTTTTAGGAATTCTCTGGGAACGTTTAAGATACCTATATGGTTTTTTCAGGGCTTTAAAATAATTTTTTTAGGGTGTTTTAAGGGCTGTCTTACTACTAATTAGAATTGTTTGGGGTGCTTTTGGGTATCCTTGGGGCCTTTTTAGGACTACTTAAAAATTTTTAGGGATTTTTGAGGAGAATTGAGGGTATATGGAGGACTTTTTTAGGACTAGGGTGTTTCTAAGGTTTTTGAGGGAATTTTTTAGGGTTTCTTTTAGGGTCTTAGGGCATTTTAAAGATTTTTGGGGTATTCTTAGAGCTCTTTTGGGACTATTCAGAGATTTTTTAAAAGGTTCTTTGGGGATTTTTAGGGGTGTTTCAGGGGCTTTTTAAAAGCAGGGTATTTTTAGTGTATTCTGAGGCTATTTTTAGGTGTTTGTGGGGTGTTTAGGGCACTTTGAAAACTAGGGCTTTTTTTGGGGAATTGATAGGGGTTTTTTTAGGGTCCTTCCAGGGCATGACAGAGGCTGAGGTGGAGCTTGAGGGGCTTGAGGGTGGCAGAGGCTGGGAACTGAGGGAGGAACAGGGA
This sequence comes from Ammospiza nelsoni, assembly GCF_027579445.1. Taxonomy (NCBI): domain Eukaryota; kingdom Metazoa; phylum Chordata; class Aves; order Passeriformes; family Passerellidae; genus Ammospiza; species Ammospiza nelsoni. The sequence continues at coordinate 15,122,017 of NC_080634.1, read as the reverse complement.
GAAGGGACAGTGGGTGGCACACAGAGATGCTGAGGGTGGCAGGGGCAGCTGGAGGGTGACACAGAGAAGCTGGGGGCTGAGGGGCAAAGGAGAGGGATTAAGGGTGACACACAGGAGCTGAGAGGGGGCTTGAGGGTGACAGATAGGGCTTGAGGGGTAAAGGGAGAGGGCTTGAGGGCTGGGCAGTCCTGTGGAGAGCAGGGCTACAGGGTTCAGCTTAGGAGGCAAGTTAGGGTACAGCTGAACCACCCTTTAGCCCAGCCCTAACCTCACCCTAACCAGCCCCCCTAACAACAGCCTTTGCCCCCAACAGCAGCACAACACAGCAACCCTAACAGTGAGACCAGACAGGAACCCTCCTGGTGGGACAAGACAGCAACCCTCATGCCAGGACAACTACAGAACTCTCAGAGGCCAAGATCCACTGCAAAAAGGTAGGGAAGGCATCTGAGGGTTAGACAGCAACAGGTGGGGCTTGGAGGTCGAGCAGATTTTTTCAGGATTTTGCCACAACTTCTAAGGATATATAGGGGATTCTTGAAGGTTTCTTAGGACATTTTTGGCTTTTCAGTGTGTTGTAAGGGGTTTTTAAGGGCTATTTCAGGATATTTTGGAGTGTTGTTATGGTCAGGATCAGAGGGGATGCTCGATGAAAATGCGGAGTTTTAGGACTGCAGTGGAATGCATTTGAAAAGGGCCAGCAGTGACAGAGTGGGTTGGGTAAGACATTGCTGGTCTGAAGGCTGTGAGTTCTAGGAGCAGAGGAGTCATTTTTTGTGGCTAGGGTCAGATGCTGGCAGCTTTATAACGGAGAAATCCAGGACAGTAAAACTCACCACCCCACCAGTTTGCCACATGTAAAGTGACACCAGGAACCGGGGCTGCTGAATTTTGTTTCCCATGGAAAAGGGTGTTGTTCGGGGGTCTGTGGCCCTGAGTGGCCGATGGTCTGCTAGGGTACTGAAAACCACAAAGCCCAGAGCTCCAGGCACACTGCAGCTGCAAAAGGCATCCCAAGGGGAACACAAAACTGCCACAACATGGCTCCCTCCACAGCTTTTTCCTTGGAATGAGCCATAGCCCAGACCTGGGTTTACTGCCTTGTTTTGTTTCCCTGGGGAAAGGGCTGGCGTTGGTGTTCAGGGGCCTGTGGCCGAAAATGGCCGGCTGTGTGCTGGAATTCTGCATTGTGCAGGATGCCTCCCAGACCCCTGCTGCCACCTGTGCCAACTCAAGCTGGTTTTGCAGTGCCAAGTGCCTCCTGCAAACTGACACCAGGAACCTGGCTTGGTGAGTTTTGTTTCCTGGGGAAAAGGCCTGAACAGTTGTTCAGGGGCCTGAGGCCCAAAAGGGCCGGCTGCCTGCTGGAATTCTGCATTGTGCAGGATGCCTCCCAGAACCAAGCTGACACCAGTGCCAACTTCAGCTGGTTTGACAGTGCCAAGTGCCTCCTGCAATCTGCCATTGGGAACCTGAGCTGGCGAGTTTTGTTTGCCAGGGAAAAGGGCCGGTGTTCAAGTCGAGGCCCCAGAGCTGAGATCCCCCTGGAGCCCATGGTTAGGCAGCTGTGCCTTTGTAGCCCACTGAAGTCCATGATGGAGCAGAGATCCACCTGTAGCCCCTGGAGGATCCCATGCCTGTGCAGGGGGATTCCTGAAGGTAGCTGTGACTCCATGGGGTGTTCATACTTAAGCAGGGACCCACACTGGAGCAGTGGATTAAGAACTGTGTCCCATGGTAAAACTCAAGTTGGAGAAGTTCCTCCTATGAGAGGAACCCCACACTGGAGCAGAGTCCTGGCAGAGCATGCACTGATTCAGGCTTGGGAAATCAGCTGATAGGTGTGTGCACATAATGAACCTTGAGATAAACCATAAGAGGCTTCTTAACACCAGACTCTGGACCTTTGTGTAAGATACACAGCTATGCTATTGCAGTATATTCACCTTCATCTTCAAAAGGCTGTAGTGAGTTATAAATGGTTCCTGGTGTATCTGGGAGACTGTGAGAATAAAACAAATTTTCAGCATGTCTTGCTAGTGATAGAATCAAACTAGGGCAGTTGAGGAAGCCTTCCCTACTGGAGTGGTTTCCCTCTCCCCAGCCATGAGTCTTCCCCACTGTACCAGTGGCTGCTCCCTGGTTTTGCTAGGTTGGTGTGTGGCACCCATAGGATGGCAAAATGAATGGGGGACATGGCAGTGAGACAGGTTGGCAAAAGTCAATACTGACTGCCACTGAAAAATCTAAAGTTAAAATCCACATTCCTCTTTGGTTGCTGGTGTTCATAGTTGAGCCTAATTTCTGGTTAGCTTCTGTGAGTGAACTTGCAAACTGACTAGTGATGTGGTGCAGAGAGGGAATGCTAAGTCCCAAGGACTGGAATCTTTCAGAAACATAATATTGACCCATTGATCAGGAATCCTGGGAAAAGTCACAACATACACATGGAAGTTTATTGATGCTTATCTTTGAAGCCAGAAGAGTGCATCCTGATGTTCCCATACCTTCCACACCTGTCATGGATATTTTAAAAGAGATCAGGAGCCCAACCTGTGTTTGTTCTGTCTGTAGCTGCTACAGACAGATCCTTTTGAAGCCTGATCTTCAAAAGTGGTAAGCTGGGATAGGGTTCCTTCTGACACAAATAAGGAAAATAAAAGAGGTTGATTGAGAGCTTAGATCTTGGCTTTATGGGAAATGAGAGAAAACAAGGCATCCCACTAGTTGGAGCTCAAGATTCACTGATGTTTTAGAGCACTTCTCTATCCATGGGTAATAAAGAGTATTTTTGATCTTGATAGTTCAAACAAGAGTTATGGTGAGTGATATGTTATGATACTTGGTGAGAGTTTTCATAAATTAAATAGGACAACTGTGATTGGTTGTGTCTGCAGCCGAAGAATAATTCTGGCCTAGAATCAAGCATGATGAAGTTGGGTTAAACAAAGTGGGATCTACTGAATGAAAAAATCTCCAGAAATATGCCTACTCATTCTATATCAATTTGATGAGCTGGTATTTTCAACCTTTGCAACTTAAAAGAGCAATTAAGTCTCTGCCATTTGCTTCTTCAATGTCCCACAAGTAAGAAAGGGGAGTGCAGGCCAACCTTTAGCAGCAGCTCTGCCTGTCCTTGCTGTTCTGCAGTCAGGTGACAGCATAGGTGGAGCCTGAAAGGAATGGACACAGCTCTGAGCATCTGCATCCAGCTTTGGGAACTCTTAGGACAGCAAAATGGTCAGCTCTACAATCTCTAGATAGTAAACTTTTGAGACAGTATAATTAATTTGCCTAAGTTGTCCATAATACACATCTGGCAGGTACCTCATGCTTTCCAGTGTCTGTTGAAACATTATGCAAATCCATGCCTCAAAACATGGGTCCTGCTGCAAAACTCTTGAATTTTGCAGTCCCTGGTCTCCTGCTAAGACCTCCAGGCTGATTCAAACATCATATATTGCACTGGAGTATATGGAGCATATTGCTTCATATCATAGGGGGTTAATTCATTAGCAGTTATAAATCAAAGGAGAGCTCTGAGGTCCCAGCGTAGGAAGGATATGGATCTGTTGGAGCCAGTCCAGAGGAGGCCACCAGGTAGATCAGAAGGATGGAACACCTCTGTATGAGGAATGGCTGGGAGGATTTGGGTCATTCAGCCTGGAGAAGAGAAGGCTTTGGGGTGACCTGATTGTGGCCTTCCAGTACCTGAAGGGAGCTGAAAAGAAAGATGGAGAGACACTATTATTTACTAGGGCTGGGGGTGACAAGGCAAGGGGGAACGGCTTCAAACTGACAAACAGTAGGTTTAGATCAGATATTGGGAGCAACCTAGTCTGATGGAAAGTGTTCCTGCCCATGGCAGGGGGATTGAAAAAAGATGAGCTTTAATGTCACTTCCAACCCAGGTTATTCTATGATTCATTGCCTTAAACATTGTTTAGCTCTTCTGGTGAAAACAGTGAAAAACTAACTAGGAACTCTCACAGAATTTCAGAAACAAAGGACTGTATTTGTTGTCACTAACAGCAATTTGTTGCTGCTTTTTTTTTGTGTAAGCTCCCCATTCCTAGTGCTGTGAGGAGTTTGCTGAGGTCAGTGGTGCCAGGGCAAAAGGCAAGTACCAGAGTAGGTAGAATCCCTCTGTTCCTCTGGAGAGGTACGTGTCTTGTTTGCAGCTCAAATTCACATGGTTATTGGAACTGGATGATCTTTAAGGTCCATTCCAACCCAGGCTATTCTCTGATTCTGTGATCTCTTCTTCCAGAGCCAGCTCAGCCTCCAGTGGCTTTGATTTGATATGACAGAGGAGATCTTGTCCCCAAACACAAGTTAAGGCACCACAGCAAGCATAATATTTGTCCCCAAACACAAGTTAAGGCACCACAGCAAGCATAATATAAGGATTTAAACATAATTATAATATAATTTATGTCTATTTTTTCTTAATAACAAGAATGTTCTCTTAACAAATATAGTAGAAGTCCTAGTAAAATATCTATATTGTATTGTATTTGAATATCTGTATATAGGCCTTGCCCTGATAAGCCCCAGTTGTTCTTGATGGGCTGCAGCTGTGATGTCCTTAATTGGGCTGCAGCTGTAGCCAGTGAAGATAACTGGGATAAAAGGGGCTGGGCTTGGCCAGTCAGGGAGAGCCTGGAAGGAGCCCTGACTAAGAAGTGGCAACAAGCAGAAGCAGTAGTCTGTGCTGTGAAGAACTGCCCCCAAGAAATATCACCAAGAAGGTAAGGGACTTTAGAAATATGGTTGTGACAGTATGGGACTCCAGAAATATGAATACAACAAACAAATTTTCAAGGAGTACCTACATTCTTATTAGCTGGTATTCTCTAAAGAGCAAAATGTTGTGTTGTTACTTCTAGGTAGCAGCTGTTTCTCTGTTGTATGAAACTTTGGAGAAACACCAGGGCTAAATAGAAGTTCTGTGTTTTAAGTGGGCACGGGCAAGGCTTGCTCACCACAGGGGAATGGAAGGAGTGCCTTTGCAGGGCAAGGAACAGATGCTGTACAGCACAGTCTACCTCCCAGGTCTGAATAAAAACCCAGTATGTTTATTTTACTAATCTTTCTAGGAGGAACATTTAGCTCCATGACTTGAAAAAAAGCACTTCCAAAATTCAGAGGATGAAGAGTTTCTCTCATGCTTGACCGTATTCTTGTCATCTAATAATAATGGTGCATTTCAAGATCTCTGCAGAGCCTGGCAAAACAAAGAGTTTTTCAGCTAATGAAAAGGAGAGATATTTCTGTAAATGCTACGTAAACATGAAGCTTTATCCTCTCTCTGCATTTTGGAGAGAAGTTAATATTTCAGAACCTTCTTTTTCATTTTTTTAAAAATATTGACTCCTTGTAATGTTTCTAGGATAGCAGGGATTCTTAGAAAAAAACTGCTAATGAAGCTTTCCTTGACTGCACCCACAAGGACAAAAGTTTTTGGTGTGAGAGTTGGCTGATAGTGTGGTGCTCATCTCCTTAGCCCTGATCCATAATAGCTCTGGGGTCAACATTTCTCTCTGGCATTAGAGCTGGGGCTGCCTGCCTGCTTCTACTCCTGATGGTGTCTCTGCTCCCACACCCCATCCTCAGAGAGCTCCTTCATTTCTCCCACCTGCTCTTACCCTGGTGCTGGGCCATTGCTCCAAGACCAGTAATCCTCCTGGTTACCCATCCTACATAGGTCATGTTTCAGCAACATGACCCCTCTGAGGATTTCTGATCCATTCCTTGCTCTCCTCAGCAGACTAGAGTATGAAGTGAAGGTTGAGGTGTTCAAAGGCATGAAGGTGGAGTCACTTCTGGGCTGTTGGTGGCTTCAGGAGGGGCTTGGGAAGGCACATGAAGACTGTCAGCACTATGGACGTGAATTTTTTTGCCACCCCAGAAACAACAGCTTTCTTGAGGCAGCCTGCAGCAAATTCCCCCAGAGCCTAGGGCCTTCACAAACTGTTTCCACTATGGGCAAAATGTTTCTGTGTTAAAGAACTGGCTCCTAACAGGCAGAATTAGCCAAAGAGCAGAATGGCCCAGCTCTGGTAACACTGGCTTGTGCTACCCTGCTGAGGGCTCTTTCCTGATCTGCACAGGAAAATGGCAGAATCCACCAAAATTGGTGGAAATACTCTCACTGAAAGAGGCAGAGCTTTCACCTTGGTCTTTCATCTGTGAGAGCCCATGGCTATTGCATTGCTTTCTTGATGGCAATTTTATTTTACATCAATTATTTGAAATGTATAATTCCCCCAGCAGTAATACGCTAGTCCTTTCTCTTCAGCATGCTATTTTTCAGCATTTCAGATCAAATATGCTTTTGCAATAAAAATTATTAATTACATATGTATCACATGGTGATATGAAGCCTAATTACTCTGCAGCACAGAGGAGAGATGGAATAGTTAATATCCCCTTGCTCCAGGAAAAGCTGCAGAATAATAAAATGGGAAGTTGAAATAATCACTCTGCCATCAGTTGTTCTCCCCTGGGCCTGCACACAAGGAGTCATATGGAGAGCTGTTAGAGGCAGGCATCACTGAAGATTTCCTGCTCATTTCACTCCCTGTAAATTAATTTGTTTATTCAGGAGATGGGTTTTTTCTGTGATTCAGAAGAATCTTAATCTCACATGATTGCTTTAATCCTCTCACCTCAGTGATTAATACTGCAGCCCAAAATTGGAAACTTACTCTTTATTGTGAGCAATATATTATGAAGTTATTATTTTTGCTCAAGAAAACATAGGTTATACGTTATTATTAGCTCTCTAAATCTGCTTTTTCAATATTATAATAATGTTGTCTTGGAAGATGGTAGTTAAATGTCTAGATTTTTGGGGTTTATTGCAAAAGGAAACTTGGTTAAAATGGGAGCAGGAACAGTCTAATTAATTATTATTATATATATTAAAAATTATAATTAATATAGCTTTTTAAACACAGCTTTTTTTCTTTTAGTTTCAAAGGTGTCTGTTGATAACCCTATTTATGAGATACCCAAGGGACTGTGGCTCTAGTTCACTTTGCAGCATGGCCAGTTCTCCTTTTCCTCTTTTCTGTTTTGGGTTTTTTTTGTGTGTGTGTGCATTCTATTTGAGTTGGCCTGAGTTTTTGAGACCTAAGTGCCTGAAACTGTGAGCTGTTTCCCCAGAACAAAAATCTGAGTCCCAGAGCCTCAATTTGAGTTAAGCAGTGCCTGGAGCTACCTATGCTCACACTGTTCAGAAGCAGCTGCCCAGGGATCAGTGTTTAACCTATTTACAGGACGTGCTCTCAAACCAGTAACCAGAGGTTTTTATCTCAGTGTCCTTTCTGCCAGGTGTTTCTCCCTCATCAAGTAGCACTTCCCATGCCCAAATAACTCCCATTTACTACAGCAGTAATAAATCATGAAAATGTGCCCCAAATGGCAATTTAGCTGTGCATCAGGGGACACTTTCAAGCAGGTAAAATGGAAAGCAATTGCCTGGTTACACAGTAAAATCAGTAAAATTTTACACAGTAAAATTGATGATAACTCTTTCTTTTCCATGGTCCCTTTCTTTCTATTGCTATCTCCTCCCCTCAATATTTTACCCTCATTTTCCTCACCAAATATGTGATTGTTAATAGGATAGTTGAATGAATAGGACAATCACCTGAGATGTGATTTGCCTTTGCTCATAACTCTGCTACAGCTGTGATTTTCAACAACTAATCTTTGCCATGCTTCAGTTCCCTGGCAGGGGTGGCATTTCTCCATGAGATTGCGTGTTGGTTTTGCACGGCCTGGTTTTTGGCTGGAGGGAGGTAATGCTGCTGAGATGTGTCCCACCCACAGGCAGGTCACTTGGCCACGTAGGTTGACATAAATTCCATGGGAGATCATTTCCAAGGAGGATGTTCTTACCAAGAAGTGTGAAATTGTGGAAGGTAGGCAGAGCTGGTGTAATCATCTGAACTCTTGTGAGTTTTCAAGGACCACTATTTTTCTGTTTCTCTGCTACCAAATTAAGCTCAAAGAGGTGGGAGGCGAGCTTGCAGACTTCTCGAACAGTGCGTTCCTTTTTATGCAGGTTTTTCAGGTTCTCCTAGCTTTTGGTGAAAGGCCATCTTTTCTTCTCCTTCCTACTGGGATTTTCAAAAGAATTTCCAATAAAACTGTACAAACAGAACTGCAGTAATTATATCTGGCTTGGTAAAAATGAAGAGTTGTTTTCTGCCTTCCCCAGAAAAAGCCTTCCTGGAAGTTTGTGATCATTATGTATCCATGTATTCTTGACCTCCCATTTGCCCACAACTGAAGACTGGTGAGATGGAATAAAGAATAAATGATTTTTTTTAAAGTGTGCAAGTCCCTGAAATGCTCCTGCCACAAGCAGCCCCCAGAGAAAATACTGTGACAGGAAATTTTTGCATTACAGTGGATTTTACTTAATTGGCATAATTCTTTGTACATTTTAAGCAGGGAGTAAATAATTGCAGAAGCTTGATTCTAAGTAAAACATGGCTTATATTTGCATAAATCTTTCTTTCCTAGGATTCCACAAGTTTGTGTTCCTGCTAGTTTTATCTGTTGTCTTCAAAAGAAGACAAAATGTCCTTCCTCATCCCTGACCTGTGTGGCTCAGCTGATGTTCCCACAGCTAAATTCCTTCCCAATGCAGGTCTGCCCCATCCTTTCCATGCCAAAGACCATTTTCCCTGTAAAACTAGGAAAGAAGCCAAATTCTTCCTTCTCTTTTAGATCCTTATTAACCTGAGCATCACTTAATGGTTCAGTTGTATGTTTATGCTGCATGAAGGTTAAACCACTAAAAGCTCCACTGAACAGGGCATTGCCTGCCTGCACTGAAGCTGTGTTTGCAACTTTTTAATGACTGCAGTTTCACGTTTTGGCAACATTAATTAATAGCTGTGCTGCCAGTGGAAGTGGCCAGAGTTAATAATGTTCCTCTTGTTTCTTTCTTTTTTTTTTTTTTTTCTTCTGATTATCAGTCCTAAAAGACTTTTAGTTTCTTTACATTAAAGAATTTCATGTCTGGACTCTCTGAAATTTCATCAAGATGAACCTTACACTATAGTTTTTCAGTCTTTTTGTGAAGAGAAAATTGCTTTCCTGGAACACAGGGACAGCCAGGCTCCTGACCCCTCTACGGAAAGGCAAGCAGACAAGATCCTGGTTCACACTAAACCAGGTCTAAAAGCCAGGTCTCAGATTTATCTCTGTGGATCCAGAGGGCATGGACCTGGTTAGAGCAGCTCAGGAACCTGGATTCTGACAGCCTTCAGTCTCAGTACACTGCCTGTGGTAGAGCTGATGTACTGTGTGAAATATTTTCCAATAAACCAGATCTAAACCTGAGCTGCTCAAACTCTGTCACTTGAACTGTAACCTGAAGAGAAAGACAGTGTCTATGTGACTTCTGTTTTGTGCCATAAATTAAAACAAGACAAAACTCAGAGTCTCATGGCCAAAATGACACACAGGATTTGTAGTATTCAGTAGTAAAGAAAACTTTGTTTCCTCATTTTTTCCTGTCTTGTCGGATTCAGGAAATTCCATTTTAGAAGCTAATTATATTAAGTAGCTTAACATCTTATAGGCCCGAGGGTGAGCAAGCATATATAAATCTAATATCCAAATTATACTCAGAGAGACAATCCATTGTGTCAGCTAGTGATCAAAGTGTGTATTTATATTTACCATGCTATATTCAAAATTATTTAATTTCAACATCTATTTTTTTTTCAGCCAGAAATGATTATGTGACAAATTATTTGGAACCCAAGAGAGTAGGATCATGGTAAGTATCTCTCCTTGTCTCACCTTACTCGCTAAGGAATGTTGTAAATCTGGGAAGTGATGACACAAAATGGTTCCTTTGGCTGCTTAAGAAAGAGAAATTATATAGGATATCTTTACTAGAGATTTTCTTTACTACATTTTTGAAGAGCCATATAAAGAAGGAACAATATTAGAAGGAATCCTGCTGTTCTCTGTCATCCTGAAGTTGTTCTCCAAACATAGGCATTTTTGTATTTTTGCTTTATACTGTAAACCTTGTTTTAAACAAACAGCCCATGGAACCAAGAGCTCTTATGGCCAGCCTTTGCTTTAAACAGTCTCTTTAAAACAACTGGGCCTCTCTTCTGAAAATGTTTCACATTTATAGCAGAAGGCATCAGTCTTAAACATTGCATTTCTGTGAATTCTTGGATAAAATACTATAAAATAACACTGGCTCTTTCTTGGCTGTTTCATGGTTAAATGAAGCACCATATTTCCTAAACACATCCAGCATTTTTTTTAGCCTAATAGCCAGCATTTGCCCCCAAAACCCAATTTCAGTAAGAAAAAATCAGTCAGTACAGCTCCCACCCATGAAAATCTTTTGTTGGCTAGGTTGGTATTCTTGTGCTCACACGTAGCCAGAGCTGGGATTATTAATGTTTAACAGGAGAAGCTATAGAAAGATTAATGAAAAGTCTTCAAACAACCCAAAGGCCTCTTGAGATATGAGCGCTTCTATAAAATATTGAAGGCAAATGTGAATCTTTCTTTAAACTAGCCACAGGATTAATTCAAAATTTAATTTTTTAAATCTTATTTTGAATCACTAAAACCAAGGATCGTTGACAAAGACTCTCTAACTAGTTAAAGTTAGAAAATAGTTATGTTTACTACGCCAGCAGGCAGTATGGTGGGGGGAAGTCATCCCCAAAATGTGTGACCACACCACACAAGGTTCTTTGCCTTCTATTTATTTCCCAAAATAACACATATGTATAACCCCAGCACCTCCCATCCCCACTTTGTATTAAAATGAGGTTATTAGTCCTTCATGTTTGTGCAGTTCTTCTCTTGAGTTGGGTCGGTGGTCTTGAATTGGGTCAGTGGTCCCAGGGATGAAGTCAGGAAGGTCTTCATCGCGTCTTTGTGACCCTCTGGCACAATCCAAGGCCCCCTGCTTTGTGATGGATTAACATAGAATCCAGATGTTGAGTATTGTTCTATTTGTTTCAGCATGTTCCTATAATGGTTCACTTGCTCCACTTCTTTCTACAAATGAGCTCATAATCTAACAATTAGCTTAAGCATCTAATAATTATTAACCTATCATCAGTATACCTAACTTCAATATGAATTGGTTCTAACCCTCAGCTAAAATCTTAACCCTTTATAATCATGATTCAATTTGTCATCTCTGACTACAGACAGTATCTGTGGTGGTTTTTTGCTGGCTTCCCATCAGTTGTGGATGTTGGAACAGTGATGCAGGTTTTGGGAAGTGCCAGCCTGAGTCTCAGGTTGTGCAGAACCTCCTGTTTCCCCAGGATACAGCTCTCTACCATTTGTACAACTAGATCCTCATTTTTCTCAGGAGAAATCTCACTGCTCAGTTTCCAGATGTTCCTGCCAGAGCTTCCTTGCTCCTGTTGCAGATGTGGAACCGCTTTGAGACAGTCTTTGTAGGAACGGGGAACAAAACCACATGGACCTCTTTCCTTGCTCTGAAGATCATTTGTTGCAGCAAACTGGGCCCTTTTATGTTCTAAAGGTAACCCAAGGAAGCCCTCATTGGCTGCCTGCCGCTGCAGCACCCTGTTCATGCATCCCTTGACCCGATCAGCTCTCTGATCACGCCACGTCCGTGCGTCTCCTCAGCCAGTCCCTGGCTCACCCACAAGGCAAGCACTGCCAGCCATACAACCTGTTCTCTGCTTACATTACCTGGATTTACCTCTCTGTCAGCTGAACCTTTCCCAGATGCTTTCTGGTGAGCAGGAGTGAACAGGATTTCTTGTCTCCCACATTCTTCTCTTGAGCTGCAGAATTATCTTCTCTTCTGCGTTGGTGTTACGTGGTGTCCTACATGGGCTGTGTGGGTGATGTTAAAAGGCACAAAATATAGATAATGCACTTGGTTGTGTGTGAAAATCAAACACTGAATAGCCAAACATGGCCTGAAAAGAGACTGAAGGATAATTTAAAACTAGAATAACTTGTTCATAATCATCTCTTTGAATTTCTGAAGTGACCTGGTCAATCCTTGCTTCTTACTGTAGGCCTATTTTGGCCTCTCTACCAAGCTCAGCAGAATCATTACATCCAGTTATACTCTTCCACTTTAAGTTTACTTCATACTGTGTAAACAAGAAATACAGCTTAAAATAAAAGCCAGCTTGTATCATAGAGTGTATTCCTTTGGCAAGAAGCAAAATGGATCTTGTGGTGAATTTTACAATATGAATTCTTATCATAAAAGAAACTGAATACAGTGTTACTCCAGCCTTGGCAATGGCAGTGTCTTTTTGCAGAACAAAAAGGATGTGATAGGTAAAGCTCAGTTATAACTGCTTTTTTTTTTTTTTAACTTTGTGGTTTTATTTTACAGGCAGGGGAAGAGGCAGAGATGTTGGTTTCAATTCATTCCTAAAAGACAAAGTGCAGTAGATGGGAGTGGCTGAACAACAGTATGGAGAATAATGTGGAAGTGTTGAAATACAGTAACTAAAACAACTAAATAAGTCTTAGGGATAAATCAAAGGCACCAATTTATTTTTATGTTCTTCCAGAGAATCTTTTTTAAGCCGGTCCAGCTCTCAATGGTTTTTGCCCTGCCTAAAAATGAATTCATCTGTGTGTGTCCACATCCTGCCAAGTGGAAATGCAGGATGATGGTAACAACCTGTGAAGCTCCCCTTCGCTTCCCTTTCATGGGCCACTGAGAATGCTGTGTCTCACATTTGTTGCTGTCCCTTTTGCTAATACTGTGAGGAGCAACTCTAGTGGAATAGGCATTAACAATGGTAAATTGACTTTCAAATGGCTGTCAGACATCTGGAAACCCACAGCTTCTCTTTAATGGCAGAACAAAGACAATGCTGTGAAATCCTAAAGCTAGAGTTACAAATATAACCCTGTCATATTGAGATACAAATCCACCACATTTGGGGCCAGGTTTGCCATCATACTCACAGCATAGTTCAGTGTTTGAGTTACCGAGGATTTAATCTTTCTAAAGCATTATTAGTAGGAGCACAGAAAAGGGAACCTCTTACCTTCATTATAAGATGTTGTAAAATAACTTCCCAGAAAAACTTGCCTTTGCTACATCCCTGGAATCTAACAAAAGAAATATTTTAGTCTTTGATACAGCATGGCTTCAGCCACTGATGAGATCTGTCTGTATCTGCATGCATAAAATGCAGTGATAGCAATGGATATGCTTTCCCAGTAGAAATTGTATTGTTTTGTTAATGCTAACTTCTTTATTTTAGCATATGGTGCCATAAGCTGTTGTTTGGTTTACCTTAATTGTTAAACTAAGACAGATATAAAATGTGTGCCAATACCTTACCTTATTCCTTTTTAAAAAAAGAATCTCTTGGAACATTATTCTTTCCACACGATGTCTCCCTCCCGAGCTCAGCAGGAGGGAGTGATACCTGTGGAAAGCCTTGCAGGAGTCAAACCTGCATGCTCTCAGTGTAAGCTTTACGGAGGGATTTCTCTCATGGATATTGATTGCAAATTATATGACTCTGGGGAGAAGGGAAAACACTGAGGAACTGGAAAATAACAAAATCATAATTCAGCTTTTCTAGCAGTGCTCATAAGGCTGAAGAGAAGAAGAATTCTGTAAAACAACACCTAAAAGAATTATTTTATCATTATGTTAACCCTTCTTACAGTGGATTTTTTTCCCAAACAACATAATATTTAAATAAGGCTCAGTCCCTCTGCCCTTCAGTGCCCTTCTCCCCAAAGATGTCACTTCTTTTCTTTCATGGGTATGTATAGGCTGATCAAGTTAAGGTCAGGGTTGCTCATGTCTGTGAGGCCTTCACTTTTTTGAGCTGTTAAGCCATCACATCTTTGGAGGCTCCTCTTGGGCACTCTGTTCAGGAGATGCTGAATATTTTCCAGAGAGGAATATATTTGGTGAAATCCTGGTCTTTTGTTACTCCAAATGAGCTGTGCATTATGGTTAAATCAAAATAGTTTGCTCAGGGTGGGTAGGAGGAGGGAAGGGTAGAAATAGAAAAAGTATCTAAATCAGACCTCAAGGGAATAGTAGTGTTGCCTTTCCCTCCAGTGCAACAAATTTCCCTCTGAATGATCTAACCCCGTGCTTCTGGGTAATACAGAGTCAGTGGTAACAAGCCAGGATGTCTAGGGATTCCAACAGAGTCAAGTGGAATATTTTGAATGAAACTAAATGTACCGTGGAAGACTTTCATTCCCAAAAAGAAAATACTTCAAGTTCTTAAATTTTATCTTCTTTATGTGTGCATGCAACTTTTTGCTGCTCCCACTGTACAACTGAAAATAAAACTAGTTTTGCACAGCCAAAGAGAAAAGAGAGATGTTGCTAGAAAGGTCTTGCATTTTCTTAGAATAAGTTTTAAAATATCTTGCTGATGATCTGTCTGTTCATGCTATGAAATGCCAAATATGTATGTAAAAGGGATAGCAGAGAGAGGTAAGGTTCTTTGAATATGACCTTGTTAGGGCTTCTCTGAATGCCAGACTTCTAGGAAATCTTGATAAAAATGGTTGCCTTCAAGCAGTATCCTAGTTACTCTTCTAAGAGAAAGCAGGGAGATGAAAATAGGAAAATGCGAAAACAATTCTACAGCAAATACAGAGCTGTTGAGATCACAATAAATTTTTTTATGGAGTACTTTGTGAATTTTATGCTATAGGTTTCAGAAAATACAGTCCCTCTCTTGCTGATTCTGTTCTGTCCAAAAAGAAATAGGATTTAGTCTGTTCTTCTCAAAACAAACTAAAAATGTCAATCAGGTGTTGCACAAATAAGGATGGACACAGGCCATTTACATGAGAACCCAAAATAAGTGTGGCCCTTTTCTAGAAGGAAGATTTGGAGAAGACTTCAGTGTTAGTCCTTCTCTAAACACATCAAGCATAAGTGTGTCTTTCATTTTTGAACTGCATTTATAAAAAACAAAATTGCTAAGTTGTGTTAAAATTAAATAACTTTAGAATATTATTGATATTCAAACAAAAGCCTAAGCCAAATTTAGGAGTAAAAAGTCTTTCAGCCCATTTAAATGCAGTATAAAACATTTGTTTTCATTAAAGTGGTTGTGATCATTGCAGGTTCTACCTGTCCCTAGGTATTGTGTCTTACTACCTCTTGAACCTAAAACTGAAGCTCTTGAGGGTAGGTTGCCTCTAGGAACTGAGTTTATTTCTAAGTATACACAAGCTAGGACTGAACTGGCTGAAAATGTTGTTTGCCTATGTGAAACACTGAGGCAGAAAAAATTGCTTCTCTTACGGATTTCTTTTCTCCTTTGGGATCATTCTAACAATTTGTTTTCTGTTTGGGTGGAGAAATCTATAACTGCCCTTCATCCCAGCCAGTTGTAATTCCCACATCACCTAGGAAAGTGGTGGATCAGGAGGGCCTGGTGTGAAATGGCAGCAGAGGGCAAGAAAAACATAGATTTTATCCAATACTATGATTGTGTCCCTGTGCTTGGATGTGGATGATTGGTTTGTAAGGCACACCAGAGGGAAGGTAAATCAATAAAAGCTGTTTTCACAAGTTTGAAATTAAACACTGATAAAATGCTGAAAGAAATCAGGTTTTGTCTAAAAATTTTTTCACCAACCAAAATTCAGTGGAAACCCTCTTTTTTGTTGTTTTGGGGGTTTTTTTGCTTGTGAAAAAAATTGGGGGTTTAAATTTTTTTTAAATAGTTCTGGACATGATTTTCAAAATTGGCCATTTATTTTGATTGGGAAAAAAACTCTTATGTGTCTTCAAGGTAATGGTTAAGGAATGATGAGTTCCTGTGTTGTAAACATATAGATTTTTCTTGCTGTCATATTGATGTCAGATAATTTAATGACTGGTCCTTATACGGCATAGAAAGACAGCTTTGGAATGAGTTTCCTTTAATATCTGTCAAATGCCAATTAAAATGTTTTCATTAATGCAGTAATCTCTCTTATCATATAAACTGTATTGTCTGATTCTGATAAACTTGATTAAACATCTTCATTAACTGGAAGTCTGAGGGACTGCTGATGAGAAAAATATTTGCTGAGGTATCCTTTGAGTCAATCAGTGTTATTCCATTGGCAAAAAAGCCATAAACTGCTAATTTGGACTAACTTGTTTACTTGAAAAAAACCCCCACCTTTCAATATTATTTATTGTAATTTAAATATTGGCTTTTTTGAGGAGAAAAAGCTGAAGAAAGAGGATAGTCTAAGACTGCCTTATCCAAAAAAAGCAGTGTCTTGTAGAAAGGAAGTCTATGCTTCTTGTTTTCAGGAAGAGTACTTTCAATGTATGGTTGATGGGTAATAGTGCAGGTACTTGAAATAGTATCTTGGACAGATCACTTACTTAATTTAAGTCAAAACAACAGCATTTTCATTTTCTTCTTTTTTTATCCCAGGTGAAGATCAAGTCTCTTGACCTTGTTAAATGGATGCAAATATATGTTTGCAAAACAGCAATGCTTTAGATTTTGATGACAGAAGCTGTAAGTCATGTCAGCATCAGGATGAAAAGCACACTACTCCAACTTCATTGATTAATAAAGAAAAAATCACTGGGTTCCAAGGTAAAAGATGAATCCTTGAGGCATCTAGTTGCACATAGGAAAATAATGTCCTCAATTCCTTTGTGACTCAATTCCTTTGATTTTCAAATATGCACCTGTGCAAAAACCAGACTAATATTTACTTTCATTGGCTTCATTGCTCTTAATGTTCTGACTGTAACACTTGATGTGGGTTCTTTAAATATTTTATCTCCCTTGTTTAAAATCCAGCCTTGGGTTTGGAGGCATGCAGGTTGAAATTCACTTCCATTCATTTTACAGAAAACATCTCTGGTAATAGATCTATTCAGGGGTCTAAACATACATTGCATAGACGAGTGACAAAGAGCACAGAAGATGAAGGATTAAGTGATGATATGAGCAGAAACTGAGCTCAAAATTGGAGCTGTTATAAATTGAGAAAACTACACAGATCCAAGGTGTTTTAAGACTTGAAAGCTATTAATTCTTTACATGATGTTTTTTGTAATAGTTACCTGGGTAGGTTGTATTAAAATAAAGCTGAGGGTTAACTGAAGCTAACATTTTATAGGTGCATGTTTAATTAAATTGTATGTTTTATCTGTAGTAATAAAATATGAGACTCATCTGAGTTAACAGAGTTTTACAGTTTGAATGTCTGAACCATCTCCAGCATCTCTGTGCAGGGCTGTTTGGTGTATGAGCCATAACAGCCATTCAGGAAAAGTGCTATTCTCTGAACCTTTCCATTTTTAGCCAGAAAGCTGTTCTGCTCATCATGCTGGTGCTGTATTAAACAAGTAAATAGAACAGCTTCCTGTTCTGGAATGAAATGAACTTATGAACTCAAAAGGAAATTCTCTTAATCATCAAAGAGCACTCAGCTTTGCATGTGATTTAAATTTAAAAGCACCAGCACAGGATAATACTACAAAACTAGTCCTTCAAGCCAGGCAGAAAGACATCCCACAGCTTCCTGTTGATGCTGGAGGACACTTTTACATAAGGCAGCATTACTTGATAAACCCTTACAAACCACCTGCACTGTTCTTACAGTGGTTGCTTCCAGTCTTTGTTGACAGTGAAAAATCTTTTGTATTTCTCCCTACTACAACAGACTAGTGGGTGTTTGATTTCAGGTATAACCCCAGACAAGGCCTGATTCAGTATGAACTGTATGTCCTACTGCTTCAGCTTTGTCTACAGAGGAACTGAATTTGCTTGATATGTCCTTTTAGACTATGATTTTACAAGCTGAATGTCCAGAACTTTGTAAGTAAAACTGATGGACTAATTGATCACTTCTCCCTTACCATATCACTGCACTTGAACCTTATTCTTTTTGAAAACTAAAAAGGCTTCAGTCTAGTTCCCACTCAAACCACTGCAGAACCTCATTAGCCAACCTGCTGGAGGGGTTTATCTCCATTTGGGGATTTTGCCAAAACATCTGGATTCAGCTCTGCAAGCTTTCCAGTGGCATTGCTGTGTTTAAGGGGAGACTGGGAAGTTTGTGCAGTATCACTGTTGTGCTTGTCCTGTACACTGGAGGAGCCTGAGCTGGCAGACATCTGCCAGACCATGTCTACCTGTCCTTGCTGAAGCTCAGGCAGAGAGAAAGGTTTAAAACCAAGGAATCCTCTGGGTGGTAGTTATTTTACAGGGATGCCAGTGCTGTGCCTCTCCACGCTGCATGGCAGAGAGCTGGGATGCACCAGGACATCTCAATGTTTAGAAGAGGCTGGAGTTTGACCTTGTTTTGCTTGTGCAAAAATGAATCAGTGCTTCTGAGCAGATTCAGCTTGCTGTCCATCCATCCTGGCAAATTACTGTGATGCATCTCCCAAGCTCTGGCAATAGGAACTCTATTAAACTTTTAAGATAGACTCATACGTGGTGACTTAGCCAAAGTTGTGTGTATAAGGAATGATCTAGACAAAACTGAAACAAATCTGCTGAAATTGGGCACAAAATTTCTTTGCAGTACATTATTGTTCATGAAAATTCAGAAAGATTTTCATGTCCATGTCTGTTGAGGTCCAAGATGATTTATAGAGGAAAGTGATCTGAAATGATATCATCTAATTTTCTCAAAAGTGTTTGCTGTATTTTGGCTGTTCTTTGATTGAGCTGGGAGAGAAGAAGGAAATAAATTTCTTTGTTTCTATTGCTATCTTATAATGAATCTTCCAACGGAATGGATTTGCAGAACTCGTGTAGCTGCTCTGTTCCCTAGAAGCCAATGGAGCCAAGAAAAACCTCTGCAGAAAGAAATCAGTACCTGTACCCTGGAGATCATAATTGATTAGCAATGGTATTGATTTGTGCTCATCAAAGGGCAGAACACATCCATCATACAGGTAAACAATCTGTTCTTTAAAATACTGCTTGTAGGTATGAAAGATTGCTGAGGATTGTTTTGGAAAGCTTGGACAAGCATCTATCTCTAGCTGAAATATAAGCCTGAAGTCTCTAAAGTACAAGTTTCTGTTGCCTAACAAACGTGTAACACTTCACCTTTGATTGTGATATTGAGTGGAAATGTACCTTTTTCTTCTAAGGTTATTAGCCTCAGCTAAGCAAAACCAAAAAGTGACTTTTAAACAGCTATATTTTATTAGCAAGCAATACCTTGCACAATCATTCCCAAGAGAAATAGCATTATACTGGTGAAAGGAAGTCATGAGTCATTCAAGGCTTGGTCCTTGACTGGAAATTCCCTTCGAGCAATGATAGTGTTCTTTCTTCTCTCTGTAGTAGCACCCTGGGTTTGAATTTGAGACTGTAACATATACCTGTAATAATGCATAGCATGCACGTTTATTTGGCAAATTTGTATCTGAAATTCATTTTTCTCCGTTTAGTTTGCACCCCAGAGGAAGAGAGGAGGATTATTAGATAATCTGGAGGGTCTTCCCCTAGCAGCAGGAGTTACCACGCCTCTAAGGGAAGCACTTTAGAGTGTGTTGGAGGAGGAAATCTCCCCTTTGCTGACAGGCTGCCAGTAAAATCGCCCCAATGATGGAATCCTTCTCTATTTCCTGCAGGGGTTGCCCAGCAACAGAGCCCTTCTCGTGCAGGTGCTGCCATGTGCTGCTGCTGCCAAGGCATGTGCAGCCCGTCTGGTACTTTTCCATTCAAAATCAAACACCAGATTCACAACCGACAGTTCGAGAAATAAAAATAAACAATGTTGAGCATTATTATTTCAAAATTAAACTGGTTCCTCACAGACTGTGAGCAGATGCTGTTCTTTTCAGTGGATTTATTCAAGTGCACGGAGTTATGCACTTTCTTATATGCTTTCCTGGATCAAAACCCTGAGATTATATTCTTTTGATTGATTTGGCAATTTCCTATTTTTCTTCAGTCTTCCACACCAAAATTACTGGTGATGATTTGCTCTGTAGTAACTGAACAACCAGAAACATTGCAGCATATCTTTGGATGCTGCTACAAATGCCAAAAGTGGCAAAACAAAATTATTCCACAGTGCTTTATGTTGGCATTTTCACTTGTATTAACAAAACCTCATTCTTTTTGTGAACTGTGTTTGTTTTTTATTTATTTTTATATGTCCAACTTTTATCATCCCAGCAAAATATTATTTCCAAAGTTTCATCCAACTGACTGAAGGTGAGTAGCTGTTCAAAGCAATGATTTCAAAAGATTCATTAGTTTTGAACTATATTCACTCTTCTTGGCTTCTGTTTCTCTGTTCACTTCTGTTTCTCTGTTCACTTCTGTTCCTCTGTTCACTTCTGTTCTTTAACTTAGCTCAGCACAGCACTTGCTTCACTGTGAACTCAGTCTGTCCCAAAGAAAAAACCAGAATCATGCTAAATCATGCTATCTCAATAACAATGAGAGATGATATCTTCAGTTTGTTATGCCTGTGACAATGTCTGGGTCAACAGAAATGCCAGGGCCCATAAAACTCATTTCTTGCTACCAATTTATTGGCATGAATCTGTCATATCGTTGTGTGATATCTACTGGCCATGCCAACATTACCTGTCTTTGATTTTAACTCTCTGTATGTGCTTGGGTAACTTTTGGTAGTGGATATTTCACTTGTTGTATTTATGTTGTCTTATGTGGGGTTTGGTTTTGTTTGTTTTTTTATTTTAGGAAATTTTGGTACAAGATGGTCTTCAAATATGGTGTTCTGGAAAAGGAAATGTTTAATCAGGTTCGTAAACTCCTTTTCTTTTTGAATATTGAGATTCATGTGGACTTGAGCCTATAAAGATACACCCCAACATTTTCTTACTTGAAAAGCTGTGTTTAGATGTCAATATTTCAGACAGGATTGGGTTGGGTTTTTTTTTCTATTTCTAAAAAAGATCTTGAATCTCCTGCTATAATGACACACAGCTCTTTATAGTACAAAACATAATCAGCCACTTTCAATAATTATATGACATGATGGCTTTATTCCTAACACAATTTACTTAAATTGTAGTTTTTGGCAAGAGATGAAAAGTGCAGAGCTTCTATTAAATTTCATCCTGACTCAATAACAGATTGTATTGTAGATCTAGTTATGAGCAGAGATAGGAACTACTGCATAACTTACTGCACATTATAGGAGACATTAGGAAAGAATGCCCAGAAAAAGACTGAAAAGCCCTTGATGGTATGGCCAGAAATGACAGGATCAATAAACGATTTGATTTGTGACGGAGAGGTTTACACAGCACTACTTCCTAGTCATCAGAGGTCAGGAAACACATCCAGTGACACTTGTGAGAGGAAACAAACAACCTTTAGTGAAAGATGCCTTTTTCTTCTTATCTGCTGTGCTTTTATACTATTTTCCTTTAGGCAAACAACAAACAAAAATGTCATCATTTCTGCAAGCTGCAAACCGTGCAAGCACTGTGGGGATTTTAGGAATGATTTTTGTGTGTGAATGAGCTACTGGTTGCTATACAGTAATGAAATCAGGGTAAAATAAATTCTCCTTGCACTTGGATTAAAGTCTTACTATTCTCTGAAAAACCTCCATTAACAAATTCAGATCTGTGTCTCCTGCCTAAACACAGGGGTACTCATGCAGCAGAATGCTCTGAGAATGAAGCAGGACCACAGAGTTCTACTCCAACCTTGAGGAGCACTGAGGTAACTTTAAAGATATTCTGGGTTAAAGGACAAGTTCTTGAACTGGACAAAATATTCTATGGAAAGTCAGCCTCAAAACTGCATCAGTATTCGTATCTCACTCTCATATTTCCTTACCATTGGAAGAAGTTGTCTGTTCTGGGGTTTCAACTAGGACAGTTTCAATGTGACTTAAGTCAACTTTAGGCTGATCACAGGGGAGAAATATTCCACATGAAGTACTAGATGTGAGGCTTTCTGTACTTTGGTATTAGACATGAATTACTAGCAAGAAGCTGACAGCATTATTGGCTCTTTTTTTTTTTTTTCCATTTTTTTTACAACATGTAAAAAACAAAGCAAAAAAATCCCCACCCATTACAAAACAAGCTCCATTCTGAAGACCTGGGTTTTTGAACAAGCTTTACTGATTTTCTGAGAATATAAGTATAGCCCAAGATGCTCAGAAGGTGCAGTCATCAAGTTCTGACTGCCATAGGAAGATAAGCTTATCACGTCATTAGTTCTAGTTCCTCTTTTCTTGAGTTCCTGATTTTTTAAAAAATCAATTTAAAGAAAAGAAGCAAAATCAAGTAACACTGGAGGTGCCACTTGGGTTGGCACTTTGGTCAATAAAGGATGTACTTAAATCTGAATTGGATAACATAACAAAACAGATCAAAGATTTCAAACCTCTAATTAAAAAAAAAATTCTTAACACATCCTAGACTTTATTGAGTTTGAAAGTTTGAATAAACCTCTACCTGCTTCCCAAGGGCAGTGTCACATAAGTCCTTCTCCCCACACTGCACTGCTGCTCAAAACTGAGCCTTCAAGACTTCAAGAGCTAAGTTTGCAGCTGATAAGGCTCCTGGCCTTTTATATCAGCTTGTCTTCTGGCCCACTAGATCTCTTGTCATAGGGGTGCACAACGGAGCAAGAATGCAAGATGATCCTTCAGTAATTAAAGGCCTCTGGAAGTGCAGTGAGATCAGAAAGACCTGAAGGAACCAAAACTGAGCAGGTTTAAAATACCAAAAAGCAGTATTGCCAGATCTTGCCATGAACCTTGCTAACTTCTGCAGTGGTCAGGCTGTGAGTGTACAAAGTACTAAAGTAAGGCTGTTTGAGGCACACCAGCAGCCTCCCTGTAGTCAGTAGGATTATTCATGTGTTAAATATTGATTACTGTAAATGTTCTGCTGCTTCAGAGCTAACAGATGTTTGCTTGTCACAAAGAGTTGTTCCTTCAAAGAAAGGACCACATTTAATGGGAGAAGAAGAGGTTGTCTTAGGGAAAATGGGAAGTAGATTTCTACTTCTACTAAATTTAGGACATCTTAGTTTTTATGGTGTTGGCTGATAAATTTATTTCTTTTAGTGGTGGTGGACTGCCTGGGACTAACTCAGAGATGGCTAAGTCCTCATCTGAACACTAGAAGTGTGAAATTCCATTAATAAGGAGTTGGTGGTGTCTAATGACCTTAGAAAACCTGGAGCTGTGTCACCTGAGGCGATGGAGCTGTTTTCCATCCATTCCTGCCATAAATGAAAGGAAAAAGTATTAAAGTTTGCCTGAGATTTTCTTAGGTTTTTGTTTTCTAGTATAGTCACTATATTTAACTCCAACTTTTAAAATTAAAAACCTGATCTTTTCTATTCCTATTTCTACTAACAGTGCCTATTCATTTACATAGATATACAGATGGAAAGCTATTTTCAGAATGCTCAGCATTGGCTCATATTCTGTAGAAGTGAGCAGTATAACTCCTACTGATTTTTACTTGGGAGTAGAACTATGTCAACCCTGAACAGTTTTGAAAAGCACAATTTAAGCATCATTTTAACTAAATGCTACCCAGATACAATCCTGAAGAAATTAATTCAAACCATTTATTTTTAAATGTCACCATATTTTCAGTCTTTGTTTTCTACTTAATGTTTGCACAAAGAGAATAAGTCAAATACTTCCTATGGATGCCACTGCTTAATTCGAGCTGTTGCTGTGGCATGTTTACCTGAAATGCACTGGAAACATACCAGCTTTTCACACCCTTGCTGCTATACATAACTCCTTTCTTTTTTTTTTTTTTTAATTTTCCTCTTTTCTTTTTTTGAGAGCAGGAATCTGAAGGAATGTAGATAATTTTTGTTCGAGCAGGGTACTTTTAACATCTGACTGAAACAGTGTGTGCTGCAGTTATGCAAGAACAGAAAAATCATCCTTAAGATGACGGTAATTCTTATTTATATCTATATATCTATATTCTATGTCATTATCTATAGGTACATAGATGTGTATTTCTGTAATTCAAGGACACTGGCTTTTAACATCTCTTTCCTACCAGATGCTGGTGTGAATAGTGAGTTCCATGATAATTTAACCTAGGTTGAGCCTACAATGAGCAATTGAAGCATAGTTTGAGATGACTGCACAAACAAGGTTCACCAAAGCAGATGTTGGGTGGTTTAAATGGCTATGGAATTGCATCAGAATATCTTCAGTATTTCTTGATGTGAACTGGAGATTGTGGAATTGTTGCTTTCAAATCCTGTGTGGTATCTGCTTCTGTTGATCACAATGAGACATGGATCATCGTGGGTTCATGTAAAAAGAGAAACAAATTACTTGCTTTCTTAAATTTTTTTTATAAGGTCACTGATGGTTCAGTCAGTTTTGAATCTCACCAGTGCTGCTGCAATGCTAGTAGCTTGCTTCCAGCATCTCAAATGATTAATGGGAGTCCAGGTTGTTTTTCTCATCTAGACATATAGTGACATCAATAACTGCCTTCACAGAGCTACATGGCTATAAAATACACCACAGTGAGGGTATAATATAATATATTATATGATACACTAATATATATATTTAGTATTGTTAGGTATAGAAAGAATTTCTGGATATAAATATGATATTTAAGTGCCAGGAGGAGGGGGAAGGAATAATTTAACAGTGTGACAGTAACAGCTGTACTACATTTGGTGTAAAAAGCATAAGAAGTCAAATAGAACTTTGGTATTGTACCTACTAACATTGGATTTATCTGCTTAATTTCTGTCTTTTTTTTTTCCTTTGAGACTTTAGAGGCTGAACACCAGTATTTATATATTTCTATTGTTTTTAATATATTTAGGTTTATAGCCATAATTTAGTAGGCATAATGTACAGCTATTATGTTAGAAATATTTGTACATTATACTTAAAGATGCTGCTAATTTTTCATTAGTTTTCTCAGCCATAAGAATGCCTTTGTTCCATTTTTCTCCAAAAACTGAATTTGAATGAGTTTTCTTGAATTTCCTGTGTTCCAAACTCTGAGAAAATGACAGCTATATTTGTGACCTCAGTTGTGCTATATAACCTTCTGACAATTTTCAAAAATGTGGTGGTTTGGATTTTTTTAATTTAAAAAATGTTAAAAACTCAATATGGGGCAACAAGTGCACATGCAAAATATATCAGGTGATGTATCTGAAATAACCTTGCTGATTTCAGAATCTGTTGGCTTCATTTCAAATGAAATGAAGTCAACTTCAAACAAATTGCTTTTCAAAATAGAACTTAGCGAGATTTAAGTGGAAGTTGGCTTTTACAGCTTGATCTGGCTTGCTCTGTGATTCTGTAGTGCAGTAGTTCACAATAAACTACACCTAGAGCCAGGGAAATCTGTTTTGTACAGCAAGAGGCTTTCATAAGCAAGTGTCGGAATGTGTTCCCTCTACAGTACCATGTTGATATTTTGGAAAAAGTGGATGATTCTTGAAATGTCTGACATGACACTGATCCTCATTAACTCTGCATAATTCTGTGCTGATATAAAAGCAGCTGCATTGTTGTGCTCCGTGGTGGTGTAGGCACAACCCTCCCTGAGAGTGTCTCGTCCCAACAGGGAGGAGCCAGGAGAGCAGCAGCACACACACAGAGAGACATGCAGCTCGGCAGTGAAGACACGGGAGGGTCCAGGCACGGAATTCCAACCTGCTTTATTCCAGATGAGGTTGAAGGAGTCCTGGCATCAAAGACAAACGAGGTCCAGGGTATAAGTACAGGAAAAGAGGGGGCAGAGAAGAGCATCAGGGATCCAGTGGTCTGAGGGCTCATGGGCGGTACACAGGAAAGGGACCAATAGGGAATGCCAGGGTGGATGGGCAGGGTTACACAAACAAATGGCAAGACTGGGAAAGGAAAACTCACTAGGGTGTGAACATATAAGGGCAAAAGGGGTAGGAAGGCCAATGGGGAGGATAGAACTGGGACAAATTAACACAGTGCTGCAGAGCACCATGGGGGAAAGCTTCTTTCCTCACCCTGAGCTGTGAGGAGTGCCCAGAGCCCGAGTTGCATCTCTCGAGGGCATCACCATTCCCCTCTCCCCAGTAGGCCTCCGCACTGTATAATACTTCACTAGTAGCTTGTTAAAAATGCAAAGAATAATGTCAGCATCTCTGTTACAATGAATACCTTGGCATTCACACTGCTGGGTGTCTGAAGGAGCACACCTCGAGTTCAGGCATTCACAGGTGCTGGGTGCTGGTGTCCCAGCTTGCAGCCCTCCTGCCCTGTTGGCCACTGAGGCTGAACGTAGAGCATGTGCAAGCCCTCTGCAGCCTGTAAGAGCAGGTTGTGACACAGGATCTGATGACAGGAGCCTGACCTTAGCTTACTAGTATGCAGAGTTTAGTTTCAGAGCCTTTTTGGTGGAACCAACCTTGTGCCTACCATTTGTCTCACAAATCCTGCCAAGCAAGAAGGAAATTTCACCTACTCTCCTGCTTTCAGCAGGTTTTTGTGTCTCTGCTATAAGTCAGAAAACAGTATGCCCAATTATTTTCTGTGTAAAAGAATGAGGCAGATGTATGCCAAATCAACTTGAACAAATATTTTGAAACCCTTGTGCTGAGAGAGATTGCAGGGTGATTACAAAACACGGAGGCTCTAAGGATGGCACTGTTTTTGTGTACAGAACAGGCTGTGATTCTTCATTGCTACTTCCCTTCCCCCTTTTTCCACCCAAAACCATCCATTACAAAGCTCCTGCAGTCACTGATTTATGTGCTTGTGATCAAACGTTCCTGCTTCTAATACTGTGAGTATTTTATAAAAGATGGTTGTGATTTCTAGATGTCTGTTCCTGTGCTGTTGTAAAGCTTCTTTACTATGCTCCTGGCCTCATCAATGATTTTAGTCTTACTATGAGACTCTACAGAAATTTTTCTCTTAGAAGAGTTCATTTACATTTTGATGATCGCCTAATCTGCATTACTGCACCATTCACTATTCTTTGGGGTAACAGTCCATGATTCCAAAATCCTGATTGCTACCCTACAGCCCATTTTTGAGGGTCCCATGAGATTATATGAGTCCTTGTCCAAGAACAATATCAACTGTCTCACCAAGTGATCTGATCTGCACTTTCTGATGTATGCGTATAAGGCCAGGCACATTAATTTGGGCTCATTCTTTGAGCACCAGCTTAAAGCTGAGAAAATGCCTCATGTTCCATATTTGCATGTGAATTTCTGAGTACACTGAGTCAGCTCGCCTGGCAAGTGTTAATGATGGCTGCGGGGAGGGTCCACAGAAGGACTCAGCAAATGCTGGGATATTCTGAGGCTTCCTTCTCCTCCTCTTCCTTCTGCCTTCTTACATTTTGTTTTGCAATATAAATCTGCTTCAGGTTGATAACGATGGGAGGCATTTGCAATCTCTATAGCATGTTGAAATATAGAAAGCCAACAAGAATCAGTACTTTTAATTTAAAACAAGCATGTTTCTTTTATTTTCAGGTCTACCACTTGGCTTGAACTGTAGATCTTCAGGTAGGAAAAAAACCTACCAGAATTTTGCAGTACAAATGAAGGGAAAATTATTTTTCTTTCCATTTTGTTTCCCTTTTAATAACAACCTCACATATACAAACACTGCACAGGCTGCCCGATGACACTCTTTCAGTCTCCTAAGGTGACTTTACAAACAGCATGCTAAGGGAGTTACAGATGCACACTTTAGCCTCTGCCTCCTGCTCCTCCCACCTCAAATGCTGCTGCAGCTCAGCACTGGGAATGCAGACATACCATTGCTGTGGAGGGTGATGGCAATTGTCAGAGTGAAAGCCTCAGTTTTGTACAGAGTGAGCACATGGGACTGCAGCAGCATCACCATTTATAGCTGCCACTGTACTGGAACCAGAGACTTTGGGGCAATGCCTGTAGTCTTTCAAGCAGCTGTATTGGGAGTAAAGAGACAGAAAGTTGTGGCACCTAATACCTCACTGCTGCTGAAGTAATTGAACCCATGCAACAATTTATTGAGTTGCGTGGTTTTTGTCCACATTTGAAGTGCAGGCTTATGGCTCAAGAGACCTTCTTGTCACCTGCTGAATTTTGGTGGAGCTGCGTTCCAGATGAATTTGTCATTTCATAATGTAAAGGTTTCAGACTTCACTTCCTCAGAAGAGTCTCTGTTGACCACTTCAGATTTTCACAGCCTTCAGAAAACTACTATGTTTTTTTCCTCACAGACATTTGAGGAAAGGCTAAATCATGTGATAAGTCTCCTGTAGGGGAGTTGAAGAATGGGAATGCCTTTCTTGAAGTTCCTTGACAAACAGATTCTCTGTATTATGTAGGGTGTGCTACTGTTTTTGAATTTATTTAATGTCTGTTGCAATCTAGCTGGGTCTTTCAAAATTGAGTCAAGCATTGTATTCCTAGGAACAGGTGAGAGGATTGGTCTTTGAGCATCCCAACCTGCTGTGGTAGCAGTTAAGCAAGCGTTTTATGGTCTGAGACATGATGCTGAAAGAATCAAAATAGCAGTATATTCTCTTCTTCTGTACAAATGTCTTTAGTAAACTGAACTCAGAATCTAAGAAATATTTTCTGTGTACATATGTAAGCATACATATCCATCTGATAAATTTCTTTATTTTTATTTTTGTTCCAAGATAGTGTGGAAACAAAGTATGGTGTTTGACTTTGGACAGACAGATTCCTTTGGCCAGACAGAAACTTCTTTTTTATTTTGAGGTGCATTCAGGCATCCATGGAAAGCTTGTGTGGCCTGGAAGAGGTGGAAGCTGATTCAAAAGTAACAAGATTTTCCTTTAATAACTTTACAGCTTCCAAGTAGAGTTGGTTATTTTATTGGCAGCAATCTAGTACAAAGTCTATAAGAAAAATTAGGTGTGTATTAACAGGTTCTATCTCAGACTATGAAAGTATCTAAAGACAGGATCTAAAAGCTGAGAGGAATGTTTGTGGATTCCTGGTTTGGGGGGCTGGGCAATACAGATGACAGCAGGACAGCTCTGAGCAAAGCTACATCTCCTGGAGGCAGCCTGGGCAAACCTTGAGAGCTGTGTCTGTGGAGAGCTGGATAAGGTATTGTGGTGTGAGAAATGATACTCACTTTTAAAATTTTAAAAGGTTTATTAAGACCTTATCAGAATACAACAAAAGAATGAATAAGGAAAGATACAGTGCCAGGAGCAAAGGATTCAACCACCATGTGCTCATCCACAAAATGGATGCTCCACCTTTTATACCTCTAACCCCTCCCAAAGTCTTGTTAATCGACTCCTTCCTTGCTGTCCAGTGCTGGAGATCACTTTCTTCCATCTTGATTGGGGGTCAGGTGTTGCCATAATGACAAACTGACTGTTATGGTTTGGGCCTGGCAAAGCCAGAGCCCCCATGAGTACACCTTCTCCCCGGTGTCTGCTGTGAGATGTGACCAGGAATAAGCAAAGCAGGCTCCAAACTTAAACATAAAGAAAATTTTATTAACTAAGCTACACACAAACAATTACTAAACTACACACAAAAGAAAAAAAAAAACACAAGGAAAATGAAAACCTCACAAAAACACTCTCCTCCTCCTCCCCCCTAAATTCCCAATACAATACATCTTCCAAAATCACCAGTTCTGGGTCCAGCACTACCCTTTAGAATGCTCAAACTTTCAGTTCCTCAAGAGGAGAGGGAGTCCTTCCGTGTGTCGTGGTGGCCTTTTCCGTCCTTGTTCCGGTGCTCTCACCACCGAACAGGGATCAGGGCTGCTTCCAGGGTTGTCTTTTTTTAAGGATGCTTTGTCCAGTTCCAGAAAAACACAGTATCTCACCTTCTCACCTTTGGGACATCTATCCCCCCCATATTTTATATACCCCCTGGGGCCGAGGGGTACCCACACTGAATCTTCTTTGGCACTGGGACATTTCTCCCCCTGGACTCAGTCTCTGTATCTCACGGAAACATAGCTCTGTCCATGGCTACACAAAAGAGTCCAGCATAAAATGCCACTCCATCTTCTCCATCTTTCCAACATCTCTCACTCTCACTCTCTCTGGTCCAGGCCTTCATCACTCACTCATTTCCTTCGTCCTTCTTCACTCTTATCACTCGTCTAGGAAGGGTTAATGTTCTGTAAGGTTTTCATTGTCCAAAAGGGGTTAAAAAAACTCCTCCAGGCGGCTGGACTCCTGGCTGCACCCCCCCCCCCCCCCATCTCCTCAGCTGGGCTGCCTGCTGCCAGCACATATTTACTGAATTTCAAGGTAACGACACAGGCTGCACTCTCTCTCTCTCTCTATCTGTCTCCGGGGGGGAGGGGGGGAAGGCTGTCCGATGTCTCTTAGGGCTCTTCCTCCACCCTTCCATCCTCCAGGGCCTCCTCACCCCCATGTTTGTCCAGGCCCAGGCCTACCGCATGGCTGCCCCTCCCCCGCCCAGCAGCAGCGGCTGGACGGGGGAGAGCTCCGACCTCCGTCCCTCGAAGTCCCAAGAGAGCCTCCCAGGGCCGAAGCTCTGCTTTTAACCTCTGGGTGTTCTCAGAGGTGTGTCCTAAAACCCACTGGCTACCCCAGGTGCCAATATCAAAATCCAAGTACCCATTGGTTTGACCACAACATCCCAGAATTCCCACTTCTTCCTGGTCAAACCACCACACTGACCCTCCCAAATGCCCTGAGTACTAAGGCCATCCCCTGATAAGAGTGTGAGCGGGAGGGGAAACATAACTATACATCTGCAAAATTTCTCTTAACATATACATAATATTCACTCCTTAATTGTGAGAGTCAACCATCACATTATTCATCTATAACATTGGGAATCACAAGAGGGGATAAAACAACAAAATAAATCTTTGATAGTAAAAAAAAATATTTAATAACTTTTAAAGAGTATTTAAAAGCTTACTAGTGTGTAGGGGGATAGAACATAAGTAAATAAAGGTAGTATAGAAAGTAATCTTACCTCCTTAAAGAGTTGCAGCTGAGCCAATTATTAAGGATTAGGAACAGGCCTGATTTTAACAGGCCATACCTGTAGCCAATAAGAGTGTTAAAAAAGAGTGGATTGGTTGGTTGAGGGTAACTGGATTCATTTGGATGCTGTGAGGACAAGGAAGAGTCAGTCATCTAGAGGAGCTGCCTACAAGAAAACATCAAGGAGGTATGAAACTAGCAATATGGAACCCTTGCAATGTAATGATAATAGAACTCTTGCGCTACAATGACAACATTAGTGCACTCAGATATTGAGAGAAATCAAAGACAATGTAGGTTGCCCCTATTTTTGCTAAGTGTTACTGATTTAGGATATTCACACCACAAACTGCTCTATTATTTTATCTGGGAAGACAAATCACAGTAAAACAGGCTGCTGAAGAGATGCTGAGAGGACCATAACCATCTCATCTGGTGGCTTCCATAACTGTAAATGCAAAAAGCACACCGTGACTTTTAATTAGAGGGTGTCATGGTAGGCAGAGTCTTTGGGGGTGCCCCAACCTTCCTTGAGAGAAGTGTCCTGAAAAGAACACACTGTCAGGTGCACAGGCACAACCCACATGTGATGAATGCAGATGCACTCTCAGGAGATGTATAGGCAAGAGACAAGAGCCTTGTATGGTGATCCACAGAGAACAAGCCTTTATTGTGGACAGGGGCACTCTGTGAAGGGTGCCAGGGAAAAGAGCTCCAAGAGTTGGAGGGAAAACAGGGGTTTATACAGGAATAGCGAGGGACAGGGCAGAACCCTGGAAGGAATAGGGTGAGGGCACAGGGGCAGAGCAAAGGGGAAGGACCCAAGGGGTACAAAGACTCAACACAGGGAAGCAAAGCATTGGGGGGGAATCTTTTAGCTCACCACAACCACAGTGGTTATAGTTCAAGGGTTGGCCCTCCAAGGGAGTGCAGCAAGCCTTTCCTCGGCCAGTTTTCCAGCCTCCACAAAAGGGTTCCCTTGGAGTTAAATGCTCTCAAGGATTTGTTTTAATCATTCAGAAATGGTCATTGTTCTGTAAGCAATGCCTGATGTGACTTGCTTGAAAAGAAATTGGCTTGATTTACTGTAGGGTGGCTTTTTATTTTCTGGGAGAAGCATGTTAGTATTGAGTGGTTTGTATATAGGATGGTGAGTTAAAACAGCTGCAGAAAGCCTGCACCTGCCGTACTTTACTAGTAAATAAACCACACAAGCACGAGGCCAAAAATATCTGGGAAGATTCTGTGCATGCAGTGTGGAAAAAAAAGGAATAGATATTAAACTCTTGATTATGCTATAATATTTGCATAATGTAGTAATTAGGTAAATAAAATCATGTGTTCAAAATCAAATGAAGAAGCAGATACCCTAAAGATTTCCCCTATATTGACACAATCAGCAAACACAAAAGCTTTTGTCAAAAGGAGAAGCCAGTATAGCACCATATTTTTTTGATATGGAGTGATGCCCATGTATATCCACATCCTAATCACTGGAGTAATTACTGTTGTTCTCATGTCCATTTCATTTCCTTGGCTGAACATGCTGGGATTTTGGACTGTGATTTCACGATTCACTTTCCTCTGCCGTTTGTATTGTGTAGCTGCTCCAGCAGATATCATCAATGCCTAATACCACTGTGCTATACAGAACAAATCATCTGCATTTGAGAAGGTCTCTGTGGCTACTGGCTACTTAACTGTGTACTACATCTGTAAAAGCCAAAGTTAAAGATGCTTTGCAGAATTCAATGACCAACTGTTCACTATTTTAAATCACATCTGCACCTATTGCTGTGGCTATCAGCATGTACTCGTGTAGGGTTGATTATGTACAATCTCTCTTTTCTTATTTTGGGTTAATATTTAGACAATCTTTCTTTTCCTATTTTGGATTAATATTTAGTCTTTTGCTGAGGGCTGCAGACTGACTCTAGAAGGAAAAAAAAGTGTCTCTAGAGGACACTTGATGATAGTGAACAGATTAATTACACCTGCAGCAGTTCAAGTTGTAGCATAAATTCACATGGTTTTCCATTAAAATTTATGTTGTGCTTCTGAAAACACAAATTCCTCCTGAAGCTGTCTGAAATAAATTTGGTTATTGTCCTGCATTACAGGAGAGTATCAATGTGGGGTGTAACCAAACTCTTTATTACTACATCATTTCTGATAAACTGTTTATCATGGCTGGTTTGCAGTACCTGCCCAGGTTGCATTTCCAACCCCTCAAGCCACAAGCTGGGTGTTAAATAAGAGGCAAACCCTTCGAGGCAGAGAAATGTTTCTTTGTCTTCAATGACTCAGCCATGATAACTCCCTCCAGGGAAGCACCAGCATAGTTACATCCATCCTGAGGGGGTCATCTCAGCTAATGAGCCACGATGGTTCAACTGCACCATCATAAAGGGCAGCACTCCAAAGACTTAAACCATCAAGAACTCACAAAAATATCCTATGACTCACATGATTACATCATTCCATTGTAAAGTTCCCCACCCTGGGGGAGGTACTGAACATTCCCACCTGAGCCTCATCATATATAATTGGGGATTTGGGATGCTATCAGCACCACCACTGGATGGATCCAGAGAAAGACCAGGACTTCCACGGGATGGCTGCTTTCAACTGCAACCATCACTTCCACAGGACTGCATCCACCACTTGATAGGACTGTGACCACCACCCTGATCAACAGGGTGCCAGGCTTACTCTGACTTTGTGGGTTTAAGCCAGTTTCTGTGTATCATTTCATTTATTATAATCTCTCTATTAAATTGTAACTCCAACCTGAAATCTCTCTCAAGATAATTGCGTTGGGTTCATTTCTCCCTCTGCTTTACTTTCAAACCAGCAGAGTAATTTATGCTGTACTAGTTTTCAGAGTACAGAAAAACTCCTTAACTGGGACTAATACAGAAGTACTCCTTATCTGGGACTATTACAGAAAGTGTCAGCTCAGTAGGATCTGAGTCCTTAGCTTCCATAGGTTCATTGAGAAATACTAACCCCAGTGCTTTCATCTGTTCCATATGTGAATCAAAGAACCAGGCAAACAGTATTATCCCCTGCAAAGAAAATGGAGAGTGCTGAAGTGGAGCAGCTTCAGAAGGAGACAGTGAGTCAGCATTGAAGACTGAACCAAAAAAATCATTTGCCAACTCTGAGCCCTCTTCTCAGAGATGAGAACAAATGAAGAAATTGTCTCCATGAAAGCACTAGCTGCAGCATTGTTCTGAAATAATCTGAGGAAGTATCTCTCATACAAATAAAATATAGCTGACAAATGCAGTAATAACTTCTATTTTGTTGTTGTGAATGAAACAAGCCTTGGGCATCAGAAATTCAATGAATGGCAGGTAAATGGCAGGCATTATGTAGAACTACTTTTTAATATTCAGAGATATTTGGCAATATCTGGCAATTGTAATTGTGTCCCAGCCACAGACTGCCTGTCCCTCTTCAGAAATCACAGACAAGTTCTGTTCTCTAATTCATTAGGTTATGAAGCAGGCTGAGGTGGTTTATTACCTACTGTAGAGTAGTATCAGCATCTGTGGTTAAGGTCCACTTGCTTCATGAGTATTTAATGAGAAAGGGAATGGCTGAACAATGTTTGCATATACATAATATATTGAAAAGACAAGGCTGTAAAATAATATTAGACATGATTTGTGAAAAAAAAAAAAAAAAAAATACACAGGCAGAGCATAGAAGTGGCCAAAAAACCCCCCAAAAAACCATGACATGCATTTTTGCTCATCACTGAATTAAAAAGCTCAGGAGTTTAAGGCAAAATCACATCTGGGTATAGTTTGGAATTGTTTGCATTGTATTAAATTTGAATGTAAGCCCTATCATTTTGTGACCCAACCTGTGCTTCCTTCTTCTCCAGGAAGATGATTTCCATTGTTGGCCCTGCTGTGAGGCAGTAGTGGGATTTGTTGCACTCCAGCTATGACAGCTTCTGAGGTCTGGTAAGAATATATTTCTATACTAAAACGACAAGTATAGAAAGAATGGAAAAAAGTGTATTGGACCTTCTGTACAGATCCTGAAAATGACAAAGAGTAGAAAATAGGACACAGTCCTTGTTCTTTTCTCTATCAGCAGGTCATCACCAAATTCTGTAGACCTTATGAACAGCTTTCAAAATATCTTTACCTCTGACCTTTCAGTGGGTAACTTAAGGAAATATTAAGCAAACATTGTCACTGTACTTTGGATATTTCCACTGGTGTTTAGTTGCTGTAAATGGAAATACCTATTTCATAGGGGTCTCCTGATCCCTTTGACTTTTCCCCATCTTGTCACTTGAGTCTTTCCTGCACTCCTTGAAGGTGTGCAATCCCATGGGTCTGCCCCACTCCTAACCATAGGCAAAAGGAACCTCCAGCCTTCCTGCACTCCCATTGTGACAAAAAAAGCAGGCTTGGCTGATCCAAAGAAGCAGCAGTTGAAATAGTATTTGATTTTAGAACTAGGAAGACATGATTACAGAGGTACCAAGCCAACCTATAATAAAGAGCTACATGAATCTATTTTAGTTTTCTATCTGTCCCTTTTTTCCCCTCAGAAACGTGCAAAAAATTTCCTTCTGACTGCCTCCATTATTTCAGGGAAGAATTGTTTTTGAATAACCTCAATAAGTTTTAACAGGATGTTGCTTATTTGCAGCCATGGAGTTGCCTTTCCAATGTCTGAGCTTAGAAGCCAACTAGTTAGAAAATTTGCACAGCAATTCCTTTGTAACCCCTCAAAGTCATGTGATCATTATCCTAAAATGCAGAAAACAGTGTTAAATCATTACAGCTAAGCCTGCCATTTAACTAATTTCAATGTACAGTTGTGTCACTGGTGTGTTTCAGAAGCTCAGCTGTTATCTGCCTGTCAGAGATCTGTTAAATTCATCAAGTGTGACTCAAGAAATTCCCCAAAAGCTTCCATACAGTTCATAGGCTTGTATGAGAAGAGTCATGTTCTAACTCTAAGGCCTGGCTGTAGGGGTGCAATGCACTGGTGGTCTCTCACTGCATGTTGCAGCTCACCTGGCAGGCAACCTGGGTTCCTCTCACCTGCAAAGCATCCTTCCACATCTGGACATAACTGTCCAAGAATTTTAGTGCATTGCAGTTGTGACTTCAAGGGAAGATGAGTGTGAGTGGCAGTGAGCACAACACTGGGCTTCTGTACTGAGCCATACACCAAGGGCATGTCATAGAATCAGATCACAGGATCAGTTAGGTTGGAAAAGAACCCTAAGATCATCAAGTCCATCAATGAACCATGTCCCTAAAGTGTCACAAGGTCCCATACACCTTTTAAAAATCTCCAGGGTTCATGAGTCAGTCAGTTCCCTGAGCACCTTGATCCAGCCTAGATCTCCTCTGTTGCAATTTGAGGCCATTTCCACTTATCCTATCACTTATGATGAGGGGAAGAGAGTGACTCCTATCTCTCTGCAACCTCCTGTTAGATAGTTATAGAAAGTGAGAAAATCTCCTCTGAGACTCCTTTTTTTAAAGGCTGAACACCTCAGGTTCCTCCAGCTGCTCCTCATCAGACTCATGCTCCAGATTTCCATCACCTGCCCCTCACATGGCCTGGCTGCAGGTCCCCGTTACAGGGTGGATCTATCAGCTGCTGTCTTGGGAGCCTTAGTGGGAGCAGAAATCCTGCCATGGAGTGTGCACATCAGTCACACTGAATTTTGGCTACAATAGCAGCTGTTTCAACATGAAGCTCCTAATTGTCACTTTCAAGTTCTTCTTACAGGTTTATTATACCAATTATAACAGTGCTGTTCAGAGGGTGAGATTATGTTGGCCTCCTGATTTGATGGTATTTGATGAAGTCCTACATTTTAATTTGATTTCTTCCTTGTTCATCTGCCATAAGTCCCAGCTCCTCTGATGTTCCTGCATATCATTGTTATCAATGGTGTGTGTGGTGTGCCATATGTGAAACGGCTGTGCTGACTCATCACCTGCACCTCGACAGGAACAGGAGATCCCGGCCCGGTGTGCAACCTTGCTAGCAAAGGCAGAATGTGTTAAATAGCCTTTAAACCACACAACACGTTTAGATTTGAGTGGTTTTGTGAGCACCTTGCAAAAATGGGGGTTCCCTTTCTGAACGCAGTGCCTCAGCGAGAGGGGACCGCGCATGGAGGCGCCCCGGTCCCTGGAGATGCGGGCGGCGGACAGGCAGTGCGGGGAAGGTGATGGGTGGTACCGAGCGGCCGAGGAGGGCACGGGAGCTCCCTCAGACCCACCGAGGGCAGGTAGAGCCGGTCCGCCCGCCCCGAGGCAGGCCGCACCGCCCGGGCGCCGCCGCCAGGGGTCCCCGCAGGCCGGGCGGCCGCACCGCCCGCTCGGGGGCGGGCCGGGCCATCAGCTGACCGGCCCCGCCGCGCCGCTGCCGGAGCCGCCGCACATCAGTCGTTTTCCTCGGCAGCGGCACGGCCTCGAGGATTTACAGTCGGATCCCGTCGCGTCTCGCCGGACGGCATCCCTCCTTCCCCTCCTTCCTCCCCGCTCCCAGCCGCGGCGATGCTGCCCCACTTAGCCGTCCTGCTGCTGGCCGCCGGCGCCGCCCGGGCTCTAGAGGTAAGTGGGGCGGGAAGCAGCGGGCGGGGGCTTCCCTACCACCCTCCACCGCTTCTCCGAAGCTTTGTCTGTCCGCAGCCGCCCCCGCGGCGTGGGCTTGGCCGCGGCGGGGCAGGCGAGCGTTGCTTTCCTAGGGGTGTTCCATCCCTAGCTGCCGCCGAACAATAGGAGCGGCGAGCCGGGGGCGGCGGAGGCATCGGGGAGGGAGCGGGGCTGGGAGCTCCCGGTGCTGGCGCCCCCAGCCCCGCTGAGCGTGTCCGGCTGCCGGGGCGCTGCCCCCTACGCCAGGGGCACCAGTTCTGCCTTGGGGTTGGCTCCGCCGGGGGCTCGGGGAGGGGAACTTTCCCCAGGAGCAGGCACTCCGCAGGCGGATGGCCCCGCGGCGTACCCCGATGGGGCGGGGGCCGGGGCGAGCAGCCAGGCTGTGAGCCGGGACGCGAGGGCGTCTCCCCGGCAGGGAAGCGAAACCGGGCTGCGGAGCCGGTGGTATCCTCCCATGGGGGGGAGCGGGCCTTGGGCGGCGCAGGTGTGCGGGACGGCGGCCAGAGCTCCCCGGCGGCTGGTGCAGAGGCCCCGCGGGAAGGCGGTGCCCGGGGGGGCGGTGGTCGGGGCCGGCCCGAGCCCCCCCGCGGGCCGGAGGCGCGGGAAGATGGCGCCTCTGCAGTGCAGCAGAGAGGAGGCGCCGACAGCCCGCGCCCCTCCGCCCCTGCCCGCCCTCTTTCCTCCCTTCCCCGGGGTGGCTCCGCCCGCCCCGGCCGGGCCGCACCTCCGCGGGTCACTCCCTCGGGGGCGGGCGGGGGCTGGGGGTCCCCCGGGCCCGCCCGTCCGGGGGTGTGCCGCACCGCAGTGGCTGCGGGGTGGGCTGGCTGAACGCTTGGATCCCAGAGGAGGAGTTAGCGCGGCTGGGTGCCGTTCTTCCCCCGCCCCCCCTTCCCCCCGGCAGATCTCAGAAAAGAAGGTGTGGGAGGGGTGAGTCACCTCGAGGTCTCCTTCGCTCCCTGCTTGCCATGCTTCGGCCTGAAGGCTTCGGCTTCTGTCCTCCTCCTGTGTCAATTCCCCTTCTCCTGCGGGGAGTCAAGAACTGGGTGGGGTGAGGTGGTGCACAGTATTTAGCCTGACAGCAGAGAGGGATGCTCGCGGTGCCCGCCCCGCTTCCCCAGGGCATGGGGATGCGGGTCTGTGGTGCCCTTCCCGGGAGGGACCCCAGTACGCCATGAATAAGAGGAGACAGACACCTTCACTCCAGCCCTCCGTCCCTGCAGCCAGGGCTGCCTGCCACAGGCTCCGGCTTTGAGGCGTGATCTTGCCAACGTTGGGCAGGATGTATCAATTTGAGCAGTTCTGCAGATGCTCAGATGTTTAAAGCTTCCAGTTATAACACTCGTTGGAGTTTAGTAGCTTCTTTCAACCATTTCTTGTCTGAATGTAACAGAAGGAAATGTCTGCTTTGGGTGTGTAGCTTAAGTAAAAAATGAGATTTTATGATTGATGCCATGCGTCAAGATAGACCGTGGAAGGATGCACTTTTCTGTTGGCTCTTTGTAGCCCTGACCTTAATGATAGGTGTGTAGGTGTTGCCACTGTGAAGGTGCTGGAAGAAAGGAGGCTTGAATTTTGTACCAGAACTGTTCAGGAGGACTGAATGTGTATGCTCAGAGGCTTCTGTGATGGTGTCTGCCTTAGTGATGGCCAGAAATTTGAGAGACATCCTCTGTCTGGAAACATTTACTGAAATGGGCGCTGATGTTTCTGCAGAAGCTTTCTGTCTTCTGTCGTTCCATGTGAATGTTTGAGGCTTGACATTTATTCCTTTTCTTTATGTTTCATGGGGAAGTAGGTTTTAACATCTGGCAATCTTGTGGTAAGGTGTTTGTCAGTCTTGATTCTTTAAGGTTGATGTTTTGAGCAAGCCACTTGTTTTTATAGCACTAAATATTTCATATAATAGAAACGGTGTGCGTGCATGTTCTGCTCTTGAACTATCTTCTTATGCTAAAGGGTTAAATTTTTATGTTTGAATTACATTTTCTGTTGATCTCTTTTCTGAAATGAAATGTTTTTCCTACTATTTTTACAAGTATTTTCTGGAATGCAGCAAAGAATCTGTACTTTGCTTTGTAGTGTACTTTTGCTTTGGGAAATGGTATGAGCAAGAGAAAAACAGGACCAAAACAAATTCTCTCTATTTTACACATGAAGAATTCCTTTCTAAAATTACAAGTAGATTAATAATGATTTAGCATCTTGAAAGGAAATACTCTGTAGTGATGTCCTGGTGCTGCCATGGTTGCTTAGCATGTAACTTTCTGACCCTCATGTGAATCATTCTCATTGGCTGAGAGTTGTCATGGTTTGTGACACTGCCATATTCTGCAGTAGCTATTCTTGCATTTAATCTCTTTCAGTAATTGTCTGGTTTTAGTAGATAAATGCAACAGACAGTAACTATCCTCATGAATTTGTGTCAGTGATCTCAGTTTATAAATAATGTCCTCTCATTAGCACACTGAGGCTTCTGCCTATTTTGCTCCCTGCTCTAGCTGCCTGTTTCTAAGCAAGACTCCTTTACCAGCTGACTGAAATGAAATTGTTAAGATATCAATATCTCATAAGCTGGTCCTCAGAAAAAAGACAAAAAGGATGTTTCTTGACAGTGTTTTTCTCTAACCTGGGTGATGTATATAGGTTCTTATTTTTGTTATTTTTGGCATTTTTTGTTTGTTTTTTTTTAGGAAAAGACCCCAAATACTTGTTTCTTCATTGTTTAGTTTCCTAGTAGATCTTTCAAGAAGTGACATTTAAATGTGGGAGGGGGAACAATGCCTTTACTTTGCTTCTATTACAGACTTTCAGTTCCTCTTTCTCTCAGTTCTGTTCCCAGATTTCCCTGGCAAAGGTTTGCATTTGTTGCAGGAACCCTTTTGCACTTTTATTTAAGATGCTGACAGGGGGTGGGTGTCTGAGTGGGTACATAGGGCAGGCTCTCTGGGATCATCAGGATCCTTGGCAGTCATGTGAACAAATGAGTGAGTAAAGAAAGGAAGCTTCCCCCTTGCTTTCTCATTTGTCTTTTGTTTGATTAATGATTAACAGATAATTTTGGGACTTGCATGATCTTCAGATGCCTTTTCTGTGGAAAAAACACGATCAACTGCTGTGCTTCTTCACGAATCGTGTATGAAAACCTGAGGAAGCTGACAAGATCTTCATGCTTTTCAATTTTAATTTTTCCCCCATGAGCTGTTTGTGTGACAGATGTAAGCCATCTCCCTTACTCATTTTTAATTGATCAGTGCTGAATTTTAGGGCAAACCCACAAGAAGCACAGATCTCTTTTGGTTCTTCATGATTTGTGATTTGCATGAATTTAATAAACTGTGAAGAATAATAAGCAGTTTGATTTATAAGTTTTGTGAAGAAAAGGTATGACAATTTCTTTTAATTAGTAGTTCTTTTCCAAAACAAAGCTTAGCAAAATAGCTGAAGAGTATAGTAACTTCTCTAATTCCTTGACAAATTGACAGCTGTTTCTCTGAGTAGAATAATTATTTGAGTAGAATAATTATTTTTAGTGACTCAGTAAAATAATTAACACAAGCTGTTGGGTGTGGAGGCTTGGCCAAGAAGTTGGTAGATAGCATCACCTGAAGGAGGTCTCTGGTCTGACCCCGTGCCCAAAGCAGACCAGGCTGCATGGGGCTTTGTGCAGTTGAGTCTTGAAAATGGAGCTCTAAGGACAGAGCCTGTGCCACCTCTCTGGGTAGCCTGCCCCATCCACTGTTGGTTGGTTCACATGTGTTGGAATTCTCTAGG
Organism: Ammospiza nelsoni; assembly: GCF_027579445.1. Classification (NCBI taxonomy): domain Eukaryota; kingdom Metazoa; phylum Chordata; class Aves; order Passeriformes; family Passerellidae; genus Ammospiza; species Ammospiza nelsoni. The sequence continues at coordinate 15,080,653 of NC_080634.1, read as the reverse complement.
CTTAACTGGCATCCTTAGTCCTGAATACTCTGAATGATGTAATTTTGACAGCTTCCAAAAAAGGTTTTAGGAGGGACATCGAGTTACTTGAGCATGTCCAGAGGAGGGCAACGAGACTAATAAGGGGCTTGGAACACAAGCCATACGAAGAGCGACTGAGGGAGCTGGGGTTGTTCAGCCTGGAGAAAAGGAGACTAAGGGGCGACCTCATCACTCTCTACAACTTCCTGAAGGGTGGCTGTGGTGAGCTGGGGGTCGGTCTCTTTCTCCGGGCGACAACAGATAGAACAAGAGGACAGTCTCAAGTTGCGTCAAGCGAGATGTAAGTTAGAATTAAGAAGCAAATATTTCACAGTAAGAGTGGTCAGATACTGGAATCATTTACCCAGTGAGGTGGTGGAGTCATCATCCCTTGAAGAATTCAAAAAAAGACTGGATGTGGCACTTGCTGCCATGATCTAGTGAACAGTTAGAACATTGACTGGACTTGATGATCTTATAGGTCTCTTCCAGTCTTGAACTTCTGTGATTCTGTATGCAATAACCAAAAACTGAAAAATTTGTTTTTTGGTTTAATAAATAAAAATTATATTTGACAAATGTCCATGTATATATATGTACATGTATGCATACTTGTTGGAATATTAGGGGACATAAGACAGACAATGGACTTTGGACCTGGTTAACATAAGAGATTTGATAAGAGGATGCCTTGGCAAAAGCCAGTGGGACTTTGAATCTTCTTGCAATCTAGGTCTAATTTTCAGACAGGTTTACTGGAAAAAGAAAATCCCATTAAACTCTGCAAGCAAGAGATGATGTGATATGCATAATTTTGTGTATGTGATTTTAACCTAATCACTGTAGTACACATTACTAGTCTCCCTGAAATAGTATATAAGCATTTGCATCCCACAATAAAATTGGATTCTGATCACCGAGTCAGTCTTCCCTGTCTCTGTCCATCGCCAACAATTGGTGCCTCCATGTGAGGCAGTGAACCGGCCTGACTGGCGGCAGTCGGCGAGCCCCTGGAACCGATGGTGAAACTGAGAGAATCACATCTGGGCCAAAAGTCGCCTGTCTGCTGTGAGTGACAGGTGAGCCAGAGGAACTGAAAAGGAACAGAAAGTGGGAAAGGAAATGCCCAAAGAGAGAGACATCCATGAAACTGTCGCTGTTGAGTAAGAGACGGCACAGACTCACCGGAAGGCTGGTTTGCACAGCAGCAGCTTTACTATAAAAATTCTCTCTATTTATAGACTGTTCTGATACAGACAGACCAGATTTGTCAATCAATCAATGCATTTCACCTGATTGGTTAATTAACAAAAACAGCTTTCTTATAAACAATCTTTGAGAAAGAACAGGAAAACAGAGATTAGGAAAACACCATCTGCAGGTTGTTAATAATAGCAAGCTATCATCCTTTCTCTGCAACTTCCTAAAGTCTCACAGGTTCACCGTGAGAAAACTTACCTGGATTTCTCACTCTCTGACCAGGCTCTTGCATCCACATGAAACCATGCTCGCCCTTTTGGACAAGCATGACTCTCCCATCCTAAAGCAGGACCTTAAATCACTTTTACTCCTGTCCTGGAGAATACTTTTTAAGACATTGAAAAAGTGAGAGCGGCCGGATGCTGCCGGCCCCCTACCCCGCTCTATCTCTCCTCACTCTGGCTCTCCCTGCCCGCTTGAAACTGGCACCTCTTGTACTGAAGAGTGGCCACAGCAATCAACCTCACCCTTGCCCAGAGAAAGGAGGGGAAGATGGGGAGGCATCCTTTCTCATGGTGTATAGCAGTTTATATTGCTAACCGCAGCTCTAGCAGTGAGGAGGGGAAGCCCTTCGATCCAGGGCTGATAGATTCAGATTATGAGACTGATCGATTCCCTCCTGACCCTCGTGAAAAATGGATGCAACTAAAAAAGGCCCATAAGGAGGGGGACCCTCAAACCTGCAGGAAATCTTGGCATTTGAAAAAGGGCTGTTTTGAAAAGGGAGAGGCCAGCTCCAAAACTCCCAGTATTTGCCCTCGTGCAGTAATCAGTGTCGGTCCAAGTATGACTTTGAAGGTTGTCCAATATTGGGAAACCAGAGCCAAAGCACGGAGCTGCACTGCGTGAAGACACAGATTTCCCAGCCAGTGCCTCAGAGTGGACCACCACAAACCTCAGCCCAGCAAACCTCAGCCCAGCCCAGCCACCACAAGCAGCCTTCACCAGACCGCAGGCAGCCCTGGCAGGACTGTCACCGACCAGCCACCCCAGCGCAGGAATGGACCTGGCAACCTCCAACACAGTAATGTTGCTTGGTTCATTGGTTCATTTGATTCCCACAGGAATTTTCGGACCACCTGGACAGCGCACACATACCGTGTTTGTTTGTTCTCCCTGGAGCTGTTGACTCTGATTCATGGCACGGACTCCCTAGCCACCCCGTGTAATCCCAGCCAGGAACAATATAGCTCGACTTATACCCATTGCTGCAGCACCCCTGTCTGCACCCCCGACAGCTGAACAGAGGGATGGGGGTTTTGGTTCCACAGGAATCCCACAGATTTTATGGACACAACTGTATTACATCTGAGCATCGAACATGCCAATGCAAAGTGACTCTGAAAGGACTACGCTCCTAACAGGAGTCATTGATAAGGGAGCCGATGTGACTGTTATCTCAAGGAGCCAATAGATTGACCATCATCGACTTGGGGACTCTCTGGCATGGTTGGAAAGAGCTAAAGCCTGCAAAACCAACACTTGGTGCAAATAAAGGGGCCTGATGGGCTGATCCTCCACAGTTAAACTTTTGGTGCTGTCTGTTCCCCTAGTTTTGGCGGGGGGGGATGTGTTAACACAGTGGGGAAGTTTTATGCATTCAGATTTTGTACAAGAGTCAGTTGGGATGCTCCCACAATGGTCCCTGGCTGAAGTGCCCCAGGTGCTTTCAAGCACTGGAAGGAGCAGCAGCTACCAAAGGGTCGCTTGATACAGATCTAAAGCCCTGAGGGACACCTAGCCCTGGTCAAACAGGTTATACTTACCAGTTAACTTGCCTTATATTAACAATATATTTTGTTGTGAATTTTTCAGTACAGCTATTTAGTACTATAAAACTAAATCTTTTTTTGTTTTAGCCTTCAATGTTTATATCCCATCACTCTTACTAAGCCAAACTTAAATCTATCCTACAAGAAATCTTTAAAGCTGCTGCAGGGGGTACAGCCCCCCTGCCTGGCACCAGCCAGTGTTGAGATTTACCTTCTAATTTTAGTAACTTGTGATTTTGAACAGGATTGTTACTAGAAAAATTCAAAGGTGTTGGTATAGAGGTGGTGTCTTTTTACATATTAGTAAGATAGCATAACTACATAGTTCACTAGGAGGAATTAGATAAATTTTAAATTCAAGAATCTTTAGCTTGCATCCAAGACAAACCTTGACCTTTATCTGTAGTGATTTTTTGAGACTTAACTCCACTGTCAGCTTTATTAAGTGGTTGCTTTTTACTCCATAGTTCTAGCAAGGTAATTTTATTGTAAAGATTCCAGTACAATTGTTTACTTGCATGTTGTTTATTTTTATGTTTAACTGTTATATGACAAATTTTCAGTAACCTTTTTGTAATAGTAGAGTTTAAATAAGTTAATTCATGTTAAGAATGATTTTTGCTTAGTCTCAGTGATGTTAACTTAAAGTTCTTTTAGAGATAGTTGATTAAGGTTAAGTTTTAGTGAAGCTGATTTTAAGTTTTGTTGAAGTATACCTGTTGAATTATAAGATATAAAGTCTGAATGAATTTTTGTCAAAACAGGCTCATTTAAATTACAAGATAACATTATTTTGTTATAGAAATAAGAACAATTTTTGCTGTATTATTTTTTATAAGTAGTACTGAAGAATGAGAAACAATTCGATATTATAACCATTATCAATGTGATAGTTATGAGTTATTGAATGCTTTCTTTTTTATTTTTTTACTTTAATGTCATATATGCATAAATGTCTAGGAAAATATAACCTCAATTTCTTAATACAGTTTCTACTGATATATTAGTAACCCTGATTATGTTGTTAATCTCATTATGTGAATTCACTGACTTTTTATAACAAGCATTACTTCATTAATTTGCTATTTGTCTATGGTACCATAGACTTAACTAATGATAAACGAGAAAGCCAGTTACTTTACGAACCTTCACTTATTGTTGTATAGCTATTTATAAGACATATGCTAGTTTTCTAACTACTATTACTGAGAGGTTTCTGAAATATATTAAAAAAACTCTTCCAGTTAAAAGCCTGGACCCTGGCCAAGTCCTGGCCTTAACTAGTAGATAAAATTTTTTGCACCAAAATTATATTCAAGTAATTTTGACTTGTCAAATTTGGACCTGTAATAGCTAAACCTCCTATTAAGGTGAATTTGAAAATTTTACCCAAGAATGATTTTCCAAGCCCTCACGTTAAAAAATAAAGCTTGCCAATTACTACAGACTCTAAATAATAGTACAATATTTAAGAAATTGATTTAAATTGTTTAAAAATCACCATTTTATTTTTCACATGCTACTAATTGTATATATTATCTGATTTATTTTTGCTTAGGATAAGTTTATTGTTTTATTATATATTGTTATGCCTTTATGTTACCTTCATGTTCATAATGAGAAATACTCTTGTTATTAAAAAACAAAAAATTAGGGCAGAATATAGCTCTTCCAGAACTTTACACTGATATTTACACAAAAAATTAGGGGGAATATATCTCCTTCAGAATTTTACACTAATATTTACACTAAACATTTTTGAAAGCAAACCACTTCATAACAAATTGTATCCCTTGCTCTCCTGAAGCACTCTTGGTGGAACTCCAAAATTAGAATTCTTGGGTTCTGTGGAATTGGATTTTTGTGTTAATTTTGAATTCATGGGAAGGAATCAGTCTAAAAATGTTTCTCCCTATTTACCCTGTGTATGAGAATCAAACCTTTTGGTACAACTACACTTCTGGCAGACTTTCTAAATCCAGTAGTGTAACTGCCATTGGGAATGTTTTTAGTTTATAAAGATCAAGCCTGAGCCTTTTAGTGGCTGGAGTTTTTAACTAAAAGATTGTTTTTAGGATAGGTATGTATGTGGTAATTTTGATAATAACTGTATTAATCTTGATACCTTCCAATGTATGCAGAGATTAATTAATAAGGCTGTTGAAAGAGTATTTTTGGTTGAAAGGAAAGGAGGAGATGTTGGGATATTAGGGGACACAAGACAGATGATGGTCTTTGGGTCCAGTTAACATAAGAGATTTGATAACAAGATGCCTTGGCAAAAGCAAACGGGACTTTTAGACCTAGATTGCAAGAAGATTCAATCAGACTGGTTTACCAGAAAAAGCAAATCTCATTAAACTCTGCAAGCAAGAGATGTTGTGATATGCATAAGTTTGTGTATGTGATTTTAACCTAATCACTGCAGTACACATTACTATGCTCCCTGAAATGGTATATACATGTTTGTATCCCACAATAAATCGGATTCCGATCACTGAATCAGTCTTCCCCATCTCTATCCATCGCCAACACATACACATAATGCATTAAAACACCTTATGTATCACGATAATGTATGCAAATATATTTAACCCCTGAACATATTTGCATCTATAATGTGTTACATTTAACATTAATATATTATACATCTGTATTTTATTAGTGCGTAGAGTGTATTAGCCAGCAGACATTTACATACCTCCTTACATTGAGGCAATTAAGAGATTAAGACTGCTGCTGATAAAAATGTAATTTGGTTTATATATCATAATAGGTTTATTGAAGTTATTAGGTGAGGTGTCTGGTGTGGTTTTAACAAGTAAGTCTAGAGCTGTGTTTTATTGGATTTAAATTCCAGAGACTTTGAAAAAATTCCTGTGGTATAAGAAGATTAAACGTAAAGCAAATTGAAAAATACCGAACGAGGACTTATGTAAGCTTGGCTAGCTCTTAGAACCTGCTCTTGTGATGAGACTTTACAACAATTGCTGCCAGGCTGAGGAATGCCAGGAGCAATGTTGATAGCAGACTTGAGCCTGGAATAATTGGAATCAAAGGACTCATAAGAAAAGTTAAACTTTCACTCAGACCTGTTTTTTGCTTAGAGCTGAATGCAGTCTGATGAGTCCTCATTCTCCCAACCTGATCTGGGGTCTGCCTGCCTTCCCTTACTCTCCTTCAACCTATAGCAGAGGTTTTAAAAACACATTTTCTGCCCTCTTAGGAGATATGAGCTAGCTGAGAGTATCAGCCAGAAATGGCTGTGTGTCTTTGCGTCTTAAGACCTAAATAAGTCACTTTCCTGCCCTTTATTTTAATGTAATATTGGTTCTGAAGCCTAGGGATTTTTTCTTGATTTGGACCAGAAAAGTGTTAGAGAGCTACCTGATTATTAAATCTTGATATAGATTCAAAAGCTCTCCAGATGCCTCCAGTCACCAAAAATATTTATCTTTCCACGTGAGAATTTACTCATAGAACAAAAGAGAAACAAAATAGATGTGGATAATGGTCTCTCTTAAAAGATATCAATTTGAATTACAGCAAATTAGTATGTTTGCATATATCTGTATCTGTATATATGAATGCCACACCTCAAGCTCCTTGCTGTCTGGAGGATACAGGATTGTTATGATTCTGCCCTTTCTACCAAAACAATGATTCAAGTAATTACAAATCAAAAATTTCATGTGATGGAAATTAGTGTAAGGGCTAGTACACTCTAAGGTTGTAATCAGTGCAGAAGCTTGCAAGACATGATTTGCAGGTGACAAGCACATCTTGGAGTGTGAAAGTAAAGATAGTCAAACAAGTCATGTTTTTTGGAAGGGTGGAAAACCTTACACCAGCTACTGACAGTAAGGACTCCACTGTTATGTGGTTGTGTGCTGCAGGTTTCTTGCCCTGCATTGATTAAGAGAAACAGGGCTGAGCAGTAGGTGTGGATGTTGCTGGTTTCTTTACTGGAGCTCCCAGTAACAACTTTGTGAGTGCTCTGACTGGTACATCTGGGAAGCAGGACTTGTAGCTTTGTTTTTGTGATAGTCCTCCCAGCACATTCAGGAGAACTTCATCCTCTCTTGGGGATGGAATATTAAATGCTAAGTAAGAACAGATTGATGCTTTCCAAAATAAGTAAAGCTTCTGTCCAAGTGATAGCATTCCATGAATTAAAACACCTTATGTAGCAAGATAATGTATGCAAATATATTTAACCCCTGAACATATTTGCATATATAATGTGTCATGTTTGACATTACTATATGTATACATCTGTATGTCATTCAGATGTAACTACCATGGGCCAAGCTTGTTCAATTGTAACTGCCGAGCCAAGCTTTAAACAGAGGAGCACATGGGCCAGGGTGCTTTGTGGTTTTGCAGTCTAGCTGTTCTTTCCAGACAGTAATTCACCTCTGGTTAGCAACTGAGCTCACTCAGGACCTGGCTGCAAAGAGCTGCTTCTCCAGTGGCCACCACTCTGTAGGTGCTCTGTGACCCCTCTCTAGGCTGGTTTTACAATTTGTGCTGTGCTGGAAGGAATGAGCTGGACATTCTTTGGTAGGTGGTAATCTTGTGGCATTTCAGAGACCTGAGTTGGAAACTGGCCACAGGCAGTCAGGCTGGTTCATCTAAAAGAGCAGGCAGCTTCTTTGGAGAAGAGAGCAACCTCCAAAACCACATTGTGGAAGTTTGTGCAATAACATTTAATTAAGGTGTTGGCTCCTTTGCCTCCCTCTGGTGACTTGCAGCTGGGCATGAAATTTTTTTCATGTATCACCCTTCTTGAGTGTCTGGTTGTTAAAGCTTAGTGTCAAGTCACTGCAAAAAGGCAGAAATCTCCAAGGAAGTACATTCAGGGATGGTTGACTCCACTCAGTTCCCACTGACCCATTTGGAGTTAATCCAGATAGGAACATTCTGTTCTTCATCTGGTCTCATAATTCCCCAGAGCAGAGTTTACCTATTCAAGCACAGCAGGTAACAAATGACAGGAATGGGGCAAAACTGGTTTTGCATGTTCATAAAAACATTTAGAAGTGGTTCCTTTTCAGAGGATGTTCATAAAAACATTTAGAAGTGGTTCCTTTTCAGAGGAGTCATACCTTTTCATACCACAATCATCCGGTATGACAGTTTATGTGATTTACAAAATCTGTTTGGATTGCAATTAATGAAATAAAGCACATGTTTAATAGGTGTTCAAGATGGGGGGAGGTTGGGAAATTTCTTATATTTTTTTGGAACTGTGTTAACACTGGACTTGAAGATTTCTGAAACTATGAAACAGGAATACAGCTTAAATTTAGGTAATCCATTTAATTGATTCCAGTAGAGTTGAAGTATACCGTTAGCTGGTGGTGAAAGTGAAAATTGCCACCTCATCCACCTCCAACAGTTAGAATTGGTGTCCAATGGACACACACATTAAAAAACATAGAGATGGGGCAGGATTCTGGAGTTGTTTCCAATCTACTTGTCATACTATTGCATAGTCTTTGTGCCTGCAGCAAACTTTCTCTTCCCTTATCAGCACAACTTTAAAGTAGAGATTGCTCATTCTGAAGATTTAACCCTGTAAAATTGATTTTTCTCTAAGTTACAGTCTCTGGAAAGGGGAGAGTTTTTTCCCCTGGTCAGATACCATAACATAGTTTTGTGTCAAACAGCTAATGACTAAGTTGTTCTCTTGTCTATGCTTAGTTTTGTAAATTTACTTGTAGCTGCAGTTTTGGATCTGAAATACAGAATCCTGAACTGACAGAATTATTGCATTCTGCTTTCTCATCATTCAGTTGTAACTACAAGCTATTTGATCTCTATGCTTTATCTGGAAACAAGGGGAGGTAGATTTTTTTGAAGTATTGTTGTTAAAGGTTTGATTTCATAGTTGTTATTTTTTAAAGCTCCTCATGAACTCAGTCATGGCTTCTAGTTGTTTTGTGTTTTTTCCTTGGAAAAACCTCTCTTTAGTATACATCCCATATAATGTGTACACATTTGTTTATATAAACAATGGAAAATACAACATTATTAGGGGAAGGTAAACTGAGAAAGTAAAGAAAATGCAATAAAATGGTTGTGGCTTTAAAAAAGCATTCATTATTTCTTTTGTTTTTTTTTAAAGGTGTTGTAAACTTAAATGTACTAAATGTTGATGGATTGTTGTCTAATTGTTGAATGCTTCCAGTATGGAAATGTGTGGGGTTTCTGTGTGCATAGTATGAGTGAGCATCTAGATCTGTCCCATGCATTAAGCTGTTGGGTTGTTTTGAAGTTTGTTTGATTCTTTTTTGCAGCTCTGCTATGTGTGCCTTGTCTGTCCTCTGCCCAGTCCTCCTAATTATGAAGTGGAATAAAATTGCTTGTAATGACTCATCTTGCAGCATCATGATTTCATTGTTTTCTTTGCCAATTCTCTCCTGAGTTCTATTACGTCTTAAAAAGATGATGATGCTGAAGTGCTTAAAAAATAAACTTTTTAAACCGAGAATTTTGGAACTCCAAATTATCTTTCTTTCAGTGTTACTTTTCTCCTAGTGCTTGATTGCCAGCAATTTGCAGAGGACAATTTGTAATCCCAACATGCAGATTTATCATGAGGATGTCAGCTTTACTTCATTTTAACAAAAGACAAAACAAAATGAAACAACAACAACAAAAAAAAAAAAAACAAAACAAATTAAAATTTAATATTTAAATTTTATGCAGAAGGATTGGAAGGGGAATTACAAAGCCTAAAAGACCAAGTAAGAGGCCCAGAAATACAAACATGAATGAGAGAATTGTGAAGTCTTCTGAGGGGACCTAAACACTGGCACTTTCTTTCACTTTTGTTCAGATTAGTTTCTACTTTGGCATAGTCTTCTTTTATTCTCATAGTGGTAATATAAGTTGCCAGGAATTTTTTTTCCTTTTTCCAGCCAGCCATAGCATCTGAAAAGCCACTTTCTCCTTTTCCATGTGTTCTTCCTAGTCGTGGTCACATCTCTGAGCAGTGTAGGTGGAGTGACTCACCTTTCCCTGCCAGCCTCCTTGGAATCCAGGCTGAAGCAATATATCTGACAAAAGTCAGCACTTGCCTGCATGGGTTTTATTTGGTGAATGGCCAAGATTAGATAGGTGAGTGGGAGAGGGGCAGATGCTGTTCCTATTGTGCCATGAGGGAAGGAGGATTGCTGGCTTGCCCTGGCTGTCGTTATAACATCCCTGATCCAGTTCAGGACGTGTTCATTTGGTCAGAGGAACTGATGCTTTTCTGAATGTGTTTGCAAGAAAATCCAGTGGACAGCTGAGCCTGGACAGAAAAGTGTAATTGCTGATGAATAGCAGGGTAAAATTTAATCAGAGCATTTTACTTTGAAATCAGTCTAAACTATTTCTAAAAACATGGTTAAATGAGACTTAGGCTTTGTCCGTGTGGTGGTTTTGCATGGGAGGCACTCACAGAAGTGATGCATAGAGAAGCTGCTGGCAGTTTTCTCCATGTCTTACAAAAAAATAAAATCAGTAATTAGCTTTGAGAATTGACAATCTGTTAAACCACTGAGAAAGCTGATACACCTCTGTGAACTCCCATGTTAAGAATGAAAAATCCTGGGAATTCAGCCTTGTCTTTTCCAGCAGGTGACTCAGCCGGCCTGGCCCCCTGTCTCGGCTGTGCCGCGGTCCGGGCCCGTGGGCAGGGGAGGGGAGGCCACAGGGCCAAGGCCAGGCTGTGCCATGGCTGCTGACCCCGGGCTGCTGCTGCTGCTGCTGCTGCTGAGCCCTGCCCGCTGCCGAGCCGGGCTCCAACGGGCCCCAGGAGCAGACGGGACCCGGTTGGCACAGCCAAGATTCTGCTGCCATTGGGGTTCACCCAGAGACTCCAGGAAGGGGAGGAGAAGCCATTGTCCCCCTCCCCAGGGGAGCTCTGCTGAGCTCTGGCCTGGCTGCTGAGCTGTGGGCTGGTGCTGAGCTCTGGCCCAGCTGCTGAGCTCTGGGCTGGTGCTGAGCTCTGGGCTGTGCTGAGCTCTGGCCCAGCTGCTGAGCTCTGGCCCAGCTGCTGAGCCCTGGGCTGGTGCTGAGCCCTGGGCTGGTGCTGAGCTCTGGGCTGGTGCTGAGCTCTGGCCTGGCTGCTGAGCTCTGGGCTGGTGCTGAGCTCTGGCCTGGCTGCTGAGCTCTGGCCCGGCTGCTGAGCTCTGGGCTGGTGCTGAGCTCTGGGCTGGTGCTGAGCTCTGGGCTGTGCTGAGCTCTGGGCTGTGCTGAGCTCTGGCCCAGCTGCTGAGCCCTAGCCTGGCTACTGAGCCCTGGGCTGGTGCTGAGCCCTGGGCTGGTGCTGAGCTCTGGCCCGGCTGCTGAGCTCTGGGCTGTGCTGAGCTCTGGGCTGGCTGCTGAGCCCTGGCCCAGCTGCTGAGCTCTGGCCTGGCTGCTGAGCTCTGGCCTGGCTGCTGAGCTGTGGGCTGGTGCTGAGCTGTGGGCTGGTGCTGAGCTCTGGCCTGGCTGCTGAGCTCTGACCTGGCTGCTGAGCTCTGGCCTGGCTGCTGAGCTGTGGGCTGGTGCTGAGCTGTGGGCTGGTGCTGAGCTCTGGCCTGGCTGCTGAGCTCTGACCTGGCTGCTGAGCTCTGGCCTGGCTGCTGAGCTGTGGGCTGGTGCTGAGCTCTGGCCTGGCTGCTGAGCCCTGGCCTGGCTGCTGAGCTCTGGGCTGGTGCTGAGCTCTGGGCTGTGCTGAGCTCTGGCACGGCTGCTGAGCTCTGGCCCGGCTGCTGAGCTCTGGGCTGGTGCTGAGCTCTGGCACGGCTGCTGAGCTCTGGGCTGTGCTGAGCTCTGGGCTGGTGCTGAGCTCTGGGCTGGTGCTGAGCTCTGGCCCGGCTGCTGAGATCCTGGGCATTACCCCAGCCCAGCCCAGCCCGCACAGCTCCCCCCCACAAGCTGCTGAGCCCAGGCAGGGCCACCTGAGCATCTGCAGGCCCTGGGCAAGATACCAGCTCTTTCAGTGCTTCAGTCCTCCCTCCTGAGCATCTGCAGGCCTTGGGAGAGATACTAACTCTTTCAGTGCTTCAGTCCTTCCTCTGGTGAGAAAAAAGGACAAAGTGCAGGCTTGTAGAGAAGCAACATAAAGACACCGAGGTCGGTGAAGAAGAACTCAAGTCCCAGATGGGAGGGATGAGGAGGAGACTCCTCTCCCATAAGTGAACTGCAAAAAGATGATTCTAGAAGTGATACTGTGAGTGGGAAAGAAAAGGTTGTAGTGGGAGAAGTCTTCTTAAAAATTCTTTCCTGATTCTCCTTTTTTTTTTTAGTAACTGTTAATAAAGCTTTCTTTATATCCTTTTAAGTTTTGACCCTGCTTTTCCTTTCTCCTTCCTATCTCACCCCAGGAAATGAGTAAGTATATGCTGGTGGGTGCACCGGCATTTGGCCAGCACCGCATTAATTGGTGCGTTGGCTGGGAAATCTCAAACTGGCAAACCAAAACCACTACACAAAATTGGTGTTTCTGCCTGGTTTCCAATGGAAACCACCACAGTCAAACAGCTTTTGATTAATTCATAACTTTCTTGGGGTTATTTTATGATGGTACTTTATTCCCTAATCAATCTGCTTTATGCCCAGAAATGGCTGCGATATCTAAGATGGACCGAGAGCAGGGCTGGAGCCTGGGAATGTCTCTCTGGTGTGCTCCAGACAGTCTGGAGCACCTACCAGGAAGTTCCCTCAGTGTGGTTTTTGTTTTGTTTTGGTTTGGTTTTGTTATTTTTGGTTTGTTTGTTTGTTTGTTTTATTTTTTATTTTGGGGTTTTTTGGTTTTTTTTCTCTGTTGAGCTGGTTTTGGCTTGGCTTTTCTTTCTGGCCTCTCTGGGGAGCCAGTGGGGGGACCACCCTGAACCCAGGATCTCTGAGGAGCTGAACCAACACAATGAAGGACATTAAACTCCACCAACTTCACCTGCTGTGAGGAGAAGACCCACACCAGAAATCTGACAGGTTCCCAGCTGCTGTGTGAACTCTTTTTTTCTCCTCCCTTCCCAGAGGCGAAGAAGGGCAGCTGCCATCTTTGCCTTCTGGCCCATGCAGGGAAGTGTGGGTGGAGTGTATTGTTCAATTATTTTTTTCCCCTGTGCTTTGCAGGTATCTTGCTTTGTTAATAAACAGTTCTACTTTTTTTTTCCACTTTCATCCCCTGATATCCGTTTCTCTCTTTGTCAGAAGAAAAGGGAGTTATTGATGCCCTTTCTCCTTAGAGGAAATGCTCATTCCAGGGCATCTTCTCCTGAAATTTGTCTCCAAAACTGAGGCAGTAGCTATAACATAAATGCTAAACTGTGTACAGAACTGCCGTGGGTATTGGCAAAAATACTGGATGTCAAGGCTCAGGCTGTAAAAATTGGGACTGGCATAGGTTGCTTGTCTCATCTGAAGCATCCACTTTTATTGAGTGAATCTGGACATGCTTGAATATCAGTGCATGCAGAAGTGTTTGTAATGTGCTTTAAGGAAGTTGTATCTCTTAACTGATAAGATGAATGAAGTTTTAGTTAATCTGTCACTTGAAAGAAAACTTTGAAGTAACAAAAAGCTGTTATGTGCTCCTTTTATGAGCAGTGAGAGAAAATGTGCCTAATAAAGTGCTGTTGACCTGTGAGGCTCAGCAGTAGTGGATGGAAGCCTTGAGTTTTCTGTTGTTGGTGTAAAACTGGTGTTTGACACTGGGTCTGATAATCAGTCAAGTGACTGCCTCCTTTTTAAGAGGGGATGTTGGGGCCTGGAGTCTATGTTGGGAATATGCCATCCTCTCTGAGAAGGGTATAGGGAAGGGAGAGCTGGTGCAGCAGTTGGTTCTCTGATGGATAGAAGTCATTTAAAACCAAAAAAAATAATTCCAACTGTGGAGGTTAAACCAGGTGAGAAGAACAATCTAATTTATCAAAATGAAAACTCTGAAAAGTGCCTTATTTGCCTCCTCAAAGAAGAAATACCAGGCAAGGAAAGACATGCCAAGTATCCTATCTGAAAGGCTTTGCAGGTGGAAACTGGGGCCATGTTTTTGGGAGCAGAGGCTTGGGACAAGCTGAAAAGATAAATAGATAGTTTTGTTTTCAGATGTGAGGACTGCAGAACACATTTTCCAGGGAGGTTAATACGAGATGGCTTCATCATTGTAAACAGGAGAAATGTAATTTGGAAGAGGTTAGATCAAATTTCTCTGTTCTAATTATGGAATTTGAATTCTCTTTGCACCGGCTACTCCCAAAAACCACACACCCTGAGGGGAATACACGTGTCTAGTCATACCATATTTTGTAGACAATAAGACTGGTTGCAAATAAAATACAAATGATTTTGTTATTGATTTCAGGATATGAGATTTGCTGCTATCAAAACATAATTAAGCCTTAAACTTGATGGTTTTATTTTTAAGCCTGTTGTGAGCAAGTGTTTTCTTTGAAAAACTGGTAATTATAGTTTGGGATTTCACAGATAAAAATGCAATAACATTTGCAGAACTAATAAAGGAGACAGTTGGAAAGTGTTTCTTCTTGGTGCTGAATTGTGATAAAAAGTGAGAGATAAGTTTTTTGAACCCTTTGAAAGATTTTGTTTCAGCAAGACTGGTAAAAAACTAAAGATCCTGGATGCTGTTGTGTAGTGCTGAGCAAGTTTGTGCTGTATCTGCTTATGGTTGTCTTTGCTCCATGCATTCAGCCCTGCTCCTTGGCTCTTCAAAACAGAAATTTTCAAGAAGGAGAGAAACAGTTTTTAAGAAATTGGTTCACATTGACAGATGAGGAGTATTTAATGCATTTTTGCATCTTCTCATTTTTAGATGACTGAGTCTGCAGAGAAAAGTGATCTTCCTCCCTTGTGAGGAAGCTTTTTAATTCCAGAGAATAGTTCCAGATAAATCTGCAAGTTAAATTTTGGTGTGATACTGTTGCCTTGGCTGCCATCAGATGTCCCTACTCTTTCCCTGGAATTAGGCTTCTGGCAAGGTATAAGCTTGTCCAGGGGGCTGAAAGAAAACGGAACTTATTGGGTGTCGGCACCACTCCATCAGAGTATAATTTGTTTTGTTTGTACTGTGCTGTCCAGAGCCTTAAGATTTGCTTTGAATTATTGCCTTTATTTTGCCTTTTGCAGAAGTGTGGGTGGGGAGACCTCCCAGGATCTCTGTCCCGTTGCCAAGCTGTGTGGTTCTGGTGCTGCTCCCCTGAGATTCTCCTGCCTCTCTGGGCTGGTGGGTTGCCAGGATCCATCACACCAGGTCCAGACGGGCTTGTGAGTGTCTTCTACACCAATAAAAAATCCTGTTCTCACTTATTGTGCAGTCAATAAACTCATAAGTCTTGTAAGATTTGTTTTCATTTCAGTGTTGTCTTTTTTGGTGTTCAGCTTCTTTTATCTTGCTCTAAGAGTTTTAATTCTTATTTAAGGAGCAGCAATGCAATAAAAGGTTCATTTAGGAAAAAAAAACCCCAACACCCATCAACACCCCTCCCACCCCCACTTCTCTCTCTAGCCATCTTTGAGAAACGTTGTGTCGCTGGTTTTTGTGACTTTTGACTCTTGACTCTGTTTTCTGTCGCTCAGAGACTGCTTTTGGTCACGTCAGAAGTCAAATTGCTGATCTGTCTGAAAGTGATCTTGGAGGGTAGGAAAATGGAAGATTTTACTTTCTGCTCTGTGGCAGGTGTTATAAGAACCAGATTTGAATAGTTTTCCCAAGTTGATGGGAAGAGGGAATAAACAACTTACTGAGTGTCTTTGGAAAGCTCGTGATTCTCTTGTAGGAATCAAGGGGAAGAATAGAGAAAAAGCCTTATAATTACAAATAAATCTTTATGTGGTTTAGCATTTCCTAATTAAAAACCCTATAGATTTTGGGTGTGTGTACCTGCAGATTCATTCTTTGGCTTTATTTTGATGAACAGCCTATGTCATAGGATACCAAGTTTTCTTCCTAAGTCAGGTGGTACAGAAATCTAGAAACTGATGTGGTTTTTTTTGAGTCAAAGTATTCAGAAAAGAATACAGTTAGTCAACTGTTCCCATGACTGCAATTACATATTGTTAGTGGATATCAAATACCAAGCCCTGGGTTTGACTGGCAGGGGCTTCTCCCAGTCAGATCTCTTATGGAGCTGCGAGATTTCACTGGCCAGGTCCTGAGGGGGCAGGAGTGGAGTTCAGACCAATGAGAATATCCAGACTGCGTCTTTCAAAATGCTCTTTATAAGGGAGGGGTGCATGGAAAATAAATCTCTCTGTTGCCACACCAACATCTGGGGGCGAGTTGTGTCTTTGTCTCCTTGCCCCTCACCCCCCACCTGCAACCTAACAACATATCATAAAAAAGCATGTAAAAATTCCATTGGAAAGTGTCTCAATGTTTTCAGACCTCTGCAGCCAGATCACTTAATGGCATCTAAATTGATATGGTGTCAAAAATATAGAAGGCTTTGAATTTAGTGGGCCACATCCCCCTTGTTGTTCTGCTTGTGCTTTGAAAGGAGAAGGTGCTCCTGGGGTAAGAAGAGCATGCAGGCAGTAGTGCCCTGCCTGCCTTCTTGGGATGTGGCTCTTGAAGTCTGTAGGAGTTGCTCTGCTATGTATGAATTTTATCTTTTCTTTATGGAACTGGGCAGGTCACAGCTTTCTGGAGATATTCCTTTAAAATAATGTTTATTGTTTCTGTGTTACTTTGGAGACTTTATTTAAATTGTAGGTAGGGTCGAGGTGGGTGTCACTAACTCCATATGGGGAATTCTGACTACATAGGTATGTCTTTCAGAGAAGGTTTCATTTTAGTCATTAAGGGAGTATCAAGGCCAGAAGATAAAAAGAATGTAGAAGTGAAATGGGAGTTAAACTAAGCAGAGTTAAACTAAAATTATACATGTCTTTTTAAATATAATTGTTCAGATTTGTGCTGGTGGTTTGTTTTAGTCTGCTTAGAAACTTTCTCTTTCCTCTGTTATTTATTGTCTCAGACCTCAAATGATGCTTAGTTTCTTGATTAAAAAAACCACCAACCATGATATTTCAGTGGGCTTCTTTTTTGGGTGGGTGTGATTTTGGTTTTTTTTTTGGAGTGGTTTTGTGTGTGTTAGTTTCTGTTTTTATTTTTACTTTTACAGAACCCTTGGTAGCTCCCTCTTCAATATACTTGAAAAGTATTCCTGAAACTTCCCATGTAGGGGGGGATAGAATATAAGAAAATATAGATAGTGTAGAAAGTAATCTCACCCCTAAGGAGTTGCAGCTGGGCCAATTATCAAAGATTGGGAACAGGCCTGAGTTTAACAGGCCACAGCTGAAGCAATGAGAAGACGAGTGCTATAATAGAGTGGGGTGGCTGGGAGAGAAGGGAACTGGAGTCAGTGCCTGCTTTGTGAAGAGGAAAGAGTCAGTGCTCCGAGGAGCTGCCTGTGAGAAACACCAAGAAGATAGGGAGCTTTTGTGGTAAGGGAACAACAGTATGGAGCTCTTGTGATAAGATGATGACATCCCATACTGAGTCTCTCATTTTTTGGTGCCCAGAATAGTTACTGTTGGTCTTTTTGCTTTAGGTATTAGCAGGTTTATGTGCAATATGGTTATAAATTTGTGCTTGAAGTCAATAATGTAGTCCTGCAGCTTGTGTTGTTTTGATTAGATACTCAGAAATGCTTATCATAATTGCTATATCACTGGCACTCACAAAACACAGCTGTGGTTTTTAGGAGAGTGCTCACTTAGAGCATACCACAGGAATGTTTGACTTTTTTTTTTTGACATAGCAAAAAATGCAGTGTTAATGAAAGGGAGATTGTGATTTAGAATTAGAGTGCTTCCTCTCAATGTCCCCTCAATTTTCGGTAAACCTTTTTGTTTTGTAGTTGGTTTCCTTGTTAATGCAAGGCATGTTATGACTTGTGTGAAGAAACATTTAGTATACATACAGGTTTATTTCTTTTAATAAAAATATGCTTTTGTGTAATGGTGGTAGTTACTGGGGGATTTTGTTTTTCTGCATGTAGGTTGTTAGATCCATATACTACATAAATCCCTAACACCTTCCTGACACTGACATATTTAATAGTTGGAGTTATCTGCAGAACTAATTGTGAGTTAGAAAATGGGTTTGGGTGCCTGAAACTGTTCAAAATATGTAGCCCAGATGTACTTGAAGGTACACATACAGCAAATACTTTATTAATGCTGGCTTAGCAGACACACCCATGTCTCTGTGTGGATTTCTCTCTCTTCCCAGTTAATGATGGGAGGCAATAAAAAAGGTGGATTAAAATTACATGCTTTGCTTGCAGTGATTATCCCTAGGTAAGGTGATGCTTCCTAAGTGTCCCTGTTGGCTTTGATGGTGAGGTGGATTAAAATTACATGCTTTGCTTGCAGTGATTATCCCTAGGTAAGGTGATGCTTCCTAAGTGTCCCTGTTGGCTTTGATGGTGGAAAGTCTTACAGACTCACATTTGGTCTTCTGCTTAGTGTGTCCCCTACACCATCACTGCTGTGCCCCCCACCTCTGCTTGTTGGTCTCTGCCACCCTCCTTCACTCATGCTTGAAGCTGTAGTGCCAGACACAGGGTTCAGCTGTATCTGATGGTTCTCTTCCAGAAGCACCTCTTCCGAGTCCTCTGCTTGGATGGTGTTTGCCATCCTGCTTTAAGTTTTGGTTTATAATTGCATGTGGGTGTGTTTGACCTGGGTTGTTGTTTTCCCTTCTTTGCGTGCATACACATACAGGTCCTACACAGATGATTTTCCTGAGATGTCAGAAGGAAACAATTTTCTCTGAATGAAATTTAGCTCTTGAGATGATCTTTTGGAATGGGGGGAGCAAGTGTGTGTTGATGCCCTTGTCTCCTGGGGAGGTCATGGCAGACCAAAGACCATAGGCTCTGGGAAGTTGTGGCAGCAGCTCTGGCCACAGAGAGCAACACATAACTTTCCCAGACATTTTCCTAGGGAAGGCTGTGAGAAGATCAGGGAAAAGAATGAGAAACAATTCTTACCTCCACTTGCTGTGCCTGTTGTTGTGCACAGGTGGAATGTGTTGTGGAGATTTGTTTACCAAAGGGTGATTTCTTAGTTGGACACTGGATGGTGTTTGGATGGATTGACCAATTAGGTCAAAGCTGTATTGGACTGTCTGTAAGGGTTATACAAGTCTCTTAATAAGTATAATATAGTATAATATAATAGAATAAAGAACTGATCAGCCTTCTGCAATCATGGAGTCAATGCTAATTATTACCCAGATGGGGCCTGTGGTGACAGGAAGTTACTACAGTTCTCCCACGAGCCACATCTTTTTGTCAGCTTTGCCTATACTTTTATAAAGTGAGGCACTTGTTTTGAACAGTTATGGCTTTGAGAGATATACTCCTCCTCTGTCCTGGAACTGTTACCCTTTCTGAATGAGCTTATGCCTAAAGTCAGCGATGGTCAGTCTCCCAGCAGGTTCAGTAGGTCAGTGGTTCTAATAACTGCCAAAGTAAATGAGGATAAAAGACCAACTTAAAAAAGCCCAGCCTTTCTGGGCTAGGATGTATGTTTTGTATACCTGATTTTAGAACCTCTTGAAACCTGAACTGGAAGCAGTCATGCTGAGCCTTGTTTGGTTATGTGGCATGTGCTGCTATCGGTGAAAAAGCTTAACCCAGTTAAGCTTTGAAGGGGAAAATATCACAATGAAGCCTTGAAGGTGAAGACAGCACAGTGAGCATTGAGGATAGAACAGGTTGATGTTGTGGTACGGGGAGGACTGGTACAGTGCTTTGGTTTCAAGAAACTGTTGCAGCCTTGCCTTGAGTCCTGTGTTCAGCTTTGGGCACCCTGATATAAGAAAAATCTAAAGCTGTTTGAGGGAGTCCAAAGGAGGGCTGTGAAGGGCCTGGAGAGGAAACCATTTGAGAAACAGCTGAGGGCGCTTGATCTGTCCAGCCTGGAGAAGAAGAGACTGAGCAGAGGCCTCACTGCAGTCAACAGCTTCCTCAGGAGGGGAAAATCACTTCTCTACAGTGACCAGTGACAGGGCCTGAGGAAATGGCTGGAGTTTCAAGCGAAGTTTTACTTGGATATTAAGAAAAGTTTTTTCACCCAGAGGTGGTTGGTCGTTGGAACACACTCACCAAGAAAGTGGTCATTGCCCCAAGGCTGCCAGAGTTCAAGAAGCATTTGCACAATGCTCTTGTGCACACAGTGGTCTTATTTGGGCTGTTCTATGTAGGGACAGTAGTTGGACTATTACAGCGTCCTGCGTGGGCGCAGTTGGCGAGAGAGAGACGGTGAATCTTGTTTCTTGAATCAGAAGGCTGAATTTATTAATATATGATATAATACATTATAGTTATACTAAAATAGAATATAGAGAGAGGTTTTGCAGAGCTGCTAGCTAAGCTAAGAAGAGATAGAAAGGACCCACAACAAAGTTGTGGCCAAGGACTCAGTCCCCTGGCTTGAACTGATGATTGGCTCTTAATTATAAACATAGAAAATGAGCCAATCAAAGTGAATCCTATTGCATTCCACAGCAGCTGATAACAATTGTTTACCTTGTCTTCAGAGGCCTCTGGCCTCCCAAAGACGCAGAAATGTGAAAGAAAGGATTTCTGTGGAGAAATGTCTGCGACATTGGACTTTGATTCAATGATTTGGTGTTTCCTTTTGATTAAAGTTGGTTGCTTTATGCTGTGCCTATACTGGCATTTATATTCAAATCACAAGGACTTGTGAGGAGAAGGTGCTGTTGTGCTAGTGCACTGGGCTTTAGCTGTACTGCACAGTGCTTGGAATGACATCTTCCACAGTGGAGCTCAACCAGATAATGTTCTCTAGGAATGCATCCCAAACATGCTGGCCTCTCACAGGTGCCAGCAGCACATAAGTGGACTAATCCTGATCGGAAGTGAAGCTCAGTGAGGACTGGTGGAAATAGTTCTGCTTTGCATGTCCTCTCTATTTCTAATGCAGTTGTAACTACAGAGGTGGTGGGAGGGCCAATGCCTGACAGCTTGTAGGGATTCTCTGTTTGTCTAAGGTGGTGTACCTGCAATGCTGTAGTCAAAAATGTAACAGTGAGTGCTGAAAGAAAAATGTGAGTATCAAACTCCTTTGGAAATTTGTTTTTGATGGGTTGGTTGTTGTAAGGAGGTGCTGGCTCTCCTGTGTCTCAGTGTTACCTGTCCAATAAAGGCACTGGGTATGCTGTCACCATGGTCAGAACCTGTGGTTAGACATCTCTGGCCTTGTGCTAAGGCTCCAAATAAAGGGGTGGGGAAATAAATAGTGTTTGTGATGAGAGACGTTCAGCTTGAGGAGAGTGTTGATTTTCAGGTTTTTTTTTTCATCGCTCCCCTTTTTATAGGGCAGAATGGTGTACAGCCATTTGGGGAAGACTGACTAAAGCAATCCATATTCCTTACAAAGCACTTGGTGACTCCTTTGTGTAATTTGGGATGGTCACATCCGCTGTTGTGAACAAAAATGTGCTAAGCTGGGCGGTGTGTGTGTCTGGAACCAAGGCTCCCCAGGCATCCCTGCTGAGCCTCAGGGCCTTTGAGACTGTCTGGTGCTTAAAGGAGCAAGAGCAAAGAGTTCCCTGTTTTGGGATAGCTCTTGCATTCTCTTCTGGCTTTGAAGTGGTGTTTTAAGGATGTGGTTTGCGTATAATGGTTGAATATAGGCTATAACTGGCAAAGATTGATGCCTAAGCTGTGTGTGTGATTTTGGTTGGGTTTTTGTTTCTGGATTTTGTGTTTTGTTTTTGGGTTTTTTTTATTCCTAGGTGCTGAGTACTTAGAATCTAATGAAATTCAGAGAAATTATTACTTCAGACATGGAGAGTAGGTCAAATTTTCTTGTGTGATTTATTTTTGGTGAAGATACTGAACAGCTTTATAGATGCCAAAATAAAATGGGCCTTGCTAAGAGGGGTAATGATCATAGTGTAAATATGAAATGGGTGAAATGGAAGTCTGAACTGGCATTGCAGGCTGTTGAGGTAGCAGACTTTGTGTGTTAAAGATAACTACTGCTACTTATAATTAGCTGTTTAGTGCCTGTCTGAGGAGAGAGTCAGATGGACAGGGTTCATTAGTACCTCTGAATTTGTATTTGCTCAAGTAGGAAATGTAAGTTTGGGGTTGTCTTCCCTTTTAATAAATAGTATATTAAGTTCATCCCACTAATAATATGCTGAAGTTTAGAGTAACAGAATTAAAGATGGAGTGTAGCAGGTTGGGCAATACTGAGTTCTGACTTTATTTCCTTTGATTGTGCACAAGCAAATGTGATGTCAGCACCCTGGCATCAGGCAAAATCACAGCAGTGACAGTGCATGTGTAGGGTTGAACACTCCAGCTCCTGGTGATTAAACCAACCAAACAAAACCATCTCTAGAAAATTACAATGTTACACAATTAGAAAAGAAATAGGACACACTCTGACACTTTTATATAGGTCAGTAAAGAGTTCAAAGTATGTATTTTCATGCTCTTTTGCTGAAAGTTGTGATGCTGATAAATTATTATGCTGTTCATTCTTCACTGATCACCTGAATTATTTTTCAGCTTCCATCTTCTATTTCTTCCTAAGAATAATACAGTTAGATATAGCAACAAAGTTCAGATGTTATGATTGAATTGAGATATTCTTAGTAATTTTTTATAAGAAAAACATATTTATAATTAATTTATGGTCAAATACTCAGATGACTTGAAGAAAGGCTAATGATCTAGCATCATGTATTTTTCAGAATTTTTATCTGACTAATTTAAATGCTACTCATCCATTCTTATGTTTTTCTTAAACTAACAATCTGTTAAGAGTTCCTACCTATTTCTTTTCTTAGATTTGTTTAATTAAAATAAGAATTAAGAAGAAATATTGTAGTTTCAGTAATTTCAAAAGCTTTTAGTGAGCAGCTCACTTATAGCCCTGTGTTACAAGTGTTCTTTAGCGTTACGTAAAAAAACTTACAGTCTTGGAAGGAGAGGTTTGGACAGAACTGCAATGTCTTCTTTAAGCTACTACTGTAGGTATTTCCCAGTGTGATTCTTGGAAGTGCAAAAATAATCAAAGTATGCAATGCATAAAGAGAAAACTGTGGTCAGTTATTGTCACATAGGTGATAGTCCTGGTTTGATGTTTCACTGGTGTGCTCATTTTTTCTTGGTTACCTGGAGAGCTTCACTTTTTAGTCTGCTGGGAATAAGGAATAAATGTGCATTATGTGGGATACTGTTCTCTCAGTGCAGAGTATTTCTCTGCTGATTATCTGCTGGGTTAACCAATGGTGTATATTTTGAAACAGTGAAATTAAATGAATGCCAGTTACAAATCTGGTCCTGTAGATGAAATAAGTAAGAATGTATAATTGAAGCAAATACTATGCTGACTATGCATTTTGCATATCTTGAAGCTGGATACACTTAGACAAGCAGTGACTGTGTACAGTACATGCACTTCTCCAGCCACTGCAGCACTGGTTGCCAGCACATCTTCCTCAGTCATTTTTATAGCTGGAAGAGATACTCTGTCTTACCTGTGACTGCAGATAAGTCAGGCTGACAGAGATGTGACAAGACAGGGCTCTGCTGTGTGTCAGGGCCTTAGAAGCAAGGAAAGGTTTCAGCAGTTAAGGATATGAAGAGGAACAGCTGGATATGGCAGCTCACATGTGAACAGCAGGCTTTGCTTTTGCAGAGAGAAAGCTATGTTTTCAGAAGGATAATAAACCTTAATGGATAATGGACCTTCAGCAGGGGGGAAATGTATGAAGGTGGCTGAGAAAATGGCCTCAAGTTGCACCAGGGGATGTTTAGATTGGATGTAGGGAAATTTCTTCACTGAAGGGGCTGCCAAGCACTGGAACAGACTGTTCAGGGCAGTGGTGGAGGCACCATCCCTGGAAGGATTTAAGAGATCTTTTGTTGTGCTTTAGGAATTATATTCCCCAGTTTAGTGCTCCCATCAAGACTCTCCCAAACCAGACACAGCTCACTGGCTCCCCACCTCCACCTTCCCCTGCCTTCTTGTTGTGGGGTGCAGTTGAGAGGTGGAGGTACAAAAAAAGTGAAAATCACTGGTTGAGAGAAGAACAATTTACTGGAAAGAACGATGAGATAAGAAAAATAAACCGTAACAGCAACAACATTAGTAACAACAGGTATAAGATAAATGATTTACATGGAAAGTGAAACAGTACCAGACTATTCCAGGATATGAGCTGATATCAAATAACGGTAGTCTGGCCATCCCCTCTTCCTGGCTGCTGCAAAAAATAAACCCTGACCTGACTGAAACTAGAACATGTGTAGGTAGATGCAGCACTTGGGGGCATCATTCAGTGGTAAACTTGGCAGTTCTGGGGGTGTGGTTGGACTTCATGCTTTTGAGGGACTTTTCCAACTTAAATGATTTTGAGGTTCTGTAAGCACTTCCATCTTATGCCAGCGTGTTAAGGGATGATGCTGCAGCCAGTTAGTTCTATTACTGTCTGGAAGCCTATCCTTAGATTAATTGGGTGGATTTAATTGATTTTCCACACATCCCCTCTTCTGTAGCAAAATAAACTTGGAATGTGCATACTTTTTCTTCTGCATACTGTCCTCATTGCCAGTTGGTGATAATCAGACCATGGCTGTTTGTCATTGTTGCTGACAAACAGGTTTTGCATAGGCTCCTGCAGTGTGTTCCTGTGCTGGGGCTGTTCAATGTCATGTGCTGCCAGCTTGGGTGCCTGTGAATTCCTCTGAATCCATTTGGCCTCAGTGTGACCCAGATCAAATGTTGCACTCTGTGATCTTGCTACATTCTGTAGCTTATCTTGAGTGTTTTGATGCTTGCCTGACCATACACAAGTTTATTATCTGATTTTTTGCAATTTGTTTGTGATAAACTGAATGGCGAATTAGAAAAAGGGTTAACATTTCTGTTAAATAATTAAACCTTATTTTATCCTTATGCATGTGCACTTCAGTTATGTTTCATTTAGGTTTATGTGGTAGTTCAGAATTACCTTGGGTTGTCTTGAATTATCAAGAGTTATCTTGGCCCTTCACTGTGCTGGTGGGAGGAAGCCAGGCTCTGAGCCTGGGTTGGTGGCTCAGTTCTTCACTGTATTGACTTTCAGAAGCTAGCAGTCCCTGGGATTCTCTAGTAATTTACATTATTTTTCAAAACAAGAAATCAACAGAACATCCTCCTGGTGTTGGTCTGTCTATGAGTATTTTGGTTTATAAGCAGTATCTGTAGCTTCAGTGGTAATGGGTTTCACAGGGAAGCATCATTCTGCTCAGGGGAAGTGAGGATGTTCCTCACCAGTGCATTGATCTAATTGGGTGAGGAGCATTTTGTGTTTCACCTGTGGGTCTTTGTGGGACACTATCTTGAATTTACTGTGTGTTTTGTTTGTGAGAAAATAAATCTCTATTTTACTATTTAAATTGTGTCCTTGGCAAACTGGTTTAGAGGTTTGTATTCCCCAGAGGATTTAATTGGAATATGAGATGTAGTTGTCATTGCTGTACCAGTGTATACCAAATATACAGTATTGCAGTCTTTCTTGTGCAGGAAAAATAAAAGGTTCCTTTTGTTTACTTCTCATTTGCTCAGAATTCAGAGATAGATTTTGTAGACAGCCTAAGTACTGATTTTTATTGGAGTAGTACTGCTTTGCATTCTTTAATTTGTTTTTGTGTTCCTTGAAACTTGGTAGGCGTTTACTTTGGAACTGTCTTTGCAAATATTTCCCAAAACTGAATGTAGTATTCAGTTTCCAAAACTGAATGTGGCTGCTCTGTGGTGTTTGGATTGTGGGCAGCTTGTGTAGAGTTTGTGCTCTACATTTAGTACTCTGGTCAAATTCCCTGTCAGGAGTCAGCATCCCTGCTTATAGTCTTTGGATGTCGCATCAAGTGAAATAAAATGTATGTTATTTCTGCTTTCACTGAATGTAGAAGAAACAGATGTTTTCTGTGATGCTTTAATCTTATATTTTCATTTTTTAAGTGTCAGCAGAGCTGTCTGGGCAAGGTTTGCAGGTGGTGTGGGCTAATACAGGTGAAAGAAGTGGGAGTCCTTCCCCTCCTTTGCATCCCCTTATTCTTGTCACCCTCTTCTTTACTGCATTTGTTCTCTGAGAAAAACCAGAATTAGCTTCTTCTGAAGGGACCTATTGTTGTAGGGTGTATTTCAGTTACAGCCTGTCCCATTTTACTAATGTGAAGGAAAGAGATGTCCTGTTGTGTTAAAGGCTCTGGTTTCCATCCCTTATGAGCTGTCTCAGGCAAAGGAAGAGGAAGAATTTGTTACCTTGCATTTGCCCGTGTGCATTTTTTTACATTATAATGTACTAAACAGATTGCCTGTGCAGGCTCAGAATGAAAACATTGTGCATGTAACACTGATCCCTTCCAAGAAGAAATGCTTGAGTGTTTTTGTGTTGTGCTGGAGATCTGTGATTCATGGAAGACTGAATGGCAGCTGGGACAGTGCAGGTTTTGTAGCCATGTGCTGTTTTCAGTAGAATAAAGAATGAGTGGACTGCTCAAATAGTGGTCTGAAGAAGGTGTTTGGTCAACAGAGTTGATTTGGAGTGTTTGCTTTTCTAATAATTTGTTGTTAACTCTCAAGTGAGTTTCTCATCAAATTTTAGCAATAGTAAATTGCATAGTAACTTTGAATTTTTTTCCTGACAGACTTTGTAAGCAGCTTAATATACAGATAGCAGAATAATAACACCTCCATATCCCCAAATATGGATTTACAGAAGTTTGGTTTTTTTCAGTTTTTTCAGTCCTTAATGTTCCTAGCTTCCTCAATGGTGTGTTTGGAATGAAGTGAAGCCAATATTGGCTAAAAGCTCTGATTATTTTTAACAAGCTTACTTTCCTCTCTGGACTTCAGTCACTTTCTTTTCCCTTTCTTAAGTACCCAGTAGTTAGTTTCCTAGCAACTTACAGGAAAAAATTCTATAAATCAGAAGAAAGAAAAAATGTATAAACCCAACCCCCAACATCAGGCTAATTGCATTTGAAGGATTCTAATAAAATGTTTTGAATCACAGTGGGTAGATAGCTAATATTTCAGAAGGTTCTCTGAGCCAGAGACAGAATGTAGTATCTGTGTGAGGAGGAGAGTTTTGCAAGTCCTGTGAGAACAGGCTGAAATGTCTGATGACATGACCACCTTGAAACCTTGCAAGCACTAGAAAAAATACTTTCACTCCCTCATTTGTTTGAAAAGGCTACAAACTGATAGCTTGACACTTAAAACAAATCTGCATTTAATTTATTCTCTGTAATGTTGTCAGAGATGTATGTTGTAGACTCTAAACTTGTCAGGCAAACATATTCTGAAGATTTTCCAGGATGGTGAAAAACACGGGTATGGATTTAATTCACTGTGAATGTGGAAGAAAAACAGTAACTGTGTTTTCCCTGTTAAAAGCTGAGGAATTCTTGCAGAAGTACTAAAATTCTCTCAGATGTTTGCATTTGTAAATCAATAAGGTGGACAGATGTTTGCCAAAGTAAGGGATGGTTAGAGGAAGAAAAATGCCTTTGTGCCAATTTACTCTTTGGGAGCCTGGGATACACTCATTGTTAGTATACATTTAATGCTTATTTTCTACCTTTACGTAGCAACAGAAAATTAAGGAATATCTGAAACTAAGTACATATGCTTTTGATGATACTCTTTGTTACCTTGAAACAACTTCAGCCATCCTCATGGTTTTACAATGCTAGTAAAAACAGTGCTGGTGTTAATGGATGATATTCCATGTTATGTTAACAAAAGGAAGAACCACATAATTTACACTGGCTGACTGCAGAGGGTGAGGATGACATGTGGTCCTGTCATCAAAAGGAAGAACTCTGTTACCAGTTGGAATGAGTTGAGGAAATCTTAATAATACTCAGTTTTCAAGATATTGTGGTTGTGGGTGATTTGCTGATATGGAAGTACACCATTAGTGAAGTCCCCTTGGTATGTGTGTACATACTGTGAATGTAATACGAAGAATTGCCTTATTTTGAATAAATCTCAGTTTGGGGTCCTGCATTGTGTGGAAGTGCCTCACCACTCCAGACTGAGTGTGATGAAGAACACTTATCTTGGCTAAGCCTAGGCTGGGCACAAGCTAGGTAATTGCTGTCTTCTTTTGAGGGTTTCCAGAGCCTCTGGATCCCAGCACTGCTACTGTGCTGTTTTAAGCTGAGCCCTCTTGACATCTTGGCAAATGCTGGGAACTGTGACCATGTTCATGAGCTTGAGGACAGGAAGGGAGGAGCTGCCTGCTTATAGCTCACTGAGAATCTGTCTCCTGCTGGAAGGCTGTTGCTGCCAGCTCGCAGGAGAAGAACTGTAAGCCCCAGTGCAGATCTGACCTTTTCACCTGTCTTGGGTTGAAAGCACTAAGTAATTTCTGGTATCTTTCTGTTTTGAAGGTTGTGCTTGAGATGGTCTCAAGGCTCATATGAAGATGGAGTCGTCCCTGCTTTGACTTTTCACCTTTGTGTTATATTTTCAGGCCATCTTTTTACTATTTTCTTACTTTTGCTGTGCCTCAAGGAATCATGTCAAACTTATTGTGGCTGCTGAGCGTGGCTGCTGCTGCTTTCAGCAGCAGAACAGGGTTGTAAATGGAAGTGGAATGTGAAGGGAGTCTTGTGATGGGGGGAATGGAAGGCAGGTGTTGGTTGCCTTAGATTACCTTAGCTAATCTGTGGAATAAGAGCAGATATTGAGGTAATTACTGATGTCACCTGTATTTGGTACTACATTTTCAGTGGTACCATTTCTTTCAATCTCTCAGCACAACAGGTAAAATGGAACCTAGCTGTGTAAGACATCTTGGGTTTAAAGGTTTCTTGCCCTGTGTGTGAAAATGAAATTGTGCAACTTTCAGAGAGCATATTCTTCCAGAAGAGGAAGAAACATCCATAGAAGAGGCTTTGTTGCAGCTTGGGGCAACTTTTGCCAACGTGGTTTGTACGTACTTCTTAATATCTGCAGATATACCTGTGTGGAGAACTGGAGGAGAAATAAACTGTTGTGTTGCTGCTCTGTTGTGTTTGGATTGTGGGGAGCTTGTATAGACTTTGTGCTCTACATTTAGTACTCTGGTCAAATTCCCTGTCAGGGTCAGCATCCCTGCTTATAGTCCTTGGATGTTGTATCAAGTGAAATAAAATACACATTATTTTTGCTTTCACTGCACACTGTTACTTAGCTGACCTTAAATAAAAGTTGACAGCCATTTTTTCTCTATTAATGTATGGAAATACAGCTTCCTTGTACTCCCTGCACAAGGCATCATTAGTGTTCAGTGGGATTTTCTGTAGTAGAACACCAGGCTCAGTAGCCAAATAAAATCTTTTTCTTTCCATTGTTGCAGCGTGTGTGACATCTTTCATGGTATAATTCATTCTTATTACAGCTCAATAAAGCAACAAGTGGGAGGTGGAAAAGCATAGTACTGTTTTCTCTTTCGTGATGATGGTTTATCAGGATGCTCTAGCTGACAACTGTCAAAAGCAAGATGATGTTTTAATCTTCCAGATTATTCAATTAAAAGACAAATGAAAAAATCCCCAAAAGTAACTCACTGTTTGAAGGCTTTACATGTTCCAAATACAATGGAGCTATTTAAGACAAAAAGTGCTCACTTTTCAAGTATGTGGTTCCAACATAATTAAAAAACCTGGAGGGTTTCTTACCCTCCTTTGCAGAGAGATAATGCTTTGGTGTTTTTTTATGCTTAATGATCTCTGTGTACTTACTGGTAAGGAAGCAGCACTTCATCTTATTTGGATCTGGCTGTAATAGTTAACAATGGATAATCTAATTTATCTTCATCATTTGAGGATCTGAAAGTTGCCTCCAAGCTCATCTTAGTCTCTTTCATGAAAATCTGTTAAATTCAATTAATGTGAATTTGAAATATAGTCTTTAAGGATGCTGCATTTGAATGCAGTACTTCTCATGAGCTTTCAAATCAAATGTGTGTGAACCTGTCTATTCTGCTATCACTGTTGTCGAGACAGAGAGCAGCTGCTGTTAGTGGGTGGACCTGGAAGAGGACTCTGAGGCCTTGGTATAGTTGAAAAAGCCAGAAACTCATACTCTAAATTTTTGGCCTCTGGTTCACCTCTTCAATCAATTGCTTTCTCTATCCTTGTCTGAATGTGTAAGGTTCTGGCAACCATAATAACAATATGTGTTCCCATAGATGAGCAAGAGTTTTCAAGCACAGTTTTTCTTGTGTTTCAATGTTTTGCATAACTAAACTTGCCTGTGGTACCTATTTCTGTATTATTAGAAAATTACTGTAGGACTATGACAGTGGAAGAAAGTTTTTGGATTGACAAATTCTAGTTTCCCTGCTTCCAGACCTAACCAACAGTTGAAGTATTCTGTAGCATTCAATAAGATCAGAAATCCAGAACTCATGGTGGGAGTATACCTTCTAAACAGGAAAGAGTGAGAACATATACAGGGTACTCTACTGTCTATTTGGTTAACATTCCAAATACTGAAATCAGTAAAGCTTCTGCTAAAGACCATCTGCAGAAGAATTCAGATGTAGGCTGTGTCTTTAAAGAGAGCAATTGCTGTAAGATACCAGAGGTAGGGTTTGAAAATTCAAATATATGTATTGGCAAAATTAGTGTACTTCTGTAGGGTAGCCTTCATGTATTGGCAAGAGAGGTCTGAACATTTTTTTTGGTCTCATCCCATACTGCTTCCTACTTATTTGCTTTTTTTCCCCTGTTGTTTTCTTGAATCTCTTGAATAATGGATTTTGGAAAGACAGGCTTAACATAACTAACTTTCTGATTGTTGTGTCATTAGAGGTTTATTTTGAGGCTGACTGAATTTCTTCACATCCAATTTTCAGTGCTTTTGCTTAGCCTTTTAAGCTGAAGAGTTGTGTTCTATAGAATAACTGGTTTGCATGGTCAAACCTGTACCTCTTTGGCTCATTATTTCCAGTAATAATGGTTTTGTTTGTTGATCATGATTGTGCAGAGAGCTGTGTATGTATGTTTGTAATGTACCTGGTGTGTGGTCCCTGCTGAAGGGAGAATTGGTGCTGGGGCTCATCCTGTGTTACTGTTGCCCATTCTGCTGAAGGAAGCTGCTGGGTTGTTTCTGAGGGTTTCACTGTGTCTTCATTTGCTTGGGTTTTTTCCTTATTCTTGTTTCTTGTTCATAGATCTTGAAAAGGTTCTTGTTTTTGAGCATTAGCACAATTGTATGAAAGTCATGTACAGTAGCATTTAATCAGTAAAAGAGGATGCAGAATTCAAACTGTAGAGTTGAAACCTGAAATATGCCCAATTGAAAGATGGAAGGAATATTTTTATTCTTCCCCAAACTTCTGCCTTTTTATGCTGAGTACTTCTGAAGGTATTTTTCTTTATTAATTATTTTTATTAATTAAATTTTTATTAATATTTTATGTATGCAATCATGATGGTCTTGTCTTTGGTTTGGTGGATGAAATAAATAAGCTGTGTAAGAAGGCAGAGAGATGGAGAAATGGCTTTATGTTGGAGACCATGGGAGTGGAGTCCATGATGGAGTGCACAGCATTAGAGGTTGAAGGCCAGACTTTCTTTTCAAGTTATTATTATGAAAAACCCCATGGACATGGAGTAGCTGCTTAAAAACCAGCAACTGGGTGTACAGTGATATGAAAAGAGCTTGCATCTAGTGGGACAGTGAAGTTTGGGTGGGGTGTTTTTGTTTTGTTTTTTGTTTGGTTTTTTTTTAGTAATGGGTAATTTAAGTACCCTAGAAACAGATACAAGGCAGGATCTGTTTCACCATGGTAATGCTGTACTAATTCCCTCATCTCATGTTGTGGAGAGATAAAATTCATAGATTTTTATGGAGGAAGGATTGACTCAACTTCAGCTCAAAATGAATGAAGTCTGTCAACCATCTATTTGGCTCTGTCCAGCTTTTTTATATGCCTTGAAAGTGATCCAGGTAATGTGTTATGTTATTTAATCCTGGTGTTGACAGATTAGTTCCTTCTGGCTTGCTTATAGTGGTGTTTTTGTGTGCCAAAAAAAGGTGTGTCTAATTAGCGATGTCTTGGCATCTTGAGTAGCATAAATATTTCAGGAAGGATCTTCTGGGCATGTTCCTCCTTGTAGCAGTCATCAAGTCCTCATCGTGCCAAACACTTGGTGGTTAAAGTCAGCAAATGCCGGAAATATTTTCTTAATTCATCTTCACACTGTTTGTGGAATGAAATTGGGAAATGATTTTTTTTCTAAATATAATATTAATTCTAGTGACCCAACTAGTCAGACGGCTTGCAGAGCAGACTGAGTCACAGACTTGCCCCTTGAGCAAAGAATAGTTCTACATCAAAAGGAAGATGAGAGGGACCTTTGTCAAACACGTGGAGTGCAGTCATAGTGCAAAATAGCTGAAACACCTCATGTTAAAACTGGTGAATTACATCAGACTTCTCACATGGCTTTGTTCAGATGTTTGTGGCTCAGACCAATGGCAGCAGAGAATGATTCTAGCCTGCATAATTTGGAGAATAACATGAGTGATGCAGTCTGTGGAAGAGTTGTTCTAGCAATCTAGATGGTGCCTCTGTATCAAGGGCAGATAAAGAACTGCATGCAAGTAATACTGAAAATAAAATAGCCATGAGCTTCCTTTGAAATCCAGTTGATGCAGGGTGGATGTTCTGTTTCACAAGGAAAATTACAGCTCTTTTGGCTATGGTGAATTTTGCCCAGGTAGAGAAAGCTTTTTTCCAGATTGGAACACAGGAAAAAATTCTCTGAGCAGATTGGTTTTAGCTTCCATTCTTTCTTGGAGAAGCTCACAAATGCATTGTATAGTTGCTGCACTGCAGTAATAATTCTGTAGATTTAATTAGTTCAGTCATCTAGTGTTGTCTTTCTACAGTAGTAAAATGATTCTTCTCCATCTCCATAGCTTTACAAGAGGATTTCAGCCCAAAACAAAAGGCATCTCCTCATCTCTCCCATCTGGGACTTAAGTCTTTCTTCACTGACTTTGGTGTCTTCATGTTGTTCCTCTGTGTCTTCACTCTGTCCTTTTCTCTCACCTGAGGTATGATTGAAGGTCTACAAGTCTCATGTGTGCACTGAAAGAATTAATATCTCGCCCAGGACCTGCAGATGGCCGTGTGACCAGCTGGGCTGGGTGGCTTGAGGCCAGAACAGTTTTACAACGGAGGTTTCTTCAGCAGCTGTTCTGGGGGCTGGCTGGGGCTCAGCTGCAGCTCTCTGGGGGCCGATCACCTCCCCTGCCCCTGCCCGGCAGCTGACGGGGCCTGGCCCCATGGCAGAGCCTGGCCCAGACAGGCCTTGTTACCCTGGCTTCCAGGCCAGAAGGAAAAGATACCCCCCTGGGGTTTTTTGTCTTTTACATATAGATGCATAGAGGTGTGTTCAGCTTTCCCAGTGATCAAACAGATTGTCAATTCTCAGAGCTAATTACAGATTGGTCTTCTTGTCAGACACTGAGGAAACTGCCAGGAACTTCTCTTAGAACATCACTTCCATGAATGGCTCCAATGCAAAACCAGCACAGTAGTGGAAGTGTGATGAATGAGATGTGAGGCCATCTTACAGTTATCAGCTACTTCAGATGAAAACAAGTCAATAAATTACTGAGCATTGGCATTTGAGGGATAAAGTTTGTTTGAGAAGCTGACATTGCTCAAATGTTAAACTCGCTATCAAGTTAATTGAACTAGGATTGATCTTCAATTTTTTACTGAACAGACAGAATTTAAATTTGTTCCCTATTATTGAGTTTGGTTCTGCATTGTGGGAGATAAGAAAAGCCTAACAGAATATGGGCCCTTTTCACCATTGTTAAATCCTGTTCACTTCTGTTCACTCTTGCTCAGCAGAAAGCACGCTGGGAAAGGTTCAACCAGGTTATACTACCAGAGAACAAATTGTATAACTAGTGTATGGCCACCTCATGCGAAGGGCAGTGATTGCTTGGGGACGCACATGGACACTGGGTGGTCAGAAAGGTGGTTGGGTAAAAAATGTGAGCAGCAGCACCTGCAGTAGCAGGCAGCTAGTGCATGCTTGTTCTGCTGAAGTTTAGAGCATTAAAATGCTTGGTTTTTTGCAATAAACAATTTCTCTTTATGACTGCTAAAAGGGAGGCCGTCTGTCTTTATCCCTCATTGCTACACTGCATATAGTAATTTTCCTTTTCACACCTTCCCAAGTACACATGCAATGAAATAGGCTTAAAATATAAAATTTGCACCACCAAAAAAAAAAGTGCTTTAATGTAAATGCAAACTAGAATTTAGGTATTTTTAAAGTATTTGCTCTCACCTTGTAGTTTTAGTTTTACAGCAGTGAGTTTCATGGATATGATAGGACCCCAGAAGTTATTACTGAGCTTGGAGTACTTCTGTGGTCTATTGCATTGCTGTGAAATGCACTCTTATTTTTCTTTTACTTCCTGTATTTATTTGATAATGGCTTTGAGCATTGAAATAGAAAACACAATGCTGGAATTAGATGGTTTATAGTGATTTATTTCAGTGCAAAACTTTGATTTGCCCTGTAAAACAGAGTCTTATGTTTGTTTTGGAGTAGTGGAACCCTGCAGATTATGAAATTTAAATGCAGTATCATTAGCATTCCTGTATGTGTAGATGAACCAAAATAAACCATAACACTTGTCATATTTACTGGTATCATTAGACACTTCTTTTGTCAAACTTGCACACTTGCTGAATTTCATCTTTTTTTATCTCCTATTTTTCTAGATGAATAAAAGATCATTAATTCTGACAGGATTTGTCTTTTTCTTGTTTACCCTACTGCTGTTAGTCAGCACATATAGCCATGTAAATAACCAAAGACTGTTTCAAAATCTAAATGAATAGCTCGGGGCCAAGATTAGGTTGTTTGTTTTTTAAAGCTTTTCTTAATGCACTTTTTCTTCAGCTCATAAAATCTTGATGTTATTCCACTCTCTCTACCTCGTCATCCCCTATGTTAATGTTTAGTTGGTGCTACACTAGATTTAATGCTTCCTGAAATTCTTTCCAGTCTTGGGTAATTTTGGTCGTGCTGTTTGTTATTGAAAGTGGAAGTATGACTGGTACCAAAGAAGGCTTCAAGCATCAGCACTTTATTGGTCTTCAGTACAACCTTTTATACCCTTCATCTTACAGAGCACGACACCTGTGTGCCCCCTGTACCCTTTGGTGGTTGGTCAGTGCACCTTGGCACTCCATGGCTCATTACCTTCAATACTGTTCACCTGTCCTGCACACCTGTAGCCCATTAAGGATGAGGCTCAGCTGCAGCCCCACTCCCAATTTCCACAAACTGTGTGCCTACATGTTATAATTTTCCTTCCTGCCAAAATGGCAGTTTTTACAAAAGATTGTGACTAAACTGTGTGTTGGTACCTGCAGGCTGGGGATACCTGTTAGCTGTGAGGGTTTTCAGTTCCTGTTCTATTGATGGTTAACTTCAAGGTCCGTAAATTTTGGTATGGACTCTTAAGGTAACTCCAGAGAAGACCTGCTTCGGGGGAAGGTTGTCCCTGCTCCTCCCATTATCCTCCTGCCCATGGTGGTGCACATCATCACCCATAGCAAACTGCTGGCACTCCTGGTCTGGTTGTGACCATGGTGATGTAGAGGCTAGAATGGAATGCTGTATTTCAGTTGGAAGGGAGCTATGGTGGTCATTAGTCCAGCTGCCTGACCAAGTTACAACCTGTTACTCAGGGCATTGCCCAGTTGCTGCTTGAGAGGCTCGTGGCATTGCCAACCTCTCCAGGAAGCCTGTTCCAATGTTTGACAATCTTATTGGTTAAAAAATGCTTCCTAATGTCCAGTCTGAGCCTGGCACAGGGCTGAACCATTCTCATGCATGCTATCACTGGATTCCACAGAGAAGAGCTTAGCACTTCCCTCCTCAGCAGCTGT
The DNA here is from genome assembly GCF_027579445.1 of Ammospiza nelsoni. Classification (NCBI taxonomy): domain Eukaryota; kingdom Metazoa; phylum Chordata; class Aves; order Passeriformes; family Passerellidae; genus Ammospiza; species Ammospiza nelsoni. Next base: position 15,044,629 of record NC_080634.1, on the reverse strand, counting down.
GGGGAGCAAGGAGGTTACCCCTCAGCCTCCTTCCATCCATCTTAAATTAAGACACTCAAATTGGAGGTTGTAGGATTGTGGCTTTTAGGGATTTATTTTGGAAGCAGACATGGTGGTGGTAGTGGTGATGGTAGGTAAGTAGCTCTTGACACTGCACTTGCAGAGCAATGTGTTTTTGTTATGTTCACGTAGCTGATGCAAAGATCTGCCTTCTCTGACTTGGTAGGATACTCCCCTGTGATAATTCCTCATGTTTATGATTACATTCAGAGATGTTGATTTTTGTAGCTAAATTTTAATTTTTAGTCACTCTCACAGGAGCATGGAAGTGTGTGCAGGATGTGCTAGACAGATTCTGCACAGGTGCTAGGCTTCTGCTGCTCTTTGGATTTGCCTCATTGCTTCCTAGTGATTCCAGGGAGGGAAATAGCTTTGCTCTTGTGTGTGTTCACACCTGCACATGGAGGTTAGCTCTTTATACAGACCCTTCTGCTCAATCTTATGAATGTCTCTTGTATGCACTTGGGAATCTCTCTTGTGTGCAGTTGGTTGCTGGTTCACTCAGGTCTTTGGGGAGGGGAGCACTCACTTCCTTGTTGCTCCACAAGATAGCCTTGTGAACTTAGGGCTTAGTCCTGGTATGTTTTTTGGTTTGATTTTAAACTTGATTTCAGGGTAAACAAATGCCTGGGGCTGGGTTGGGGTGTTGTTCTGCAAGTACTTGGATGGAATGTGACCTGGGGGAAGCACTAAAACTGAGATGTATGGAATAAATACAACCAATTTCTCAGGACCTTGTGAAGGGTATGGGTGAGGAGAAAGTTTTGAGAATATTATATTTTCCTCTGCAGGCATGAGGGAAAACTTCCTTTTAATTGATTTGTGGAGCAGTTAGTTATCCTTGAACTGCTGTGGAGATGTGGGTATTGCACTGTTGTGATGCGTTTTGGCATCGCTATTTATGAAGCGGGCCAGGGAGACAGTGCACAGATATTTGCAGTTGGGTTACACAGGTTATAGTCAGGCCAGATAAACTTCTTTTCCAGCTGCTTTTTGATGGAGTCTGTTTCTCAACCAATTTTTTTTTTGTAAATTAGATATGGATGTTCACAGGGTTTTTGCAGGTTAGGAAGGTGGTTCTTTCTGTGACTGTTTGTGATAAATGTTTATCTTCCAGGAGGAGCAACTGTACTGAGCAATTTAACTGCGTAATGAATAGAATGTTTTTCTGACCTATTTCTGTATGCTGTTGACAACAGTAATTGCTGCTGCTGTTTCTGTGTGAATATTATACAATAAAACATGCTTCTGAGTTATTCATGTTGATTTTGACAACCTCTTAGTCTTTTTTATCTCTAAAGAAGAGTGAAGAGATGGAAAGTTTTCCTTGCTTTTGACAAACAGACATCCTAAAATTGTGACAAGACAGTAATTTAATATTTCCTCCTTTTCTAATTTAGGTGGCTTATTTTTTAAATTTTTTTTTTGTCCTGATTGTATTTTTAAGAAAGGAGATTTTTTCATTGTGAATCTACGTGTGCAGGTTTTTAAATACAAATAGTCTTTAAAGTATTTGTGTTCTGAGAAGATCCTTAACAAAGCTAGGAGAATAAATACTTTATGGCTTAAATAAGAGGTCTAAAGCAGAGTGTAGCAGATTACAGTCTCCCAGAGTTGATGGCTAACTGATGGGCTAGAAGCCATGGATTTGTGTCCAGTGATATAAGCCTGTATTTGCATGGCATTTGCCCAGTTTGAACTACAGGCTTCTATAACTGAGCAACATTCTTCACTTGTAGGGTACAGCAGACCAGACAGTTCAGTGAAAAAAAAAACCCTGGTCTTTCCACTGGGAATAACAAGTCTATGTATTATGTTTTGCTCACTGAATGTGTAAGGCAAGCAGAGAATCCTTTTATTCTATTTTTATCCTTTCATTCTATTTTTGCCTCTGTTCTTTATAGGAAAAAGAGTTATGAGTGGCCCAACTTCAAAGACAGAATTTTTTTTTTGTTAATTGCCATAGAGGAAGTAAACTGCTATGTATGCAAATTGGTGCTGCTTTAGTTAATGAGAAACCTCAGATTTCAACCCAAATATGGTATAAAAGTTTGGAGGAAGCACAGCCAGGGGTTGGAAGGGTGATATGTTATGATTGGATATGCTTAATAAAGCAGTTTGAACTGCTAGCATTAAAAATAATCCCTCCCTGATTTTAATTTTAGTCATCTCCTAAACTAAGGAGGACAGTTGCTGTTCTTGAGCAAGTTGTGCTTATCGTTCAGCTACATTACTGAACGTCCTCTCCTTGAAAGTTATTGCAAATTAAGTATTTATTGCAAATTAAGTACACTTTGAATGTTTATAAAAGTGGCTTCAGGTTAGTATTTGCAGAATAAAGCAATATAAATCACAGAAGCTGTCTGAGGACTTCTGGGGAATGGCTTTAGATGTTTCAATAGTTAATAACAGCACATAGAAGATCTGAGGCTTATTTCCATATTATGTTGTAGTTCTTAATTGTAAGTTAATAGCAGAGCTCTCTGAAGTGGTGTTACTTTGGTTCCTTGATGGAAAACCTTTTGAAGGTAAAACCTTGCAGCCTCTGTTTTCTGAATATAATCTGAATTGTGAAAGAAGCTGACACTTGTTGGTTAAATAGGGATTATGAAGTGGAATTAGCAGATATAATAATTGTCTTTGTAACTGCAGAAAGCAATGACAGAGAGAGTGGAAGCAGGGAGAGGGCTATGCTTTCTGTCTTAAATAATGATAGTGTTTGACAGGAAGAGGCCTTTTGATATTGTGATGGAATGGCAGTGAGCTAAAAAACTCCACACACTACAAGGTATTCCTTATAGTTCTGCAACTGGATAAACTTCTTTCAGTCCTCTGTACTCTGCTATCAAAATCCTTTTTGAGTGTCTCAGAAATAGTATAAATGGCATCCAGCATGCCATGTGCATCTCTCCTCAAATAATTGTGTTAAATTGCCAGACCTGAAAGACAGAAAGCAAAGGCATCTCTACTACCTCTTAGCATAGAAAAGAAACAGATTCCCTACATCTTAGTCTCCTAATGCTTACATTATTTCTTTTTTCTGAATTGTATGTAATTCAACATTTTGACATGAAATAAATACTTGTAATGACTATTTTCTCTAAGAACAAACAGAAAAATACTATGAAACACCTACTTTATAAAGATAGGCTCCAGCAATTAAATGATGCCATTCAGGTGGCCTTGCTAAGACTGACCTTATTTTGTCCTAAATTCACCAGTCTGAGGAGAAAACACTTGAATTATGTCCTTTTTCTTTCCATATCCAAAGCAGTTATATAACTAGTGGCCTTCATTGTACAGAGTTGTTTTCTGATTTCAGTCTTTAGTGTTGGTTAGATTTGCTTTTCTCTAATATCCCCACCTGTGAGAGTATGCAAAATAGTTTTCTTGATCAAGGCAAGCCAAGACAAGGTGTCATCCCAGTTACTGGAAAATTCTCTAATTATCCAGTGGAACAACAGTGATAGTTGGCTCTTAAATTGTACAGAATGTACTTGTTGCACAGGAGAAGAAAAATTGAGCTGAACTGCAGTAACAAGTTAACATCTTATGAAAACAGGACAAGAAATGTTCTCTCTTGTCTCTTAAAAAAACCCCAAACAAAGCCTTGGTTTAATTTTGACGTGTTCACTTTCAATGTGAATCCAATGGATAGTTAGATTATCACTCTCACAGTGTTTCTTAGTGTGGACTTTAGGGGTTTTTTTAGTACTGTAGGCATATAAAATTCACGAAATCTTTTTTGTGCTTGAACAAAAAGTCAAACTAATATCCTTGGTTTGCATATCTCCTATGATGCCATAATTCTGTTTCTTCTCTTTTTTGTGAATTTTTAAAATGCTTTTAATTTTCCTCTTGAGAAGCCTTCAAGCTAAGAGATGAAAGGTTAAAAATAAATATTTAAACTGACACGAATACTCTGCTGCACCTTGAATATGACCAACTGGCCTTTGGAGTGTGAGGGGCAGTGGGGAGCTGTAGACTTGTCTCTTGAGGTACCTAACCCAGAGAGGAGGTTTCTCTGTGTGTCATGTTCCTCAGATGTCAAACAAAAAGCCAGTCCTTTCACCTTATACCTTTAGGGGTTGTCTCTTGATTTGTCCTCAGTGCTGTGGTACCATGGCAGAGATTTAAACCTGTGCTGAGGGTGCCTCTGATGTGTGGCTCTGTGCCCCAGCACTGCTTGGTTTGGGGTCATGGGCAGTGTCTGTGCCTCAAGAGGAGGAGCGCATCTTGAGCCTGGTATTTTAATGCTTGTTGGGGAGGTGGTGTTCTGTAATTCTTGGTTGTCAGCTAAACCTTCAGCAGAGCCATTCTGATACCTCCCCAGCCCCTCTCCATTTTGAGGTTCAATCCAAGAAAAGCTTTGATGGAAGCTGCTTTTAACCTACCATCTTCATAAGACATGATAAAATAGAGGCAGTGTGCTACTGAGGTGCCTGGAAAAGGATACGCTGTGAGGTTTTTAGAAACTCGTGCTAAAAACTTGTTTACTTTTTACTTTTCCATTTACTTGTTAGTAAACTCCTCCCCCACGTTACAGCAGCTATATTTGGAAAATAAAACTTCTATAACTGTGCTCCAACTGTGCTCATTGTCCCATGTTTAGCCAAGTTGGCAAGAAGACAGTTTTGGGCCACAAAACAGTTTGGTTAAGTGTGGCAGCACCTCTCTGGTCACACAGAGCAACACATAACTTTCCCAGGTGTTTCTGGGAGAGGCTGTGGGAAGATCAGAGAAAAGAATGAGGAACAATTCTTATCTTCACTTGCTGCACCTGTTATTGTGAAAATGTGGAATGTGTTATGGAGATTTGTTTGCCAAAGGATGGTTTCTTAATTACCCAATGGTGGTGGTGTTTGGATTAGTGGACTAGTTAGGTCCAGGTGTATTGTAACTGTCTATAAAAGCAATTTCTTAATAATAATAATAATGATAAAATAAAGAAATTGATCAGCCTTCTGTGAATAATGGCGTTAATGCTAATTATTACTGGGCTGGGGGCTTGCTGTGACAGTTAAGCTTTAAAATTACACTATTGTAATCTGGATTTGTATGAACACCCCATTTATATTTCTCACATCTCCCTGAATAAAAAAATTTGGTCTTTGCTGCAATAGGTGGATGAGTCTGGAGTTTGTCTGAGACTTGCTTGACCTGTTGCTGCTTTGGCTGGGCTGAAATGTCAAACATGAGATTAAAACTTTTCTTCTCCTTGCAGGTGCCTGCTGATGGAAATGCAGGGCTGCTGGCAGAACCTCAGATTGCCATGTTCTGTGGCAAACTCAACATGCATATGAATGTGCAGAATGGAAAGTGGGAATCAGACCCCTCTGGCACCAAGACCTGCATTGGGACAAAAGAAGGAATTCTTCAGTACTGCCAGGAGGTAAGTGCTGTCTCAGGAATTACTGTAGTTATTTTTTTTTTTTTTGCTCTTTCAAAAGCATAAGCGCATCCATGTGCTGGAGAGCTCAGTCTGTAGGGAATCTTCCCTCTTTTGCTCCATTGCCTTCTTGTCCTTTCTTAAGAGGTTTTCTCCAGCACCTGTTTAAACAGTTTCAGGAATTGGTTGCTGAGAGAGTCACTGGGACTGTTGGAAAATTTTCTCTCTCTTCTACCCTTGGGGTATAGTTTTTGTATAGTATGTGTGCAATGGACTTCTTTCTTAGTGTTTTGAATAAAGCTGAGGTGGCAATTTATTATTTAAAATGCCCTTGGGCTTTTTGGGCTGATTTGGAAAGGTTAGCTGTAACGTGGCATCTGTTATTCTGCCATGATACTGAAATGCACTTTTGCAGTCCAGAGTTAATGGCCTCTGCTGCACACAGAACTATTCAAAGTTTCTTAATAGAAAAGCTTCCCCTATAGATGAAGTCACAATCACTGATTTCATATTTGAGAGCAGAAACTTCTTACCCACTTGCTTATATCCTAAGAACATGTGGATCTAATTTTGTTTTGTCTCCTGATGTAGTAGTACAATAACCTTGTAGCAGTGTGTGACAATTTGAAAAGAAAATGTGTTATTTCATGCAGTAGAACAAAAGGACATGCTTTAAGTTGTCTTAATTCTTACATTTACTATGCCACATTTTTTTTTTTTTAAGGACTAGTGCATATTTCCATAGCAATGACTCCTTTATTTCCTAAATGTCGAACCAGTTGCTGCGAAACTATTTTTTTAGAAAGCAAGATCATTTATTTTTCAGATCTTTGTTCTCTTGACATCTTCATCCCTGTCCTTTCACCCACTGATTGTTCTTTCTAGGTTTTGCAGTGTTTTATTCAGTTTTTATTGCATTTGAGCAGAATATTAAGGGTGATATTGTAACGGCAATTGAAATCAATTCTTCAGTAGCTTTGACTCTTTACTAAGGAAATTGCTTTGTGAAATTCATATTTTTGTTTATCACTAACAAAAATACCTAGCCTACCCTAACCTGTCCTACTATTACTGTTCCAAAGATTTCCTCTGATTTTCTGTTGTCTTCTTGGGTTATCTATAGAAAGTTGATTTATGCGTAATGAAATTATTGAGGGGGAGGAAAGGAATTAGAAAAGAGCATCACTAAGTAAAAATGCATCTGTGACTAAAGGTAGTAAGTCTATCTGAAGTTACAGAAATAAATATGTGAATTGTGGAAGTAAGACTGAAATGTTTGGGAGTTTTTAAGGCATGAGTATCTCAGATGGTTGGGGATTCAACCACAAATTCTGCAGGCAGAGAAGGATTCTGGAGCAAGGTCTCAGAGTGTGACTGTCAATTGAATGTTGGGTGATTTTGTAATTTGGGGTGGCATTTGAAAAAAAGCCCTCTCAAAAGTAAAGGGAAGAGGTAAGCAAAAGCAGTCAGAAGGTAATAGACATAGATTGTTAAATGATTAAGAGACTAATAAGAAAAATTGACTCCCTAAGGAAAAAAGTCATTTGCCAAGTATCGGCGATGAGAGAGAGACATGGGGATTCGGTGTGATGGTCAAAGAATCCGAATTTATTGTGAAGTACAACTGCTTATATAGTATTTTAGGAGGGCTAGTAATGTTTTACTACAATGATTGGGTTAAAAATCACATAAAAACTCCCTTGAGATGCACAGTGCAGCTGCTACAGGCGGCTGATGGAGAAGGGACTATGTGGTCTGGGGTGCAAGATCATGTGGCAGCAATGGGGTCACTGCCAGCACGTGTTTTGGGATGGGGTGGAATCATGTGAGCCCCAGGTTTTTGAATGCTGGTAAAATATTCAGAAATGGGTAGCAAATATTAGGAAGTTCAGATCTGCTGACAGCAATTTAAAACAAAAAGCCACATGGAAGCTGATCCAACTCAGCAGCATGGAAGAAGCTCCCTGATCTGTACAAGTCTTGCCCATGGTCCTCCCTCCTTCCTCACACCCCTTTGACCATGTCTGTGGCATGTTGGGCTTTGGCTAGGGAATGACACTGATGCTTTGCTATTATTTAATATTATTTAATATTATTTAATTTTTTCCTATTAAATATTAAATAATATTTTATAGCAAATATTATTTAGTACTTGCTATTGAACTTGCCTATGACTCCAACAAGAGAAATGGAAGAGTTGGGTAACAGCACCCGCTTCTACCAAAGAAATTAATTTGTAGAGGATTGCTAGTAAATACAACTCAAACTGGCTTCTTAGCTTTGGGGAACTCCTTGTTATTGTGGTTGATATTCCAAATATGCCTAGTGTTTTCCTTGCTTAGGAAAACACTGAGCTTGGCTGCTTAGCTTGGCTGCAAGCTGGTACTTGCTATCAGGGACTGGGACAAATTTGCATTTTCCCATTAGCAGGAAGCAATAAGCAGCAAGGCTGAGATGTGGTACCTCTTGTCTTGGAATAGTACCAAGTAAAAATCTCGTTTTTGATTGCTTTTGCCAAATATGATCTTTTCCTTCCTTTCTTTTCTCTCCTTTAATGCTGTTTATTTCCCCCAAAAGAAGGATTGCTTCTTCCTGTGTGCTTTACTTCTTGCTCTAGGCAGAGGCTGAGTTTAATGCTCTGCTAATCCAGCAGGCAGGTACTCTTCCTGTGTCTGCCTTCATGTTCCCTGGCTCTGTGGCAGCTTTCTTGGTTCTTCACTCTTGCTGTAGCAGCAGCTCTTTGTACCATCTGCTGAGGAACTGGGTTTTTGTACTCAGATCCAAACAGAGCTTTGAAGTTACAGCAAGCAAGAGAAGGCTTGGATGTTCCACTTGTACTTCCATTGAGAAATCTGTCCATCTGGTTTTTGTTGCAGATCCCTTGTGAGCATTGTTCCAGGCATTGTGATAATGACTGCATTGTAAGGAGGGATGCACTCCTGTGGTAAAACCTGTGGAGTTAGCCCATGCACCCAGTTCTTCCTCCAGCTTGGGGAGGACCAGAAGGGACACACCAAAAGGAGCTGTTTGGGTGGAAACCCCATGTGCAAGTGCAGTGATCTTGCTCTGTGGCTCCTTGGCGCTAAAATAATACAAAATTAGTATATAAGGAAACTCTGCTCACTGTTAATTAAAAAAAAAAAAAAAAAGATAATGTATTTTCTGGCTCTGATTTCTTTCTTGAAGGTATTTTTCAAAAAATAAAAAATACAAAAATATCTGTTCCTCTGCCTCCTTGTTAACTCTTTTAAAAGAGCTGCTTTTGACAATGCAAGGCTAGAGGCCTGAGTAGTGGGCAGAGCACACAGACTATAGAGGGACTTGTATTTCTCCTGCAGAGATGTACTGTGAACCTTGAGATTCTCATTCTTTCCTTTTGTAGTCCTCTGCCAGGTTCGGTGGATTATGAAGTCTTGATGCAGGAATTAGCAGTAGAGGAGCATTGCAGAGCAGAAAGGGAGGAAGAGGGAATAAGCAGAACCACCCACATGTTTTAAAGATTAATGTTGCTTGGTTTTGCTTTACTTTTTTTGAGTGGGAGTTCAGTGCATCTATCAGAGTTCGTATTTGGACAATGCATCACACAGTTTAAATATGGCAAAGCTCAGTAGATTGGTTTTTTTTGAAAGGACATGGAAGATACTTGAATGCTGCCTTCCAGCTTCCTTGACTTCAGTTTAACACTGAACTCCCAGGAAGTGGTACTGGAAGCATATCTCCACATTTCTTGTGTTCAGTGTAAGCTGGTGACTTCCTGTTTGTTTGTTTGTTAAATATCATAAAATGAAACTTTTTGAGTGGAATGAAATGCTGTATAGATAAGTACAATTTATTAGTGGCTTCTTTTAATGTCAAGCCAGTTAGCATGCTGCTGTATGGATTGTACCCATTACTGGAAGTAAAACTGCATGGGCCTGATCTGCAGAGAGCTGTCAAGTGCAAGTGCTGCAGATGCTAGAACAACAGGGCACTGATGTAAATATGGATGGTTTGCAGCTCTGTGTGCCAGAATTCTTCAGATGTTGAGTGATCTAGATGACACTTCAGATCAAGCCACTGGTCAGTGAGTCCTGCTGCTGACACTGCAGCACCAGCTGTTTCTGAGGAATTTTGGGAAAAGCCTGTCATACCACACAATTACTCCATAACTATCCCTGGCAAAAGTTTCTTCCTAATAGCCCCTTATGGGTTGTTAGCTGGTGTTCCAAAGCAGGTGGATACCACTGTTCCTGGATTTGCCTTTTGTTTTGTTATGGGAGAAGTAGCCCCCACCTACACATTATTGTCATAGGAAGGTGCTTTTGCAGGTTAATCTGCAACTCATGTCTTCCAGACTGTTCATAAAACCCATCTGGAGCCTGCCCTCTGTCAAAGCCTGCTTTCATAGTTACTGAATATGCAGAGTAGGAAGTTAATTTAGGTGTGCTTCATTCCCTGTTTGAAGGGAGAGTGTTCAGATGGAAGCTATTGGTGTATGTTTATTATATTAGCAATTTTGAGCAGCTACTATGTGCAGAATTTTGTCTAGTAGTTAGCATACATGAGTTCCTTGAAGGACTGAAATTATTTTACCATCTGTGTTGAACTCCCTGTCCAAAATGAATTATAAAACAGTCACAGCTGGCAAAAAATTATTTTGTCTAATGCATGTTTTTTTCCCCCACTTAGTTTCATTTGGAGATGCCTAATTCCATTTTAAGTATGCATGTAGCTGTTTGTTTTTTTCCATTCCTGGAAGACCAAACCACTACTATAATAAAGTAAGTTTGGGTCTGGATATTGTGAGGATGAATTAAACCTGGGAGTTTGGAGATCTAGTGCACTTTGTAATCAGCAGCTGGCTTGCTTTGCAATCTTTAGCTAGATGCCCAGAGTAGCTTTCAGATGTAAAGTGAATGTTGGCTTTGGGAGGTGTTACACTTGGCATCTCATGACTGCTTGGTTTCTTTTGTAAAGTCATGACATGTGTCCACTTTCTTTTTAAACATCACTGGGATGCATGACCATTTTGTGCCCAGTGTGTATTTCTTACAAAAATCCTCCCCAGAAATAACAAAATTATAACTGCATGTTGCTACATTCTTAACTGTTATCTTAGTGTTACATGGAGCAGGAAATAGTAGGGTAAATTCCTGTAATAGGCAACTCATTGTAACTGTTGACAGAACACTGTTGACATTTCTGATCTCTAACCATAATGCTTCCAGAAATTATCTTGTCATTTTCTCAAATCCCCTGGGTTTCCCAAGTAACATACCTAAATACATGGCATTTTGTGCCATGCATTTAGGTATGTTGCTTGTGAAACCTGAAAACCACTTTTAGCCAGGCCCAGTACAAGCTGGGGTATGACCATACTAAAGCTTTGACATTATCTCACCCCAAAATCCCCAGATGTCCCCTGTTTTGTACATGGGCCACCAAATGACTGCCCCATCTCTTTTTTATTTACTTGCTTAGCTTCCTCTTGTCACCATATCTGATAATCCTACTTTGTTGTCCTGGGGACTACTGGTGGCAGCAGTTCCTTCCCTCTGGTCTTTGTCTTCCTGCTAAAGAGTTTGTTAAACTGCCAGGGATGACAAGGTTTTTGAAAAGAGAAAAATTGTTTGGCCCGTTTTTTATTGAAAATTTGAGACACAATGACAGTGGTCTTAGTGCTTTGATAATGGTTTCTCTCCACCTTATCATTTTCACTGCAATAGAAATTGTTGTTTTTATCTAGGCTGCATAATGTGCCCTTTCTAGTTTCTCAAAGCTAATAGCCACAGTATTGAAGGTGAAAATTAATTTTAAACCTGCACTACTTGAAATTTAGCAGTCTAAAATGCCATAGATTTTGCTCTGAAGAAAATGATCCATTTAATGAAAGGGGAAACATACAGATTTTTGGCAGCACAGAATGTCCTTAACAACAAATGACATTTTCAACAGAAATGGGTGTTGTTATATTCTGAGATGTGTACAGTCACACTTAAAAGTTTGACTGAATGTTATCTTAGCACTCTTTGCATTGATTATTGAGCTCTTAGGTTTTATTTAGCTTTTCATCCACAGCAAAGGTTGAACTAGTGCACTCTATCTGCCAGTACTTAAATTTGATTTGCTTGGAAATAGAGGATTACTACTGATGGTATATTTATCCTGCAGTTAAACCTTAGTATACTCACCTACTTGAGAAAGAAGGCTGGGATTTTTAGCCCTGACTGTAGTCTACCATGGAAATATATTTCAAATCAAGTGACTAATAAGACTTGGAGCATATGTTGCAAGATGATTCCTGTCTTTCTTTTGCTGATAATAAAAAAATCTTCCCCCTTGTTTTTCCCTGCGCTGATTTTTTTTGCATGTCTTAAAAAGAAATGAAATGAAAAACAAATACTATTTCAGAGAGTGCTTCTGCTTTGAGGCTGAGGGAGTGACTCAGCCCAACTCCTGGCCCAAGATGCTCCTGAGAGGGCTGTGTAGTGTGGACTGGTAGCAGCTGTTCCTTTAATAAATAATAAGCCTAAGACATAAGAGGCATAAAGTGTGATGGTTACCCTAAGTAAAGAAAAATCTATTATAAATATACAGTTGTTATTTTTCAGCCATTTTGAAGAGGGTAGAAAAACTATTTGCAAGAGCATGTAATAACAGGATAAGAGGGAGTGGCTCCAAACTGACAGAGTAAATTTATATTAGACATGTGAGGGTGGTGAGGCACTGGCACAGGTTGCCCAGAGAAACTGTGACTGTCCCATCCCTGGATGTGTTCAAGGCCAGTGAGGTTGGAACAAGATGATCTTTAAGGTACCTTCCAACCCAGGCAATTCTATGATTTTTTTCATCCACCTTTTGAGACCATGTTTACATGTTTGCTTCATTCTGGCACAGATTTATCCCACTTTTCTTTGAGATCAGTCTCTGTCCTCTTGAACTTCTGGCACTTTCCACTGTGATGCACTTTTTATTCTTAGGGGAATGTTTTCAGAGATAGGTCAGTTCCTTGTTCCAGCTTCTGCACTAGAAGTGGCTCTTGGAGAGATTTTAGCAATAAATGGGCAAGAGATGGAATAATGCAGGAATTGTGCCCTGGCAATGAGAGACTTGTGTCCAGTTCAAGGCACTGAAAGCACAGCCCCAGCATCTGCAGGTGTAGCTCTGCAGATGGATGAGTGATGCCTCCTGGGAATGGTGCTCCTGGGACCTGGAATGCTGCCTGCAGGGTTTGGGTGGCTGAGTGGCTTTGAGTGTTTAGGGGCTTTATCTACTTCTGGTGTTCCACAAGTCTCTGTGCATGATTTTATTGGTATGAATAGGTGGCAAGCTTTGTGTCATGTTCCATATTTTTTTGATTGTCCCCATCCCTTTTGGATGGCTTTATAGCTTTCCTGTGCTACAGCTCGTTATTGTTTTAATCTTACCTTGTTATTATCGTCTTACTTTGCTTTTTCTTGTGGTGGAAGTGCTGGAAGTTCTTGTGGTGGCAATTTTTCATATTACTGGCTTCTGGTTTGGTTTTGGGGTTTTTTGTGGAAGCAAGTTTCTTTTTTTTCTTTTTCCTTTCCCATTTCACTGTTGTCCATCTACTTTGGAAGATATGGAAATCAGAAAATGCTGGCTTCAGTGGTGATTGCCTCCTGATACCAGTGTATGAAGCTTGTAGTAGGAGCAGTGGTTGGATTGTTAAATGTGTTCATGTTCAGAGGTCTCTTGGCAAGAAAAAACTCAGAGTTTGTTGCTGGTTCTGCAGGCGAACAAAAAAAAAAAGGAAAGACAATTTCTCTCCTTCCATAGCTTTGAAGCTGTCAGGAATTATGTTTGCTTGAATTCATAGCAGGGCAATGGCCCCATGTTGGATGGGGCAAGTATTTCTTGATTTCTCGGGCATTCCTTTTTTCCCAAGCAGTTTAAAACTGCTGCTTTCTAATTCCTAATTCATACATCAGCATTATCATCCAGTTAGCCTTTATCCAATTAAAATGATTATGTAGCACTGTACTGAGTGCCTGCTTTAATCTTCCAAGTACTGTATGCCTCTGGCTAATAAAAAATCCCACTGATAATCTTTTTTTATAGATGTGTGTTCCTTACAAAAATTTTTTCTGGATAGTTGTGGATTAATTATAGTTATGGAAAGGTTTGAGAATATCTGTCCAATTATTAATGGTTTTATCCACCTTTTCTCCTTATAAGTACACAGGATGTTTTTAATGGTTTAAACAGAATTATAGCTGTTAATTTTTTTTTTTTAACTTGAGAGGGACAAGATTTTCCCTGGAGGGATGTTACTTCAAATTACTAACAGAAAAGTTTGAAAGGGGAGGATTTTTGATTTTTAGATTATTTTTTAGAGTTCTTAAGGCATTGTATTGGTTTTGCATGGCCTGGTTTTTGGTAGTGAGTGGGGACACAGACGTGGCTTCCCTGAGAAACTTCTAGGAGCTTCCACCATGTCTGGCAGGGCCAATCCCCGATGGCTCCAAAGATGGACATGCTGCTGGGCCAATTAGCAGTGATGAGAATGCTTCTGTTATAACTTATTTAAGGAGAAAGTAAAACAAAGTTTGTGCTACAGTTTTAATTCCAGTCAGAGAAGAGCAGAATGAGAATATGTGAGACAAAGAGCTCTGCAGACACCAAGGTCAGTGGAGAAGGATGGGGAGGAGGTGCTCCAGGTGCTGGAGCTGCAATTCCTTTGCATGGGGTGAGGACTGATGTAGAGCTCCTATGGAGAAGCCCCCACTGGAGCAGGTGGATGCCTGGGAGGAGGCTGTGAACCCATGGGAGACCCTTGGAGAGAGGAGTCCTGTTTCCATGCCAGAACAGCCTGTCCTTGAAGGACTGTGCCCCATGGAAGAGTGACCCACGCCTCAGCAGTTTTGGGAGGAATGTTTCTGTGGGATGGACTCACACTGTAACAGTTCACAGAGAGCTGTTGTTTGAGAGATGGACTCACATTGGAGAAGTTAGTGGAGAACTCTCTCATGGGAGGGACCCCATGGTGCAGTGTGGGAACAGCTCCTCTCCCAGAGCAGTGTGAAAAGCCATGGGTGATGAATTGACCACAATGCCCATTCCCTGCCTTCCGTGTGGGAGGAGGGAGGAGTAGAGGGGAAGGGAACGTGTTTTTAAGGGCTTGTTTTACTCTCATTATCCTGCTCTGATTTCATTAGTAATAAATCCACCTTTTATCTCAAAGCTGAGCCTGTTTTGCCCATGATGGTATTTAATGAGTGATCTCTCTCCCAGACCTTTGTTAAATTTTCTCCCCTCTGTCCAGCAGCCAAGGGGAGTGAATGAGTGGCTCTTGTGGGTGCCTGGCATCTGGCTAACATCGATCCACAACAGGCATCTGGCTTACTGTTGAAACCAAAACCAGCATTGGATTTAAGTCCCTAAGATTTTTCCAAATTGTTCTGAATCCTTGTATTGAAAGGGAAACTCCTCCCCCTCTTGAGCTGAGACAGGAGCTTCTGCTAGAAACACACTGTAGTGTTTAGAAGATGCATCACAGTATCTCTTAAGCATCAGTTTTGTATTTTGTAAGTGCCAATAGCTGTTGCATATATGAACAGAAAATAAGAACACTTATTTGTACAGTAATGACAATACTGTGTTTAATTTTTTTTTTTTCTACCCAGACGAATATTGAAACATGAATGCTGGATGTGAGGAAATATTATCCAATATTATCCAATGTAATGTTTGTTTTACCAGCATAGTTTATTTCTATAAGTATGATTGTAGGTTAGAAAAGTACTAATCCCATGGGAATGTAATAATATTCAAGATGTCCCATTCCAGCTGTGTGAAGAAACCACACAATGTTTCCAAGCCAGTGCAATTTTTAAAATATTTTTTTAATTCTTATCCTGAGCCACAGGTTTTGCTGAAGAACAGTAATATTTAGGCATTTGTAAAACATATGATTTGTCCCTTCATTTCTTGTTTCCACTTGGCCTGGGAAGACATCTCTGCCAGAGTTGTGGTCAATAAATGGCTTCCATGTAAATTCAGGTTCTGAGGTTTTAAAGTACTCTAAACATCCTCTAGCATTTTTTTTTCTTTCCTTGTTTGAGCCAATAACAAACGTTAAAAAAAATTGATTTTAGGCAATGTTGCTATTCCAAGTTCCCACACAATTTGACCACTCTGTACACTCCATTGGACAGAAATAAAAAGAAAAGGTTTCATCTAAGAAGCAGGAATTACATTTATGATTCTAAATAAGGAATCTAAGAGGATTTGATTAGACTAGTCTTATTAAAGCTGAACTAGTAATACCATGTAAGTTAATATGTGTATATTTTTTAGTACTTTAGAGGTGATTGTCATAGAAACTAATTTGAGGCTATTGCTGACAGCACATCTGTGGATATGCTAACAGACAATTCCTTGCTTAAATCTGGAAGATGACTTCTAATATTTTGGAGCTGCTTGGATTGGAGCCGCTCTTGAGTATGATGTGTTCTAGCAATTTTGCTCCTTTTACTGAGACATTGCTTTGGTTTGGAGTTTGGAACAACATAGAGGACTGAGGAGTCTCCCATTTTCAGCCAGGCTTGAAATTCCAGAATGATCCTGCTTTTGCAGCCTTTCAGCTTATACATTTTGAGCTGTTGTAGCTTAGGATCTGTAGCCAGATCTGAGATGGTCAGATTTTGCAAGCTGATTTTTTAAGGGTTTCTTAGCAGGAGAGATGCTACAGAGTGGTTTGGCACAAGCATTGAGCTCAAGCAGTATACATGCTGTTGAATAAACAGTCAGTTTTCTCCTCTCCTTCCTCCTCATTTCTTTTCTGCTAAATTTTAGCAGATGTCTGATCTTGCAGCAAGGAAATTTAGGGAGCTGAAATGGCACAAAGCAAACCCCAGCAAACAGAAAAAGAGTGAGTTTCCTCTTTGATCCTCTCCTCAGATGAGCTGGATTGGTAATGTTGGAGGAGGTGTGAGGGCAGGACTTCTTCTCATGGCAACTGACCAGAGGGTGGCTTTGCTATGGTCTTTGAACAGCCTGTGAAAAGAAGCTTTTTAGATATTTCTAAAGGCTTTACATCTTCCTGCTACTTGGTTCTATGTGTTTTCAGAAGAACACATGCTGTTTATCTCTGAATTTTGCCAGCAAGCTTTCTTGGGCAATAGAAAAAGACAACATGAGCGATTTGAAAGCACAAAAAATGCCCAATATTATTAGGTCAAAAAGACAGATGTCAAATTAAGTCTGTAATGAAGAGTAGACTACATGTTGAGCAGAGACGAAAATGTGGATCCACAATTTCATTTTAGCAGCAGAAAATATAAGCAGAGAGCAAATGTATTAACAAATACCAGAATCCGTGCAGAAAATGAGAGGAAAGGCAGGTGAAAATAAAGAAATGTGGAAAAGGCAGAGTGGTGACAGCAGGAAGGACAGAGGAGAATTGAAAAGTGAATGAAAGACTGAGAAATTTGATGTGATTCAGTGTCCCTGTAGTGATTATCTGATCTGAAATTTAGGTTTTTTGGGTCAGTTGCTGAACAGCTCCACGGATTCCACAGACCTGCCATAAAGATTTGGAGGAAAAGCATATGGACCCTCCATCTCAAATGCAGAATCCCAATTGCTGCTGATTTTGCTGTAACTTTGGTTTCTGCCTGGGTTTAGCAGCTGGACTTACAGGAGGAACATCAGTATCACATGCTGGTTTCTAAGATAAGGATTCTTTGTTCCTGTTTGGAAAACTAGAATATTGCCTTTTTCATAACACAAATGGATTTGATATTTGCAAAATAATTTATCACATTGTGTAGCTGTGTCATAGAATTTCTGGGTTTTGGGGTGTCAGACTGTTAGAGGGTCAGCCTGGTGTTTTTCACGAGGCTTCAGCAACAGAGTGGTGCCAAAGTGCTTGCACTGTGCTGGAAATTAAAAACAGAAATCTGTGCAATCCTTACATTGACTTTGCTGCTTAGATTAATCTTTAGAGAAGGAATTTCATTCGAGGTTAATGTTTAACTTTCATGAGTGCTAAAGTAAAGCTTATCTCAGTTATCCTGCTAAACAACAGGAACTGCTAAGCCACTGAGCACAGTAAAAGATTGCATCAAAACATAATCCTACAGATAAGAGCATTTAAAAATTTGATCTGCTTTTTTTTTTTTATTGTTTCTGAAAGTTTCAAGAGAAGTGTAGGTGCAGTTCTCAGAGGCAAGCAGTAATTTCTCTCCCAGCTTGAGCCAAAGCAGTATGGAATGTTAAAGATTTCTTGTTTGGCTTTTTCAGCAATTTCTAAATCCTTTGAGTCCAGAAGTCCTTGATTTGGATGATCATATTTGATTTATTTATGTTTACTTCAGTCCAATTCAGTGAACTTAATTCTTGTTGGAGAAAGGGTGCCGAAGATCATATTAACTTAAATGTGTTGTTTGCCAGCCTTGCCAGTAAAAAAAAGACACATGCAATAAATTATCATAATTTTTTAATTCACTCTGAATTTTGAGGAACTGGCTATTTTGATGATTCTGTGAGTAGGCTGGGATATCTGCTGGCAAGGTGCAGAGGGACATGTTCATGGGCATGTTGCAGCTTTGCATGGTTTATACTGGAAAGTAGATGAAGGGTTACAGTCCTTACTCTGTCCTTTGAAATTCATGATCAACACAACTCAGAATATTCATAATTTACTTGGATTTCAGTTTATTCTGATGTTTCCTTTGCTCAGTGTGCCTTTGAGCAGTTGGAAATTAATATGCTATTTCTGAGAATAAGATCTTAAATATATTGGTGTTTAAGTTTTGTGGGATATGATTGGACTTGGTTGCACCCCAAGAGTGTTCTCTAGGGACTGACATCACTGTGGTCAGTTGAGTCACTGGGAGCAATTTGAAGTGGTTTCTCCATTTGGCAGCCATCCTAATCCTTTTGGGACTGGCCTTTTGTGGAAGGAGGAAACAAATTAAATTTTTCATATTTCAGGTTTCCTTGGAGCTGGATTCAATCTTTCTGTTACAGTAATTGGTGCCAGGTAATGCCTTAGAGTGGCTACCTAGAACAGAGGCTAGACAAGATAAAGAGAATAAAGTGGGTATTTATTAAAGGCCTTCAATAGGTACATCTTGGGCAGTCAGAAGCCTCTGAGAAGCTACACCCAAGATGGAAGATGTTCACAAGTTTTTCATACAGATAAAAGTTTGGTCCATTTATATATCAGGGGTTAATCCTCCAATTACAGCTTCGGGTAATGAAGTAATGTACTCCAAGTTTGTGACCCCATCCCCAAATTCACTGTTGTTACATTTTTTGGGGCCTGAGACTGTAAGGTATCCTTGAGTTTCAGGCCTGGAGAGAAAATGCTTTGTCAGAATAAAATGGGAGAACAGTAGCTGATAGTCTATGGAGTCTTAGAGTTACACACTAAAGCAGTACAGGATCTGAAAAATACAAAAGCTGAATCCTAAGGCATCACAGGGTTTCTACTGACTTCAGTGGAGCCTGCAGTACCAAGTCTCAAAAAATGTTTTGCCATCTGTGTGGGAACATACTGCTGGAGGAAGAGAGCTGGCAAGAAAATGTTCAGCTTCTTTTTTGTTGGGGAATGGCGCACTAAGAGAGGATGTTCTTAGATTTACAGGCTTCTGAGCTGCTTCTGGTAAGTGCAAAGATGCCTATGGGCAGCCTGGTGACTGGCAACTTCATGCACATGGAGATTGTTGAGAGCTTCTGTCAGAACCTTTCTCCTTCCTTATGTGTACAAAGTTCAGTAGCCAGCTCCACAGCAGTGTTTCTTACCTGTAAGTGGAAAAAATGGGCAATTTTCAGGCTGAATTGTTACCTGTGCAAGGCAATGGTGAGGCAATTCTGATTATTCTGGACAAAAAAAAAGTTATGAGAAAGAATTGGAGAAAAACATGTTTCTAAATATTTGTCAAGGAAGGATTGATTTTATTTCTTTAGAAATGAAATTTTTTATCTTTTTCCTGACACTAAATATTCTCAGTGTAAAAACTATAGTCTGTATAATGTGTATCTCATTCACAAGAACAATAATCATGAATAAACATTGCTGTTTGATTTAGAAAGAAAGAAAAATGCAGTGTCATCTTACAGCTGCTCAGGTAATTACTTGTAGGTATCTTGATTGAAGGACATGGGAATACAAGACACTGAATATAGTTCACAAACAGGAAATCAGGAAATGTTACTGCTCGGAATGTTTTCTGCAGATGCCCTCCCTATAGCTCTGTTCTTCATTCTTGCATTCCATTTCTAGTTTTCCTCTTTTTTTTTTTTCTTTTGAGATCAACTTTCATTTTAGAATATCAGGTAGTCCATTTTAATTGGCAGATTTCCCCAACTTTTTCTGTATGGCTTTCACTACTGGACTAAATCATGCATGGTTTTCTTTTGTCCTACATGATGGGGTACAATCACAGTTTCAGAAAATGACTTTGTAATACCACTTCACATTTTTGGTACTAGAGCCTCAAGTTGATTTCATGAAAAAGGAAATCACAGCCTTGTTTGTCTCTTGGGGCATGCATACAAATGGATTTAGGTTCTTAGATTAATAAATTACCCTTTGGCTATATCTGCAGTTAACTCAAGAAAACATAAATTAATTAGAATATGAAAAATCATAATGGGCCTTTTCGTGACAGTTTTTGCATGGCCTCGAAGTCAACTTTGGCATCAAGTAGGTAATTTTGTAAGCAATAGAACTTGAAAATAGCTCAACAGAGCAATTTGGTTTTTTCTGGTATATTTTCACAGATTTTCTGCTACAGCTTAGATTCATTTTGTACTGTAATTTCCTCAACAAACATAACCAACAACTCAGCCACATATTTTTCTGTTCTATAGAAACGTGGGAAGTTTATTTCAGTAAGGTTTGTGAAAGTAATTTAGGTAGGTAATTTGATGATTTGAAACATGCGTATTATAGCCCACTTTCAATAATGTTTTCTTTGAAATTCTGGTGAGAAGGAAATAATAACTTTGTGCATGTAGTGATTTTCACAAAGCGGTTACATTCTTTATTTCGTGTTTTCAGAATGGTACCCCATCCTTGGGCAGAAACTGCTGGCATAAGATCTGCTTCTTTCCCTGCCAGCCCTTTTTGAAACTTGTCATGCTTAACATGAAATTATGATAATACTACAAAAAAAAAGGTCAGATGTTGTTTAGCTCTTTGTTGTGGGGGTTTTTTGGGGTTTATTTCCCTCTTCCTTTTATTTTTTTTCTTCTGATATTTGCTTTTTTAAAATAATAGTATGGATTGCTTCTGCAGATCCACATCAGGGAGCTGAGCCATTATTGCAGTCCCCAGGATGCTGGTACAGTAACCAAAATAATTTTGCTTAAGCACCTTCCTTGTGTATTAGTTGTCTTATGTGGATCACTGGCATTCCCTATACTGATGTGATTGAGGAGCTCCTGCCAGGAGAGCACAGTGCCTCACCTTCCTTCCACAGACTGTGTGTGCTGGTGGAGGGATGGCAGCCTGCAGGAGATCCAGAAAACCAGACCCAGGCTCTCTGGCTGCTTACACTGTCCTCAATGATTCCTTGATTTGGTGCCACAGTGCCTGAGGCAACCCTTTGTCATGGGCTTGATGCTGGCCAATTGCCAGTGGGCTTATGAAAAAATTATTTATTCATTCTCCTTTGCTGTAGTTGAGCAGCAAAGAAGAATGAATAAACTATTTTTTTCATTAATAAAAAAATTATTCCTTTTTTGAGGGGGGGAAAAATATCAGAGGGTCTCATGAGTTGAGGTAAGGATTGGGAAGAAACACTTTAGGACAGAACAGCCTCAAAACTTTAAAAGGTATAAAGGAAAAAAAAAAAGGGAATTAAAAGAGAGTAATGAAAACTAAAGTACACCTTTAGAACACCTTTTCCCTCCACTAACCCTTTTTTCCTTCTCACTTTCAGCAGAGGGAGGCAAACCATGGGGTTTTTAGTCAGTTTGTCACTTCTAAAAAAAAAATAAATCTTCATTTAGGGAAAGGTGTGTCTTTTGCTATGCCATGGGGTCCTTCCCATGGGACACAGTTCTCTGTGAACTTTTCTGTGGGGGGATAGAATGTAAGAAAATAAAGGTAGTGCAGAAGGTAGTCTCACACTTGAGGAGCTACAGCTGTACTAATTATCTAAGATTAGGAACAGGCCTGCCCTTAACAGGCCACAGCTGTGTCTAATGAGGATGAGTGCTATGAAAGAGTGGGTTAGCTGGGTGAGGAGAGAGTCGGAGTTTGTTGGCTATGCTGTGGAGAAGGAGTCAGTGCTGTGAGGAGTTGCCCATGAGAAATCACCAGGAAGGTATGGAACTTTTGCAATAAGACGACAACACTTTTCCAGTGTGGTTTTCCAGCTCTAATTTTCATGAGTAGTAGTCCTGCCTGAACCAGCTGCAGTGTGTGTCCCTCCCATGGGCAAAGCAGTCTTCCCACAGCTGTTTTCTCGTGAGCCATTTTGTTCATGGGGTAGAGTCTCTCAAGGATGAACTGTTCTAGTATAAAAGCAAAGGTCCTCTTCCTTTGTCTCTGGAAGCAAGGATTCCTTCTCTGTCTCTCTTCAAGCCTCTCACCAGATCACAGCTTTGTAACATCCATCCGTTCCAGTGTGAGCGCCTTTTTCTCATGGGCTGTAAGTGAATTCTGCATTTCCTCATGCACTTCCTGAATTACGGGGAAACAGTTTGTTGTATTATAGTCCTCAACATGGCTTGCAGCAGAATTTCAGCTCCAATGCTCAGAGCACCTCCTCTTCCCCCTCTGTCTTTTGCACCGACCTTAGCATCGCTGTGTTGATCTCATGTGAGCGTCGCCATGTTGATCTCCTCACTTGAGCGTCGCCGTGTTGTTCTCTTCACGTGTTTTCACCTTTTCCCTTTTCTCTGACTCGGGAGAGAATTGGGTCTGTAGGTTTGTTTGTTCTCAAGTTCTATCAATTGAAAAAATTTTATAGAGTTCTGCAGAACTGAAAAGTTGATCCTGTCTGGGCTCCACACTGGGGAGTTGTTCCGCATGACTCTCACTGCTGGTCACATGGCTTATATTGGGCCAGCCAATATCTCAATCATCAGAGCCTTTAGGGATTGGCTCTGCTGGACAGAGTAGAATTTTTTGAGGAGCAGCTTCTCCAGAAGCAGCCTCTGGTTTTTTCTTCACCCCTGCTGAAAGCCAGATTAACCTATCACACCCTTAGAGAGGGAAGTGGGCAGATAAAATATTGTATCATGCCTAAACGAGGAGATTTTTATTATTGTTGTTGATTTTTATTATTGTTTTTAAATTCCTTCTGGCTGCTTTTCCCCTTTCCCTTCCACCCCCTTTCTTCGAGGACAATAGTCCTTGTCCTTTGCACGTAATCTATTACTTAGAAATAAAAATACCGTTAGCTTGATTAGCTATTATTCTCTCTCACTGCTCGAATATTTAACCTAATTCGTGCAGAAATTTAATTCAAAAGTGGAAGCACAGAAGCAAAAAAAATGCAAAAAAAACCGGCGCCCCAAATCCCAAACTGTTAATTGCTTCTGGTGATGCTGTAGAGTAAGAGGCAGATGAGGTTTCATCTCAAGGAGTGTGAATATGTTAACAGGCTAGTGGTGACATGAAGAAGTGGACTTCATTGACTGTGAATAAAATACTCTGCCTATGGAGAAGTAGAAGTGTTTGTTGTGCTTAAAGTGGACAGGGAAGCAGCTTAGAAGAGACTATAAGTCTGGCCCTGTTTACTCTGAGGTTTTACAGTATGAAAAGCTGGATATCCTCTACAATTACACAAGAGAGGCTTTAGAAAACCTGATGGGGTAAACAGAAAATTCTTGGCAAGGCTCAAGTTTTGGTTTGGTTTTCTTACTGCATACAGATATTTGTGCTGTAAAATCAAGCTCTTGAAAGGCAGTGAGGTGGGTATGTTTGACCATGCACCCTTATTTCTGCTTTAATAGGTTTCTGCCTTCCTCATGTGCAGAAAAAAAAGTTGAGAGAAAGCCAACTGAGAGTTTTCAGTTTATGGAATCCGGTGCATGGATTAGGGTTGAGCCGACTGCCTCGTGGCTGACAGCCTTTCTGAGCACTTGAATTGCAGAGGAAAGGGCAGTCTTGCATGAAATTCCAGATGAATGCACATTAGGGAATTTTAAGAGAAGAGATCATGTTTGTATGAGGTTTCATCAGGTGAACCAACGCAATTGGTCACTGCACTAAAACCAGCTCATGTTTCTAGCACTCTCAATATACCCAAGGCAGTTGGAATGATGTATCAGGATGTTGTATGTACTCTGCTCACAGGGAAAAGCTCTAAGTGCTTGTTGTCATGACCAGGAGTAAAAATTGCAGCAACATTTGATGTCTGACCCCATCTCCCCCTGATCTGTGGCTAATGCCTAGAGGGTTCATCATCTGCCATCTTACTCTCACCCATACACTCACACCTGCGTGTTTAGTTTTGCTTTTCTTTCCTTTCCATAGGATAAGATCAGTAAAAAAGGAAACTAGTTGGAAGTGTTGAAATGTTTGCTGACTTTGCATGCCTAGAGAAAAAAAGGAGGAGGGCTAATAAAGAAAAGAGGACAACATTTGTGTCTTTGCGTTGAACTTAGGAGTCTGAGTGGGCGGAGAGATTGGAAATGAGAACTGAAAAAATGCCAGGATGAGTGGACTGGAGAGGCAAGAGTTGGGGTGAAAGGAATTGAAATCTGGGTGAGTTTTGTGGCAGGAAACTCTTGAAGAGCGACTCTCTGTGTAACAGTGAAGCAGCTAAGATGTTGGAAAGAAGGGTGATTTATGAGATGTGCCTAAAGAAGTATTTATAAGAGTAATATGTGAAACTCCTAGGTGAGGCTGAGGATTGACTCCAATAGCTAGTGAGACTGGAGCTATTAAACTTGAAATGATGCTATGGATGGATACAAGAGGATGTGCTGAAGATACAAAGTAGTGTGTCCCTGGAAATTTGTCCTCGGGATATAATTGAAAAATTCCCTGGCTTGTTTGGAAGACGTTCAACCTGGGATTATTTATTTATCCTAAGTATTAAGGTGTGGGTTTTAGGTTAGGAATTGATTACTGTTAAACTTTTTTCTTTAAAACTGTGGAGTTAAAAGGGTGTATTCATACACTCTTCCCAAGTGGCTGCTGGAAATTAGTGCAAATACCTGAGATGTTATACTGACTAACCTGCAACAGTAGGTGCCTGGAACTTGTGGTGCAGGGGCAGAGCTTGTTCCTTCTTGATTTCCTTGCTATTTCTCATGTTGGCTCATGGTAGAGAATTTCTAAACTGCTCCAGTGCTGCTAATGCTGGGTTTGACTCATAATTCTCTTTGAGCAAGTGAAGGCTTTGCTTGGGTTACAGAGAGTGACAGGAGAAATTTGGGTGCCAGCTTCAGCCAGCCCTGTAGCCTTCCTTTTGTGTGTAGAAGGGCTGATGGCTTAGGAAGCCTGGAGCAAGTGGCTGAGTCTGGTCAGATGTGACAGGACACAGCTGAAGCCACAGAGATGTGGAAGAGAAGGAAAGGTGTTCTGCTGGTGATGGGAGCACTCTGGATCAGAGGGGTGATGGTTCCTGGGCAGGGGGCTGCCACAGGGGAAGCCATGGAGCTACTGTAATGTAGAATAGTTTTTAAAACCAGGAATAAATGAGGATCTTTTACATGAGACATTTAGTAACTTTATTCTGCATATAGGTGTCTATTTTCTGGGCACAGACTGCAAGACTGAGAACAGGACTTTTCCTTTAGGGTTGATGGTGCTTGTGTCATGGCTACTCATGTGACAGCACTCCTGCTGCTGCTAATTTGGGACTCCTCATTGCTGCTGCTTCCCAAGCTGTAGGTTGGAAAGCTTGCAGAGACACTGTGCATGGACATACAGAAATAATTATGCTGTGTTTCCTCTTCATGGATGTGCAAACAGTTGGAAATGAATGTAGCGTGTCTGCTTGTTGCTGCTCTTCAGCTCATCAATGCAAAATTCTGGGAAGCAGAAACTTTATAGATTCTATATATACTTTGGAAAGGAATAGAAATAGCCTGTTTCAGTGCCCAACTACCATCTGGGTGAAGAATCTTTTCCCAATACCCAATCTAAACCTTCCTTGACTCAACTTCATGCTGTTCCTACTGGTCAGAGAGAAGTGGTCAGTGTTTGTCCCACTATGTCCCCTTTTTAATTCCTTTAATTGGGAATTAAAAATATTTTCCCCAAGTTGAATCTCTCTTGCCTATGATAGCAATTGGTAAATATTTTCCTCTCTATCTCAACCCAAAAGCTTTCTCAGCCCATTTTATCTCCTTTTATTAAGGACATCTACATTTTAGTCCTAAATCTATGTGGCATCACAGCTGGTAGTGGTAAACATGAGTTTTAGTAAGATTATATTAAATTCTGAGTAGTCTGAGTGGCTTTTTAGATTTTTTTTTTCTGCAATTAGCATGTAAGGAGACTTGCTAATGGAAATGGAAGGAAATGAAAACGTAGCTGTAACTCTTGATTGCCAGTTAAATTTTCTAGATTACATTGATCTCTGTTTTCTTCACTGTTTCTTTTAAGATGAATTAATGGAACTTCTCTACATCCAGTTACAATAATGTTGAAAGTTTGGTTATCTGGCAACTTTGTAGCTCTGCTTTACACTGACACTGTAGAAGGAGCTCATTAGGGACACTATAAATTAATATGAGGCTCATTTTTCTGTGCCACTAAGTAGGTCCCACTTCAATTCAGAGCAAATACATTATATAAGTCTAGTCAGGGGAGCTCTCCTTGGCACATAAACTGGCATTAACCTATTGTTAATGAAATTCAAAGCATGTTTTCTCTCCTAAAGGGTGGACTGTGCTTTGTGTGAGCTGTCAGTAGAAATTAGGAGTTTGGTAATTGATGTAGTAACAAAAGAAGAGGTTTGTTTGTATTTCTTTGTCCTTGTGCGCTTTTGACAAATACTGCTAACTACTTAGCATTTGGTCCCCTTTACTAACCAGCAGTTAAAATGGTGGTTTTGGGTAATAGTAAAAATAAAAAATTATATATGAACTTATTTTTCCAACTAATATTATTCTTTTATTGAGGCCCTGCAGTAATAATGCACCCTTACTCTTTAGAAATTCATCTCAGGAAAGCAACTAAGTGTATCTTTGTTCTTGTGGCTCAGAATTTTATCTTCTGTCACTTTAAAGCTATGTACGCATTCATGTGGGTAAATAAATGATATTTTTGGTCTTAATTTCCTTTTTTAAACATTCCAGTCTATCCATTTTGAAGTTTTCTTAGCTGTCTTCATTTAAGGCATTTATTTCCGCTGCCAATGACAAGTGACACTGAACCCTGGATACCTGATAAGAACATGTCAGTGGACACTGATGTATCAAGCACATGGCTTGTGACAGCATCCAGCATTATCTAACCAGGGGTTCTAATCACATGAGTGTGACGTTTGTAGAGGCGTGAACTGGAAGAGTTCAGCATAGCAATGCTAAGGGAAGTACCCAAAGAAGAACAAATCTTCCTCTTGCATTATGCATGTTAGCTCTTGAGACAGCTATGGAGCCTTGCAGGGTAATATTTACACAGCAGTTAAAGTGTGAACTTTCCTGCTAATCCATTTTGGCAGTGCTGTTACAGGGATTATGAGCATGTGCAAAGGCTTTCCCTTTGAATTTGCTGTATCTGTTCAGTATTTGAAGCACTGATGGAGCAGGGTGAGCAGCAAGTTCCTCTGGAGCCACTTTCTGCAAGCAGTGTGAAAATGGGCAGTGTAGGTAATGTGGATGATGACCATCAGGCTTGGCCACCTGCTGACAAAAGAAAGTGAAGGTTCAGTCTTCAAAGTGTTGGGAACTTTCACACTTTGTAGTTCTGCCTGTGGGCTTTCTTGAGGTCCCTGTATCTTGTGTGCTGGGTTAACATCCCAGGCTGCACCTTCAGCCTCTGTATTTCTTCAGCCATCAGTTGGAGTGAGCTGAGGGTGCTGCTCAAACTGGCAAAGATCTGAGAGATGTGTTCTATGGAGGGGCTTGACAGCTGGCCTGCAAGCAAAGATGAGTTAACAGAAGAAATAACAGTTTCTGATTTTCAAGTGTATCCATAGCAAGGAAGAAGACAAGGCCGTCAGCATGGAAACAGATTAGAAAAGATACATGAACATTTTTGTAAGCTAGACTACGTGCCTAAGTAGATGTGTATATGTGCCTTATTAAATTTCTGTAAAACTATTGCCAATTATATTGACACTAATTGCTTTGCACCAATGCATATAATAAGTTATTGTGATGTAGTTAATGACTTAAGATCATGCTTTGTTAAGATTATATAAGCTGAACAACATGCAGAATAAAAACTTTTCTTCTTGGACCCTGATCACGTGTATGTCATTCAGTGACAGTATTCTATGAAGAATATGCACAAGGAAAGAAGTATCTGATTAATAAATTGTATTTTTGAATAGAAGGCAGGATTGATATTCAAGCTTGTTAGCATAAAGTGCATTGTTTAGTAGGCAGTGTTTCTTTCTGTAGTCATTTCTGTGGCATTGTTACTGTATCTGCCCTTGTTTTGTGTATTAAGCTGTTAATACAGTTCAACTTTAAAATTGTAACAGCCCCTTCATGTCTCTTAATTAAAGTAAGAAATTATTTCCAGTTATGCTTTGATTGCTTTCTGGTTGTTCCCTTGTGTATGGATGTATGGACCAGGCCACATTCATTTAAAGACCACTGATCTCAAATTTGAGAAGGCTGTACTGTCATTTGTTATCATCTTTTAAAGTTCAAGACTTCAGCTCCAGCTGCTTTCTTCATTTTGCCATCATTATATTTTAAACCTCCAGTCAGGGGAGTGCCAGGAGGTACTGCCTCTCAGATGCCATGACCTCACTGCAGATCCATGATTGAGACAAATCTTTTTTACTTGAGGTGTAGCTGTCAAGATTCTTAGAGTACTTTTCCAAGCACCAGTTTTGGACTTAACCTAGTTTTCTTTTTTTGGAATTATGTTACTTCTCTGCAGGATGTTTTTGGACCATCTCCAGTTACTTCAGACTTGTTCCTATTTCTGTTTTTCTTTTCCATTGGTAGATATGAGTAGACAGTACTTTTCAGAGCACTTAAATCCTCAGATCTCACACAGATGGAAATTGATAAGGATTGATTGAGGAAAGGCAAAGGAAAATTAGTACCTTCTGAGTTTCATGTTAGGGCTGGTAGATTGCCAATTTGAAAAATGTAAAGTGAGGGCTATAGGCTGTGTTAGAGTAGAAAAGGGGGCTGAGAGAAAGGGACTGAGTGTGATAAAAAGCCAATAAATTCATCAGCAAGTTCGCTGGTGTGATGGTTGTGGGTGTAGGAGTGTATTGTGGTATTAAAGCAGACAGAATTTTGATCTCAGCAATTTACAAATTGGTAATGTAGACCTAAATATGAATAACTTTTTCAACAGAATTTTAGTACTAGGCAGACTGCAGCAGGCAGGAATTATGATGTTTTTTAAAATCGTTGAGATGAACATAAAGGCGTGCGTGCTATTAAGTTCAATTGTATGGAGAATATGCTGTGTATATGGAGTTTTGCCTAGACATGGAGGAGGTATTTAACCTATGATTAACTGATCTTTAACTTAGTCAAATATAACTGGGCAAGTTATAGTTTTGACAATTAGCTGTTACCACCATAATTTTTCTGAACTGGCTGCATGTTTTTACTGATGAACAGACACACCAGCTTTCCAGATAGATGCACACCATGACATAAATATTTTACACAGCAGAAGAGAGAGAAGATTAATATTGCGTTGTTACAAATGTGTTACAGTGACCCAGAGTACATACTTGGGATAACATTTGTCTTTTTCTCTCATTTTAATGCTAGGTGTACCCTGAATTGCAAATCACCAATGTTGTGGAAGCCAACCAGCCAGCTACAATACAGAACTGGTGCAACAGGGGATGGAAGCAGTGCAATGGTCACCCACATATCGTGGTTCCCTACAGGTGTCTGGGTGAGTGACTCAGTTTTAGTCTGTTTTTTCTGCTCTATTGTTTTCAATCCCTTCATAAGAAAGACAGAGAATCTACATAAATGTGTTCTATACCTCAGTATTGTTGTGTTTTCTGAAGGGAGTTTTGTCTAGCTGTTCAGTCCTTTGGAACTGCATTATCTAGAAAGAAAGTACTCCTGCTCTTCCCTAATTAAACCCTTCTTTTTTCACATTAATTTTTGAATATCTAGTACTTGGACTCTTACCATGATAGACTGTAGGAATCTGTATTTGTTGAAACAAAAGAAAAGATACTTTATACGTTCCCCATTTTATCCTTCAGTGTTATTTTTGTAGTAGTTGCTTGCTGTTCTCTCCTGTGTCCTTGGTGCTTTAAATCAATTAAAAGGGATTTTTAGCCCCCTTTTTTTTGCTAACCTTTACTTTCATCTGCATTAGAAAACAGAATTGTTGATTTGCTGTTTTCATTAACATTCTAGGCATGACATTTTCTTGATATTATTCCATATTGAAGTATGTTGCTTTACCACTGCCATTTGAACTGTGATTAGTGCTGGAGTTCAGAGTTGGAACTTGCTTTTCTAGTAAGCCAGGACAGCTAAAAGGCATGGAAACCAACTCAGATCAGTTATTCCATGAAACAAATAATGAAAGAAATTTTTTAAAAATATGCAATGTTTCTAGAAATTTTGTTCATTTGTGTAGAGTAGGTAAAACACAGGGCACAATCTGCCCTTAGCAAAGCTGGGACTGAAGAGGATTTAGCAGAAATGCTCAAAAGTGCCAAAACAGCAGGTGTATAAAATCTGTGCTACATATCAGGGAAATTTTTTTACTTGGCAAAGTTTCTAGATCTGATGTTTGCACAGATGTAAAATCAGTGTTTCTAAACCTGCAGTATATCATTGTTGGTGCTACTGAGGCTCTACAGGACTAGTTTATTCTGAGCAAAAATCCTCCAGGAGAACCCAAATTCAAGACTTTTGGTGAGGAGAAGAACCTACCTCTAGGAATTACAGATTCTGATTCTGGGAAGGAACCTGCTGACCTTTGTCTATTTCCAGGCATGAGCTGAGTTGGTTGGCTCCCCCACAAGCTTTACTGCTAAAAGGGACATGCTTTGTTACCCATTTGTTGCTGTGTTTTCTTTAGTTTTTTTATAGTCAGGATAGAGACATCAGCTTGTAGTCTCAATGTATGTCTAAAGCCAGATGAGCAACTTTTTAAGAGATGAGGCAGAGCTGCAGTCTCACCTAGAACACATCACAATATGTTTCATCAGACTCCATGAGAGTACACTTGCACTAATTAGAGATATAGCAGAAGAACATCAGACTAGTGGAACTATAAAAACTAAATTTTATTATTTATTTCAATGTTACCACAAGCAAAGCTCTGAATTAAGGCTTAGGACTTAGCCTCAGGACTCTCTATCGTTCTGTAGATTTGGTCAGAGCCCTGGAGGTTTTACAGCCTAATTTAAGCAAAATGACAATGGCATCTTAAGAGCAAATGAATATAAATTGGCTATGAATACATTTAGTCTGCAATTATAAGGAAGTATCTGGAAACATAATAGGACCTCCAACAGTCATCTGGTTAAGGAGTAAGAAGTCTAATCACATGGAAGGAAGTTCATAAATTTGTGGACAGGACTATATGCAGTTCCTTGCAGGGGTGAGGAACTGGACTTGGACTTTTAAGGTGCCTTCCCTGAGTTGCAGTTTAGAAAGAAAAATCATTGCAAGGTGTATGGTTGTTATCTTAGGTAGCAGGGTTTGGATGCAAAGATTTTAAAGATGTTTAAGCACTTCATTTCCATTAGCCCTTAGCCCTCTATTTTTATTTTAAAATCCCCACATATGCTATTTTTTCTGATTTCCTTGTAATTGAGGCTTATCTAGTTGTGTCTGACACATTGTGTTTGTTGCCATTTTCACATGCTGACATTGATCTTTTTTACCCTGACTAGAGTAAACCTTAGATACTGATGTTCCCAAGAGTCTACTGGGGGAATAGGTGGCTACATAATTACTTCCTCTGGAGGAAAAATGGTGGCAGTAGCCATAATCTGCAATTTCTCCATCAAACAGCCCTCTATTTGTTGTGTCCTATGTCTGTCTTGGAATACTTTCTCTTAAATCATGTTTTTGTACAGAACTATGGAGTCCAGAGAGCTTTTAATTTTTTTTTCTCCCCTCCTAGTACTTCTTCAGTATTAAAAGATAATTTTCTAAAAGGTTGCATCTTGCCTGTCAGCTCTGTGTGTGCCTCAGCTGTGGTAGCTGTTGGTGGACATTGTCAGAAGTTGGGCGTTGCCTGTGCCCATTCCTCTGTAATTTTACTGCAAATAGACCCCTGCCCTAGACCACTGTTAAATCCATCTGGTCAGAATTAAGATACCAGCAGCAAGTTTGTCAGTGGGCAGCTGATTGCAGGGTTGAGTTTAATTTTGCATTGCTCTGAAGATACTTACTAGCCCAGTAATTTCTTCCATTTTGACAGTATTTTTCACAGTTGAGAAGCAGCAAGAGACAGAAATCTGGCTGCTTTCAGGCCAGAGCATCTTTGATGTACAGTCTGCTTGCATCATAATCTTCAGCCAAGACTTTCAAATATGTAGAGCCCATTTCATTACAGCCCTTGCCTGCTCCCGGAGTTTTTTATCTTTGAGACTTGTGCAGGGCAGTAATTACAGCAGTTCTTTGTAGCTGTGTATTTCAGTAACATCCATCAGATTTACTAGATTACACAGCTTCATATTTTCTTAAGAGAATGCAACTAAAGCATAACAACAGTGTTTTAAACAAGACAAAATGAAAGCCCCTTATTTGAGTCAGCCACGTGTCTTTGCGTTGACCACAAAAATATTCCCTAAAAATGTTCTAATTTGATCTAATCTTAAAGAGTTAAATTACATGAGGACTGTGGTGATTGGCATAGAGCCACAAATGTGTTTGGGTACATAGTAAAGATAAGGAGCTGTGAGATGTGCTGGTGGAAGAGTGAAGATCTGCAGAATTCCCTTCTCCTGGTGTCAGGTGTGTGTGCCACCCTAGTGCCTGCACCACTCACTGTGTGGCACAGCTTGCAGGGTTGCTGCAGACAGTGTCAAGAAACCAGTGATTTCTTCTTTGCTTTACAGAAACTGTTTTTGGGAAAATACCATGGCTGCCATCCTGGCCATATAAGTGTTGGTGGGAGCTCTGCTGGTGGTCACAGCAGGAGGGCAGGATTTCTGCCACTGTTGGGGCAGTGTCAGCAGTAACCATTTCTAGTTTGCACTTTCTCCTCTCTTCACTGCTTGCCAAGGAAAAGCAGTTGGTGAATTTGTGCAGTGTGGCCGTGAAATGAAGTGGTTCACTCCATGTTCCTTGCTGACTGTGGGAGTAGGCATCCTTATCCCAGAGATTTAAATCTTTTAATACTTGGATAAATGTGTGGCTATGAGTTTCTGAATAGATGACATTTCATTTTGTGTTGGCGGAATACATCCTGAACCCTGGATAGAGATGAGAAGCTCAGTTACGTGGGTGTTTGTGGATCATTATGTGGGCATGGCATACAGGATATAGCAAGGTGTGAAATGGGGGAATTACAGATTAACTGTGCTGTGTAAAGTGCATGATAGGAGTGGCTCTGCCTCATTATTCCATTAATGTATGCTGCTAAACGCTGCATTCACAGTGTTGGAAAGATCCAGATGTGTTATGTATACAGCCTCTGTCAATCAGAATGTGATTACTTGCAGTCATTTGTTCATAAACAAGTAGATTAGGTGTCCTGGTTTGGGGCAAATTTGGGAGAGAACCTCTGAAGAGGTTCCTATAGAAAACAGATTCAAGCGGCCCCTCTCCCAACCAGTTTGGGAAAATATTTTCTTGGAGAAAAGTGGAATAAAACTGTTTATTTAACAGGCAAAGCATTCACCAGCACAAAAAAAATTAACAATATTAAACAAAAAAACTTTTTCCACTCCAAAAGAGATGACAGACTCAGAAAGTCCCTTTTGTGGGTTGCAGCTCAGCTCACTCAGTCTCTGATCAGTCCCTCTGGTGCTGGAAATGCTGCAGCCCAGGCCCAGCCCAGTGGGCCACAGGTGTGAGCTGCTGGTGCTCTGCTGGTGTTCAGTGCAGAGCAGGTTTAAACAGGTCCAAATAAAAATAAAAACCCAATCCAGGGAACTTCTCTGCCTCACTTAGCTAAAAACTTAAGGGTAAAGGAGAGCTCTGTCCTGCTGTGTGTCCACAGACAACACAGTCCAGGAGCAGGAATGTGTAGGAGTGAGTGCAATTTCTGAAAACAAGCTGTGCACGCTTCTTCCCCCTCCCCTCTTCACTCTCAGAACCAATCTTAAAGGTGCAAAACTTATTTGTGGACTAAACAGGTGAATGGGGATATGAGCATCATCAAGTCATCCCAGCACATTAGGTTATATGAAAAGTGCATTTTGCTGCTTGGTTATGTAGTGAAAAGCTGGCTTCTGTGCCTGGTTTTTAAAAAAAAAAGTATTTGAAAATATTTTGTAACTTTTCAGGGCTTTATTACTCTAGCAGTTTGTGAAGTTGTCATCTTGTTATTGTCTTGGTTTGAAAGATAGGTGTCTGCCAATGAGGGCAGGAACCTCCCTTTGAATATGAACCACTTCCCTCAAAATTATTACAACTTTGAAGTTACAGGGCTTTCAGACAAAGATATTGGAAAAGGAATAGCAGTTCTTTTCTTATAAATAGATCTATAGCTCTTATATATAGATCTATAGATGTGTATATATAGATCTGTATAACAAGGCAGACAAACAGCAGCAACCACAAACAAAACCCAGATAATCAGTACCAGCCGTCTCTCGGCCGTTGAGCGCTTTACCCATGCGGTGCAGTTCCGGTCATGGCCAGCAGGGGCGCTGCTGGCTCCCAGCCGGGCAGGGCAGGTGCGATGATTCCCCCGTGCCTGCAGGGGGCGCTGTGGGGCGGGCTCGGCCATTCCTCCCTGTGGTAATGGCGGGCGGGCTGGCAGGAGAGAGAGGAAAGGGGATTCCTGTACAAACTCACAGGAAGCCATTACCTGTGCACTTCTGGATGGCAAAATGGGCTGGAGCAGGAACCTCGGAGCTGGAATGGCAGAGGTGGGCACACACTGGGTGACAAACAAAATGCAGCAGAAACTCTCAGCCCTGTCAGGAGCCCTGGCGTATCCTTTTGGGCACCTGATGTTGAGGTCAAGTGTTGCAAAAAAGCTTGAGGCAGCAGCAGAAAACAGTGGGGCTGGACAGCTGCAGCTGAGTATCTGCAAGCAGCCGGGAGATGCCTTCTGGGAAGGGGAAGGAGTTTGGGGTCCCGGTTTTTCCCCTGAGGTACCTGAGCAGATGATGAGGGGCCTTTCCCATGAGAAAAAGGGTGCCAAAAAGGTCCCAGTTCAATAGTCACTCTTACAAGTAAAGGCTCACCCAGGGTAAGGAAGAAGCACAAAAGGATTGGACTGGTCGGTGGCAGCGAATTCTCCCCATGGTAGCAGCAACTTGACTGTTCCCTCTGATCCTGAGAGAGAGACAGCAAGGAGCTTGAGCCCAGTACCTGACCCCCAGCCAAAATCTTGTGTTATCTCTATGTGAGAAACAACTGCTCACTTTGAAAATTTAAAAAGGTTTATTAAACCTTAACAAAAATACAACAAAGGACTACCTAAGGAAAAAGCTGCAGCGCTGGGAACTGCCCCTCATGGATACCACATGGCCAGTTCCTCTTCAAGATGGATGCTCAGCCTTTCATACCCCTGGGGGCTGCATCAGCCAGCCCAGCCCTCCCAAAGTCTGTCACTCAGCTCTTCTTTGCCATTTATCAGTGGAGATTGCTCTCTTGTGACTCCATTGGAGGTCAGGTGTTGCCATGCTGCACCCCCTGAGCAACCCCTGAGCTTTTCCATTCCCCACTGCCCCATGCCAGGGACACCTGTGCAGCTTCTTTGTACCTGTCCTGGACAGCCCCGGCTGTGTGATGGCAGCAATACAGGGGGAAGGGAACTGTGGGGAGAGCAGAGGGCATCTAAACTGCAGTAACATAACTGTACATCACTAAAGCTTCTCTTAATATTCACACAATAGTTATGTTCTAATTGTGAGAGCCAGTTATCTATAACGTCTACCCTTCTGAAGAGAAAACCTCTTCCAGCTGAGAGGCCAGCTGCACTCTTCCCCCTCCTCCCCTTCCCTACCACATCTTTTGCCTCTTAAGGTCTTTATAGTCTCTTAGGCAACAAATGGGACAAAACTGCTTGAGAGAAAGGGAAAAAAAAAAGGGAAAACTCCTAACCTTCAACCTGATGTCAGAAGAAAAGGTACACTCAAGTTTTGATATGCATGCCTAGCCAATTATATCAAAGAAAACACCAAGGTTATGCCTGGAATGAATAATTTAAATAGAGATATATGTAATTGGCAGTTCTCCTAGTGGTAGTTCTTCTAAAATTACTTGCTGTTTTAATGGTGGAATTTTTTCACACAAGAATGTGAAGTGCCTGTGTATTTCTGTACATGGCAAAACTTGCTGGTTTTACCCCCTCTGAACTCACATTGCACCTGTTTGTATTGCATTGGCAATACAAATTCTCCTCTGAGTAGCTGGAAACACTTTCCACTGGCTTTTCCATGCAGTGCCTAAATAACAGAAAGACATTAAATAATTGTCCCGGAATTTTCCTGTCCCTGTTAGTTTAGCTTTTCACCTCCAGCTTGCCTCAGTCTTCAGTCAGCCATGTGAGTGCTGCAGACAAGCCTCACACCACACTGTTCCTAAAATAAAAAAAATCCCCCTAGTTTCAGCCTACACAACTACAACATGTCTAGTTTTTCTGGCAACACTAGCTGACAGGAAGCAGAGGAATCACTGATCATTCAGATAAACTGTTATAGATGAGCAATTTAATGGTTGGCTCTCACAATTAGAGAGATAGATATTATGTGTATGTTAAGGTGTATAGTGATGATAT
Source organism: Ammospiza nelsoni (assembly GCF_027579445.1). Lineage (NCBI taxonomy): Eukaryota > Metazoa > Chordata > Aves > Passeriformes > Passerellidae > Ammospiza > Ammospiza nelsoni. Next base: position 15,008,231 of record NC_080634.1, on the reverse strand, counting down.
GTCCCCCATAGTTCTCTTTCCCCTCCCTCTTGTAAGAGCCTCAGTAGTCAGGGCATTTAGAGAAATTCTCCACCAATAGACGGCAGAGAAGGAGTTGACTGATAAAACTTTGGGAAGTTTAAAAGGCAGAGCATTCATTTTGTAGGGGAGCAGGAGGCTGGTAGTCATGGGGGGCAGGGCTCCCAAAGCTACAATTTTTCCTTATTCAATCTTTTGTAATATTTTTTTGTGAAGGTTTAATAAATCTTTAAAATTTTTAAAAGTGAGCAGTTGTTTCTCACATAAACAATAACAAATTTATTGGTTTATTATAATTCCAAGAAGATCTACTGCCTCATGGTTTATAACTGTCATTTCAAGTATTTTCTTCTCGAAGCAGGACTGTATAAACCATTTGAAGCAGCCTTTGACATGTTTCAGGGACAAAATCCCATGATTTTGTCGATAAAGAGGAAGAGAGCTGGCAGAGAAATCCTGAATAAGATCATCCACCAGCAGCACAAAAACTTCCTCAGGCAGTCACAACTCTGTTTCTGGATGCTTCCACCTCTTCACTTGAGCCAAACATTGGTTCAGCTGTTGGGTTAGCCAGATTGTAGCTGAAAGGCATAGAAACTCTGAAGTGCAGAGATAAAACAAAACTAATGTTCTGCTGAATGTCAGAATGTACTTTTATATATGACTAATGTAAAACATCTAATTTTTGTACGGTAAGACCAGAAGAAGAAAGAATTCTGAATTTGTGTATTTCTGTACACATTCTTGGGGTGTACATATGTTTTACTTGTTTGCTGGTTGCAGTAAGGTTTTAATAAGAACAGGTCACAACACAAAAACTTCTTGAGATCTCGAACATCACAGCTCTGCAGATCTACTCCTAAAGTAGTAAAATAATTTCTTATCTATAAGGATTGAAATCTATGTGCTTATTTGTCTCTTTACAATGGACCAAGGAAACCAAGACAAATAGTGTACACACTTCAGCAACAGCACACAGGAAGTGATCACAAGTATGTGAGCCTTCTTCATAGGCACCATTACACATTGTAGTAAACCAGTCTATGTTTAGGAGCTTAAGAAGGAAAATCAGTTTTCCTTCTTGAATGATGACTAAAGCTGGTTGGACTGTTTTCTGTCACTTGTAACTGTGCCCAGCATGAGGTATCAGGGATTAAAAGCAGGTGTTCCTGCTTTTTCTGCAGTGCTTTATATAAAAAGAATTACCCTGAAAAAGTAGTGCTAAAAGACTATTAGTAAGGTTAAAAAGAGCTCAAAAAATGGGAAAAAGGGGAAGTTAAGGTGCCTCTCTGATCATAGTTTGACCCTTCCTGTGCAGAGGGTTCCAGGGAGGCTGTGACTGTGGGGCTGCTCTGTCTGCCTGCCCTGTTCCACTGTGGGTGCTTGAATGAGCTATTCTGTGTTTCTTTCCTGGTCCAGCCTCTCCCACACCCGAGTTACTGTTCACCACTCAGATCCTGCCCAAAGACAGAGCTAATTTTCCTCTCAGAAGTTTCTCTAATATTACCCAAACACTTCAGAGATCATAGATTTCATTTCATAAATGTCATAAGGGAGAGGGGTGTCATCCTTAATTTGTATTTGGAAGCTGGAGAGAAGCTTAAAAACCCTAAGTATCTGTTGATAGTTGGGCTCCAAATTGTAAAATGCTTGAAACATTCTCAATGTGGATGTGAGTGTATGTACCCAAGGGGTCTTTATGAAACATGTACCTTTGGTTTTGATGGATGGATGCATTCATACACACAGAGCCTGTGAGTCGTGCATGAACCTGCTGTGTAAGTTCCATGCCCTTGTTCATTGTACACATCCAGTTTTTGAAACACGCAGAGCGGGAAGTTTTTATCCAAATATCTCTGTAATGCTACACACCTGACTGATCTTTTTTGTTTGCGCTTTCCTTCAACCTAAAGAACTTAATTTTGTTGTGGGAGCATCCTGTTAATTAGTGTGTTGTTTGTTTTAGCATCTTAGGAAGGAAGGATGGAGAGGAACAGAAAGGAAGCATCCACCTTACCATTTGGTCATGAAATTGGTCTGCATGTGTAGCATCTTTAAAAAAATCCTCAGCTAACTGAAAGTAGCTGTAAATTCACATGCTAAGTACATTCTGCTTTTGGAGTTGAACTGAATGCTGCTAACAGATTTGATACAGTTAACTGCAGAGGGATGGTCAGTGATGGGACTCACTGGGTGTTTCTAAAAGGTGCTAGGGAATATTCTGGAAATACAGTTCAGTAAGCCTGTCTGGGAGAGGGGATACTTTTTTGGTGTGCTGAACATCCAGGAATATTGGACTTGTCAGTGAGTATAAGATAACTGAGCAAGAGTTGTTTTTTTTTTTTGTTGTAAAGAGTAGCTAAACAAATAGATAGTGTGCCTCCTTTGATTTTTCAGAAGATATTTAACAAGGTCCACTACCAAAAGCTATTAAAGAATTTAATCTACCATGGAATCGAAGAGAAAACACTTATATGGCTAAATAAAGATAAGAAAAGGTAGGAATTAAAGGTCCACCCTCAAACTAGAGAAAGGTCACCAACAGAATCTCAAGGGATCAGTTTCTGTGCCAGTGATGTTCAAAGTATGTGTGATATGTAAAAAAAGGCTAAGTTGTGCAGTGACCCATCTGATGACGATACTAAGTTATTCAAGGTAGAGTTAATAAAGGCAAATTACATGGAATTTCAGAAGTGTCTTTGATACGAGGTGACTGGATGTAAAATGGAAGCAAAAATTAATGTAGTAAAGGCAGTGTTCATTGGAGAAGCCCAAAATGCAATAATCTTACGTTGGTATGTATGGTGCGGCTGTGAGTAACTTCAGACTTCCCAGGATTGAGACCTTGGGGATTAACAGTTCTGTGAAAATGTATGTTCATTAGTACCAAAACCCAACAGTCTTAGGGATTATTAGGAAAGGAATGGGGAATAAGGCATGGAACATAACTGCACCACTGTGTCAGCTGTGGACTTTGTTGTATTTGTGAATGCTGTGTGCAGATGTGGTTGTTTTCAGAAGTGCAGAGTGGAAGCTGAAGAGTTAAGAGTGATGGGGAGTGCTTGAAGTACAACATGGCTCCCATAAAAGAAATGACACAGAAGATGAGATTTTTCCTGTATAGAAAAGAAGATGACTGGAAGATCTGGTAGCACTTCCCAAAGTCATGAATAGCTTGGAGTGGATGGATGAAGAATGGTCATTCACGCTGTATTTCATGAGAAGACCTCAGATTGTCAAGTAAAACTTGTAGGCCTCAGGTTTCAAGCAAACAAGTAATTGAAAGGTTATAAATTTTGTTGCATAATGTGTATGGAAGCTCCTCATCCATCTGCCACAGTGTCTTGGATGCTGAGAGCCTATAAAGTGTCAAAACCCAACAGTTCATTGCAAGATGACTCATAAAGTGTTAGGGACCCTAGTCTTGAGTCTGTAGAATTTATGGTGAAAAGGGTCTTGGGGAAGTACTGCTGCATGCTCTTCTGCATAAACCTTGTGCCCTTTTGTGATGCAGTGCTGACCTGCTTTTGACCACTTGAGCTGAAATGTTTTGTGGACTGAGACAGTCATTGTCATGCTTATGTGGCTTCCTCTGCCATATCAAAGTGCTTGCCATCAGACTAGTTACTCCTTTCCCTTCTAAACTGCTGCTCTCCTGCCTTTCTGTATCTCTGAGGGTGCTGCCCCTGTCTGGCTCTTCCTACAGAGCCACTTGCTCCAGATTTTCCAGTCTTGGTCTTGGCTTACCACATGCCAGTGTCTTGGCCATCACTATTCCACTCAAGTCTCCTAGGCAACGATGTTTCTTCACCTCTCCTTTCCTTCTGAGTAATCTTCTTCTTACCTTGACTTCTGCCTTTTCCTCTCAGCACATTCTCTTCTTCCTGTCAGCATCTGCTATCCAAGCCAGTTTGGTTTGTGTCCACTTCCCAGCTCTTCATCAGCTCTGCCATGCATCTGTTGTCATCTTATTTCACACCTCACTTGATGCTACCTGAGCAAGCAGATAAGGGCTTGTGATCCCTCCTGGAAGTGATGAGATCAGTCTGTTCCAGCGTGGTTTCTTCTATGGTGAGTGGAGCTCTGCTCATGAGAGCAGCTGTTGAACTGGGACCTTATTAACACCTATCACCGGCCAGGGCTATGTACAGATCACAAATGGGATGGGACTGCTGCTGAGGAACGTGCCTTGAGCTGTTTTATTTTCCAGCATCTGTCTCATTACATGGTTATGACAGTGGGAAGATGCCATCAGCTCACATCCCAGGCAGCAGACCAGTGCTTGCTAGACAAGTGTTAATACACAAACCATTATTCTATTTGTCCTTACTTTTTTACTTTTAAAATAATTTTTCTACTGACCTACTACTTAGCTCTAATCACAGTTCTACGGTCTCTGACCTTCTGCAGCTTTCCCAAAACACTCTAATTTTATGAATTCCCACAACACCCTACCTCACCAAACAGGGGATCCTTCACCATCTGCTGGGGTGCCTCAGAGGAAACCCCAGGACCCCGAGCCCCTTCTCCCCCCAGCCCCCCTTCCTTAAGAGAGCCTCTCTTTGTTGTGTTTGGGAGCAGGGCTGTCCCTGCCCAGCCCCTCGCTGTTCCTTCAGCCCTGCTGGGTTTTTTCTGCTACCCTGCAGCCCCCGCACCCCCTGCCTGCCCGGATGCCCCTGTCATTCCAGCTACCACTACGACTTTCTGCTACATCTCAGATTTTGCTCATTCCTGCCGTTCCAGCTTGCTAGATCCGAGGGTTCTGCTGGGGCACTGCCATTGATCGGCTGCCCCTGATTTATTAAAAATATGGATATTGATCCAATAGTATCGATATCCAACTGTGACAGACAAAGACTCTCTAACAGTTTATAGTTAGAAAGTGTGGGCAGTGTGTGGGATAGCTCCCAAATACACACTGTGATTTACAGGTGATTACAGAGTCCTTTAATCTATACAAGTATTGAATACCCAAAATACAAATGCATATTCATAACTTTGGTACATCCCATTCCCCACTTCATATGGTAATTAGTTCAAAAGCTATTAAGTATGCGTAGTTTGTTGCTCGAAATGGGTTGGTGGTCTCTTTCATGGGGAGGAGTCCCAAAATGAGGAAGTAAATGATGTCTTCCTTATTCTGACCTTTCTACTTCTTCAATGCAAATATGACAAATGAACCCTTGGTAGAATTCCCATTCCCGTCTTCAATTGCGTTCAGAACAGAGGAGGTCTACAATTGTCTTATGTTCCTAAAAGCTATTTATCAGTTTCTTTATTCTTCATTGTAAACCCAGCTAACCAAACATTATGTTGACAAGCAATCAATTATTACTTAACTACTAATTCTTAACTTCATCAAGGCCTACCCATTTATTCTGATTAACTCTAATAAAGCTCATCTCTAACTAAAACCTCAGCTCCTCTAAAATCCCTAAATTCCTTAAAATTTACATCTCACCCAGGGGTTTGCAAAGCAAATATTTTTCCCATCCCGTCTTGTCCCGGCCAAGCCGCCATGAACTGCGTGTGCTCCAGGCTCGCACCGCAGCGCCCCCTGCAGGCGCAGGGCATCACTGCACCTGCCTGCCCACACGGAGCCTGCCGGCGCCCCTGCCGGCTGGGACCGGAACTGCACCCCAGGGGAAATGCTAAAGAGCTGGAAGAGACTGTTCGTTGTTTAAATATGCTTGTTGTAAATAGGTTTATACTGTTTGTTGTATAAATATGTTCTTACGTTCTCGTCTTTAGTGGATAACCTGGGCTTTGGGGAAGGTTTGTGTCAGAGAGCTCACCTGTAACCTCGACCTTCAGTAAGTGTAGGAAAGAGCTTGGTTAATTCTTAGTCAAAGATTTCTCATTTAGGGCACATTGCCCTTCAGGCAAAGATAAAGGTGGTACTTGGGATGTGGCAGTGCAGTGCCTCGATGTTTATCTGCTCTCGAAGGATAAATTGTGCATACTGGCAAGGGGAAGAATGGCAGCATTACGGGGCTGTGTTCCAAGTACTGGAAGTCACTTAGTTCTAACACGTTCATTCATCAGAATTTATCACTGACATAGTCAGGATGAAGAAGAGGAATGGCCTCACTTTGGCCAGCTGCAGATTCAGCAGTGTAACCATGAAATGACAAGCTGGGATTCAAGGGCTGCAGGGCTGTGATGAGACCACATCAGCTGCCTTCCTGCTGGATAGATTGTGGTGCCTGGGGAAAGAATTCTTCATGCTTGTGTAAACATCCAAAATCTTTGCAAGTTGAACTGGCAGTTGAAGGTCAAACATCTTTCAACTCTTCCAGTCTTCCTTGCTCACAAGCACAGGAACCTTTAGGTTCCTGTCTTTTACATGAAAGCTTGCACTTGTGATTGATACTAAGAATGGCTGTGTAGCAAGAAGGCATTTTGTGTTGAAACGTGGGCGCTCACTTTCTTCCAAAAACCTTATGCAATGGAAAATATAAGTTGAGAATGGTTATGCACAGTCTTTATTTTTAATATTCTTGTCATGGGATGAGTAGCAACAGTAACTTAGGAATTTTCTCAGGCAGGCGTATGTGGCATTCACATTCTCTGAGAAAATTCCTTCATCCAGGATTTTTCTCCTGTGAAGCTGAGAGGCCTCAGAGAAAAGGAAAACAATTCTTACCTCATTTACTTCTCCTGTGTTTTGCTCCTATGGAATGTGTTTGGAGATTATTTACCCAAAGTTGTTTTGACTCTTTGGCCAATCAGGGCCAAGCTGGGTCAAGACTCTGGAAAGAGTCACAAGTTTTCATTATTTTTTTCTATCCTTCTGTAAGTATCCTTTCTGTATTCTTTAGTATAGTATAGTATTCTTTAATATAATATAGTATTATAAAATAATGAATTAGCCTTCTGAGAACATGGAGTCAGATTCATCATTTCTGCCTTCATCAGGACATTCCTAGCAAATACAATAGGTGTATTTGGTGTTTTGGGTTTTTTTTTTTAACAGAATTCTATCCATCAATTCATACATTCAATAACATTTCAGGGTTAGGGGTTTTTGATTGTTTGTTTTATTTGGTTTTTTGTTAGATTTACTTCTCTTGCAGGTCGTTAAAGTTGGCCATGTGGTTTGCCAACAGCCCTGAAAACTGATAGCTGAGTAGACTACAGCTATCATCCCTCTGTCCAGGTCTTCTGCCAAAACAAATGGAACAGTAGTGTGTGTTTTTTAAGGAACCATTTTGACTGTATATGAAATTTTTGTGCTTGGGAACCTGGTGAAGCTCAGGCAGGTGCTAAGTGGTTGGGATGGAAGTGCACGTTCTGAGGAGCCACCAGCTTGGCCCCAGGCAGCCAGGGAACTGCTGATGGGTCGGTGTTCTGTCCCCTCCAGGGTGAGCTCTAATTTCCCTCCTACCACCATCACCTGCCTGCCAGTCTTTGCCTGTTAGCACGGGCTGTGTGTCAAGCTTCCATAGGTTACTCATCCCTACTGTCACAGGAAGCTGCAGAGAGAACAGTGTGGCACCCGGGCGTGGGAGTGCAGTCACTTACTAAAGCAAGCATTTGATGGGAATGTTTGGGTGGTTTTGTTTAATCCTATGCTTGCATTTATTTATTTATTCTCCGTGAGAAGACTTGCATTGGTTTATTTGAAAGGGACTGTACTTTGCTCTTCTCTACTTTTGCCTTCATTGGGCTAAAAGGGAGGAAAAATGCCTGTGTAGGAGGGAGTCACAAAATGATGGAAAGGAAAAATCTGGTTCTGCAGAGCAGTTGTCCATAGCCAGCTTGGCTTTTAACTTCCTAGATTTGATCTGTTCATACATGGATCATGCCAGCCCTGGAACCACAGCTTGTCATCTCATAGGAATACTGCTGGGAATGGACGATGTGAGGTGTCATACTTTTAATGAGACCCAGAGCCTCCTTGTTAACAAAATAAACCAAATAGCTTTAATATACTGTTAGCTTGAAGGATTGCTGTTTTACTGTCTGCAGTGTAGTCTTTCCTGATGAGCAATTGCATCTATATTAAGGCATGTATAAGCAGTTCTGCATTTTTTTTCCATATAAGCTGTATTCTGACATTTTGAAGTTTCTTACTGACCTTCAGGTTAAAAAGTAATATTAGGGTGTTTCAGAATCAGAACCACGTGGAAACTTTCTTAATTATCACTTAGGGAACTTAAAGGGGAATTTGTTCCAGTTAAATATCTGAAACTTTAGCTAATAGAAAGTCCTTCAGTCTTAGTAGAACATATGAGTGTGCTTCAAAGAAGAAAAACAACTTTAGTAGTAATCTTTTTTCTTATCCTCCTGACTTTCTGTTGTTGTTTTCTAGTAAATTTGAATGTACCTAAAAATCACAGAATTCATAGATAAGAGTTGTGTTTTAAGAGTTTTTAGCTCTGTAACCAGGCTGATGTACTTAACCCAGCCATTAAAAATGTTTCCTAATTGTTCAGTTTAAAATACTGAAGAACAAAAAACTGTATTAAGAATAGTGAATGAAGGTCATGATTAATGTAAATTATTTACTTTATGCATTATGGTATTTGATCTTTAACTCCCAGTGGCTTTGTTAGTGAGTTCTTGGTGTATAAAATATTTAAATTACCCTGTTTTTCTATTAGGTCATTGCAACTAGGTCAACAGAAAATTGAATCTTAACTACTTGATATCAAAGTTAATTTTGGCAAAACAATATTGGCTGTGTAGTAATACTGGCTTTTACTTCTTTTTCTAGAAGGTACTCAGGTGAATACATAAACAGTGTCTTAGGAAGTTTGAGCCTCCATGCTTTGAAGGAGGCTGATTTTCATTTAGTTTTAGCTGCTCCTGATTGAGTTGGTCTTACATGTGATATGTTTTTATTCCTTTTTATTATAGTTTAACCTAGGGCATAATTTCTGAATATGTTACCTTGTCAAGTCATTATCTTTGGCATGTGAATGCTCTTAATCCATTAGGAGATTACTAACTATTTATGATGAGCTCCTGTAACCACAGTTGTCTGGATCCACCCAACAGAGATTTTCTGTGTTTATGTCTTGCCTTATAATCATAAATATCCTGAGTTGGAAAGGGCCCATCAGGATCACTGAGGCCAATTCCTGACCCTGCACAAAACAGCCCAAACAATCCCACCATGGGCCCAACAAAACACTTGAGCTCTCACCTTGGTGCTGTGACACCTGCCCTGGGGAGCCCATTCGAGTGCCCAGCCCTCCTCTGGGTGAAAACCATTTCCCAGTGTCTAACCTAAACCTTCCCTGACACAGCTTCCTATGGCTGAAAAGGAAGCTTTTGAAATTTATTTCACAGTTCATTGAAAATGCAAGCTCCCAGGCTCATCAATGATCCATGAAATATTTGGCTACCCAGTGTGGGGTTTGTCTAGTTCTCTTGGATTTTATCTCTGAAATCTGGGGTTGATTTTGAATATAGAAAACACAGCATGTGTAAATCATGATGAATGTTGTACTGTGAGTGTACACAACTGAAGTAACAAATCTTTCATGTTTCTTTTCCTTCTAAATCTGAATGTTTCAGATTTTGGCAAAAAAAAAAAAAAAAAAGTTAAACTTCATTCTAGTTACAGTGTGAACTTCCCCTCCACATGTCCTTGTGCTCCATTCTGTAAATCAGAAACATTTTATATGTTACTTTATTTCAGTTAGTCTGGGAGACAAGGGTTTTAGAATTAATATCTAATTGAATCTTAGAATCTAACACTTTCCTGTAGCCTATCCAGAAGCTTTTTACTGCTTCATTTGTTCTCCTTTATTAAGTAACAATGATACCCCAAGTTAATTTGACATGTCATAAAGGAGTAATGCTGAATTCCCATGCACCTTTCTTTCTTGTGAAATTCTCTGAAGTGATAGGCAGCTATAGTATTTTATATCGATTTTTCACAAATGTAACTGCCCTCAAAATGTCTCTTGTGTCAAGCTACTTCAAGATTAACTTTTATACTCTAATAAGAATGGAAGGTGTAATTTCAAGTTAGGCTTTTATGCTGTTTTGTTATGTATGAGCAATTGCTTGTGTACAGTTATTGTTATCTGGTCTGTTAAAACAGAACTAGTTTACAGAAAGTTTTTGCATGTTATGAGCTACATACAGCTCTGAAGTGAAATGTTCACTAACACAGCCTGCACTGTACTGTCTCCACACTGGAGAACTGGGAGGATGCCTTTCAGGTCATCCCAGGTGCTTTGAGGTGCCACCTCTTCCTGTTTGTCCTTCTCCCTTCTTCCAGCAATATGGCTTGTAAGGAAGGTGTCTGTGGTACTGCTCATTGGCCAAAAATCCTTTTGTTCTCAACTGCATGTAGCAAGAGAAAATCTGAAGTGTCTTAATTGTGTTTTGGCCTGTGTACCACACTAGAAGATATGGATTGCCCAAAAATTCTTCTTAAAATTTGGATTTCAATAGATGGTACTGATGTCTCGAACTACCCTTTTTTTCCATCTGTCTCTCTGCCATAGAATTTCCTTATTCTCTATTTATCACATGACAACTAGCTGAGGGTGAAATGGGACACAATAGCACCTTTGGTGAAAACTTGATGAAGAACTCATTGATGTGGTGATGTGGCCTTTCATTTGGCAAAGAGGTTTTTTTTTTTAGCTACTGCTAGAAGGGAAGTGTTTGTTTTGCTGAACTTGAACATCAACTTGTTTGACTCTCTTGTCTGACACAGCAAGTTCAGATTTCTTTCTGAGCAGGAAGGGCTATGCTGCAATAAAGTACCTGAAAATCTGTTTTGGCAGCTGTCATCTGAAGCTTTGGTTAGGCAACATGTTTTAAAAAGACTTTTTAGCCATGACAGTCCAAACATACTTCTTATTTGAATAATTAAGTCCTACGTACAGAATCTCAGACTGGATGAGGTTAAAAGGCACTATAGTGGATCCTCTGGTCCAACCTCCCAGCTCAGGCATGATTTTGCCAGAGCACATTGTACAGGGTTGTATCCAGATGGGTCTGGAATGTCTCCAGTGAGGGAGACTCCACACCCTCTCTGTGTGATCTGTTCCAGTGCCTGGTCACTGCACAGGAAAGAAGCTCTTCCTCATGTTCAGACGGAACTTCCTGTGCATCCGTTTTTTCCTGTGGCCTCTTGTCCCATTGCTGGGCCCCACTGAGCAGAGCTTGGTCCCTGCTCTGACCCCTCCCTGCAGGCACTGACAGACACTGATGGAGCCCCTTCTCAGTCATCTCCTTATGAGGCTGAACAGCCCCAGATCCCTCAGCCTTTCTGAGGGATCTCATAAGGAAGATGCTCCAGTCCTTTCATCATCTTTATCAACTTTAATTGGTGAAGTTTTTCATGGTAGCAGTTTGACTTCAAAAGCAATCAAGGCTTCTTGCTGTCCTGTTGGACCAGTCTTGGCCTGAGCATGAGTTTGTTGGTAAGGTGTCTCCTCTGTGTGACTTTAAAGAGGAGCCTTGAGAGAGTAGTTCAGCTTCCTGGGCAATTAGGGCAGAGGCACATGGGGGAAGAGGCAGCACCACCAACAGATGTTGCAGTGGAGCACATTTTGTGTCTGATTGTGGGAATTCATAGAAGCAGAGGGTTTTGGGAAAGCTGCAAATGGCAGGCCTCAGAGACAGCAGAACAGTGATTAGAGCTAAGCAGTAGCCATGAGATCGGTCAGCAGAAAAATTATGTAAAATGTAGAAAAGTAAGGACAAATAGAACAATGGTCTGTGTATTAACGCTTGTCTAGAATAACTCCCTGAGCTACAGAAAAGTTTATCTAGTAAGAGATTAAAATGTTCTAAGCCTAATAATGGAGCTCTGGGCATTGTGTTTTAAGGCTTACAAGCAGGTATTGTATTTGAAATAAGCAAGCATTGCTTTAACCCAAGGTACATGTGCTTATAGTTGTTGGATGGAACTACTGTCAATATGCTTTTTCTTTGTGTGATTGGGCAAAAAACTTATAAAGTGAGTTGTAACATTAAGTTCTTGGTCTGCTGCCTGGGATGTGAGCTGCTGGCATCTTCCCATTGTCATAACCGTGTAATGAGACTGATGCTGAAAAATAAAACAGCTCAAGGCACGTTCCTAGCAGTCCTGTCCTGTTTGTGATTTGTACATAACCCCCAGCCAGCAATATCTGTTCTCCACTTTCAGTTATTAACGCCACTGGAGGCTTACCTGCAATGCTGCATTGTTGCTGATGTCAGAGGAATGGCACAGCATAATGCCAGTTTTCATCTGCTCTTTTAAAAGTTTTTGCTCCTGATTCGCTAACCTGTTACTTAAAGCTCTGTGTTTCCCTGTGTTGTGTGCAACTCTCCAAATGGAATTTGGGTTCTCTGGAGCAGTGCCCACTTCAGCTAACTTTTGTTAGCCTAATGTTTTCTCTGTGTGGAAACTCATAAGATACATTTCAGCTCATATACATATTGTCAAATATGTATGTAAAAATATATAATGCACTGATCTTCCTTAATATCATTCCTGTTTTGTATTATGCATTTGGAATGGATGCTTTGGCATTACATTTTTTTCAGTGACGGTTCAACTAGACCCTTTTGACTAGGGGCAGAAATCTGCAAAGGATTTAATGATAAAAATAAGCTTTTATAGACCTTTTAGATATATTACAAAATGTTACACTCCAGTGCTTTATCTTGATTTATTCTTATTTGGTCATCCTTTCTGTAGGCCTACAACATGATATATTTAGTGTTCTTGTAGAGTTTGATGTATTCCTTACTGTTGCTCACCTTACTCTAAAATACATTTACTCTCTCCATTATTTTTTATCTCTTGATGTGATACAAGATAATTGAATTTTTAAAAAATCTTCATTCTGATACTGGGAATTAGACTATGACACTATGCAGTGTTTCTGAGCATAAAGTCCATGCAAGTAGTAAATATTATTATATGTCGCTCAGTATTTGCAAGGAACATATTGTTTATATTATTCCTTAAGGTCAAGATTCGGTTCTCAACAGAACATGATCTTACCTGTTAATTCTGACATGGCTTCTGTCCATAATGACTCATTTACAACAAAGAGGAAAAAATGAAACAGGTTGGAATTAATAACTTGATAGAATTTGAACATCATCTACCAGGTAACATTTTCTCTTGGTAACTACTGTTGTGTTCACTGAGTTAATTCTTACAATGTGAACTGGAGAGAAACAGTTTTATTATAAAGAGGGTGAAGTTTTTTTGTAGGTAGTAACATTTATATAAAATATTTATGTGGCATTGCACATTCACAGAAATTGTTGACTTTCATTGAATGTAGAAAGTATGTTACAGGGACTTCTGTATTACTGAGTGCACTCATGGGAGGGTTAGTGACAATACAGAGCTTTTGTTTCTTAGTTATTCAGAGCAGTTCAGCCCCATCATTAGTAACAGTTATAACTTTGACATCCTGCCCTTGAAGATAGGAGAGTTGGAGTCCTGGTGAACAGAATCCAGTCCCCTTTCCTCCCTTGGTGTGTTTAATGATAGAAGCCATAAATTGTATTTACATTGTAGAAAAAAAATAGTTTCTTTTAGAAACTGTTTTTTAATACCTGGAGTGGGTCCAAAAAATTTGCATACCCAGTGAGGCAGGTCATTTCTCTAATCGAATGTACTGTCCCCCTCATTAGGCAGCCTGTCTTCTCCTCACTGATAGAATTCACTAAACAAAACTAGTACCAAAAAGAAGCCCTGAGGTGTGGTATTTTTACTTCCTTCCAGGCAGAGTATGGCTGTGAGTACAGTACAGCCAGGAGCCATTTCACATTGAGCTCCACAGCGCAGGTTTTCACTGTCTTGGCTTACAAGACAGGTGTCTGCTAGGGAAGGCAGAAAAGTCTCCCTTGGAATGGAGAATATAAACCTCCTCCCTCCAAATGATTAGAATTTTGAAATTAAGGGGCTCTCAGGCAAAGATATGGGAACAGGAATAACAGTTCTTTACTAGTATGTATAATAAAGCAAACAAACAACAATAACTGTGGCATTATCAACAAACAGAACCCAAACCCAGTCCTGGCCTTTTTCAGCTGTGGCACGTTCCCCTTTGTTGCAGTTCTGGTCACCCCCCACCCCATCTCTTTTAACCTGCCCCCATTTTTGAGGTATGTCTACCCCCCTGAAAGAAACTCCCAAAAACCAAGAGTTTCACCTCCCCACCCATCTCAAGTACCCAGCCATCAGTGCTTCTTAGCAACACAGTGGTAATAAGGAAAGAACAGAAAAAAACCCAATCCCAACATTTACCCCACTAGGACTGCATCCATGAAAACCATAACATTCCAACTTGGATACAAAGATGTTGCAAGAGGGAGATGGTGTTGCATACCTTGCCAAAGTTAAGTTGGATGGTATCTACTGCTCTGTTCTTAACTCACCAATTTTGCTGTTTCATCCTAGAAGGCAAGTTAGGTTGATCAAGCACAGTTTACCATTATTAGATCTGTTTTGGCTGTTGCTAATCATCATCATTATCCCCATGTGCCCAGAAATGGCTTTCAGTAGAACTTGGTTAAGGATTTTCCCAGAAACTGAAGTGAGGCAGCCTGTAATTCCCCAACGCGTCTTTCTTGCAATGTGGTTGCAGCTTCTGCATTTTCCACACATCAGGAAAAGCTCCCTCAGATTCTGTGTCTTAGAATATGTAAATCAGTCAGGTTTGGCTTTAAACCTTGTAATTTAATCTGGTTTATTAATCAGAGAACTTAAAACTGCTAACCATGAAGGTGTTTTTTGGAAAACTGGTAGCCATAGACAAGTTTCAAGTTGTCTATTGCTCTAATACTTAAAACCTGGCTTACTAACCACTCAGAATTTACCATGAAGAAATAGCAGTGTTTATTAGTTGTCTGTTGCTAGTAATTCGTATTTTATTTCTAAAAAGTGTTGCTGGCTGAATGCTGATTGTGATATTGCATTTAGTCTGCATGGTTACTGCTTTTATCTTCCTGGAGTTACATGTGCCAATAGGCTCTTCTCTTTCTCCCAAGCTGTCCCATCCTGGCTGAGCTGCCAGACCACACTGTCATTCTTTCTAAGAGATAGGTAAAGGCTTTACTTTGTATAGAACAAAGTATT